>NC_080182.1:11589708-12189708 GCF_950295315.1 Erinaceus europaeus | reverse complement strand
GGCCTGGGGTGGGGGGAGAGGAACAAGGGGGTTTCTCAGGAGCACCCCATGGTGGGGGTGGTGAGGGGGCACTGGGCCAGGTGGGCAGCCCTGAGGTGCAGGCAGAGTGAAAGAGCCCTTTCTGAGGCTTTCTAGAACAAAGTCTCCCGTTCCCTCCAGGGCTGTGGCCCTGCCCGATGGCCTCTGGGGCAGCCCCCGGTGGCCACTCATCTTCAGAGACTTCTAGTCTCCTGACCCATTAGCTGAACCCATGGGAGGGGTGCAGGAGGGGAGCATTGCTTTCTGAGGAAGCAAACTCTCCAAGCCTGCTCCCTGCTGGCTGGCTGCAGGGATGCTGTCCATGGAGAGGAGAATGGGGCTTGGACCATTTTCAAGGGCAATGGAGGAACTCAGCCCTAGCCTCTCTGGTAGGGCAATGCAGTGTATGTACTGAGGGGCTGGGGGTCAGGGGAGGCCTGGCAAGGCCACATGGTGTCCTAAGGAACCTTGCTCTAGCTCAGGGACCCTCCTTGGGAAAGGTTTTGAGGCAGGAGGAGGTGGTACCCTCAGCAGCACCAGGCTCCTTGGCCCTGTCCCTCTGGGACCCCACTCTGTCCCGTCCACCCCATTCCCCACAAGCCAAGAGGCTGTGACCCCACAGTCACATGGCCCCCGCTCCCTGCAGAAGCCAGCACCACAGCAAAGGGACAGAAGAGCACGTGTAGACGAGTCCGGTCTGACACCAAGCCACTGTCCTAGGACAAAGTTCGAGCAGAACACGGGGAGCAAGGGGGCTTCTCTGCCAACAGCAGGAACCACCCCCACCCCCACACTGAAGCGGCCAGATCTCAGATTAAGCTCCGTCCATCATCGTCCAGCCGGTTAATGTGTTAGGAGCACCCGTGACTACTGTGCCCAAGGCTGCTGGGCCCGTGACCCAGAGACAGGGAGGCAGGCCTGGGCCACACTCGGGGATGTCCCGCAGCGTCCTCAGCGGTGCCCCCTGCCCAGGACTCAGGGGCACTCAGCGTTTTCAGTGGAAATCATCCTGGCAGATGTTGGCAGCTGCCTGGGCAATGGGGGACCTCACGGGGGTCTGTGTTTGAGTGCTAGTGGTGGTGGGGTACACCAGCCCTGCCTAGAACCTCTCAGCTCCAGTGGGTTCTGGGGCCCCTTGGCGGACACACTCAGATTCTGCTCGCCAAGCCTGTGTAACGTGGGGAGGGGGGTTGGGGGACACAGTGAAGGGTGGTGGGCGGAAGCTCCAGTGCCCAGACTGGACTCTGCCCAGATATTCGATTAACACTATCTGTGACAGGAAGCAGCTAGTGCAAGGTACAGCAACGCAGCTCCTAGTCTGTGGAGCTGGTATGTTCATGGGGAGGGCCAGTCAGTGAGCAGAGACTCACTCTGTCACACCTGTCTCTCTGCTAATGGCAGTGTTCACTTCTGACAAGAATGATTTCAAGGAAGTTTAAAGGGACTTCTTTTCTTTCCTAGAAACACCCAGGAAGGGAAAAAAGGGGTGGGGTGGGGGAGGCGTGGGGGTGGTCAACTGGAATTCTCTTACCACTGAAGTTTAAAGTGATCGGGCAAAGAACCTGGAAACCAAGTGTCCGAATCTCATTCTCACTTTAGGAGGAAAGAAACTGAGATTCACAGAATGCCAGAGTATCTAAGACTCAGCTCTGGGGACATCTCCAGGGAGACTTCTATAATGCTGACCACAGTGCCCACCCCTTCCTCCTTCCCTCCCTTCCTTCCTCCCCTCCTCTCCCCTTCTCCCCTCCCTCCATCCTTTCCTTTTTTTTTAAATTTAAAGACAGAGAAGGTAAAATGGGGGGGGGGGGAGAGAGGCACTCCAGCACCACAACTTCCTTCAGTGCAGTGAAGGCTGGATTCAAACCTGAGTTGCACACATGGCAAAGTAGCACAGTATCCACGTGAGCTATTGTGCTGGCCATGACCACGGTGATTTTCTAAAGACTACTTTCAGGGCTCTGCTCTCTGCTGCCCCTCTGGGTTGCTGCAGCACACAGATCCACCAGGGCTACATCAAGCCTGGCAAGCCACCTCCTCTTCCCCCAGAAGGGGGAATTTCCTTGGTCTGTCTTGTGCAGCAGACTGGACCGTGGCTGCTCTTAACTGCTAAGGCCAGTGTCTTCCCTGCTCTCCTGAGAGAGATGGAAGAGCTTGTCCCTGGAGCCCCAGAAGGCAGAGCCTGAGGCTTCTCCTCTGTGTGGGCCAGGGTCAGTCCCACCTGTCTCTCTGGGAATGACTGGGAGCAGCCACTTGCTACCTATTGGGACTGATGGCATCTGTCTGTGGGGACAGTGGAGCCAGTGCATGTTCCATAATGTGGGGATATTAAGGCTCAGTTTGAACAGGCATAAGTGGGAGCTCCTCTTATAAGATTAATGTTGTGTGTGTGTGTGTGGGGGGGCAAATGCAAACCAAGGGCCTGAGACCCACAGGCTGGCAGGAGTACACACAGCTGTCTGGTTTACCTAATTCTTCCCTCAGTTTTTTTAAAAAATTATCTTTATTTACGTATTAGATAGAAACAGCCAGAAATCAAGAGGAAGGGGGAGGTAGAGAGGTAGGGGGAGGTAGAGAGGTAGAGAGACAGAGAGACACCTGCAGCCCTGCTTTACCACTCGTGAAGCTTTCCCCCTGCAGGTAGGGACTGGGGGCTCAAACCCAGGTCTTTGTACACTGTGAGCTCAACCAGCTGTGCCACCACCCAGTCCCTTCCCTGAGTTCTGACACTGCCCCAGATCAGTGACAGGCAACGGGCCCCCCAGCTGTCTTTTAAAAAGAAGCAGCTTCCCTAGGTGTTAGCATTGCTACAGCCAGTAAAAGCTCCGGAAGCATCTTGGGGCCCTGGCCTGGTGGTTCTGAGATCATCCTGTCTTTGGAAAACTTTCCCTGGTGGAAGGGGTAGACTGGCTTTCTAGGGAGGCAGTCTGGTACAGTTGCCAACATCTGTGAGGAGAATTTCTTCCTGAGGCTACCATGCACAGTTTGCTAGACCTCTACCGCACCATGCAGCGAGGGCTGTTAGACGCCAAGGCCCGATGCCACCTGTCCACAGAGTACGCTCTGCCTCACAAAATGGGCTGGGGGTCAACAGCGCATGCGTCACCAGAGGGGTGTGCCTTTCTCATTGGGCATGCAACTGTGGGTTCCCCCAAACAGAGCTGTTTTTTTTTTTTTTTTGGCTTCCTCCTTGCAAGGAGGCTACTCAAGGGTGAAGCAGTTAGTTCATAGGCAAGCTTTTTTAGGTATTCAAACAGCCTAAGTTCAGTTTAGGAAAGCAATCAAACAATCGCTATCTCAAGCAGAATTTGGAGTCGACCCAGGAGGTTGCTCTGGGTATCCCCGGGTGAGGCTTTGAGAGGACAGCTGTGTCCACTGCTGACAGCCCCCACCACTGAGCTCTGGGAAAGGTATTCTGGTGACAGGCACATCCGAAGGGGCCTTCCCGAGGGTCACTTGGCTCCCAGGGGGCTGGAAAGGCCCGAGCATGTCCCTCCAGCCTTGGCGTTTAACCTGATCTTCACCTGAAATGACTGAAATAGTTTTCAGGGCCCGGAGGACTCGGAAGGTGCGTAAAGCTGAGACATTGCCCAGGTCCACAAATTCAGTTGTGTATCTGTAACAGGGGGAAGAGTCACACACGAGACAGTGACAACACGCCAGTAAGGGGACACATGGTCAGAGGAGGGGGCGGGTAGGGGGGAGACAGAGAGAGAATCACTTGTAGCTGAGATCTGAGAGGCAAACCTGAGCATCTTACCTGGGATAACTGAAATAGTTTTTAGAGCTCTCAGGACTCTGAAAGTTCGAAGAGCCGACAAATTGCCTAGTTTTATATTTTCTGATACATACCTGCAGAATCAAACCACAGTTATTGGGAATTACAAAGCAGCAGCTCAGCTTCCCGCCCCACTCTCCCACTCCCCCTCCAGCAGGGCAGGCTAGGGATAGCCCGCTGGTTCACCCTGAATTTCTTCCTGAGCTCAACCTTTCTGACACAGGGACCCTTGTGACCCGCCATCCCTTGCCCCAACTCTCCCTGTTTTGTGACTGGCAGTGCCAGTGCTGGATTCTCCAAACCAACAGGGACTGTTCCACAAGCCCAGGCCGGGGGTGGGGGGCGAAGCAAACAGGTGTCAGGTGTGTCTGTTTTGCCTCGAGCCTTCTGCAGCCTGTGGTCAGTCTGTGGTCGTTTGCTCCCATATATCCACGGCCCCCCAGCCCCAGCTGAGGCCACCATGGAAGGGGGAATGTGTCTCCCAGAGCTGTTCATTTGCTCTTTCTGACCACTCCTCTGCATGAGCAGAGGCTCAGGGGTCTCTGAAGGCACCAGGCGGAGGGGATGTGAGGGGACGTCAGCCAGAGATGCAGAATTCTCCAGACTCGGCTTCAGAGAGGGTTCCAGAATACTTATCATGGGTGATGGCCAGTGGGTGAGGGGTCCCCAAGGACACTGGTTCCTAGTCCATGAGTACAACCTAGTCTCACCCCAAGGGTCCTGCGGTCCTCCAAGGATGACCCCGGGTCTCCATCAGAAGTGTGTCTTTGCAGCGTGAGCAGCCCTCCTGGGGGTCTGCCCTGGTTGGGTCTGAGCAGAGCTCAGTGGTTGAGTGGCCGTGGGAAGCCCACCTAGATTCTGGACAGTGGACTCCACGGGCAGAAGAGAAGTCCATCTTGGGAGGCAGGGACCATCCCAATCAGATTGTGAGGACAGGCCACATGAACAAGACATCGAGGTGGTGGACAGACAGCGTGTGGCCAGGACCCTCTGGACAGTGGCAAATGACTGGTGATATTTAACCAAAGGCATGTGTGCACACAGGGCGTCTGACATTTAACCGGAGGTGTCTGATGTTCTACAAAGGGCAGTGGACTTCAGAGGCCTGGTGTTTAACCAAGTGTCTGACCTGGCGGCCAGGTGACGTCAGACCCGGGACATCAGTCCAGTGACCATAGGTGAGGGCCAAGGATGGGCAGACAGCATGGCTGGACTGTCTCCGCTCAGCGCTCCTGAGTCTTCAGGCTGTGGGCAGCCACAGAGAGGGACTGGGCTGGCAGGCTGTGGTGGGAGACCCTCTGTCTTGGGGTCAGTGAAATCCAGTCCTGATGCTGGGCACACACCAGCACCCTCTACAGCCTACTCGGGGGACATCTGCATCTGCATGGGGCTCAGGAGCTCGTGCTGCAGCCTCTGCACTCAGCACCTGCCCCGGAGCTGGGAATCAGCAGTACTCTCCCAGCTCCCCTCCTCGCGACACCAGGTCTTTCCTGTCAAGTGGTGTTCCTCCTCCCCTCCCCGGGCCCATCTGACTACCCTGTCTCTCTCTGGAGCAGTGATCAGATGCAGCACCATCTCCCAATGAGCAGAAGTCACCTTCCTTGTCCTGGGCAATATGCCCCTACCAGTTTGATCCGAGCTCTCTCTCAACATCTGGTGGCTTATTCCACTGTCTGTGAGGACTCCGACCCTCAGGCCTCTGTCCCCACTCTCCTCTGCCTCTCTACCCACACATATCTATGAGGGGCAGCCCAGGACGATGCCAGTGATGACAGCTGATTCCCTGCTGTTGGCAGCAGTAGGCTGGGATGACAGGTCTTGCATCTCAGGATGTAGTTTTGAAGGCATTCTCTTCCTGTGAAGACTGGACAGGCAGCCAGCAGTCCTGTCTCTGATACAGTCCATGTTCCTGTGTCTCCACTGAAGGCCTCTCCTGTGTCTGTGCAGACTGGGCCCAGCCCTGGCAGTCCAGTGTCCCCGGCACTCACAGCCCTGGTCTCCTCATCCTGGTGCTGAGCGTGGGGAGGCCACGGTGTGAAGGCGCGACTCCAGGCAGTGGAGCCAGTGGAGCCAGTGGAGCCAGTGGAGCCAGTGGCCATGTGTTTGTGAAGTAAGGTGTGTGTGGAGAGTGGTTCTGAGGGCGATGAACCCACAAGGCTGGGTGAGGTCACGGAGCACCTCTGACATCTTACTCGGCCCAGCGAGGCATAGCTGACAGCTTCTATACTGGGGCTCTAGGACCTCACCCCAAGGCCTCTCTCGGGGGCCTGGACTGTGGCAGATACTCAGTGTTTGGCAAAGCTCCATCTGTGGTAGGGCTGAGGGTGCAGCTCTGCCCTCCTCCAAGCCAGCTCTGCTCTTTCTGCCCTGGTCAAAGCAGGGCTACGGGCAGAGCTGGGGGTGAGGGGAGTCATGGGCCAGACACAGAAGGGCAGAGGGTGGCCATGGTGTGGGACTTCCCACCAGCTTCAGGGCAGCGAGCCGGGAGACTTTCAGGAGGCCCAAGAGAAAGGCTGGATCCCACCTTCTTCCAGCTCCATCCCATCTTTCTGAGTACCCCTCTTCAGAGGGGACGGCCAACGCCTCAGCCACTGCAGTGCCTGCCACCCTCTCTCTCTGCCCTCCCTCGATTCCCCTCCAGGTCTGGTTTCCATAACAACCCAGAAGGTGGGAGGCTGTGTTCATGAACAGGTAATGCCCAGTGAGGAAGGGGGTGGCAGGGGAAGCGAGAATCAGGGCTCCTGGCAAGCTTGCTGGCACCTCTCTGCCCTGTTCCCACAACCTGAAAATTGGGGAGGGTCGGGTTCATGCTCGGGGCACCCGTCACGGCTACGTGCATGAAGTGTGGTTGTAGTCCTAGCACAGCTGCTGGTTCATTTTATCAGCTGGGACAGGTGGGACCAGGCTCTCTCTGAGCCTCAGTTTCCCCACCTGCAAGGCAGAGGGCATGCTGGGGGGCGTTTCACTGGAGAGAACTCTGCTGGCTCAAGACTCCCTCAGCTCTCCCAGAAGCCGCGTGGCACTGAGCCCACCTGGCTAGACTAGTGTGTGTGACTGCACGGCCATGGCTGTGATGAGTGGCTGGCAGCAGGCAGGATCACCGTCCACAAAGGCTGGCACAAACCCTGCACCCCAGGGAGCCCCAGAGGACTGTAGCGTGAGGAAATGTGGAGAGAGACCAGTAGCCTCTGAACCCCTGTTCTGCTCTGTCACCTTTGGTTTTGGTGTGGATAAGAGGCAGGAGGCATTGATGAAGAAGATTCTGAACAGAAGGAGATGTTCCCCTGGGGTCCTGTGGGGATGGAGTCGGGGGCTCTCCCACAGGGCAGGGCAGGATGACTGACTGGATGAGGGCTTGAGGTCACAGAGAGCAGCTCCCAGTCACCAGGTGAGGGAGGCTGGGCCAGGCCTTTCCCGGGTCTAGGGATGCCGTTGCCATGACACAGTTCTGCTCAGGCTCTGGCAGGAAGGAAAGGCGGGTGGCTCCCTCAGAAGCCCCTTGCCACCGGGGCCTGTGAACCACTGTGCCCTGCGTGCTGCATCCTGGAGCCAGGGCCCTGGTGGCTGTTTGCAAGTCAGTGCCATCTCTCCACAGACAGGGCTCCCTCTGCCCTCCACAGACACGCCTCCCCCCACCCGACCCAGGTTCTCCGATGATGATCTGGCTTCTCAGCAGGAGCAAACAGAAGCAAGCAAGAGAGAAACCCTCATCACCTACCAATCACCACCTGCAATTCTGCCTTCCCCGCTCGGTGCACTAAGGCTCCTCTTGAGCCCTGGGTCCCTCCTTCCTCACATCTCCTCCTCATCTCTACTGGATCACTCCCATCAGCCATAAACATGCCTCCCTCTCCCCACGTCCTTCCTTCATCCCTGGTCTCCTCTGGCCACCACCCAATTTTCTGTCCCGTTTTGTACCAAACCCCACAGAACAGATGTCCCTCCCAGCCCCACCTCCCCTCGCACTCTCTCCCGAACCCCCTCTCTGGTGAGTGGAGCCTGTCTTGCAAATCTAATCTTCCCATTGTCCACTGCAAAGGCAGGTCTATTCTTGAAGCTCTTTTCTTCAGCCTGCACAAAGCATCTGTTAAGAGGAGGCAGAGTCCCGGGCTTGTTTTGGAGTGCCACTGTCTCCTGGCTTCTCTCACCCTCTCTGGAATACTCTCCAGCCACCTCTGCTCCGTCCACCTTCCTAGCTGACCTCAAGACACTGGCGGGTCCCCGGATGCCTTCCCTTCTCTGGTCACATTTGTTCCTGGGTGGGTGACCTCATCTGGTGAGTGGGCTGAAAATGCCATTGCCATCCTGGTGGCTTCTAGCTTTACAGCTCCACTGGGGACCCCGTTCCTGACTCCAGGTGGGAGTATTCACATGCTTCTTGGATGGCTCGTGCCTGGGGCACTCAGATGCAGTGCATTCTGGGGGCTTTGATTCCTTTCCGCCCTCGGCAAGTCTCCATTTCAACCTCGGCTCACACCATCCCCCCAGATACTCAGGTTCAAAACTGCCTTCCGAATAGATCCAGAATCTCGGCTCCTTCACTCTCCCCTTTTGCACTCTGGCTTTAGTCATTGTCTTTCTGTCCTGTCTACCAAGACAACCTCTTGGCTGCTTCCTGCTCCTACCCTGGTCTTCCACAGTCTCCCGGTCCACACAGCAGCCAGGGAAGATCACCCCATTCCCTGCCTGCTGACCCCAGGCTGTCATTACTCATGGCTCTTCCCTCAGAGCCTGGCCCTGCCCCACCACTCTGCACCCTCGCCTACCATGGCCCTTGCTCTTGCTCACTCTGCCGGGCCCAGGACTAAATCCGACTGAATTCTTCCTGAGCTTCAGTCCCCCTCCGCAAAACTGTGGGTTGGTGGACTACTCGGCCCAGCACCAACCTTTCCCAAGTATAGACACTGAGGCCCAGCAAGGGCAGAGGTGTGACTGCCCCGATATCCTAAGTTATATCTGCTTCTGGCCAATGTGGCAGCCAGCCCTGGGCACACGAGGCTGGCCACAGGCACTGGGCTTTCAGACAGGGCCTGACCCCCTGACCACAGCGCCCGCATGGGTGGGTGGCCTCCTTGGCCAGCTGTCCCCACTGCTGCCTGGCACCCAGAGTGCACTGTGATGGTGATGGGCAGGTGGGAGTCAAGCTCACTCTCTGGCTGAGAGTGTCCTCGGCCACAGCGGTCTCAACAGGATGGGAATGTGGGATTCTGCCCCTCTCGTCGTGCCCTGCTGCCTCTCGGGTTGGTCTGAGAAGCCCCTGGATCACATCAGTGACAGGGTAGGGGGGCTGTCAGGCACGCCCACTGTGGACTTCACATGAGTGGTGAAGCCTGACTTTCTGGGGAAGCTGGGCCTCTTCGGCCGGCTCCTTCTGTGGACTCCCTCACTTCTCATCCTTAATCAACCTGGGATCCAGTGATCCAGAAACACCGGGCTGTAACACTGACTTCCCTAGGTGGGAAGGGCAGAGGAGGCCACCCAGACTCTTATTGTAGTTCCCAGAGCACAGGACTGTGGTGGACTCACAGGTAAGCCCAGGGACCGACTGCCACGGCCACAGCAACTCACTCTAGCTTCATCTCTCCCCACAAGGATAGGCCAAGGCCTCCACCCTGCCTGTCTCCTGTCACAGCGGTATGGAGGGTGCTCGCTCTCAGCCCTGCAGAGATGCCTGGGGACCGCGGAGGGTGGCAGAGTGGGGCCGGGGTGATGCACACACACCTCTCAGCGTGGTCTGCACGGCGCAGTGTGTCAGGTACTTACGCCATGACTATCACGCTGAAGTCCAGCCAGTTCCAAGGGTCCCGGAGGAAGGTGAATGCGTGCAGGCAGAAGCCTCGGGCCAGAATCTTGACCAGGGACTCGAAGGTGTAAATGGCAGTGAAGGTGTACCTGGGGAGACATGGGCGGGCAACTCAGGCCAGCAGGGAGGCTGCAGGCCAGGCTCCCCATGTGGCAGCTCCTGTCTCAAGGGGTCAATAGATTAGGCACGGGGCAATACCCCATAGCAGAGCTGGTGCTGGGGGCCAGGGCTCTGTCTCAAACATTGGGCTGACTACAGCTGCCTGCCTGCCTGCCTACCATGTGCCCTTCTGAACTCCCTATCCCCATCTCTCGGTTGTCTCAGTGTGAGAACATTCACCCCTCTCACGCTGGCCCTGGGGTCCACAGTAGGCACACTCAGGTGATGTTCCTGGTCAGTGTGTCCTCGGGCAGCTGGTGACAGGGGCATGGTTCACCCTGCCTACAGGTAGGTGGGTACCTGATATTTGGAGGGGGGTCTGGATGGGGAGCTGTGTCCTCTGCCCAGTATGGGCTGAAAGTACCGCAAATGCTGCATGCTGCCTTCCAGATGCCAGTAGCTAGACACAGCACCCGGCCGGGATGACATGCCAGGTGTTATGTGAGCACTAACAGCCACCAAGGAAACCACTGTGGGGAGAGAGTCTGTCCCCAGTATGCCACCGGCCCCCTGAAACCAAGAAGCTGTGCTCAGTGGGTGAGAGGCTTTCATTCTGGAAGGCCCAGAGGCAGCTCCCTTCCTTCTTCTCTCCCTGCTTTTCCATCTCTCTCCCTTTCTTTTTTCCTTTCCTTCTTTCTACCAGAGCATAGCTCAGCTCTGGCTTATGGTGATGTGGGGTACTGAACCTGGGGCTTTGGGACCTCAGGAACGGGAGTCTCTCAGCATAACCATTATGCTATCTCCCCCTGCCCAGAAGCAGCCACTTTCAAAGTCTGTGCGAACAGTTATGGCTTACTTGGCAGAGGGCAGGCAGCAAGGGAGCCTGGAGGGGGAAGTGAAGGGGGGCAGGCCTGTTCCTGGGGGAGCACACCTCCTAGCTGTGTGATCTGTGGGCGAGCTCCTGCTCCAATTCTCAGCTTCCTCACCTGTGAGTGGGGCAGTGACTACATCTACTGGTTGTCACCAGGGGTAAAGGTGACACTGCCTGGAGTGTCAACATCTGTGATGATGTCAGTCTCCCTCAGAACTGCCCACCCTCCTTAGAGTGGGACAGGGGGAAGCCCGCTCTGCTAACCTGGGGCGTGTTCTACCCCAGGACAGGACTGGGAGGGGCGTTGGGGAGTCGGTCCCTGGGCCTGGACGCAGCCCTTCTAGGGTGACTTCTGGGGCGGAAGGGAGGAGAGGCCAGGCGGGGGCTGTGTACTCACTCGACGTATTTGGTCCAGGGCGGAGGGTCGTGCTGGGCCATGAACACGCAGTTGGTGAGGATGGTGCACATGATGAGCACGCTGAAGAGCGTGGCGGGTCAAGGAAAGCCGTGAAGTGGCTGGCATGCCCCCTCCACTAGGGCTCATCAGCAGACCTGAGAGAGGGGCTCTAGGGGGGTCCCAGGCCTGTGCCCATCCTTGCCCGTCTCCCCACCTAAGCCAGCCTCTGGCCCCTGCCTGGCACTGGCACTCCCAGATGCCCCTGCGGGCTGTCATTCTGGGTCCCCGGCTCCCAGGCCGTTGGGCAACAGAGGTCAGAGCGGCCCCAAGTCCTGGGGTGGCTCCTCATGCTGAGGGCAAAATGCTCAGAGAAACCAGCAGTCAGCTCTGGGAGAGCCAAACTGGGGCGACTCATTCACTGAGGGAGAAAGCAGGCAGATGGACCCACTGCACAGGGAGAAGGTTAAGGTCAGCATCAACCCAAACACGAAGCAACACAATGCACAGCCACCTTTTGACCTACAAACTACCTGGTCACAAGTGAAGGGCTACCATACAGGGTTTGGTCACAAGCTCACAATGCAATTTTCCCTGGGGGGGGGGGTAAATTACAGGCACTTCAGAGCAGGGGAAGGAGGGGGGCAGTTGAGTAACAGGAGTTTGCAGTGGTTTTGAAGTTTGGCCAAACACAATGTATAGTAATTCATGGCCTTTGTTTTAAGGGGGGAGGGGCATATGCAGGAAGGCAGCCCCCATCTGGAGAAGCCATCCATCATTAGGTCAGGGGAACCTGCCATTATCTTGCCCCAGAGGGGGAAGAGCCTGGGATCGACTCACTTGGACCTCAATGGAAACATTGGTCTGGACTTCCCAGGCAGTGGGCCCACTCTCCAACACACCCCACCTGCTCCTCTGCCCCTGCCAGGGACCCCCAAATCTGCCCGTTAGCACAGCCCCTCTGTGGTGTGTCCCCAGCAGTCACACCTCCCTGTGAAGCACCCCTGTGGCAGAAGGCCCCCTAAGAGGTACCCCCTCCACGGAAGCGCCTTCTCATCTGAGCAGTGAGCTGCTGCAGCTTCCGCACCCCCCCCCCCCAGGGAACTGGGGGCCCTGCCCACACCAGCATGTCGCTGTTTTCTGAGTGACAATGTCCATCTGTCCCTCCACACCCAGAAGGGGAGCTCTCGATATGCCAGGACTGTATCTCGGGCACCCTCTGGACTCTCGGCCTTGAACTGAACTGCCCTTGTCTGACCTGACTGTCCAGACTGCTGCTACAGGTCAGATAAAATTTTGCATGATGTTCAAGGCCTCCTCACCTCTGGAAGACAGGTGGGGGACAAAGGGCAGGGGCCCTCTGCTGCCCTCGAAAACCTCCTCCCAAGCCCCGTGGCTGCCCACAGGCCCACAGGAGCAGTGCTAATTGAACTCCAGGGGTCACTCCTCCCTCCCCACCCCACTCCTCCCTTCTCCAGGACAGGTTTGCTTGATAGGGGGGAAGGTGAGGCGGTGCATCAGAAAGACTGGACGAGCTGGATGAGCTGGCTCAGGTGAGGTGAGAGGCCACCCCAGGTGGGGAGAGAGCAGAGGGAGGCCTCTCAAGTCCTCTGGGTGGGTGCCCCCCACCTCGCCCCACCTCGCTCTTCTAGGAAACCAGACAATCAGACAACACTTGTGCAAACCCAAACCCCAGCTTGTGAGGAATTTTCTAGTTGCTCATCTGAGGTGAGAGGGGATTCGACTTTGGGGACCCCTCCTGTAGTCAAACCAGAGGTGCTCAGCCTCAGAGGTCATGTTTCCAGGGAGCTCCAAATCCTCCTTGTCAGAAGATACCTTTCTTTCTGGGCACTGCTGTCCCTTGATACTCTCTTCACCCACCGCTTAATGTGGGCTTCTGGGGCAAGCTTTTCTCTCTCCCTGCCTTCAAGGGCAGGATTTGATGGCCATCTCAGAACTACTCTCTTTCCCTCTCCCTCCGCCAACAAAGCTTTCCTCAACACAGCTGAGAGCCACTGCTAAGCTCCCACCAGGAGCCCAGATAACTCCGGACACATGAGCAAAATGATGCCAAGAGCAAGAATTCAGGGAGCCCTTTCTCGATGCCAGGCTCTGCTCTCTGTCCCCATGAACAATTTTACTCTTCCACTGCAACAACTGTGTGAGGTGGGGACTTTACAGCTACTGTGTATGGAGGAGACAGGGGCTAGAAGAAGTGAGGTGGTGCAGTAGCAAAGGAAGTGGACTCAGAAGCAGGAGGTCTTGATTTTGACCCCGGTTCCACATATGGCAAAGTGATGCTTTGCTGGTCTCTCACATGAGTAAATAAGTAAATCATAAAAGAAGAAGCTAGGTTGCAGGTCGGGCAGTAGCGCAGCAGGTTAAGCACACGTGGCGCAAAGCGCAAGGACTGGTGTAAGGATCTCAGTTTGAGCCCCTGGCTCCCCACCTGCAGGGGAGTCGTTTCACAGGTGGTGAAGCAGGTCTGCAGGTGTCTGTCTTTCTCTCCCCTTCTCTGTCTTCTCCTCCTCTCTCCATTTTTCTCTGTCCTATCCAACAACGACAACATCAACAACAACAATAATAACTACAACAAGGCTACAACAACAAGGGCAACAAAAGGGGGAAAAATGGCCTCCAGGAGCAGTGGATTTATGGTGCAGGCACTGAGCCCCAGCAATAACCCTGGAGGTAAAAAATAAATAAATAAATAAAAATTTAAAAAAGAAGAGGCTAGGTTGGGGGTGGGGGTAGGACAGCAGGTAGACAGCCTCCTCCGACCCCAAACATGCACATCCAAGTCCCTGGACATGATGAATGTAATCCATGTTCATTTCTGCGCCAAAAGGGACTTTGCAAGTTTAATTACATTAAAGATCCTGAGATGGGGAGGAGGTTACCACCTCTTATCTGGGGGGGCCCAATATCAACCCAGGGTGTCTTCAAGGGGAGGCAGGGGATGCTGGTGAAAAGCATTCTGCCAGCTATTGCTGGCTTTGAAGATGGAAGGAGACTGAAAGCCAGCAACTCACGTAGCCTCTAGAAAAAGCCCAGCAAACAGCTTCTCCCCCAAAGGAAGGCAGCCCTGCTAGGTTCTTGATTCCAGCCCAGTGTGAACTTTGGGGATTTCTAAGCTGAGAACCGCAAGCAAGAAGCTGCAGAGCTTGTGATGACTGTCTGCAGGAGTTACGCAAGAAATTGGAGAGTTGGTGGCGGGGTCTGGTCTGCATGCCCGGCCACCTGACGTCGCCTCTGCTCTGAGCCCTGATGCTGCTCCCGTCAGCCCCAAGGTCATCGGGTCCATGCCCTGCCTCCAGGTAGGATGGGTTGCAGGAGTCACAGAGCTTCAAGGGGGAGTGTTACCCCACGTTTGGACTCTGCCGTCTAAAAGAGCGACTGCACATCTGAGCATCTTTAAGAACAAAGCTGAGGGCTGGGGTGGGAGGGGGTCAGC
The DNA here is from genome assembly GCF_950295315.1 of Erinaceus europaeus. Lineage (NCBI taxonomy): Eukaryota > Metazoa > Chordata > Mammalia > Eulipotyphla > Erinaceidae > Erinaceus > Erinaceus europaeus. Next base: position 12,175,291 of record NC_080182.1, on the reverse strand, counting down.
TGGTGGAGTGCTCACCTTGCATGCCTGAAAACCTGAGCTCACTCCTGCCACTGCACATGATACACTCTGCCCCCTCTCTCTCCCTTTCTCCTATAAAAAAAATAAAAACAAGCTGCCTGGTGACACATCTGACACAGCACACATGCACAAAGACCCTGGTTCAAGTTCAAGCCCAGGGTCTCCACCTGCCAGAGGGAAGCTTCACAAATTGTGAAGCAGCGATGCAGGTCTTTCTTTCTCTTCCCCTTCCCTCTCAATTTTTCTCTGCTTCTATCCAAAATGGATATATATATATGGGGGGGAGGGCAAAAACAAACAAACAAACAAACCTATAAGTAAGGAATAAACCTCACCTGAGCAGGTCCATCTGACCAAGTCAGGCAGGCACTGGAGTCAAGGGACGTTCTAAGAAGCTAGACCAGCCTCTGGGAGGGCCTCCTGGAGAAGGCATCTAGAAAGTCACCGAAGGCTAGAACTTCTCTGGCAAGCTGGCCATGGTGAAGCAAGGTGGGCTGAGGGGCCAGACTCCGCTCTCGAGATCAAACCTCCATCTCAGTTCTCATTAGAGTTAAGGAAAAGGCCCCTCAGCAGAGGGGGGTAGGAGTATGGATGGACTGCCTTGAACTGAGGACTTGGCTAGACTGAGACAGGTGGGCTGAGGTCTAACGAGACTCTGAGAAGCAAAGCTGTGGTGGAGAATGACACCTGATCGCTTAAAACCTTGCCTGGCTTCTCTGTTCTTGAAGACGGCCCTCCCGCTGCCACCAGTTACTCCTCTGTGCGCACTTTCTCCTACCTGGACAGAGCCTTAGTCCACGTCACTGTGCCCCAAGCGTCCTCTGGTCCCCTGCAGAACCCAGCGTGTGGCCAAGACCACAGATTTGAGTCAAGTGTACTCCTGCTGGGCGACACCTGTCAACTCTGCTGGCTGCAGGGCACTGTGTGGGCTGAGGCAAAGGCCAGCTTTCCAGACCTGAGCTCGGTGGAACATCTCCAATCCTGTCATGTCATTGGCCCCAAACACCCACACCCAGCTCTGTGATTAAAATGCCAGCAAGGACTGCTGCCTACAGGGGCTGGGGGAAATGCCTGGAACCTGGGCTGCCTGGCTTCAGATCCCAGGGAGGAAAGCAAAAGAAAAACAAAGGACAAACCAGAATACTCCCAAAGAGATGGGAAGTAACTGTTGGGGGTGGGTATTTTCTCATCTAGTTATGCTATAAAACAAGAACATTTGTGTCTCAAACACACAAATGCTCTCTCTCCCAACCTTTCTCCCTCTCTCTTGATTGCCCATTTAAATCTGCGAGCAAGACGTGGGAGGATTTTTGTGAACAGAACCCATGCACCCAGTAAGGCCAAATGCCTCTCGGTGTGAACACGGGGCCTTTCTGAATGTGACAGCAGTGGGATCTGGAGTTCAGCTGGCTTCTGCTATTTAATCCTGGCAGGAACACATTCTGCAGGGTTACCAAAAGAAAAACAAATTCTACATGCCCATATTGACTTTGTAGGCAGCTTCTTAGAGACGCTGCAGTGCAGGTGTGGAGCACTGAGCAGACTCGGACGCAGCTGGCAGCCGGACAGGGAGCTGAGGTGAAGCAGCCCTGTGCCACTGGACACACACCTCCCGAGAACAGGGCTGCACTCCTGCCCCTTTTCAAGTCTTCCCCGCCCCCTCCTTGTCCTCTCCAGAGGGCCTAGCAGAGAACTTGGCTTAGGTGAGGACCTAGACGTCTGAACAGCCATGAGACCGTGAGCCGGCCCTGATTCAGAGTTTCAGTTCTGAGAGATGAAACAGTTCTCGAGAGCTGTCGAAAAACAATGGGTGTGGAACTCAGCCTATGGTGCGTGACACGCTAAAAAGTGGCGAAGGTGGTGAATTGTGTCATGGGTTTCTTCCTCACAATAAAAATAATGTTAGCAGAGTGAGAGTTCATGATTCAGAATATGAAATTGGGGGGGGGGCCAGGCACTGGTGTATTACATGACATTACAGTGTGGGGCAGCAGGGGTAGACAGCATAGTGGTTCTGCAAAGAGACTCATGCCTGAGGCTCCAAAGTCCCAGGTTCAATCCCCCGCACCACCATAAGCCAGAGCTGAGCAGTGCTCTGGTAAAACAAACAAAAATAAACAAACGTTACATTAAAGTGCGCAAGGACCCATGTTCAAGCCTCTGGCCCACACTTGCAGGGGGAAAGCTTCATGAGCAGTGAAGCAGGGCTGCAGGTGTGTCTCTGTCTCTCTCCCTCGCTATCTCTTCCTCCCCTCTCAATTTTTCTCTATCTCTATCCAATAATAATAAAAATATTAAAAAAAACAAAAAGTAAAACAAAATATAAAATGTGTCTTGTGCATTAGGAATGTGGGCCTTCGCTGTTTGGGGTGATAAAGTGTTCTGGAGTTCAGATAGCAATAGTGGTTGTGCAAGCTCTTGGACAGGCTGGAATTAGGGAGGGCAGGTGGTGGCACACCTGCTTAAGTGCTCACAATTCAGTGTGCAAGGACCCAGTTTCAAGCCCCTGGTTCTCACCTTTCGGGGGAAATCTCCACAAGTGGAGAAGCAGTGCTGCAGGTCTCTGCCTTTTTCCCTTTCAATCTCCCCTTCCTTCTCTATTTCTCTATCCAATAATAAATAAATAATAAAATTACGAAAAGACATTATTGGATAGGCTAGAATTCACTGAGCTGGATACTTGATGCTAAGCTGAGGCTGGGGAGGTGGTTCAGCAGTAGAGCAAATGCCTTATATATACATATACGAGGTCCTAGGTTCAATCCCTGGCACCACATAAAATGGCAGGGCAGTGCCCTCTCAATAAAAAAATAAATAAAATGCTAAATTTTGTGGTATATATATTATAGCTTAGTTAAAGAGGAGGAGGAGGAAGAGAAGGAGAAGAAGAATCAAGGAGGAGGAGGAGGAAGAAGAGAAGGAGAAGAAGAAAAATCAAGGAGGAAGCTTCATGAGCTGTGTGTGTGGTGGGGAGGGAGGGGCATGCTGTGGTATTTCCCCTTCTCTTTGTGTCTCTCATCCTCTGTCAAAAAGGAGAAAATAGCCACCAGGAGTGGTGGAGTTGGTGCAGGCACAGAGTTCCAGTGATAAACGCGGTGGCAAATAAGTACATGAATAAATCAATGCAAGGAGACGTTGTAGATCCCTAGGCTTCCACACAGATGATTCACGGCCCTCAGAGACTGACACTGGAAAGTTGTCTCAGGACAACTCCTGGGGACTTGGCTAAAACACTGATTCCAGTGGGGCCTGATTCAGTTAGTGCTACAAGGCCTTCTGACACAGCCGAAGCCCCTGGTCTGGGTACTGCCTCTCAAAGGTCATTTTCTGTCTAGGGCCTAGGAGGGCTGTTCCCAAGCCCTCCCATCCCCTTAGCCCCGAGTCCACTAGGGGTGCTGTTGAGGCCCGGCCTGGAGCTCGGGTTCCCAGGCAGTGGAGTGTCAAGGCTGCGGTGGCTGGGAGTCCAGCACAAGGCCTCATAGAAGCAGAGGCATTTCCCAGGGGCGGCTGCCCTGGGGGACACAGGCTGGTTCAGAGACCTCAGGGCTGGCCCTGCTATGTAGCCAGCACCTCCTACCTCAGAGCCACTGCTCAATGGACCTCGGTCAGGTGGGATTCTCTACCCCCTTTCCTCCCACCAGCCTCCCTGCCCTCATCCACCCCTCGGCCCAGCCCAGCCCAGGGCCCTGCAGGAACCCCAGCCCAGAAGCTGCTGCATCCCTGGGGGCTGCTGTGCTGGCAAACAGCACAGGGCTGGTTACCTACCTGGAGGAGCAGCCCCCGGGGGCAGCCAGAGCCCTCAGGCAGGGAGGCCACGCCCCTGCAGTAAGGCCTGGGAGAGGCTCAGAGCAGGCAGGAGGCCAGCCTCCTTCTCACCAGGCTGTGCCCACACCAGGGCAGGAATGACAACTATTCGTGTAGCTGTCTTGTGGCTCTTCGGGGAATAGTGACATTCCCAGGGTGCTGGGTGAAGTTGCTGGTAGCCACAGGGAGCATGGGGACAGTTGCAGAATAGCTCCAGGTGACACTGAAAGCTCCTCTTGCCTCACAGAGAGATGGAGCTGGGCAGGGCAGGCTGGCCCCTGCCAGCATGCTGCCTGGCTCAGTGTCCCCACCCTGGAGACAGACTTGCCACGGCCATGGCCTACACTGGTCCTGAACGTATCTCAGGACACCAAGATAAGGGCAAGGGTGAGCTGAGTGAGGGTCTGCATCAGACTCCACAGTGAGGCACTGCAATCAGCCCCTGGCTTTGGCACCCAGGGGGGGCACAGAGTGGCACCCATATGCCAGTCCCCTTGCTCTTAGTGACCTAATTTCTTACTGGACAGCTGTTTTCCTTAAGCCTTCTGCCCTGCCCACGAGGTGATGGGGGAACCCCCAAAAGGTTCATCCAGAGTGGGGGAGGGGCTGGGGAGCCCTAGTAGGCTCTGTGGGACCAGCCCATCACCCCCCCATCTAATCACATCACTGAGTCAGCTGCCAGCCACAAGGAGGCTGCCAAGGCTGCCTGATCACTCACACTTGCCCTTTCCATGGCTCCTGTGAGAGTTCCTTTGCTGGGGACTAGCTGTGAGCAGGTGTTGGCACCCTATCCCAGACGCAGCCCCAGCACAGCCACCCTCGGGCACAGAGATCAATACCCATCCCTTTTCCCACTGCATCCCTCCAGAGCTCTCCTCACAGCCCACAGCTCTTCTGGGCTGTTCTTTATGTAATTGAACACTCCAGAGTTCTCTGAGCAGCTCTGAAGCTGCAAGCGCTTTGTCAACACCTAATCAAAATGGGAGTGTTGCCTCCCTCGAAAGATACCCACGTGTGAACGAGCCCCAGGCCTCTTCACAGGGGAGGTGGTTTCGCCCTGTTGCCAAACCCCCCTGCAAACGATGGTGGGCAGCGGTGGGCAGGGTCAGGGGTTGCAGTGGGAGGGGACATCTGGTGCCAGCATGAGGGCCAGGGGACAGTGACAGGCCTCATTTCTTCTGGGAGCCTGGGGAGTTTAGCTTCTAGGATGTTCCTCTCCTGGCAAGTCATCACAGGGCTTCTCAAACTTTCAGGGCCCCTGGGATCTTGTTAAAATGCAGATGGCAGAGTCCATAGGGCAGGGCAGAGCCTACACCTTCACACTCACAAGTGCTGTGTGTCTGAGGACCCACCAGGAATGGGGGGAATGGGCACCACCCTCGGCCCTATCCACACACTCCCCACACCATGTGCACAGTAGGGGCAGCCAGCAAAGGATATGAATGAACCAGAATCTTCACAGCCGCTCTCCTGATGGGGTGGAAGGGACTGAGCACATACAAGGCGTTGGTGGCACTGAACCGGAAGATGGTCTTGCCTTTATTCAGCACGATGAAGGTCTGTGGGCAGGGAGCTGTTATAGGTGGAGGAGAAGGACCACCCCTTGACCCCTGTTAGAGAGAGGCTTGTGGGTATGGGGGGAAGTTATTGGCTGAGGACCCTAGAGTCCTGGCTGAGGACTGAGGTGGCCAGAAAGGAAAGGGGCGCTAAGAGAGGGAAGTGACCTAGCATATTGCAAAGGCCAGTGGAGCCTCTTTGAGTCAGTCAGGGCTGAGGTGGGAGGAGGTCAAGTTCAGGCGAACTGTCAGATTGGGAGGGACTTAGCTGAGTTTCAGATACAGTTCCCACAGGAAGGGGTCCCTTATGATCCCAGCCTCGCCGGCATCTCCTCCATCCCCTCCTCTCTTGGCTGACTTCTTTCTTCCCATGGGGCCCACTGCAGAGGGAGTTATGGGTGAGGAGAAGAAACAAGGAAATGCAGGGCCCAGCCTGGGAGAGAGAATTCCCTGGGGTGGGAATTTTTCCTGGGACGGAGAATACATGTCAGCTACCCCGGAGGAGACAATCAAGTGTTCCTTGGTCTACACAGCACAGGGGCCCAGGAAATGGATAGTGAGCGCTGGAGGCTGAGCCACATGCACTGGGCCAGATGTTGCCCCTGGAGACAGCAATGTCCCCTTCCCAGTTGCCCAACTGTAAGGGGACCCCTGCAGAGATGGGCTGGTCAGATGTGCTGGGACTGCCCCTGGGCCTTTGTGGCAGGGAAGACAGAAAGTTAGAGGCCAGAATCACTCCTGGGAGATGGTTCAGGTGTTTCTGGACACACAAACAAAAAAGATGATGTCCCTGACTCCTCCCAGCTTCAATTGTCACCAGTCCCCCAAAGTCCAACCGGGCCCTGACCCCCCTCTCTGGGTCCCCCTTCTCCAACTCTTCCTGCCCTAGCAAGCTCCAACCAAGCTGTCATTATGACTTGTCATCTGGCTGCGGCCTTAACTCCACCCTGTCACCTCCAGCTCTGGCAGTGAGCGGAGCCCACCCACCTGGAATCATCCCAACTCTGGCCTGTCTCTGGCCCCAACTGTCAACCTCCTCCTCTCTCAGCCCCACCCCTACCCTGGCAGGCGGGAGGTGTGGGGGGGCCTGGGTCAAGGAGTACAGGTTCCTGTTCAAGGTCTCCCACCTGTGCTGCACACTAGGTGGGCTTCCCCTCCCACTCGCACTAAGCAGAGTGTCTACAAGGTCCGGGCCACTGCTGGGGTGTCTCCCAATTCTGAGGCCCTCTGGTGTAGCCAATGCCTGGTGGCAAGTTCTCTGGGCCTGGGGAAGGGGACTACATTTTGCCTCTAGTCATGAGAGATTTGTGGGGGGGGAGGGGCACAGCGTTGACATAACTCAGGATAGGACTCAGGCCTGATTCCAATTCACACACGCCATGGGACAGGTAGGCGTCCTCCAGAGGTGACAATGTAACCAGCAAATGACTTGCAAAGCTTTGCATGAGAGCTGGAGTTCAACGCCGGCTGCCCTCTCCACCAAAGCACCAGACCCTCTCTTGTGCTGCAGAATTCTGACCTTTTTTTCTCAGACTCTGAAATTAAGTTGACTGGGACACAGTTTGCCCGTGACTCAGTCCTCCAAAGCCCAGGGGAAACCCACCCCACACGCAGCCCCAGATGGCGACAAGGTCCCCGGGCTGCCTGCTGCTTTGACAGGAGGAAGTGTGGGCAGGGGGTGGGTGGCAGTCACCTTTTGGGTGCTGTAGAAGGGGTCCAGGTCCTCCAGGGGCTCCCCGATGAGCTCGCGAGGTGGGTTGCCATAGAGATCCGGTAGCTTTTTGGAGGCCTGCAGGTCCAGCTGGGGCCGGGGAGCCTCCTCCTCCGGCAGCCCGTCCCGGCTCTCCTGCAAGGTGGCTGAGCCCTGGGCTTGCTTCTCTGCCATGCGCTTCTCGATGGCCGCCAGGGACTCCCGGGTGAACCTGCGGAAGCTGCTGGTGCCCCGAGGTAACAGGAAGTTGGCCATCTTCTCATCCTGCTTCTGGGGCACGGGCTGGCCTCACGCTGCCTGCCGGGAAGCTAGAAGACACAGACCGCCGGCGTGACACAGGGGCTAGGCTGCTGGGGGAGGACAGGGCAGGGAGGGGGCACAGGTGACTGACAAAGGTCTGGCTAGATGGAGCACCCTTCCTTCCAGTGGGTGGGTGTGTGTCAAAACCTGCAGAAGAGTCAGCCCTCCCTCCCTGTGAGCAAGTGTGAGTGAGGCAAGAGTGATGCTGTCATCCCAGCCCCTTCATGCTGCCGCATTCGACACAAAAGGAAACGCTCATGCCCGATGGTTCCTTAACTCAGCCCCCTTTGTGACGCTTGACATACCTCCCAGAGCTGGTACCCATGCAGCTGAGAGGGTGGCTCCAGGGCAGAAGTGTGGCCTGGCATCTTTTCACCCCAGGTCCCTGGCAGGGCCAACACCAGACAAAGGACAGACCGAATGATGCAGAATATGAAGATGGTGAGCAAGGACATTACGAGATGCCAAGAGGGGCTGGGCGGTGGCACAGCTGAGTGCACCACACCACTTTACCATGCACCAGGACCCAGGTTCAAGCCCCCGGTCCCCACCTACAAGGGGACAGTTTCACAAGTGGTGAAGCAGTGCTGCAGGTATCTCTCCTTTTATCTCCCACTCTACCTCTACTCTCAATTTCTCTCTATCCTGTGCATCAGGATGGCTGGGTGGTCTAAGGCGCTAGACTTAATTTCTCTCTGTCCTGCCAAATAAAAAGAAAAGAGGAAAAGATAATGGCTTCTGGGAGAGAGCCCCAGTGACAGACCTGGTGGCAAACAAACGAAATTCTCCTCTCAAGCTCGTCAACTTCTGGAACCCAAGGAGGGTGATCAGAAGTCTCCTGTATGGACCCTCAAATTCCGGTCTCCTTTCTCAGTCTGACTGGCAGGACCCAGCAGAACTGGGGAAGGGAAATGCCCATGAACTAGGCTGCCCAACCCAACAAGCAGGTGACTCCAAGCTGGGAGAAGGGCCTGGTGTGAACACACACCACCCATGACACCAAGACTGAGGAATGTGCTCCCAGCTGCCTCTCCAAAACAGGATGTGGTCTGCACTGCTGACGGAGATGCCACCGGCCAGCCAGGCCACCAGTGACCACATCAAACCCAGGAACAGCCAGCGCCGGGGCTCTAGGGGCCCGGCTGCACACCTGTCGGGCAGCTCTGCCAAGATAGAATCCCTTCCCGTCAGCCGAGGGCCTGCTATGACTTTATCCCTCACCAGTGAGCCTAATCAGAGCCACCGTGCCACCCGCTGCCCCTGGCACGTGGAAGGCCCGGGCCCCAACCACCGTGCACGCCATGGACCTGGCGCCTGGCCAGGTGGCAGGTAAACAGTGAGCAAACACAACACAGCCAGGCCTCCAAAGGGCACCTCTGGTCCTCGGGGAAGTATGGCATGGAATGCGTGAAGGTGAGGGAGGAGAGAGGGAGAGGGAAGGGTGATGTTCCAGGACCTACCCCAACTTCAGAGCCTTTTCCTTCTTAATCCAGGGACTGTTAAAGGAACACTTAAGCTAAGCACAGCGAGTGAGCGAGTAGCATCTGTCTTGGTGAAAATCAAGTCGCTGTCTACCTTCTCTCGCTGAGTGGACAAGAGGGGCACCTGTAACAGTCACCTCCAGCTTGGAAGGTAAAGCTTTATCACCTCCAGCTTGGAAGGTAAAGCTTTATCTTCCTCAGCGGGTGTGGGTGGTAAGTTGGGGGTCATTTTAAGCTTTCTTCTTTGTGTTTTCTCCACTACTTAGACTGTTTATAATGGTCTTGTAGTATTTTAAAACTCAACAATGCAGTGATTTTTTTTTCCACCAGAGCACTGCTCAGCTCTGGCTTACAATGGTGCAGGGGGATTGAACATAGGACTTTGGATGTTCAGGCATGATGATTTTTTTTCTTATAAAATAAAAAGGATGAGACAGTGTCCTTTGGACAAAATGGATGGAATTAGAGGTGATGATGCTTAGCGAAATAAATAGAGGTGAAAGACAATCACCAGATGGTTTCACTCATGTGGAATCTAGAGATTTGATTTGCATGAACTTGCAAAAGAATAGATGCAAACAGTCTCTAGGAGTTTGTGAGAACTCTGGTGGTTACTGCTGGGTGGTGGGAGGGAGGGGACACAGCTTTGGTGGTGGGTATGGTGTGGAACTGTACCCTGTAGCCTTACAATCTTGTGACTCACTATCAACCACACATTTAAAAAGATGGCTCAAAAAAAAAAGGAGATAAAGAAAAACTGGTCTGGTGACAGCAGCCGCAGGCAGGGCAATTCTCTCCACCAAAGGACAATCACAGGTCTTAAAATCAGGAAGCCTCTTTCACTGGGAATTATGTCCTAAAAATAGTGCTTTCTGTCCTGAGGCATCTGTGTCCACGGGCCTGCAAGGCTTCTGGAGACTGTGTACACTCGTGGCCTTGCAGAGGCTTGCTGGGACACACTGACGAGTGTGCATGTGCGTGTGTGCGTATGTGTGTGTGTGTGCGTGTGCGCATGTGCGTGTGTGCATGTGTGCATGTGCGTGTGTGTGTGTGTGTGTGTGTGTGTGTGTGTGTGTGATGGGGTAGGGAACAAGCTTGCACCTGCAGCTATGTTTGAGTAAAGATGCTTTTAAAATTTGTATTGAAGGAGGCCAGGTAGTGGTGCATCCAATGGAGTGCACATGTCACTATGTGCAAAGAACAGGCAGGGTTCAAGCCCCCTGTCCCCACCTGCAGGGGGGACACTTCATGAGTGGTTAAGCAGGGCTGCTCTTTCTCTCTCCTTCTCTATCTCCTCCTCCCCCTCTCAACTTCTTTCTGTCCTATCACATAAAAAAGGCGGGGGGAGGAACAGGGAAAAGATGGCTGCAGGGAGAGGCGGATTTGTCATGCCGGCACCAAGTCCCAGTATATCTCTGGTGACAACAACAACAACAAAAATGTACTGAAATTAACTCTCTGTACAGACTAAGTGTACAGGTGGTTGAATGTCCACAGACTTATCATACCTACTAACTAGCACCCAGGACAAGGACCGGTACCCAACCAACACTCAGACTTGGGCCCCTTCCAGTAACTATCTCTCCCACCCACCCCCATCTTGATGCTGTTAGAGTACTTACGGGGGCTTCTAACAGATTTCATGGTGAAAACCTAGGGGCAGGGTGTGAGGGGAGGAACTGTATCTCACTATTTGGAACCAAGCGCTGTCCTCAGTCATGAACTTGGGCAGCAGGATCCAGTTAGTAACGCCTATGACCCAGGGCCACCGCAGATGCTTCTCTGTCCCATTACAGGCCTGCAGGGATCTCCAATGGTACGAACACTCAGGACTGCTCCAAGCTGACAAGGCTGATTAGACCTGCAGCTGGAGCTTTTGACTCAGTTCATGAATGAAAGAAGCCCTGGTGTCCGGCCCAGGGTTCTAGAAGGGCTTTGTTCTGGCTGGCGTCCAGCGGAGCACCCAGACCCGCTGGGCTCTGGTGGCTTTTGAAAACAGATTCCAGAAGCGGCTCTGGGTTCTCCCGCCCTGTGGGAAGCCTCGGGTTCTAAAGTGAATCAGGTTGGGGTGCTCTGTTTCTGGGCCCTGCGGGTGGCCACACCCATTGTCTCCCTTGTTCTGCGGCTGCATGTACCTGGCCCAGGACCCTGCCCTTCCTCCAGTAGCCCAGGACACGCCCTGCTGTGGCCCTGACTGGCCTGCAAGGCTGCTGGGGTGCCAGGTAAGTCAAGAAGTGACCCGAGGGTGCCCCAGGCTCAGACACAGCTGGATCCCTCATGCCCAGAGGGTTATCTGCTTCTGGCTGGGGAGGCTACAGTGTGGTGGTGGTGGTGGTGGTAGAGGGCTCTCGCCCAGCATCTGCTGGGAGCCTAGCCTTGATGTCCCTCAAGACACCACCAGGGCTAGGGGCAGGGGAGGGAGATTGCTTACCAGGGAGAATGCACACTTCACCATGTGTGAGATGGGTTCAAGTCCCTGGCCACCATACGGGAACACCTGCACGGGGGGTGCTTCCTTGGAGCAGAGCAGTGCTGTGTTACCTTCTCTTTCTCTCTCCTCCTCCTTTCTTTCCCTCTCTGTCTCTCACACTCTACGCGACAATAGAAAGGAAGGAAAGAGAAGAGAAAGAAAAGAAGAGGGTCCTGGTGGTGGTGCATGTGGTTGAACGCACATGTTTTACCTCGTACAAGGACCCAGGTTCAAGTCCCCGGTCCCCACCGGCAGGGGGAAGCTTCACTAGTGGTACAGCAGGGCTGCAGGGGTCTCTCTGTCTCTCTCCCTCTCTATATTTTCCCTCCCCTCTCAATTTCTCTCTGTCTCTATCTAGTAAACAAACAGATAAATAAAAAGATTTAAAGAAAAAGAAGGAAGGAAGGGGGGAGGAAGAAAGGAAGAAAGAAGAAAAGAAAAATTCACCAGAAGCTAAGGAACTGTACAATCCTGAAGCCTCAGAGATAACAACCCTGGTGGCAAATAAATAAATAACCAATTCGATTCAACTAAAGGTATAGTCACGACACCCTTCACCCAAGCTCTTCGCTGCAATGCCAGCATGCTGACCACCCTTCCCTGACAGCCAGCTCCCTGTTCTGTCAGCCCCAGCTGGGACTTCAGCATCCACTGCCCCCCACCTGGTCTCAAGTTCAGCTTCTAGTTTCTGGCTGCCTTACTCCCTAAGTTCTGCTGCCTCCTGAGGGCTTACATTCACTAATTAATCTGAAAGGACAGAGAGAAATTGAGAGAAGAGAGGGAGAAAGAGAGACACCTGCAGCACTGCTTCATTGCTCATGAAGTGTCCCCCTTGCAGTTGGGGAGTGGGGGCTTGAACCTGGGTCCTTGTGCATGGTAATATGTGCATTCAATCAGGGGGCGCCATCACCTGCCCCCTCAGCTCTCCTTTTCAGAGTGGTTCCTGTGGCCCTGTGCAAACATCCTGGCTTCTCCCCAAGGCCACTGTCTGGGAGAGACGTCCTCCCTGCTGGGGCCATGCTGGTCCCACCACCACCTGCTCAAGATGGCAGAGGAGGGCTTAGAGGAGGTTGAATTGTTATGTGGAAACCAGAAATGTTACACATGTACAAACTACTGTATTTTACTGTTGACTGTAAACCATCTTTACGCCAGTAAAGAAAGAAAAAAGACTGGTTTATATTTATGAGAAAGAGAGAGAGAGAGAGAGAGGACACACCAGAATATCACTCCAATACACCCAGCACCAAGGATCAAACTTAAGACCTCCTGCTTGTGAGACCATGGCTTTATGGACTGAGCCACCTCCTGGGCTGCCGAGAGCCTTGTCTGAATGCAGGTGGGGCCAGAGCCCCCTCTTCTGAGTCACTGACCTGTCTGTGTGGACACTCACATCAGGAGAGAGACACCATGGGGGTAGAATATTGACGGTTCACACCAGAAACCAGACCTCCCCATGCTGTCTCCTCTGTTGGTCTTTTCGATTAGCTTTCCCGAAAGAAGATTTTCCTGAATGTACTTGGTGCACAGCTGGGGAGCCAACAATGTCCAGTCCAAGGCCATGGGAGGCACAGGAAGGCAGGCCAGCCTGTTAGGGCGTGGGGGTGACACTCAGGACCTCTTGGCTGGGGCACTTCCTGCATGCCCTCCAGTCAAACAAACACCCCAGGGGTGCAGAGGGCCCTGAGTCCCACCCACAGCCCTGCCCAGGGCTCCACAGCCCACTCCCCTCCTCGGATCATCCCCAGGCAGGCTCTCTCCAGTGTCCTGAGTCATGTTTGGCATTTTGGTCGCCTTGGAATCCGAGCCTCTGGAACATAGCATGCAAAGAATATTCTTTGCCATGCAAATTTATGCAAAAAGCATTGTGGAAGTGGTTCCCTGGCTTCCTAGAAACTCTACTGGCTTCCTCTGCTTCTCTTGCCACCAGGCTGGGGGTGAGCTGGGCTGGAACACAACGGCCCTGGGCACTCTGCTCTCCTGGGCTCTGGTGCATTCTGCTGCCCCTTGGCCCTAAAGTAGGAGGCTCTGAGAGAGTGGGTGCCTGTGAGGTGGAGGTGAGGGTGCCTGGAGGGACTGTGGTTCTTTCTGGAGGTCCTGTGAGAACCAATGAATGGGGTCAGGTGGTGGCACACCCTATAGAGCACAAATGTTACCATGTGCAAGGCCCTGGGTTCAAGGCCCTGGTCCCCACCCGCAGAGGGAAGCTTTACAAGTGGTGGAGCAGCACTGCAGGTGTCTCTTTCTCACCTTCTCTCTCTGTCTCTCACTTCTATCAAAAATGAAAGAAATATGGCTGCCTAGAATGGTGCAGCTGTGCAGGTACAGAGTCCCATGATGACCCTGGAGGCAAGATAAAACCACTGGACACCTTGATGCAAGGACTCACTCTGCCAATCAAGGGGTTCAGCACGTACTGAGCATGGGGCCCTACCAAGGGCATCAGAGAATGCTTTTCTTTCCCAGGTGAAGGGAGGAGTGAGGAAGTCAGCAGCAAAGACACTCTGTGGTGGGCTGTAAGACTTTCCACTTGGTCCTGCAGAGCTTGACAATGAGGAGATGCTGCCAGGGGCCCAGAGAACCCAGCCTGTGCCCAGCTCTGCCTCCCCTGCTGGTCTCCCCCAGCCCTATACTTGCTGTTCCTGCTGGAACCAGGCAGTGGGTAGGGCTGTGACTCGGAAGCAAGTATGTCTGTGTGAACTCTGGGTCCTGACTGCTCACTGGCTACGTGTTTGGAGGGCAAGCTAATTGGTGTTCCTCTCACTCAGTGATCCCATCTGTGCAGTGGACTGACTTACAAATGCTACCTATCCCCAGAGCTATGTGGAGGCAGACCTGACAACCCTGGCACTCTCTCAGGTCACAGGAAACATTCAGTGAATGCAAGCAGCTATTACCGCTGTGGTTACGCTAACATTATTTTCTGCTAAGAGACTCCCTTTCTGGAAGGTCCTTCTGGCTGCACACAGGCCTCCCTGTCCACGGGGGCTCTCGCATCTTGGTACTTCAGATGCACCTGCATTCCTAGACCAGTTTCATCACAAGTGGCAGTGACTTACTTCCACGTCTGCCTATCCCTGTGACTGTGTCGCCAGATTCCAGAGCACAGTCCACCCCAGCAGAAGTGTCTTTGAAGATCTGCTGCATGGAGGAATCAATGAATGAAAGAATACTCTTGACGTGACCTTCTCACTCCCAGTCACTAAGCCACAGGGCATGCTATGACCCCAGTTTGGACCTCAGTCATCTCAGCTGTGAAATGTAGTGGGCTACATGGATCATGTGCCTGGCACTGTACTAGCATTCTTTGGGGAACACCTGAGTTCATCCTTACGACAACCCCAGCAAGAGATGAGCTTTAGGGGGTCGAGCGGTAGTGCAGCGGGTTAAGCGCACATGGCGCAAATCGCAAGGACTGGCGTAAGGATCCCGGTTCAAGCCCCCGGCTCCCCACCTGTATGGGGGTCACTTCACAGGCAGTGAAGCAGGTCTGCAGGTGTCTATTTTTCTCTCCCCTTCTCTGTCTTCCCCATCTCTCTCCATTTCTCTCTATCCTATCATCCAACAACAATAACAACTACAATAATGATAACCACAACAGTGATACAATACAACAAGGGCAACAAAAGGGATAAAAAATTGGCCTCCAGGAGCAGTGGATTCGTGGTGCAGACCCCAGCCCCAGCAATAACCCTGGAGGCAAAAAAAAAAAAAAAAAGAGATGAGCTTTCCCTCATGTGAAACCCTTATTTCCCTCAGAGGAAATCTGGTGCTGAAAGCCTAGGCAAAGCCAGCCTGTCTGAAGTCAGGAACATGCACCTAACCACTGCCCTACCCTGCTTCCCACCTGAGGAAGAAGAGAGTTGGGAGGGGGAATCAGGGCCTGTCTTCGGCCTACTCAGCTGGCCTGAGCTCCAGAGCTAAGGCTGAGCCTTTTTCTTAAATTATTTTATTTGTTCATTTGATAGAGACAGACAGAAATTGGTGAGATAGTGAGGGAGAGAGAAAGTCATCTGCAGTCCTGTTTCATTGCTCACAGGGGAAGGACCTGTGGGGGACTTGAACCCACGTCCTCATGGACTGTAAAATGTGCATTCAACTGAGTATGCTACTGGCCAGCCCCTGCTGACTGATCCCTTTCTCTTTCTATGTAGCCTGGCTGCGCAGGCCCACCAGTGCTCACACCTGGCAGGTATTTGCTGAGCGACCTGGCCTGAAGACCAGCAGCCTCCTGGACACAGAGGATTCCCGGAATCTTCAGTTTCCAGCTCAGCCACCATAGCTCGGTCTTGTCCAAGGGGGCAGCCACTCAGCACATGGGCCAGTGACTCTTGGCACACGGCCAGTGCCCCGTGAGATGGCTGGTAGAATCCCCACAGATTGTGATGTCTTCATAAGATCCAGAATACCCAGGATTCGATCCCTTTCCTAAACTTTTAAATACTGACTACAATTTAGTTTTTGGATATACTGGATTCAGGGTTTTAAAAATCAATTTTCGTTGTTCTTTTTTTTTTTTTTTAACTTGTTAAAAGGCAGTTACTAGAAAAATTTAAATTGCCTATGTGATTTGCATTTGCAGCTGGAGTTCCTCATGTGGGCTGGATGGTGCTGCCCTAAGGTGGCCGGCTTCCCACCAGTCTCAGACTGGTCTGGGGGTGCGGCAGGGATGGGTGGGGGGAGCGGGAAATGGAGGGGTAAGGTGGCTTGGAGGAGGGTCTAAGGGGGCGTTGTCCCCAGCTGAACAGAAAGTGGCCGCCAGGGTCTCTGGCAGTGGCTGTGGTCGGGTGCAGATTCCAGCCACAGGTTGGGGGTGGGGGAGAGGGAGGAGTGTTCCAGCCACCCTCCCGCCCCAGCAATTATTCGCACTGTCCCGGGCTCTCCCGGGGTAACCGCCCGGACAAAGGTTCGGCGGGGCAGCCAGCTGGTGCTCCAGGCGGTGCATTCAGGTCCCCCACTCCGCGATCAAAGGCACACTGACGCCGCCCTTGTTCTGGGCCTCCGGCTAACGGGCTCCTCGCGGGCTCCGCTCCTTAGAGGCTGCACCCGCATTAACCCTGCCCAGCCCGGGGCGCGGTCATCAGGGAGGGGGAGACCCTGGGGGGGGGTGCTTTCCTTCTCCATTCCCGTTCCCGCCCCAGCAATCTGGGGAAGTCCTGCGAGATCCTCCCCAGCTCTTCTGGAGGAAGCGAATGAGCCCACCCCCGAAGCCGGGGATGCCCTCATTTGCATATATTTGCATCTCATTTATTCCCGCACTCAGGCTGCAGCCCAGGCTAATTCGGCTCACAGGAAAACCCCGCCTGCTGGCTTAGACAAAGTGGTTCCCCAGGCAAGGAAGAAACAAGGGCGAGCCCTCTGCTCTCAGGCAAGGCAGGCAGGGACACCTCTGGCTAGAGCCTAGGGTTCAGCCTCCAAACTCATACTTCTCTCTCTCTCTCTCTCTCTCTCTCTCTCCCTCCCTCCCTCCCTCCCTCCCTCCCTTCCCCCCTTCTCTGCCCGCCACTAGAAGGCCAGAGTTTGGCTATATAGAAGGGTGACTCACTGGTTAGGTGCTCAGCAGAGGAACATCACAGTCCCAGACTCCTCAGGGCACATGGCACCCCTGTCCTCCCAGGCACCCCTTTTAGGGCCCCATGCCTGGGGGTTGCTCTAAATGCCACTGATCAGGGCCTCCAGAATGAGGGCCTGGATGACCCATGCGTGCCCACACAGGACAGTCCTGCAGACAGAGAGCTGCCTTGTCTCCCAGGGCCACTTCTGTGCTAGACCTGGGCCATCCACACCCACAGGGCACACACAGTCAAGTCTGAAAGAACACACCTTCCAAGTGCACAGTTCCTCTCATGCCCAGCTGCCTCCACCTCATCTTCAGCTTGGTAGTGGGAAGGTACATGGGTGCCATAGCAACCAAGGCACTGATGGGGGCACCTACCGTGTGCCCTGGGGGAGACAGAAAGTCCACCCCCCCAGAGACCCTCACTATAGAGTACCCCCCAGAAGCCTACCTGCCATGTACACAGTCCATGTCGCAATGATGTGCACCACAAGAATAGGTAGACATAACACTGGCTTGTTTTCTTCCTTTCTTTATGTATTTATCTCCCTCCAGGGTTATCACTGGGGCTCAGTACCAGCACTACAAATCCACTGTTCCTGGTGGCTATTTTATTAGATAGGACAGAGAGAATTTGAAGGAGGAGGGGGAGATAGAGAGGGAAAAAGAAAGACAGACCCTGGCAGACCTGCTTTGTCCCTAATGAAGCTGTGGATAGGGAGCCAGAGGCTTGAACCAGGATCCCTGTGTGGGTCCTTGCGCTTAGTACTATGTGTGTGTAACCAGGTGTGCCACCAGCTGGCCCCCCATACCACTGGTTTTCTTTCTCTCTCTTTTTTCTTTCCTTTCTTTTTTTCCTCCAGGGCTATTGCTGGGGCTCGGTGCCTGCTATGTGAATCCACTGCTCTTGGAGACCTTTTTTTTTTTCTTTCTGTTGGATAGGACAGAGAGAAATTGAGTGAGGAGAGGAAGACAGAGAGGGGCAGAGAAAGACAGACACCTGCAGACCTGCTTTACCGCTTGTGAATCGACTCCCCTACAGGTGGGGAGCCAGGGACTTGAACCAGGATCCTTGAGCAGATCCTTGCACTTGGTACTATGTGTGCTTAAACCGGTATACCACCGCTCGATGCCCACCACTGGCTTTCTTTTTTATTTATTTACCTATTATTATTTATTTTCCCTTTTGTTGCCCTTGTTGTTTTATTGTTGTAGCTACTATTGTTGTTGTTGATGTTGTCGTTGTTGGATAGGACAAGAGAGAAATGGAGACAGAAGGGGAAGACAGAGAGGAGGAGAGAAAGATAGACACCTGCAGACCTGCTTTACCACCTATGAAGTGACTCCCCTGCATGTGGGGAGCCTGTCCTTGTGCTTTGCGCCACGTGTGCTTAACCCGCTACGCTACCGCTTGACCCCCTCCCACCACTGGTTTTCTTAAGAGTCCTTTAAACCAAGATATTATATACACAAGAAAGTGCGCAACTGCTAGTCACGCAGCTAGGTGAGTTGTAACAAGAGAGACACCTGTGTAGCTACTGCCCAGGTTTAGTCAGTAAGCTGTGTCACGGCCCCGGGCACTGCCCTGCTGCCACTTCCCCAGCACCTCTGCGGACGTCCAGAATCACAAACTGGGCTTCTCCATCCTAGAATTTCATGCATGTAGCAACCTCCCACCTGGACCCATCTGCCAGTTCTTCTTGCTCAACATAATGCTTTAGAGATCCTTCTTTTGCTATCTGTTGGCACCTAAGATAGTTCTTCAGTGCACAAGTGACCCACAGGGGACAGACAGGTCCCTACTTCAATCATGAAAGGCCAAGACCAGAAGGGAGCCGAGGTCCAGCTATCTCTGGGGACAGCAGGCCCCCGGGGATCCTCAGGGAGCTCTCCTTTCCTTTCTCTCTTTCCCTCTGATGTTTCCTGAAACGGAAGCTGGGCATTTACGCAGCTAATAGGCATCCTGAGCCACAACGAACAGGCGAGCAAGCCAGCGAGTGGGAGCTTTCCCTGGGTTTCCAGCCTCTTAGTGGCTAGCTGGGAGTGACTGGCAGGCAGTCTGAGCTGCCTCCGACCTACAGGAGCGGCCTGGCTGGAGTGAGCAGCCCAGCTGCAAGTCTCTGGGGTGGAGAGCCCCAGGCCCAGTTGGGAGCCTAGAGGCTGGCGGTGGTACTGGGTGGCAGAGGGCAGGCACCTTGGCTCGGATGGGCTCCAATGAGCCAAGTCCAGCCCTGGTTGATGAGGCCCTGCGGGAGGTATTGATCGAGCTGGGCTGGCCCCTCCCATGGTCTGGTATTTTTTCCCATATGTGAGTGTCCAGTCACCTCCCAGACTGGCCCAGATCGAGGGAAGGCTAATGTACCCTGAGGACTGATCTGGGATCTGGTGTCTCAGGCCAGACAGGCCTCCCTGGGCCCTGTTGTCCCTTTGAAAAGGGCCTTGAGTCAGGTCCTTCCTTCTTACAGGCCTTCGAGGAATCAATGCCTGCCAGAGAGGCATTCCTCACTCTCTGGACTCCAGGAAGAGCCTCATTTCCAGAAAACATGAGGGCCTGGATGAGCAAGGCCTGGGTGGGGCCAGGGAGACACGGGGCATGGATCTGCCCCTGCCTCCATGCCCCCCATCACTCTGACCCTAGGACGGGGCAGTAAGAAGGGGAGAGAGGGCTCTCCGAGGGAGTCCCTGGGCCCACACAGATGCTGTGAGAGCAGCTTTGTCCTTCCACTCTGCTAATGTCCCTGTGTGGACCTGACTTCCCACTTCCTCCCTGGGAGATCCGATCAGGAGATGCTGAAGAGGAGAAAAAGAGAAAGAACTCCAGTCTCCACGCACAAACACTCTCTTCCCACAACCGGCCTGTGGAACATATGATCTGATTCCTTTCACCTCTCCGAATTCTACAGGACTATGTGGACTCCAATCCTGCCTCCTCCAGGCAGCCTCCTCTGGCTGCTAGGGACCCCGCCAACCTTCTGCTGGGAAGGTGGGACTCCCAACCCCATCCTTTGGTTCTCCTGATCCTGGGCAGATGTGGGGTGAAGCTGGGATTGGGGGTCCTGATGGTCCTTGGCATCTTGACTCCTTGTGCAGAGTGGTCAGCAGAGGCAGGGATGGACGAGGGCGACCAATGGACTCTGGCTTCTGTAAGCACTACTACTTTTTCTGTATTCCCTCCAGGACACAAAACTGCATGTGCCCAGCTCCCCAGCTCCTGACTGAGGCCCCACGGGGAGGGGTCAGAGGGGAGGTGTCCCACAAGGGGATGTGGCAGAAGTCTGAAAGAAGTCTGCCCAGGACCTGGAAGCCTGGTCCTGCGCAGCCCCCACCGGAGGGTCTCTGGGTCCCAGGCACTGACTGGGGAGGGGGGCTATAAATAGCGTCCATTCCATATTGATCATCCTAAAAAGACACGGTATGTTCTCTGCCCACGGGAGAGGAGAGTTGGGTCTAAAAATAGTCTCATCCCCAGGAACCGCTGCCAGCTGGGCCAGCCGGGGTGAGCCGTGCGGAGAGGAAGGGGCAGGCACTGTGAGAGCAAGGGTAGGGACCTCTCTGCCCACAGCCCATTCCCTCCCTCAGGCCTCAGTAGCCAGTCCTGTCTTCTGAGCTCTGAGGCACTGCCTCAGGGCCTTTGCACAGGCTGTTCCCGATTTCAAAGACATTCTTCCCCCAGCTCAGTCTCCTCTTTCAAGGGGTGCTCTCACACCAGCACGGTGAAAGTCACACAGCACCCTGCTTTATTTCCTTCACAGCACCGGTCACTACCTACAATGATCAGGAGTAAGGAGTACTCAGTCTGTCTTTCTCCAAACAGTATAGAAACTTCATAACAGTCATTACTTACTGTATGTGAATTATACACCTTCCAGAATGTTCCATGGTGCAGAGTGGATGCTGAACTTCCCAGTCAGGCTCCCCTGTCCCACAGCCAAAGGCAGACCTCTACCTTCTACCTCAGGCCAGTCTGAGGGCTGGCAGAAGATTGGGGATACCCAGTCCCAGCCCTCCTGGCCCCCCCACCTTGTGTCTATCCAGCCATTGTCCACAAATGCTCTCTGGCATTTCCTCCTCCTCTCCAGAGCTTTGGACTCTCACCCCAGCCCCTCTGGTCTTGGATATCTGTACTGGGTAACCTATTCTGCCCCCAAACCTGGAGCTCTGGAGCATTTTCTCCAGAGTGAGAACCTTCCTTCTGCCCTGCTCCCAGTAGGGAGCAGGTTCTAGTCACCCCAGCCTCCCAGCCCCAGACTGAAAGGAAGAATCCCCTCCACCCCCACCCTACACACACCCAGACAAGCTAGACTGACCAAACCCCCCCCCCATGGGTGTGATTTTAACTCATAAACCTCTAGTCTCCCACTCACTGCAGAAAAGACATGCCCCCCCCCAGCAGCCATAAGCCCCCAGGTGCCCCTGGACACTGTGGGCTCTCTGACCCATCCTTCCACCCCGCCCACCCCACATCACATCCTCTCTCTCTCTCTCCCTGTTCTTGAGCCATCAAACTCCTGTGCTGCCTCCACATCCTCACCTCCAGCTGGCTTCTCAACTCCCTCCAAAGGGTCTTTCATGCACACCAAACTCATTTGTTTGTTCGTTTGTTCATTCATTCATTCATCCATTCACTCATTCAATGACGGCCCATCTGTGATCTGCACTCGGCACGGCATTTCGTGGGTGCCAGGAAAGAAGTTTCTGTTGTGAAGGTCGCTGTGCCCTGGACTGTGCTCAATCAAACGGGCATTTGTTAAATTATGCATCCTCTTTAATCTAGCCATCAGCAAGCAGAGTGGAGCTTCCCGACTCTCTCAGCAGAAGGGAGCAGGGGACTCCCTGTCAGTCCTTGCAGGCCTCCCCACACCCCACCCCTTCCTGTGACACCTCTGGCTCCAGGCTCTCCTCCTGCTGCCCCTGAAGCCTCCTTCTAGGCCCCTGAGCACATGGCTCCTGCCTCTTCTCTCCCCCGACCTCGTCACTTAGAGGACATCTGGGCACCTTCAAAACTCCTGGCGCCCAAGCCTCTGAGAGTCAAAGGGTGCTGCTAAGGGTGGGGCCTTAACAGAGCTTTTAAATATTTATTTATTTGAACTTTTCAAGTGATGCTACTGTCTCCACCATGGAGACCCCTGGCCTGTTCTTGTGCTAGGCAATGTGACTTCCGGCCGTGGCTGCAGTGTGCAGGCCCTGCGGACAGTGAGTCCTCAGCCTGCTGCCCTGACCACGCCTGACTCTCCAATGCTACCTCACCCGAGGGCTCTCCGGGCACAAATTGGGGCACTGAAACAGCCACCCTCACTCGTCTGTCTGTCACCAGACTTCATTTGCCCACTGTCCCTCTTGCCATGTGACACAGTGACAATGAACCTCACTGAGGGGGACCTTCCCTTCGTGGACATGCCATGAGCTCGGGTCACCTGCGGCAACCTGCCTGGTCCTCCCAGGCACCCCTGCCCTGCTCTGCCCTGCTCTGCCCTGCTCTGCCCTGCTCTGCCCTGCTCTGCCCTGCCCTGCCTTGGTCTGCTCTGCTCTGCCCTGCTCTGCCCTGCTCTGCCCTGCCCTGCTCTGCCCTGCCCTGCTCTGCCCTGCTCTGCTCTGCCCTGCCCTGCTCTGCTCTGCCCTGCTCTGCTCTGCCCTGCCCTGCCCTGCCCTGCTCTGCTCTGCCCTGCCCTGCTCTGCCCTGCCCTGCTCTGCCCTGCTCTGCTCTGCCCTGCTCTGCCCTGCCCTGCTCTGCCCTGCCCTGCCCTGCCCTGCCCTGCTCTGCCCTGCCCTGCTCTGCCCTGCCCTGCCCTGCCCTGCCCTGCTCTGCCCTGCCCTGCCCTGCCCTGCCCTGCCCTGCCCTGCCCTGCCCTGCCCTGCCCTGCTCTGGAGGTCGCACAGCTCAGGCAGGCGCAGGGACTCACAGGGTCAAGCCCAAGTCTTCGTGCCTTGAGGATGAGAGACCGTGTGCAAAGTGCTCAACACTTCTGGGTCTCCACTTTCACCATCTGCAGGATGGTCTTTTTTTTTTTTTTTTTTTGAGAGTTTAAAAAAATATTTATTTATTTCCTTTTGTTGTCTTTTTTATTATTGTAGTTATTATTGTTATTGATGTCATTGTTGTTGGATAGGACAGAGAGAAATGGAGAGAGGAGGGGAAGACAGAGAGGGGGAGACAAAGAGAGACACCTGCAGGTCTGCTTCACCCTTTGTGAAGTGACTCCCTTGCAGGTGGGGAGCCGGGGGCTTGAACCAGGATCCTTATATCAGTTCTTGCGCTTTGCGCCACCTGCGCTTAACCCGCTGAGTTACCGACCGACTCCCTAAATATTTTTTAATATATATATTTATTTATTCCCTTTTGTTTCCCTTGTTGTTTTATTGTTGTAGTTATTATTGTTGTTGTTAATGTCGTCGTCGTTGTTGGATAGGGCAGAGAGATGTGGAGAGAGGAGGGGAAGACAGAGAAGGGGAGAGAAAGATAGACAGACACTTGCAGATCTGCTTTACCGCTTGTGAAGCGACTCCCCTGCAGGTGGGGAGTCGGGAGCTCGAACCTGGATCCTTATCCTGGTCCTTGTGCTTTGCACCAAGTGCGCTTAACCCACTGCACTACCACCCGACTCCCAGAATGGTCATTTTTTAAAAAATTCCTTTTCTTAAACTTTATTTATTATTAGATAGAGACACAGAGAAATTGAAGGGAAGGGAAGATAGAGATGGAGAGAGACAGACAGACACACCTGCAGCCCTGCTTCACTACTGATGAAGCTTTCCCCTTGCAGGTGGGGACCAGGGGCTTGAACCCGGGTCCTTGCACACTATGGTGTGTGCGCTTAACTAGGTGCGCCACTGCCTGGCCCCTGAATGGTCATTCTTTAGCTCCCACCTCCAGAACTTGCACAAGGAGGGAGCAGCACGGAACATATCAAATGCACAGCATGGAGCCTGGCCGGTAAAAAGCACTCAGTGAATGCCAGCTATTTTTAGTACATTACTACGGATAAAATTCCCAGTTCCTGCATAAGGACTCTTGTGACTTTGACCTCAACTTTTGCTTCTGCTCTGGTTTCTCTTTACACCGAGGTGTCCATAGTTCAACTCTGGACTTGAGTGCTGTGGATGCACACCTCTACGCTCTCCTGGATATGCTGCTTCTGAAGGCGGGACTGTACTTGTCACACCTAGAAAACTCCTATTCAACCTTCAAAACCCAAGTGGATGGTTCTTTATTGACTGTTAAGTCCCTTTGACTCTCCTTGATCTTTTGTGTGAGTAGAGTGGGGACATGCTTCTAGGATGGTGCACCTTTCCAACAGTCTTGCTCAGGGTCCCCAGGACCACACACCCCAAGATCAGAACCCAGACTGCCATTTCTCAGTTCCAAGGCTGCCCATTCTTGGATTGCCTGGGGATTAGCCCCCACCCCCTGCTCCCCGATTTCCAGCTGTCTCTGGTGCTTTCTCCACCTCTCTGAGCTTGGTCTTCATACTGGATGAGTCAGTCTGGAATTGTTCCAGAGGAGACTGGATGACCATACAGAGGAAGGGCCCAGCCCCCCAGAGGCACAGAAGCTGCCCATGTGCCACTGACTACTGGCACCCAGGTCAGGTCTCCTCTTCAGATACCCTTTGGTCAGGTCCAATCAATGAACGGAGAGTCCTTGGAATGAATCTATGTCCTAAGTCAGCCTGACCCCCCCACCCCCAAGAGGATTTCAAAGACCCTAATCCACTTTGGAGGTGACCTTGGACAAGTGCTTGACTGACACCCAAACTCAGCTTCCCCCTCTACAATGTGGTGACAGGGTCAGATGACAAGGCCAGCGAGGCTCATTTCTACACGAAGAGGACATGGGATCATAGGCGTATCCTGCACTCTGTGCCTTCAGGCTGCCCACCCCACGCACCTGTGACAGCAACAGGGTTCAGCCATCAGCCCCCCCCCCCCCCCACGGTGGCTCCCGGTCCCACCACACCCACTCCACTCTCTCTGGGGGCAGAGTGAATCCCGCAGCCAAGCCTTCAATGTGCAGGCACGGTGGGGTCACCCAGGGAGGGACTATGGGCGCCTCAGCAAGTAATTAGGAGACTGGGGGAAAGAAATGTCGGCCCAGTACCCCAAGAAAAGACCTGCCCCCATCACCCCGGGGCAGGACATAAGGACCAACCAGGAACCTGCAACTCTGGCCTCGGCCTCCCATGGCTTTCCCACCGGGCTGTGCCACCTCTAACAGGTGTTTGCAGGGTGGACCCGCGTCCCGGGCCTCGTCCCCCGCATCCCTGGCCAAGCCCGACCTCGGGCCCCATAGAGCTCCACACCTCCACTCCCTCCCAGGCGTCACCGAAGCCGATTCAATAACCCAGAGGACCGGGCTGCTGGCCTCCCGTCAGGGCGCACGGACCTGCGGGTCAGGGCACCGCGGGCAGAGGACTCTCTTCGGTCCCTGCGCACTGAGATCTCCGCGGTCGCTAGCACACAGAGATCTCTGCCTTCAAGGCGCACAGAAGACAGGCGCAGCGGGGTTAGGACGTCAGAGGGCGCAGAGATCTCTTCGTGGCTGGAGCGCACAGTGATAGGAAACGCACAAAGGTCTCTCCCCCCGAGAATAACAGAGGTCTGTTCCCGGGTCGGGACTGGCAGAGATCTCGTTCCAGAGAGGACACCCCCGGCGGACCGCTCCACCCCCTCCCCCATTCTCAGTCCTGTTTGGCCGGCACCCCACAACCCACCCCCCCAGCACACTCACCGCGCGCACAGTCGCCGCCCTGACCTTGGGGTCCCCGGCCTCAGGAATCCGGGTCCCACTGCCAGACCCTCCCGGAGTCTGCGCCAGGGGCGGCCGGGAAGCCGGGGCCGCCGGGCCCCCTCCCCAGGCCCTCGACAGCGCGCAGGGAAACCCGGCAGGGGAGGGAAGGAGAAGGGCGGGGAGGAGAGAGGAGGGGGCGCGGCGAGGAGAGACGCCCCTCGGAGGATCTCCTCTAGTCCGGCAGAGCAGAGTCCCAGCTCCCTCCGCACCCCGGGGTGCAGCGGCGGGGGAGGCAGCGGCCGGCCCTCCCGGGCAGGGGAGGGGCGCGCGGGGCTTGGAGGCGCCCACCCCTCGGGGAGGAAAGTTGGGCGGCGGCGGGCGGAGGGGGCTAGGGCTGGCCGGGGCCGCTGGGCTCGGGGCGTTCGCTCACCTGCAGGGGCCCCGGCCGGGCCCAGGAAGGGCGTCTGCGGCTGGGCGCGGGCTCGGCTGGGCGCGGGGCTCCGGGCAGGGGCGCAGGCTCAGTGGCCCCGGGGGCGCGCTCCCCGCATCCCACGGGCGCCACCGCCGTCTCGGCTCCGCGGCTCTGCTCGGGCTCCCGGCTCCGCGGGCGGGCGGGCGGGCGGGCGGGCGGGGGGCGGGGTCGGGGGCGGGCCCCGCTTGGGCTCTGCCTGGGGCTCGGGGCCCCGGGCTGGCTCCGCCCCAGAGCTACGCGCCCAGCTCCGCTCCGCACGTGGTGCCCCGCCCGCGGGGAGGGCGAACCGGGACGCCCGCCCGCCCGCCGCACACCCCGCGCCGACCCAGGGGCGCCCCGCCACAGACAGCCGCCCCCGCGGACGCGGCCACCGCCACCGCCACCGCCACGCAGGCACCGACCTGGGGACACTCCGCCTCGGAGAGCCGCTCCCGCGGGCGCGGACAGGGGCGCACCCGCACTGGCACTCACTCGCTGCTTTGGGGACAGTCCACCCTGCGGCCGCGGCCACCGCCACACGTTCACACAGACACCCCCCCACACCGAGACACACACCTGAGATGCATCTGCGCGCTGAGAGGCGTAGACAAACACACGGACACACGTGGACAAGCTAGTGGGCTCGGCGACGCCCACAGTGCTCAGACATGGGGGCCGGGTTCTCCGGGACACACGGACACCCGCGCTCACATACATGTAGACCCACCAGCAAGGTCACAGGCCGTGAGCCCACAGACACCCACGATGGATGGACATACACTCTCTCCAGCATTCGCCCTGCCCAGTCCCCTGCCCCTTGACACACACACACAGACACACAGACCCACTGGCTGACACCCTCGGGCCCCAGGCAGACCCACATGCGCGCCCGGCAGCGCACACCCGACTTTGACACAGCACAGCTGGGCCAGGGGTGTCCCTGGAACAGAAAGCAAACTGCTCCCTGCTTGGTGGCCACTGGCCGGAGCTGGGGCACACGCAGAGGTACACTCTGTCTTCCTTCCCTACAGCATTTTACTTTCTTATTTTCGAGACTCTTAGATCTAAGCAAGAATTGCTCTTGGAAGGCGGGGGGGGTGGGGGTGGCAGCGGAGGTTCAGAAGATACCACCTGCTCCTCTGTTCCCCGAATCACTCCTTTTGGAGCCGGGTGTGGGGCTCTGGGTGTCTCACGCGTACACGGAGGAGCAGGGAGCGCCTGGGTAGCCAGCTTGGGTTGCCGGGAGTCAGTGAGAAAGCCAGTTTACAGAAATGTGAGAGCCAAGACCTCACCCCTACTCCCCTACACAGACCACCACAGACAGTTGGTCTCACATGGGCCGGCATCTCCCACTAGCGGCCAGAAAGGGAAGTGTAGTCAGTGTCCACTGCCGGAGTGCGTACCTACCTGCCTTTTAAAAAATGTTTTAAAAAATTATTTTTATTAAATAGGGACTGAAAGAAATTGAGAGGAGAGGGGGAAATAAGGAGAGAGACAAGGGGACATCTGTATCCCTGCTTCCCCACTCGTGAAGCTTTCCTCCTGCAGGTGGGAACCAGGGGCTTGAACCTGGGACCTTGTGCACTTTAATGTGAGCACATAACCAGGTTTCTGGTCCCTTGATCTGTCTGGGGGGGTGGTTTCTGAAGGTAGTAGAAAGGGGGTCCCTGAAGGTTTACCACCACCAGCATCTGGATTCCCAAATATATTAAGACGTGGAGATGAATATTGGCAGGTAGGAGACAGAGCTGGGACAGTGGTTGCTGCTGGTGGATGCCAGAAAGTCCCCATACTCTGTCCCCAGCAGGATGTGGTTTCACCTCCCTTCTCAGCTCTGGGAGAGGTGCGGGAATCTGCGTGCACCTGCACTCAAAGACCGGCCGACATGCCAGTGGAGGAGAAGCCCCTGCAGTCTGGTGCCGTGAGGAGGCCACAGGGTGGAGGAAAGGGTGAGGGGCTGAGCACGGGCACCTTCTCCAAGGAGCTTTTGGTCAGAATCTGAGCCTTACCCTTCTTTGTCAGACCCTATCTAACTTAGGCAGAAACATGTGGTTGACAGAAAACAATCAGAGGGGGTTTTAGGGGAGGCAGAGCCTCATGCACGCTAGAAACACACTTACCTCTTTATCCCAAGAATGGACTCAGGAGTTCTGAGAAAGGTAGGAAATGAAACAGTTTATTTGATTCTGCAGAATCTGGCCCTGTCCAGCCTGGGTCTACCATGCTGGCACTCACTGGCCAGAGACCACAGCCAAGTATTCAGTCCCTAAGGCACGTCTGAAACTCCGTGTGGATTGCACGTGCAGATTCATAGTCTTATCACAATTGGCTAAGAGAAGAGGGGTGGCGCATCTGGGGGTGGGGGGAGAACCCTCTTTGCTAGATTAGGGGCCGGTTTGGCCTACACAGCCCTCCTCCCCTCCTCACATAGTTGTGTGGGATTCTGATGGGGGTGGGAGTGGAGTCTAAGAGAAGCAGTTCAGCTGTTTCTACAGTGATTGTTCGTTCACAGGTCCTTAGGCAGGAACTCTTTCCTGGAGGGGTGGGGTTTGAAACACTAAGATGGCACGTGCCTTATTCTGGAGATAATATGCTTTGAAAACGAAACAATCTCCACTTCTTACCATGCATGTGTAGTTCCATCATTCCAGACTACCTTTTCCATTCAGATAGAGATGGAGGTGGATAGAGAGACCCTACATCACTGGAGCTTCCTCTCGTGCCATTGCACTTCCCATGTGGTACTCGGGTTTGACTCTAGGCAGAGCCTATTGCATGACACACGCTCTGCCCAGTACCAATCTTTTTTTTTTTTTTCCAGAGCTCTGCTCTGGCTTATGTTGGTGCTGGGGGTTGAACCTGGGAACTTGAAGCCTCAGGCAGGAGAGTCTCTTTGCATAAACTATCTCCCATGCCCTCCAATCAAAGATGTTTCCCTTTTCTTTTCTTTTCTTTTCTTTTCTTTTCTTTTCGCCTCCAGGATTATTGCTGGGCATCGGTGCCTGCACCACGAATCCAGTGTTTTTAGAGGCTCTTTTCCCCCTTTTGTTACCCTTGTTTTATCGTTGCTGTGGTTATTATTATAATAGATGCCGTTGTTGGATAGGACAGAGAGAAATGGAGAGAGGAGGGGAAGATGGGGGGGCAGAGAGATAGACACCTGCAGACCTGCTTCACCTCCCCGCAGGTGGGGAGCCGGAGGCTCAAACCGTTATCCTTACGTGGGTCCTTGCGCCTTGTGCCATGTGTGCTTAACTGGCTGCGCTACCGCTTGACTCCCAATCAAAGACTTTAAAGACTGGTTTGCTTCCTTTATCCTGCCCTTCTTCCACCTCAGCTTCAAAGTCGGGTTAAGTGTGTTGTTCACTGTGAGTCCATACAAAACTTGTTTCTCAAGATACTTTGTGCTACTTTGCCCTTGTGGCCGTTAGCTCCCTGCCATTCCCATCCTCATACAAGTGTCCTGTCTGGCAGGCAGAGAAGGCTATTAAATATGGGCACATTTCAGTGAGATTTGAGGCTGATCTTGGTCCACATGCATTTCACCCTCAGGCTTTGCTCTTGATGCTTCTCTTAAAGTCTGCACCCCACCTGTGCACCGACTCGACATGTTCTGCCCAAGGCCTGTCCCTAGTTGAACAAACCTGGGATAGCCAACACACTGGCCAACAAACCAGACTTCACCAGCACCTCAGAAGTCCCCCTCTGCCCTCTTTCGGTCCCTACCACTGCTCTTTAAGGCTGACCTGTTATACTCACATCCATTTCCCTCTATTAACATTGCCTGGTTTTGATTCCTGTCTAAGTAGAATCATGTAGTCTGGCTTCTTTCGGCCAGCTTAAATTCACGAGACCAATCCACACGCCTGCTTGTTGCTGGAGTTTGTTCATTCTTCTTGTTATAGATATGTCTATACCCCAATTTAGCTACTTATCCGTGCTACTGTAGACGGCTATTGGGTTGTTTTCCATTTGGGATCACCGCTGGCAGTGCTGCTCCAAACATTTGAGAACCTGAATTTTGATGAACGTGTGTGTGTGTGTGTGTGTGTGTGTGTGTGTGTGTGTGTGTGTTTCCTGGGAGTGGAATTACTGAGTCATGAGGAAACGTATTTCTTTTGGTAGACATGGCCCAATGGTCTCTCAAAGTGGTCCGACCAGTCTGCATCCCACCAGCGCTGAATCTCCGGTGACTTTGGTTCCTGGCATCCTCCAGCACGTGGTGTTTTTATCTTTTTCATTTCAGCTACTTCTTTAGAGATGGGTAGTAGGTTAGAATTGAAGAGAGCGAATGGAGGGGGTGAGTAGTAACTGACTTCTGTTTTCTTTAGTCTGTCCTAGCTGGTGGGAGATGAAGAGTGGGTTACTCAAGTGCTCAGAAGCTATGATCACCTGACAGTAGGTATCTTAGAAGTACAGATTGGGGTTAAAAACAAAACAGAACAGGAGAGCAGTGCCGGTGAAATGGGTCCCTGGGGTAGCACACTGCTTTGCCATGTACATGCCCCCTGCATTTGAAGAAGCTTTGGTGCTGTGGTCTTTTTCTGTCTTCATTTTGAAAAGGATATTTATTTTATTTTATTTTATTTTATTTTTTGCCTCCAAGATTATTGCTGGGGCTCAGTGCCTGCACTACGAATCTACTGCTCTTGGTGGCCATCTTTTCCCCATTTGTTTTTGTTGCTGTTGTTGTTGGATAGGACAGAGAGAAATGGCGAGAGGAGGGGAAGACAGAGAGGGGGAGAGAAAGACAGACACCTGCAGACCTGCTTCACTGCCTGTGAAGTGACCCCCCTGCAGGTGGGGAGTTGGTGTGCTCAGCTCCCTATTTATTTTTATTTTAACGATAGAGATGAAGACAGGAAGATAGGGGTGTGGAGGACACCAGAGCACTGTTCAGAACCTGAGACCTTGGAGCCTCAGGCATGAAAGTGTTTTCTGTAACCATTTTACTGTCTCCTGGCATCTGATGTCTGGTATGGTCTCTCTCTTTATCTCTCTCTGGAAAAAAAAGCTCACACAACAGCCGGAAGGCCTAGGGATGCCTTCTCTAGCCACTGCAGTGTACGGCTCCTCCTCTCATGCCCCATTTCTGGTTTTGGAAGGGGTGATGATGATGTGAGGCAGGAGGGAGAAGCCGTACAGAGTCAAGGACTTGGGGAGGTTCCTGGTTTTCTGTTTCCACAAGGTGGGAAAAAAAGGGCAAGGAATCGGGTCATATTGAGAAAGTGGCCAACCCAAGGGAAAAAGACACCTGCTCTTGGCTATGTACCTGGCTGCTCTACTGTACACACACTCCTCCTGCTGTCTGTCCCTCTAGCCTCAGGCTCGCCATTTTGTGTAGTAATGGCCACCAGGTGTAAGCAGAGCTTTGCTGGGGGAATGGACTATTTACATAAGAGGACAGGAACGTCTCCTTCTTTCTCTTCTTCCAGCTTTGAACTTGGCCATGGACCTGAACTTGGGCATGAACTTGGAGCTGATAAATCCGTCTCCCAACCACAGAAGGAAAGTCAGAAGACTTGTAGATGTTGGTGCTGATGATTGCAGATCACAGAGCTTGCTTCTCCATGCTTCTCCCTCAGTCACTGTGCAATGGGTGAAACCGGATTCTCTGTCATTGCAGGCAGTCTGAAGACCAGCCGTCCACCAGCCCTCTTAATTTTGGTTCTGTTCCTCCTCCTCTCTTTCAGAGGTCCCGAGTGCCTGAGGCCTGGATACTGTCTGGGGTTTCCAGGAGGACATCTTTCACTTTTTCGTTTGTGTGTGTGTGTGTGTGTGTGTGTACTCTCTCCCCCGTCTCAGGGGTGCTTTGACCTTAATAATCCAGGCTCTGCTAAGTCAGTTAACACTCCAGTTTCCAAAAAGCTGTCACCACATCTTCTGTTGCTTCCTCTTCTATCCGTCGTGTCCTCTCATGGTTGTGCCTTTGAAAAGTATTTTGCTTTAGTGAAAGTTGAAGAGATGGTGTAATCCTCTCTATTTTGAAGAAAGTCTTCTACTTCCATTTTCTTCCCCAGGTAATTTCAGACAGTGATCAGCTGTTACCCTCATGTGCTGTCAGCATTTCACTTGGGAGAAGCAGAGAGAGACAGAGAAATGTATTTGTTTATGGTCAAAGCACCCCTCTCGTCCCACAAAACACCTAATGATGGAGAGGCAGACATTCTTTTTAAATATTTTTTATATTTATTTAATATTGGATAGAGACAGAGAGACATTGAGAGGGGAGGGAGCAGAGAGAGACAGAGAGACAGAGACAGAAACAAATACACACAGAGAGAGAGAGAGAGGCAGAGTGACACTTGGAGCCCTATTTCACCACTCATGAAACTTTCCCCCTGCAAGTGGGGGTCAGGGACTTGAACCCGGGGCCTTGCTTACTGTAATGTGTGCGCTTAACCAGGTGAGCCACCTGGCCCACTCTTATCTGAGGGGTGATTGGAAGGTGGGATCTGCAGTCTCCTACATGGACCATTCACCCTGGACAGATTTCACTCCCACCTCAGCTGAATTCCCATTAACCCAAGTGACACCGCTCTGCAGATGAGTGAGAGCACCCCTTCCTCAAGGCACGGGACTGCCATCTGCTGGCGAGTTAAGAGAAAATAGATGTGCGCCTGGTAACTTGAGATTGTGCCTGCCTTGTGCCCGGACACTGCACAAAGCAGCCTGCTCGGGTCTCCATAGCCTCCGTCTCCTCCTTTAAAGCACTGTCCCTCACCCCTCGGCTCTGTGGAGAATCAGAGAGGGTCGGAAGCTTAGATGAAGTTCTTCACTGTTTTCTTTTGTTTTTGACCAGCTCTGGCTTGTGTTGGTGCTAGGGGATTGAACCTGGGACTTTGAAGCCTTAGGCATGAGAGTCTCTTGGTATAACCATTGTGCAGTATGATGAGTCGGGCGACCCAGATGTGGTTGACCATCTCATTGCCTCCCTAGATGCAGCACACCAAGCCCGCTGGCGACAACTCACGGAAAGTCTGAACTTCACCCACTCAAGTAGGAAGGCCTGGAAGCTTCTTCATAGTCTGGGTGCCGGTAGCCAACCCTCTCCCATCTCCCATCCTCCCGTATCTCCAAACTCAGTGGCCAGTCACCTAACTCAAGTTGGACGTGCTAAGATCAACCCAGTCTGGAAAAGAGAAATTTCCCATGAGTGGTCATCCCACTTCCATTTATCTTGTCCATCTCCAAAACTCTCTCCCTTTACACTGTCTGAACTGGAAGACACTTTGAAGAGGGTTAAACCGGGAATGGCTGCTGGCTATGATAACATCACCCCAGAACTCATTCTTAACTTGGGCCCCGCAGCAAAGAAGTGGCTCACTACATTCCTGTCCCACATCTTGGAATCTGAGTCTATGCCCAAAATTTGGCGTCGTGCCAAGATAATAGCAGTTTTGAAACCAAAGAAAGACCCAACACTGGCCGCCAGCTATAGACCAATTTCTCTCCTCTCCATGTGTTACAAACTCCTTGAGAGGCTGCTTCTGTCACGTATTTCTCCTCTTACAGAGAAATTCCTATCACCCGCCCAGGCTGGTTTCTGCCCAGGAAGATCTACCTGTGAACAAGTCCTGGCCCTCTCAACTTACATTGAAAATGAATTCCAGAAGAATTTAAAGATGGGTGCTGTCTTTGTTGATCTCACAGCAGCCTATGACACGGTCTGGCACCGTGGTCTCCTAGTCAAGATCTCAAGATGCCTGCCTCCATGGGTGGCCAACACTATATCGTTTCTTCTCCAAAACAGAAGATTCCAGGTGCATCTGGGTGACAAGTCTAGCAGATGGAGACTTGTCTCAAGTGGCCTACCCCAGGGCTCTGTTCTGGCTCCTACGCTATTTAATATTTACATCAATGACCTTCCAGAAACTTCTTCAAGGAAGTTCATCTACGCCGATGACATCTGCTGTGCAACTCAGGCATCCAAGTTCGACATCCTTGAGGAGACACTCACGAAAAACATGTCTCTGATATCTGATTACTGTAAAAAATGGCGACTAATCCCTAGCACTGCAAAAACGGTATCATCTGTTTTCCATCTACACCATGCCTCGGCCTCGCGTGAGCTTAATGTACAGCTTGACGATACGAGAATCCCGCATGAAGCCCAGCCAGTCTATCTTGGCGTTACTCTTGATTGCACCCTGTCATTTCACGAACATCTCATAAAAACTGCAGCAGAGGTGGGCGCGAGGAATCACATCATTGCAAGACTGGCCAGCTCCTCATGGGGCACGAGCGCTTCCACACTACGATCATCCTCTCTGGCATTATGCTATTCCACTGCAGAATACTGTGCCCCAGTATTGTTCCGTAGCCCCCAAGTCCACTTGGTCGATTCCAAATTATATTCCTCCATGAGGATAATTTCTGGAACCATCCGTTCCACCCTGGCTCCATGGCTGCCAGTTCTTAGCAACATGGCCCAGCCAGATATTCGTCGGGATGCGGCATCATCTAAGTCATTTCCCACGTCTACGCTCGACCGGACCTGCCAATATACGCGGATATCTTCGCCCACCCTGTCCAACGCTTGACGTCTCGTCACCCAATCAGTGTAGGTCCCCTATGCCTACACTGAACTTCTCTGTTCCAGCCTCTTGGAAACAGAGTTGGCAGTCAGCTGAGGTAAAGAACAAACACCTCATCACAGACCCCTGCAAGCGTCAACCCGGCTTTGACCTAGCACGTTATGACTGGGCCCTCCTCAATCGCTATCGAACAGGCCATGGGCGGTGTGCCGCTATGCTCCATCGCTGGGGAGCCAGAGACGACCCGAACTGCCCCTGCGGCTCCAGACAGACTATGACCCACATAGTCAACAACTGCCACCTCTCCAGATTCAAAGGAGGTCTCGAGACTTTACATCAGGCTCAACCTGACGCTGTTGACTGGCTACGGAAGAAGGGCAAACGCTAGAAGAAGAACCATTGTGCTGTCTCCTAATACTAGTTCTTTGCTACTGTTGATATGCTCTTGGGTTAGATACAGCCTATCCCGATGCAATGTTACCCATGTATAAAACAGAACATTGACATACCCACCTCACTCTTATGTTAAGAGGATCAAATGAATTATGGCTAGGGAATGTGTCTGAGAAATGGAATCAGCATTTTACAGTGGTTCTAACTAAAGCCTGTTCATCCTTTGGACTCCATAGAAATGGGTTCTGAAGAGAATTTCATTCAGGGGTTGACAGGAAGTGCATACAGGAGAGACATCCTCTCCTCAACTCAGAGAAACTTCCTGTCCCCTTAATTTCACCTTCTCCAGAGTGTCATGGAAAGTAAACACTGTGTGTAATCTTTAAGAATGACTTCCTTCACCCAGAACAGTGCAAGAGTCTCTCGTGTTCTGTGTATCAATCTCGACATACACTTAAAAAAGGGTAGACTAACCTGCATGTTAGCTGTTGGGCTCAGGCAAAAATGAGTAAAGTCATAGGCCCCTTGGAATATATCTAAAACATACCTCCTAGCTTTTTCCAATGTGAAGACACTTAGTTCCACTTGCTCTGTTCTTACCTTTAGTTTACTGATTATTAAACAATTTGTTCCACTTTATTCCTTACCACATTTCAGCCACCAAGTTGCCGACACTACCATGACTCCATCCTGACTTCCTGGAGCCTCACCTCCCCAGAGCCCTACCCCACTAGGGAAAGATAGAAACAGGCTGGGGTTATGGATCAACCTGTCAACATCCATGTCCTGCAGAGGAGCAATTACAGAAGCCAGAACTCCCATCTTCTGTGCCCCATAGAGATCTTTGGTCCATACTCCCAGAGGGATAAAGAAAGAGAAGCTTCCAGTGGAGGCGAGGGGATACAGAACTCTGGTGGTGGGAACTGTTTGAAATTGTACCCCTCTTGTTCTATAATCTTGTCAATCATTATTAAATCACTAATAAAAAAAAGGGTGGGCTGGGGGAGTCAGAGTCTCCAATGTGTTTGCTAAGACCTCAGGACCGTGGGAGTTGTTGAGCTGGGTGGACCCTTGTAGCTGCCCCAGATGGGGTTGGAGGAAAGGGGACCACTCCCCCCAGGTGTGGGTGATGGGGTCCTCCTGTGATACCCTGAAGGTGAAGGTGACATTAAGAAAAAAAAGGGGGGGTAAGGAGGAACCAGGAGCTGGCTCACTGGGTAGAGCACATACCTTCCCATGCTCAGAAACCTGGGTTTGAGACCCCCAGCCACCATATAGAAGCACCGTGGAAAGGCGAAGCTTAGTGAGTGATAGAGTGGGCTGTGATGTCTCTCCTTCTCTCTCTCTCTCCCTCTCTTTCATCCCTTATCTGGGAAAAGGAAGTCAAGAGTTATTGGGGATGGTCACACTCCTATGTGGAATCTAGAGATCTGATTCACATGAACTTGCCAAAAAACAAAAAAAATCAAACAAAACGTAAACAAGCAAACTGTTTGTAAGACTTGTGAGCATGCTGGTGGCCACGTTGAGGTGCTGGAGGGTGGGGACAGGGAGCTCTGGGGGTGGATGGGTGTGGAACTACTCGCTGTAATCTTACAATCTTGTAACTACTGTTAATCACAAATAAAAATATTCTTAAAAAAAAGACTACTGGGAGGCCTAAGGAACCCCTGGCAGGAAAAACAAAACGACCCATCCCCCCTGAGAAACAAACAGACAAAATAAGAAAAGGGTAGGTGCTGGGTAGGAGGAGGTGGTGATGTAGCTCACCAGGTAGCAAACCTGCCTTGCCCTGTGGGCAGCGCAAGTGGGAGTCTGATCACCAGGGGGGAGTGCCAACATGATAAGCAGTGATCCTCCTCTCCTCTCTCCTCCCCTCTCCTCTCCCCTCCAGACCCCCCTCCCCTCCCCTTTTCTCTCTCTCTCTCTTTTTCTCTCTCTCTCCTTCTCTCTCTCTGTGTCCATCTAAAAAAAAAAAAAGTAACCCAGGAGCAATGAAATGCATGTGAAAGATCCTGTCTTGTCAAATAAATAAATAAAAAGGCAGGGAGGTGGAGGGCAGGCAGTGACGCAAGCAGAAAAGCACACACGTCACCGTGCATGAGGACCTAGGTTTGAGCCCTCAGTCCCCACCTGCAGGGGGGAGAATTCATGATCAGAGGAGCAGGTCTGCAGGTCTCTCTCTCTCCCTCTCTAGCTCCCCTTCCTTTGCTCTATTTCTGCCTGCCTCTATCATAATACAAATAAGAAAACAACAAACAAACAAACTCAGAGGGACACAGCATTGGGCCATGAGCCAGCACACTTGTGGCAACTGAAGGACCACAGTAGCTCCACTCTGAGAGGGGGGTTGTGGGCAGCTCCCCAGAGCAACCTCACCCGGGCTTTTGTGTGGGGAACCTGCCACCCTGGGTTTGAGTTGCCTGGCCCACTGTGGCTGGGGTGGGGTGGGGTGGCCCAGATCCTCTCCCCCTACACAGCCTGACAGTTTTCCCTGTAAGAAGAGCCTTGAACATCGGTGTGGTATCCCGCCACCCTCACTGATGATATAGCTGTCACCAGTCCTGTTACAGCTCACCTCCATGCAGTCAGTTCTTCCCCTCAACACAGGGATGGGACTCAGAAGCCACAAATAGGAGGTCTGGCTGCCACCATGGACAGCCCTCAGACGTCTTCTTCCGTGTCTGTCAGGTCTGGGGCTGGGCAGGTAACCAAATGTTGTCTAACATTTGAAACATCTTACACTGGACAGTGCACACTCCAGCTCTCTGGTTTCTACCATCCCTGTGATGTTATGCTCACTAACATTATCTACCTGGGGGAATAGCATAATGGTTATTATGCAGAAAGGTCTTCAGGCCTGTGGCACCAAAGGTTCTAGGTTCAAACTCCAGCACTACCAGAAGCCAGAGTTGATCAGAGCTCAGGTAAAAACAAAGAAACAGGGAGTCCGGCTGTAGCCCAGAGGGTTAAGCGCACATGGCGCAAAGCACAAGGATCCCAGCTCCCCACCTGCAGGGGAGTCACTTCACAGGCAGTGAAGCAGGTCTGCAGGTGTCTATCTTTCTCTCCCCCTCTCTGTCTTCCCCTCCTCTCTCCATTTCTCTCTGTCCTATCCAACGACAGCAACAACAAGAACAATAATAATAATAACCATAACAATGATAAAACAACAAGGGCAACAAAAGGGGAAAAATGGTCTCCAAGAGCAGTGGATTCTTGGTACAGGCATCTAAGTACCGGCAATAACCCTGGAGGCAAAAACAAAACAAAACAAAACAAAAAACAAAGAAACATTATCTACTTGGTCTTGCATATATCTGACTATTTTTAAACCCTAGATTAGGACCAAGCAAGATCTCACCACTCCTAGTGGACTTTTTTCTTCTTCTTCTTCTTTTTAAATCTCTGACCACAGGGCTGAGTGCAGGACTTGTGTCAAAGCTCACAGAACTGTAAGGGATTCACCTGAATGCAGATGAAGACACAAATGGATGAAAGTTTCCAGTGCTGAGAAGAAAGCATCCCTACCTGTTCTGAGTGGAGGTGGGGCTTCCTTCAGGGATGTGTGCGCACGTGGGTGTGTGAGTGGACGAGTCGGGGTGTGTATGGTTGTTAGAGCTGCTATTCTGAGAGCCTCTGGGCTGGCATAGTCTGGGCTCGGCAGGTCCTCAGACTCTCCTGCTCTGCACACGAACTTGAATGAGAGATTCCCGTTGCCCAGAAACAGAGGCTGGATTTGAAATGAGAAGCCATTTCTTGTGTTCTGGCTCTGCTCTGTTTTGTGGTGCTGGATCTTCCCCCTCATTCTATGGTGGCAGAGTTGCAGAAAGGGGGTGGAGAAGGGTCTCTCCCACCTCCCACCCTCCACAAAGAGTCACCCCAGGTCTCAGTTTCCCCACTAGCAAGGGAAAAATCCTCAGGTTTCTCAGATTCTAACAATCAGCGTGAAAATGTCCTGGTGGCAACAAGAAGGAAGCAGACGGTTAACCCCGCAGGTGCCGAGGAACAACTCTGCTGGGGTATGTGTGTGTGTGTGTGGGGGGGGGGCTGCCTCCCTGCTCCCTGGACCCCCAGTGCTTCCAAGAGCCCTAGTTGGGGGACAGGGTGTTGGCTGCAGTCCATCCATCCCGTCCCCTACCACCTTCGAGCTCCTGGGAGAGGTACAGGAACCGAGGTGCCAGGCCTGACAGGGGAACTGAGAGGCCTTTGTGGGGGAAATTGACTTTTTCAATGGAAGTCAGCACTTTGGGCCAAGAAAAAAAATGCTCAGAACTGGCAGCGACTGACAAAAGCTGCCTCTTGTCTGCAAGTGTATCAGCTTCTGAAGAGATAAGAGGCAGGGGCTGGAGAGCAGGCTTCTCAAGTGAATGCTGACAGCAGAACAGAAAAGCTGCCTCCCACTCGTACTGTGAGCATCAGGGCTGCCAGGGCGGAGTCCGTAGTCACTCCAGCCCTCTCACCGCTCTGATGCGGGGGGAGGGGCGTGGGCGTGGGCGTGGGCGTGGGCGGTGAGGGAGGCGCTGAGAGTGGCCAAGGCCATTCATGGGGCCCTTGGCACCGTGCATGAACCCAACATTCTGAGTGTGTACCCTGGAGTGGCCAGGGACTCTGATTATTTCTGAGTATTGCAGAGAGCAGGATCCTTGGGTCCAGGTCCCCCTTCTGGGAAGGAAGTGTTGGGGAGCAGGTCAGCACCCCTCCTGGGAGCTTGGCTTCAGTTTGGACCAATACCTGGGACCCCTTTTTTGGGGATAATCAGGGCACAGGTTGGCTTTTTTTTTTTTTTTTTCCAAACCTGAGAACTACTCAGCTATGGCTTATGATGGTGCAGGGAATTGAACCTGGAACTTGAGAGCCTCAGGCATGAGAGTCTGTTGCAGAACCATTATGCTGTCTCCCCTGCCCTCTGGCATGGCGGTTGTTCTCCTAGAAGTACCTGCTTGTAGCAGCATATTCTTTCTTTTCTTTTTTTAACTTTATTTATTTACTTTATTTGGTAGAACAGAGAGAAATTG
This sequence comes from Erinaceus europaeus, assembly GCF_950295315.1. NCBI lineage: Eukaryota > Metazoa > Chordata > Mammalia > Eulipotyphla > Erinaceidae > Erinaceus > Erinaceus europaeus. The sequence goes on along the minus strand of NC_080182.1, from coordinate 12,135,270 downwards.
AAAGGGGAGATAGGGAGAGAGACAGAGAGACCTGCAGCACAGCTTCACCACTTGTGAAGTTTCCCCCTGTAAGTGGGGGCCGGAGGCTTGAACCTGGGTCATTGTGCACGGTAATACATGCACTTAACCAGGTGTGCCACCACCCAGCCCCTGTAGCAGCGTATTTCAATGAGGTATCTGATGATTTCTGACTTAATATCTACTCAGTATCTAACCCAGCACCTGGAGGGCTCTGTACGCAGGAAAGTTATCCCTAAGCTCCTTACACATGGATGGGGGTGGGTGGCAGGAACATTCAGGATGCAAAAGTCCCTGGGGAAGTCGACTGCAGATAGGAATCAGTAACTTACTGAGACAGGGCTGTTTAGATGCTAGGCTTAGATTTGAGGCATTGCCATTTCCTGTGTCCTAAGCCTTTTTACCCATGAACCCCACCGCTTGTCCAGCTTCCTGCTGAATCAACTCACTTGTGACCTGGAATTTTTTTTGTTTTTTATCCTTTGTCTCCAGAGTTATCACTGGTGCTTGTTGCCTGCACCACAAATCCGCTGCTCCTGGTGGCCATCTTTTTTCCATTGTTGTTGTTGCTGGATAGGACAGAGAGAAACCGAGAGAGGAGGGGAAGACAGAGAAGAGTAGAGAAAAAGACACCTTCAGACCTGCTTCACCGCTTGTCTGATGACCCCCCTTGCAGGTGGGGAACCTGGGGCTTGAACCGGGATCCTTGCATGGGTCTTTGTGCTTTGTACTACATGCACTTAACAGGGTGTGCTAATCTGTAATTCTTGATGTATTGTCAAACTTGCTGTAAAAAGGTTCTGGCCTTTAAGGGGCCACTCCATTGTTGGGACCCCCTCCCCTGGGGGGTTCACATTCAGTACAGACACCCTCAGGCCTCTCTGTTTCTCTGAGTCAGTCTTTGGGATCTTGTGCCATCTGCCACAACCGGGACACCTGCTGAATGGCTCTGCTGTCGCCTCAGGGCTCCAGGGCTCCACACTTTACCTGTCACTGCAGGTCGCAGCTGGGATGCTCCCGGGTATATGGGCTCCTCCTCGGTGCTGCCCAGGGAGCTGCCTGCCCTCAGCCTTCTACCTCACAGGCCTCAGCCCTGCCAGCTGGACCCCACTAAAGACCAAGACAGAGCTCTTCCATGCCTCACATGCCCTCTGGCCCTGCTATGAATAGCAGCATGGACCAGGCCCTTCTTCTACCTTAATATCCGGTTAGATGCAACCAGAACCCCCCAGCATCCTCTGCAGGAAATCTTCTTAGGTTCTGTCAGTCAGCTGTTCTGGCATGAGATGAAAAAGCATCTCCCATTCCAGAGGAATGGCTCACTCTGTAGGCTTCTTCCCTTGCCATGAGCCCGAGCACCACATTGGAGGAAGCTCTGGTGATGTGTTGTCTGTCTCTCCCTTTCTCTGGCTCCCTCTTTTTCTGTCCATGAGAATGAAAAGCTGCCCTGGAGAACTGAAGTTGGGTATGTGTGAGGGCCTGGCTTTGGATAAAAACAGAGAGAAAAAGAGGGGGAAAGAACAACAAAAGATAGTAGCAGAAGAAAGAAGGGAGCAGGATGTGGCACACCAGGTTGAGCACATATGTTACAGTGCTTAAGGACCCAGGTTCAAGTCCCTGGTCCCCACCTGCAGGGAGGGGGAAAGCTTCACGAGAGGTGAAGCAGGGTTGCAGGTGTCTCTCTGTCCCTCTCTATCACCCTCTTCCCTGTCAATTTCTGGCTGTCTCTACCAAATAAATAAAGATAATAAGAGAAGGAGGAGGAAGAGGAGGGAGAACAGGAAACTCATTTTCTCAGTGCTGACAAGCAGTACAGGAGATACAGCCTTTTCTCCATCAGTAAGTATCTCAATGGCCTGTCATGGTTATGGGTGTAATGTAGACATAATCTACCACCTTGTAAAGTGACTTCTTGAGTGGGTAGATTAAGCATGGCTGCAATGTGTGTCTGAAACTCCACCAGAGGTGGAGTGTGCTTCGCCTCCTCGGGAACCTGGCTTGTCCTGTGAGTGGCTTGGCTCCTCAGGATGGTGCTGTGTAGTTACCCACAGCACACTGGGGCCTGCAGCTGCTGCGTTTGTCTCTTTGGAATGCTGTGAGGAAGCCCAGGGCTGCCACTTGGTGAGATACCATCCTTGTGAAGGAGCCCTGTGAGGCCCACATGGGACTCAAGTGTCTCCTGGCTCCGCCCAACCTCCAACTGATAATGGCTGGGGGAGTGACCCAGTCAGAGCCACCTGGGGAGACCAAACCACCTGGCTGAGTCCTCCCTGGCCCCTTACCCCCTGACCCAGGAGCCAATAGACGGCAGTTGGCTTACGTATATGATGTCTGGGGGTTACACACAGATTGTTATATACAGATAGACAGCTGGAACATGAATCCTCAGGGGCTGAGTGGTAGCTCACCCAGTGGAGCCCACATGTTACAAGGAGTGAGCCCCCAGCCCCCAGCTTCAGGAAGAAGGAACTTCAAAAGTGGTGGAGCAGTGCTGCAGGTGTCTCCCTTCTCTCTGTCTCTTTCATCCTGTCTCTTCTCTTTATGTCTCTGTCTCTCACCCTCCATCAAAATAATAAAAATAGCCTCCTGGAACAATGAAATCATGCAGGCACTGAAATCTAGTGATAACCCTGGTGGCAAAAACAAAAGAAAGCAGAGACACAAAAACAAAATAGAAGACCAAAACAATCAAAAACATGGGTCCTTGGATGTAGATTTTAATGAGATTTTTATTTTTATCTTGGAAAACTGATCTGTAATTGACATGAACTTTTGAGTGGACAGACTGATGGGCTTCAACAGATGTACACGACCATGAAGCCTTTGCCACAGCCTAGAGACAGGACACACCCACTACTTTTCTCAGAACCCACCCCCACCAGCAGCAACCACTGGTCTGCTCTCCACGGACCCTTATAGGCTAACTTGTATTTTCTGGAGTTTTATATGAAGAGAATCATGCTGTTGCCTTTTTTTTTTTTTTTAGGCTCTTTAAGCACCATTATTTTGAGTCATCTTTTTGTTTTTGAATATTGCATGCACTGGGCCTCTTTCTTTCCACTCCTTAATTATGTCTATATTTTTGTCACTGTTAGGCCTCACTGATCTTGGACAACTTTTTCAGTTACAGACAGACAGAGATAGGGAGGCAGAGACAGAGAAGCAAAGACATCACAGCACTGAAGCTCCCCCGCCCCAGTGGAGTGGGGACTGGGCTGAGTCTGGGTTGTGCACCCTTCAGATGAACTATCATCTGGACCCTTATTCTTCAGAGGGAGGACTGGATACAGAGTTGGGAGAAACACCACCCCACCACCTCACCACCCCCAAGCTGCCCTAGTTTCATCTGTGGTGGTGCTGGGGTGGAAAGCTAGGACTCACTCATGGGAAAGCACACTAACAGGTCAGCTATCGCCTAGTTCCATTCTGGTTATGCTGCACATGGATAGTTACTCTTCTTTTTTTCTTTTCCCCAGGGTTATTGCCAGGGCTCGGTGCCTGCACCACCAATCCACTGCTCCTGGAGACCATTTTTCCCCCTTTTGTTGCCCTTGTTGTTTTATTGTTGTGGTTATTATCGATGTCATTGTTGTTGGATAGGACAGAGAGAAATGGAGAGAGGAGGGGAAGACAGAGAAGGGAAGAGAAAGATAGACACCTGCAGACCTGCTTCACGGCCTGTGAAGCGACTCCCCTGCAGGTGGGAAGCTGGGGGCTTGAACAGGGATCCTTATGCTGGTCCTTGCGCTTCGCGTCATGTGCACTTAACCCGTTGTGCTACCGCCCAACTCCCTGATAATTGCTCTTTTAAAAAAAAAATTTTTTTTTATTTACTTATTTCGTTTTGTTGCCCTTGCTTTATTGTTGTGGTTATTATTGTTGTCATTGTCGTTGGATAGGACAGAGAGAAATGGAGAGAGGAGGGGAAGACAGAGAGGGGGAGAGAAAGATAGACACCTGCAGACAGGCTTCACCACCTGTGAAGCGACTCCCCTGCAGGCGGGGAGCCGGGGACTTGAACTGGGATCCTTACACAGGTCCTTGCACTTTGCGCCACGTGCTCTTAACCCGCTGCGCCACCGCCGGACTCCCATAATTACTCTTTTTAACTGATGAACACTGTCCTATTAATTGGTCCTGTTGGTTGTCTTGGATTTGCTGATTCATTCACCTGTTGGTGGGTATTTAGTGTGTTTCTAGTGTTTAGCTTTTATAAACAAAGCTGCTAGGAACATTTGCTTGTGGGTCTTTGTATGAACACACACTTGCTTTTCTCTTGGGAAAATAAACAGCAGTAAAATGACGGGCTCATCCAGCAGATGCTTTCTGAGTCTTAAAAGAAACCATCAAACAGTTTCCCAGAGTTATTGTCCTAATTTTACACTCCTGGCAATGATAAATTCCAATTCCTCTACGTCCCCTCTAAGACTTTGTTTAATTAGTCTGTTAAGATGTTTATTTGGAGGGCCTAAGAGGTAGCATAGCAGATGAGGTGCTGATTTCTCAGGCATGAGGTTCCAAGTTTGATCTCTTGCATTGCATATGTCAGAGTGATGCTCTGGTGTTCTCTCTCTCAGAAATAAAATAAACAAATGAAGAAATAATTAGAACATTTGGCGTATAATGGTGTGCCACTGTAGTTTAAAAAATATAATTATATTTCCTTTATATTCATTTCAAAGGAGACAGAGAGAGACAGAGAGACAGAGAGAGACAGACAGACAGACAGACAGACAGACAGAGAGACTGAGACTAGAGCATCTTTGCTGTTTTCTTTAGTACCAGGGATTGAACCCAGGACCTCACACAAGTTCCATAACTGAAGCATCTCTCCAGATTTGGATTTTCCATAATGACCAATGATGTGAAGTGTGTGTGTGTGTTGTGGGCCTAGGTCTTGGGAATATGATTCTCAAATGTGTTTCCGTATCTCAATGTAATGCTAGGTTTATCACACATTCCTTGTTTTATTCCCTTTGGGGAAAAGAGTTTGATTTTGGTCTTTCTCAGCTGTAGTGGATTGTCACCAGGGCCTTCAGGCTATTGTTACTTTACTTCCATAGAATACAGCTTTGCTCCTTGGGGACTATCGGGAGCTTTGGGCAGTAACCTTACCTCTTACCCAGACTGCACTGGTGGAGAGAGCTTTAGCAAAAGTCTCTCTAGTCATGTGCCCTGGGAGCGGTGAAGTGAATACATGAAGTCTTGAGTTTGATCCCAAATCCTATGTAATCCAGAGGGATGTTCTGCTTCTTTTCCTCTTTTGTTAATAAATAAATCTTAAGCAAATTCTCCCCAGTGTTTCCTGTAATAGTCTGGTGAGTTTCTGTTGGGGTCCTGTTGCAGGATGGTAGACAAGGAGCAAAGTCAGGGGTGACAGTGTTTGCAGACACCTGTCACGGGCAGATAAGACATTGTCCCCATGTGTCAACAGCTGTACTGTAAACCGTTAACCAAAAAAGAAGTACATCACCAAAAATTAAATAAACTATAAAATAAACTATAATAACTAAAAAATATTTAGAAAAAGACAAAACCACAGCAAAAATGAACAGCACAAAATGCAGATGCGACTTCTTCCCTCTTCCCAGGAACTGGATTTTTTTTTTTAAATCTAACTCATCCTTTCTCCTTCACAATTCATTCAAATTCTCTAGTTGACTCTCCTCACTGGCTTAACACCCTTCTCAGCCATCTGCTCTTTTGAAACAAGTGTTCAGGTATTTTTTTTTTTCCTCAGGGGGGCTGTCTCTCTTCAGATACTGGGTTAGATCTTTATTCTGTGACCTCCGTTCTCTAAGGCTTTTTTTTAAAAAAGTAATTACTGGACTGGAGAAAAAGTGTAGCAGTTTTCACAACAGATTTTTCTGCCCCAGGCACCGGAGGTCCCAAGTTTAATGCCAAGCGCTATCATAAGCCAGAACTGAGCAGTGCTCTGCTTAAAAAAAATGAAAGAAAGAAAAGAAAAAGAAAAATGTAATTACTTGTCAGTTCTTTTCTTGTAAAGGTGAGATCAACCTTCTTTACAACTTTCTACACTGAAGTGGGAACACCCATGTCATTTATATGACTTTATTTTTTAACAAGGAGAAATCAACTCAGCAGTTTGCACGAGTGTGATAATGCTGATATCTGAAGACCTGCCTTCTTGCACAAGAATCTTCCCTCCCCTGCAGGTGAAAACTGGGGGCTTGAGCTTGGGTCCTTATGCATGGTAACATATGAGCTCAACCATAGCCACCACCCAGCCTATTATATTCTGTTTTACATAAGGAATGTTTCTTAGACAAGTCACCAAAAAAAAAAAAAAAAGAGAGAGAGAGAGAAAAGATGAACAAATATGATTCAATTTATTTTAAAGAATTATTTACTTATCAATGTGAGAGAGAAGGAGAGAGAGAATGTGTGTGTATGAGAGGAGGGGGAAGGAGAAAGGCAGGGAAAGGGAGAGGAAGAGGGAGAGAGAACCTGAGCAGTGCTCTGGCACGTTCATTGGAACTTGGAACCTCATGCCTTTAAGTTCAGGGCTCTAGTCACTGCACCACCTCCTGGTCTGCTGACTATCTTTCGACTACAATTCTCTTTTTATAAAATAATCAGCAATAAAGAAACCATAGGGGCGGTTATAAATAATGTAGGTGGAGGATGTGTAATGGGAACATCTCGGCACCTTCCTCTTAGTCCCTCTGTGAAATCTGCTCTCAGAAGAGTCAACATGCTGGGATAAGATCTTCCAAAAAAAAAAAAAAAACAACCTCTTTTTAAACTTTATCTATTTTATTTGGTAGTACAGAGGAATTGAGAGGGAAGGGCAAACAGAAGGGAGAGAGGGAAAGAGAGACACCTGCCATCCTGCCTTATGTGTCATGAAGCTTTCTACTTGCAAGGGGAACTGGGGGCTTGAACCCAGGTCCTTGCATATGGTATGCATGCACTTAATGAGGTATGCCTCCATCCAGTCCTGAGACCTTATGTAAAGTATTTAACACACACACACACACACACACACACACACGCATTTTTAAAGGTTCTGGATGTTGAGTACTTTGTGGTGATGATATCCACAGCATTATCAAGTTATATGCATTATGCTGCTGTATATGGTGAGCCACACCCCTCCCCCAAATAAAAAGTCTACATTAATAAAGTGACTAAGTGGGTTTTTTTTTGTATATTGAGCTTCAGGAAGCTTAACAAAACAGCACCCACAAAATCTGACCATGAAGTGAGAGTGTTGAAAGCCAGCAATGACGGAGAATGTCGAGAAGCCAAGCTGGGTGGGCTGCAAGGCGGGTGAGTGGGGCTCTGAAGGGGCTGAGGGGCACTGGAGGCTGGTTGAGGGGGTAAAATGGGGTGCTTTGCTGGGGGGTTGATGTAACCAGGAGAGTTTGGAGTTGGTGGTGGTGGTGGAAGGGCATTTTGATGGCCAGAGAAAGAAGTATGAGGAGAAGGAGGTAGAAAGGAGGCCAAGGGAAAAGACTGTTTCTAGAAGGGGCAGCTGTGTAAGGATGGGCCCCAGTCGCCCTGCCTCTTGGGCAGGAAGTGTGTGGTGCTTCAGGGTGTAGTAAAGCAGGACAAGACACGGAACACTAAAAGGCAGTTATATCTTGCCCCAAGTCTAGAGGGATGAACCATAAACTAAAGAGAGACAAAAAGTTGATAAAAGAGAGAGAAGACAGACAGAGAGAGAGAGAGAGAGAAGAGTGAGAGAACACTAGCGAATTAAGGAGCTGTGGTCCAGAGAAATTTCAGTCCATGCAAAGAATAGTCTGTGATTGCTCAAACCTAAAGACAATTTCTATGTCTCACTGACATTCAAAACCATGTAAACTGTCCATGGCTCAGAAGCATCTTCTCAGTGCTCCTGTCTCAAAAGAACAGAGGCTGAGGCATTCTCCAGGGAGCAGTGCCAATCCATCCACTGTGACATTAGAATCGTGTGCTCTGGGGTAAACTGAGGACTGGCACTTCTAGCATGGCTCCTCTCTTTCTGTGAGGAATGACAGGCACTATATGTTGGTTTGTAATTAAACAGGTGTGACAAGGAAGAACAGAAATAAATGTGACGATGAGCCTAGTGGCTGTATTGAGGAGAACACCAACAGCCTTTGCTCTGAGGAAGAGCATACCTGGAACGCCCTAAGGAATGACTAAAGAACAGTGTGCAGCGTGTGGTATGTGCGCACGTGTGTGTGTGTGCGTGCATGTGTGTGTGTGTGCGTGCGTGCATGTGTGCATGCGTGCGTGTGCGTGTGTATGTGTGTGTGTGTGTGTGCGCGCACGCGTGCGCAATGATGTCAGAGAGGTGTGAAGTCCAGATAGTACAAACCGTTGCAGTGATTCTATTTGGTGCTCCTCAGGGATCATGCCTGAGCTTGGAGCTCTGGCTGATGTCTGAGAATATTGGGGGTAGCAGTATAAGTGAGGGAATCAGCTGGAAGGCTATTGAATAATACTTGTCAGAGAGGATGGCTGTTTGGATCAAGTGGATCATTGAGGTGATAAGACATGATAAATTCCTGGATATATTTTGAAAGTGGAGTGGCAGCACTTGCTTATGCATTATTGCTCCAATGTTCTTGATATGAATATATGAATGGGGTGGACAAAGCTCTGGACTGTCTGTCTTTGACAGAGGCTGAGTGTAGCTTTATAGCTACACTGTGTAGAAGAAAGGTGCAGCTAGTTCAGCACAGAAGCAATTACAGAAGCCAGACCTTCCAGCTTCTGCACCCCCAAAAGATTCTGGTCTATACCTCCAGAGGGATAAAGAATAGGGAAGCTTCCAAGGGGATGAGATATGGAACCCTGGTGGTGGTTATCATGTGGAATTGTACCCCTCTTATCCTACAATCTTGTTAATTATTCTTAAATTGCTAATTTAGAAAAATGGGAAAAAAAGGTATAGCTAACCCTCACTTAGTGACCCACCTGTTTTTAGACAGCTCAGAGTTATGAGCAGCTCTTTCGAACGAAGCATGAAAATGCTGCTCCTGGCAAATGGCGCTGCAAAGGCCAGGTGGCGGTGCACCTGGTAGAGCGCATACATAGCCACGCACAAGGACCTAGGTTCAAGTCCTCAGTCCCCACCTATATGGGAAAACTTCATGGTGAAGCAGGGATGCAAGTGTCTTTCTTTTTCATTCTCTATCTCCCTCTTCCCTCTCAACTTCTGCCTGTCCTGTTAAATAAAGTAAATACATATTAAAAATAGAAATGGCAGTGCAGTAGCTGAGCTTCGAGCATCTCATCTCATGCCGCCTCTCTCAGTTTCAGTCTCAACCCTGCATTCGGTTGCTACATCAGTGGTTTTCATCTGTATAGTCACACTTTATTGTGCACTCCATAGTCTTACTTATTTCTATTTTTATTGCAAGACAATATACATTAACTAGTGAATAAGTATCCCAAACATATTCAAACTTGTCAACGATACAAAGGCAGCCTTAAATGATCATAGCTGGCAAGCCCACTCCCAGTACAGTTCATTTCTACCTGAAACACTAGTTAGGGAGTGACTCATTTATTGACAAAACTCTTTTCCAACCAGGTTGGCACCTGGTCACTGAGTGAGGACTGCCTGGAGTTTTGCTGTTGCCTGCCTGGAAAGGAGAATGTGTGTTGTGAAAAGGGTAGTGAAGGGATAGGTGGCGCATGGCGGCTGCTGTTTTATCCTGGCCATCATTCATTCCCTCTTTTTCAGGTTGCTACTCTCAATAGTTTGAGTTTAATGTGAAGAACATTGATAAGAAACCCTGTACATGTCTCTGAGACCTTGTGTTCATGGGCCTCTGCAGAATTCAAAAGGAAGGGTAGGAAGCCGCCATCATGGATATATGCTTCTTCCTCTCTTGCAGGAATATTACATTGTTTTCCAAAGTGGTTGCACCAAGTTGAACTCCCCAGCAGTGCCTGAGCATTCCTTCTGCTCTCCATCTTGCCAATAGGTAGGTTAGACTCCAAATGCTTCACAGACCTGATAGATATGTAGTTGTCTCACTCTTGTATTTCTCTGGTTGCTAATTACACTAGTGTGCCCTTTTATATAAAATAGAGCTATCCAGGTCTCTTCTTCTGTGAAGTGCCTCTTCAAATCTCTGCCATTTTTCTACTGTGCTGTTTTGTGTCACTTGATAGGAGTGAATATAAATTTCTTCAGAATAGATTTTTTATTAGACTTTTGTTTGCTATAAGTGCTTTAAGCATTTGCTTCCATTATCCATTTTGTCTTTTCACTCTTTTACTGATATTTTTGGATGGGCTGATGTTCTAAGTTTTAATATTGTCAAAGTTGTCACTCCCTATGCCGTAGTCTTGTGGACATTTTTCTCAATTATCTTCTCAAAGCTTCATAGATTTGTAGGTTTGTCTTTCACATTCAAAATTGCCTTTCACATCTGGAATTGATTTGACATGTGGCTTTAGGGCGAGGACTCTGACTCTCTCTCTCTCTCTCTTTTATGTAAACACAATTGTCCCAATGCCTTTGTGGGCATGTCATCTTTTCCTCACCATTGTTCATTTTGTCATCTATTAAGTGTCCGAATAGACTTCGTGCACTTTCTCTTCCTTTCTTTCTTTCTTTCTTTCTTTCTTTCTTTCTTTCTTTCTTTCTTTCTTTCTTTCACTCTCCCTTTTTTAATGATTATTAACTAAATTGTATTATGATATGAAAATATACGTTGTACACATTTGATTCTCTGAAAATTTTTGAATCTTACTATTATATTCTTTTAATATGGCCCTGGGGAGTGACCCCAGATTCTCAAACATGCTAAGTATGTACTCTCCAGGGCAAGCTATCTCCTGCTCTGCTTGGATCTCATTTTGTGGCCAGGTATATGAATTATTTTTGTAACTTCCACAAATAGTTGAAAAGAACATGTCTTTTCCAGCTGCTAGATATATATGGAACATACTTTTTTTTTATTTCTTACCTTTTGGGGTAACTTTAAATTGGGGGTATATTTTTGAAAACAGCTTTCATTTAAAATTTTAAATTCTGCCTGACAATATTTACCTATTTTTGGACCACTTAGTTCATTTATACTTAAAGGAATTCCTGGTTTATTTGTGTTCAAATACGGCCTTACTCCATCTTTGCTTTTTGTTTGTCCTTCACTCCTTCTCATACCTTTGGCTTTGATGACCCTGTTGTTTTTTTTTCTTTCTTTCTTTTTAAAAATATTTATTTATTCCCTTTTGTTTCCCTTGTTGTTTTATTGTTGTAGTTATTATTGTTGTCGTCCTTGTTGCATAGGACAGAGAGAAATGGAGAGAGGAGGGGAAGACAGAGAGGGGGAGAGAAAGATAGATACCTGCAGACCTGCTTCACCGCCTGTGAAGCGACTCCCCTCCAGGTAGGGAGCTGGGGGCTTGAACTAGGATCCTTACGCCAGTCCTTGCGCTTTGTGCTACGTGCGCTTAACCTGCTGCGCTACTGTCTGACTCCCAGCCCTGTTGTTTCTTAACATCTACCCCATCCTAGTTTATTAACTGTATACTCTGTTTCTAGCCTGTTCATCACAACTCTAGTATTTAAATCATGTACTCTTAACTTGCCAAAGTCTAATAGCAACAAAAACTTTTACTTTCTTCCTGGATAAAAGTCAGATTTTATCCTGCTCCCATCTTTCCAACTTCCATGCTATTATGGCTTGCTATCTACTCAGCATTTTCACTGGCAGGGCTGATTCAGATACCTTATCCTGCTGCTACTGGAAATCTTGCGTTTGGGGATTAGAAAATGCCTGCAGTTTTAAGCTTGGTGTGTGTGTGTGTGTGTGTGTGTGTGTGTGTGTGTGTGTGTGTGCGCACCAGGGCCTCAGACACACAAGGCCTATGCTTTACCATTGAGTTATACCCTTGATTCTTGGAATTGCATTTTTCAAAAAACACTTCAGCCAGTGTTTAGCTCCAAGTTGAGGATCTTTCCTGTTAATTTTATATCCTCAACACTTAGGCAAGACACTTCACCTTTGTCTTAAGGCGAACGCTTTAGCACACCAGAACTCTGCCTACATCTTCCCATCTGCGTGGGCTGACTGTTCCCGAGTGTCCTTGGCCATCCACGTCTGTGCAGTTGAGCAGATACAAGGCAGGGTAGTGTTTAGGGGACAGGCAGGCTCTAAAGCCCCTGTGGCTTTCAGATATGCATCTAGTCAACACCAGCCTTCACATAGTTGAGAATCACAAACTAGGGGGCTTAAAACATAGGAATTTATACTCTCACAGCTCAGGTGACCAGAACTCTGAAAACAAGGTATCAGCAGCACTTTGCTTTCTCTGATGGTTTGAAACTTTTCTTCTTCACCTTCTCCTTCTTTTCTTCCTCTCCCTCTCCTCCTCCTCTATCATCATCATCATCATCATCATCATCATCATCATCATCATCATCATCATCATCATTTTCGCCTCCCCCTCTTCCTCCTCCTTTGTTTCTGGCAGTTGCCAGCAATTCTTGGGTTCTGACAGCATCACCTCAACTTCTGCATCTATCCACATAGCTTTCCCCTTCTCTCTTGTATCTTCACGTGGCATTCTGTATATCTATATCAAAGGTTGCCTCACATTGCCAAGATATCAGTCACCAGATTAAGGCCTTCCTTAGTAAATAAACCCAGCAAATAGCTAAAGATGGAAAAAAGAAATAATGAGAAATATACTCCATGGAATACTACTCTGCAAACAAAAAAAGATGATATTGTGTCCTTTGGGACAAAATTGGTGGAACATGGGGTGATTATGCTTAGGGAAATAAGAGGTGAAAGACCAGACGAGACGGTCTCACTCATATGTGGAATCTAGAGAACTGAAGCACATGAACTTGAACAAAAACCCCAGGAGTAAGCGAACTGTTTCTAAGATTTGTGAAAACTATAGTGGTCATCACTGAGAGGGTGGGGGGCAGAGAACTTTGGTGGTGGGTGTGGTTAGAACCATACACTGTAATTTTACAATCTTGTAAACCGCTATTAATCATAAATTAAAAAATGGCCTGGGGGAAAAAAGCAAACCAGTCCCCAAGCTCTCTGTAAACACAGCTGTTTTATAAAACCGTGTGTGAGCATCTTCTTACATGGCCTTTTTATTGACTGCATGGAATATAGATGTTGAAGAAGCCTTACAGGCTCTATCTGCTTCCTTGGCTTGAGGGCGTAGGGAGGAAATGCCATTTTGTTAAACTCATCTTGAGGATACCAAGCAGCGATCCTGAGTTTTGTGCTGGGCCAGCTGGCACCCTCACTCATCATTCTAAACTGTCTCATCAGCCTACATCTGTGCAGGCTGGCTGGCCCCAACAAACATCTCGAGAGTCTCTTTGGTCTCTGAAGAGTCCACAGTGACAGAAAAGGGAGAGCAAGGTCTCAGAAAAGTTGTCCCATGAGACATGTAAGATGAAACCATCTATTGGCTTTGTGACTGCATACCATGGAACCTTATGGAAGAACTGTATAGATCTCAACAAATTCACCGGGGGCACACCTGGTTGAGCACACATTATAGTAAGCAAGGACCTGGGTTTGAGCCCCCGGTCCCCACCTGTAAGGGGAAAGCTTTGTGAGTGATGAAGCAGGGTTGCAGGTCTCTCTGTCTCTCTCCCTCTCTATCTCTTCCTTCCTTCTCAGTTTATGGCTGTCTCTATCCAATAAATAAAGATTAAAAAAATTCGCCAGCTCCTTCTGATCCTAGCAGGGACTGTCCCAAAAGTTACCGGAAGATCCTGGCTGTCATTCCAGTCTTTTGTATCCTGCTTTGCCTCACGGAATTCTTGATGCCTTTCATTTTTAGACCTGCCACAAAACTATGGTTTGAATATTCTTCTGACAATCTTCACTCCATTTGCTGTAAAAATCCAATTAACCACCAGGGGCTTAACTTCCACTGTAGCAGGAATTAAAGGCCATATTGGCCATAATTTTTATTTTAGGTCATCTTTCTCAACATGCCTTCTGTTTATACCAGCTATGGAGTCTTTTTTCTGGAGAAGTGTAAAAATATCTATCTATCTATCTATCTATTTATTTATTTATTTTGCCATTGCTATAAATGACTTGCTGGGATTTTGAACCACCACTCTAGTGGGTTCTTGTATTTTTTTGGTTTTTTTGGTAGAGGGTAAGAGAGTGAGAGAGAGAGAGAGAGAGGCACAAGTGATAGGTGGCACACCTAGCTAAGTGCACATGATACTATGCACAAGGACCCAGGTTTGAGCCCCTGCTCCCCAACTGCAGGGGGAAGCAAGGCTGTAGGTTTTTCTCTTTCTCTTTCCCTCTGTATCTCCCTTATATACTCTCAATTGCTCTCTGCCCTATCTAATAAAAGTGAGTGAGAGAGACAGCACAGCACTGCTCATAAAGCTTGCCCTCAGCAAGTGCTCCTGTGTGGTGGCCAGTGATCAAATGGAATTCCTCGAGTGTGCTGAAGCGTGTGTGCTACCGGGCAAGTCAGCTCCCAAGCCCTTATAAACCTCCCTCCTTAAATTCTGACTGTGAGCTGTGAAATATTCCCCAGCATTGCGTTGCCTCTCTTGCTGCATGGCAGGGAGGTCTGACCATCACAGCCACGGCAGAGTGAACTTCTTCTTATCCAAATGGGGAGATGGTACCCCTGGATTTCACAAGAAACACAAAGGCTGCAGAGAATCTCTGTTTCTACAGCTTGAAAGCCCTTCCCTCCACACACCTTGCAAGTGGGGAAGCAAGTTTCAGAGGAGGGAAGAGCTTCGTCCTGCTCAGCAAGGCAATCGGTGGAGGATTTTAGACAGTAGAGGAGTCGGGCTTTAGGACAAGCTCTCAGAACAGTACTCCTGTTCCACCTAGCTTCAGACTCAAACTGCAAAGTGTCAGGAATCTTGAAAGCAAAGGAGAAGTAACCTGATGGCACAAGTCAGTATCACATAATTGAAAAACAAAACAAAACATGCTGAAGGTGCAACACTGGGCATGATATATTTTAAAAAATATTAACTTTAATTATTAGCTCAAAGGCCTTTCAGGATATGGACCCACGGGGGTCACCCCAGGCTTGAGCAATCGTCTGGCAGCTCTCAACATGCAGTCATGCAAGATCCTAAACCACACCGTCACTCCACGTGGCCCATCTTGGACCTTGAGTGACATCTTTGCCATCTCCCCTGAGAAGTTGAGGTCCTGAGGCTTTGGTCCCAGTCTAGGTAAAGGCTGGTCACAATACTAATAGCAGGACCAGGGGCATTTTTCTGGAAGTGATGGCAACCATGATACTGAAATGCAAAGGAAGGCATTGTGACATGCCTTCTGTTCCTGATGCCTGTGAGTGGAATCAGGGGGCTGGGGGTGTCTTTCTAAATGGGGGTACGAGGGTAGGGGAGGAGGTCCTGAGGGTGCTCCCTGCCCAGCTCTGACATCATGATCAGTGTGACATGCATTGGCGAAGTGGTAGCTGGTGCCACCCAGAGGAGGAAAGAGTCATCACAAAGTGGGAGGTCATTCCAGAAGTGGAGCTGTCCATGCGAGTGTCCTCACTGGGGCTCGGGGGTGGGTGTTCGATGACCCGTGGCTTCATCCTCCATCTGCACAGAGCTGGATGTGCTTATGTTCACTTGGCCACTGAGGCCTCTGGTGACACTGTCATAGGATGGTGGGAAGGAGGTGGCAGAAGCAGTCGTGGATTTGTCTGGGAGTGCAGGGTCCTCGTTTGCCATGAATGCGTCTGGCGGGGACTCAGCGTCCTCCTCTTGGGCACCAGGCAGCCCTCTGGAGTTGCAAGGAATGACTGAGCGGTGCAGAACATAGCTCCGGTAGGCCTTCTGAATCACAGTGGCCGAGATGTCTTCCTGCTTCCACCGGAGGGTGGTGGCTATGGGTTCGTAGGATGCTTTTGAAATATTCGTGGCCATAAACTTCTCCTCCATATTTGCCTTCAGAGAATCCAGGTCCCCGGATTCTCCTAGCACGTGCTTGGTGAAGGCAAAAAGGATATCCAGACAGTGGATCTTATCTCCGGGCACCAGGGGCAGGTCCATTTGGATTAACAGATTCCGGTTGGGTTTGGGAATGCGCAGAGGGCCGGTGAGAGTGTCAGCGAAGTCCGAGAGGGCCGAGAAGGTGATGAACTGGGTGGCCTCGGGGTCGAACTTCTCCCAGGTCTCGTAAAACATGTCGAAGTCGTCCTCGCTCAGAGGCTCGGTGCTCTCCTCCGTGGCCACGTTGAAGTTCTCCAGGATGACGGCGATGTACATGTTGACCACGATGAGGAAGGAGATGATGATGTAGGTGGTGAAGAAGAGGATGCCCACAGCCGGGCTCCCGCAGTTCCCCCGGGAGCCGTTGCTGTTGACAAAATTGGGGTCGCAGTAGGGGGGGCCCGTGTTGAGGATGGGGCTGAGGAGGCCATCCCAGCCGGCCGACGTGGTGATCTGGAAGAGGCACAGCATGCTGTTGGCGAAGGTCTGGAAGTTGAACATGTCGTCGATGCCGGCCTCCCACTTGACGTAGGCGAAGCTGGTCATGCCGAAGATGGAGTAGATGAACATGACGAGGAAGAGGAGGAGGCCGATGTTGAAGAGGGCGGGCAGGGACATCATGAGGGCAAAGAGCAGCGTGCGGATGCCCTTGGCTGCTCGGATGAGCCTGAGGATGCGGCCGATGCGGGCCAGGCGGATGACGCGGAAGAGCGTTGGAGAGAAGTAATTTTCCAGTGATGTCAGGATTGCAGAAAACACCAGGCCTTGGAAAGAGGGGGGAGATAATGGAATTAGTATTTGCAGCCACATGGCCTGACAGACTTGGCTGCGATCACACTCTCTCATCTGCTGTGTATGAGCCTGCAGGCAGGCGGGCATCTGTATTCCAGGATGCTGGCTGAGCAGATGGCACAAATGCCCTGTGAGTATTCGTGACATAAATCCTCCCTTGCTTGGGTAAATCTCATCTTCGCTGCCACGTCCCTACCCTACCCCCCTCCGGCACGCACACACCTGTAATGTCTCCTTCTTAGTCAAAACCCTCTCTCCTGTAGCCAATGCTGCTGGCAATGACTCCACACATGCAGGGCCCTCGTCCGTCTGTCTGTCTCTGAGTGACACAGACCCTGCTCTTGCTGAGAATTCAGCCCCAGGGCTCAGCCTTTCCCTCTACTCTGGCACCATGCTCTGCAAAGGCCAGCCCCCCACTCTGATTCATCTCTCCATCTCCCACTGTGAAGATTGACTCAGTTCCTGGCACATGGTCCTGTGGCTAATTGTACAGAGCCTGGTAGTAATTATAAAGGAGTTGGGTGACTTGCTGACAGCTAAAGCAGAATGGCTTTGAGTGGCCAGCTGTCTCCATAATGGCCCTGACTTGTTTGCTTTCATCTCCAGCCGTGTCTGAATTTTAGGAAAGGGCCTTTTAGGGCCAGTTACTGGCCCCCAACCCAGCTGTGCACGTGGTTGGGAAGAGGAAGGCTGTATATCTGTCTATAAGATCCCTAACTTGAGGATTTGAGAAGCTGGGCCCTGTGGACCTGCCAGACACAGATTAGGTAAACCATGATTCAAAACAGCTCAGGACCAGCCGTGAGGGGCATGACGCCAAGCACCTGTTCCGTGCCCAGTTCCCATGGCCCCCTTCTCCTTCTTGCCTTTTGTCACCTGGATATCAATGGTCAGAGGGTTGTGTCGGAAGGAGATTTGGGTAAAAGTTACAATTTTAGATTATAAAATCATTATGAAAGTCTCTCTCTTAAAGTCCAGTTTACTGAAGCTGCGTCGTGTGTCCGTAGAACTTATGAAGATTCTGCCTGCCAACAAGCCTTCATCTCCTTGAAGAGGAAATGAGTCCGTGTACTGCTAACAACTAGATACTCAATGCATATCTTGTTGGTGGGAAGGGAGAGAAGTAGGGAGGGCCTAAGCACAGACAGGTGGAACCATTTGGATTCTTTGGTTTTCCAACTATCTTCCCAAGTGACTTCTGCCCAGTGGATGATGCTGTATAGATTGAAGGGGCCGGGTGGTGACTCACCTGGCTGAGCACACATGTTACAATGCCCAAGGTCCCAGGTTCGAACCACCCAGTTCCCACCTACAGGGGGAAAGCTTTGTGAGTGGTGAAGCAGGACAGTAGCTGTCTCTCCATCTCTCTCCTTCTCTATCTTCTTCTTCCTCTCATTTTTTGGCTGTCTCTATCCAATAAATACATAAGGATAATAAAAATAACTTAAAAATAGATTGATTCAGCCACCAAGCTGCAGATGCTACCATGATGCCAAACTGAATTCTCTGGGCAGAAAACCTCACCAGTGTGTCTTGGAACCCTACCTCCCCAGAACCCTGCCCCACTAGGGAGAGAAAGAAACAGTTTGGGAGTATGGATTGACCTGTCAATGCCCATGTCCAGTGGAGAAGTGATTACAGAAACCAGACCTCCCACCTTCTGCTCCCCATAAAGATCTTTGGTCCATGCCCCCAGAGGGATAAAGAATAGGGAGACTATCAATGGAAGGGAGTTGGATATGGAACTCTGGTGGTGGGAATTATATCCCTCTTATAACACAGTCTTTGTTAATCATTATTAAATCACAATAAAAATAAAAAAATAGATTGAAAGAATTGGCAAAGTATTCCTATCACAGAATTGAGTACTTAAAGTTTTTTTTTTTAATTTTCTATAGTGTTGGCTTAAGAAGTCATATAAACATATTCCTTTCTCTAATATAAGCAAATTGGTCTTTTCAGCCTATTTTGGAAGACAGACAAAACAAACCAAGAAACCTCCCACTAAATAGCTGCAAGAAGAAAACAAAGCAAAACAAAACCCCAGAAATAAATATTTCCCACCCTTCAAACAGGTTTAGTCTGAGGTTTCAGCAGCAGGGTGGGGAGATTGATGAAGTGTTGCCATGTTGTAGATAGATGCTATTAGCAGTTGATGGTAAATCAATGGAAAATTAAATCTAAAGATAGGCCCTGACATGAAAGAGAAGCAAGTCATGACATATCCATCATGGAAAGCCAAGCTGGTACACTGGGATTTGGTCCTGATAGAGCCAACCTTTGGCTCCACTGCAAGCAGGCCAAGGACAGGCTTTGGTTGCTGGTGAGGGGGATCTAGTTCAAGGGGAAACCATTAGCTTGGTCTAAATGCAAGCCCAGCCTTTACCCACTTTGCTTTTTTTCGTTTTTTTTTTTTTTTTTTTTTTTTGCCTCCAGGGTTATTTCTGGGGCTCATGCCTGCATCACAAATCCACTGCTCCTGGAGGCCATTTTTTTCCCATTTTGTTGCCCTTATTGTTGTTGTTATTAATATTAGTGCTGTTGTTGTTGTTGGATAGGACAGAAAGAAATGGAGATAGGAGGGAAAGACAGAGGGGGGAAAATAGAGAAAGACAGACACCTGCAGACCTGCTTCACAGCCTGAGACGTGACCCCCCCTGTAGGTGGGGAGCTGGGGGCTCGAACCGGGATCCTTAATTGCCATGTGTGCTTAACCCGCTGTGCTACCGCCTGCCTCCACCCCCAAAATACTTTTCCTAATTTCTGAGGCTCAGTTTCTTTTTTTTTTTTTGGATTTTTTTTCTTTTTTCTTTCTTTCTTTTCTTTTGTTGCCCTTGTTGTTTTATTGTTGTAATTATTATTGTTGTTGTTGTTGGATAGGACAGAGAGAAATGGAGAGGGAAGACAGAGAGGGGGAGAGAAAGACAGACACCTACAGACCTGCTTCACCGCTTGTGAAGTGACTCCCCTGCAGGTGGGGAGCCGGGGGCTTCAACTGGGATCCTTATGCCGGTCCTTGGGCTTACTGCCAGCTGCACTTAACCCACTGCGCTACTGTCCAATTCCCTGAAGTTCAGTTTCTAATATATAAGGCCAGGCTACTAGCACTCTGTCACAGGATGTTGTGAAGACCTATGGAGCCCGGTCCAGTGCTCAGAAATCAGCAAATGCTCACTTTTGACAGGACCCCTCCTTGTCACCCCTGCCTTTAGCCTCTGACCTTATCGACTTTCTATGAAGACTCCTGCCTCCCAAGTTCTGGGCCAGCCATTCCACAACACCCAGGCTAGGTCACAATAGCCTTGATTTCTTAGCATTTTTATGCCTTGATATCTGTCACTCTTATTCTCTAAGTGAACTATTAAATAGAGATTTAATTCTAGACGCTTGATTTAAGAATCTCTCTTGAACGATCTCTTCCTAGTTCTTCCTCTGTCTTCTGGAAACCACCTCATTTTCCAGAAAGTATTTTATGACTCATCTCACATTGACACCACCCACGCTCTGCTTTGAAACCCGTTAGGATAAAGTCCTCTGGGAACTTAATCATCTTAGGTTCTCTAGAGGAATGGTTGTTCTTACCAGCCCCTAAAGTTCTAGAAATGGGCTTTGCATATAGTAGGTATCTGAAAACACCTCATGTTAGCATGGAGAAGGCCCAATGGACCTCTCCATTTCATTGGAAGATAGTAAATACTAGGTTTCTCTAACGTATAGTGTGTGTTTAAAAGTTTACAGGTTCTAATTTGAAGGTAGTCTACACACCCCTTTGTTTACAGCTTCATTGTTCACAACATCCCAAAATGTGGCAACAATCTATATGCCCATCGACAGACGACGGGATAAGGAAGTTACGAGACATGTATTCAGTGGAACTCAACCATTTAAAAAGAAATGATCTTGTGTGTTTTGGGACAAAAGGGATGGAACTAGAGGTGACTATGAAATAAGTAAGTATTAGTGAAATAAGTAAAGTATAAGTGAGGCTGTGAAAGATAAGCACAAGATGGTGATTTTTGTGGAATGTAGACAAGTGAAGTACGTGAACTTGCAAAAAAGAGAGAGAGAGAAAGAGAGGAAAAAAGAAGGAAGGGGGCTAGGTGTTGGCACACTTGGTGGAGCGCACATATTACAATGTGCAAGTACCTGGATTCGAGCCCCCGTCCCCATCTGCAGGGAGAAAGCTCTGTGAGTGGTGAAGCAGAGCTGCAGGTCTCTCTCTCTCTCTCTCTCCCTCCCCTCTCGATTTCTGGCTGTCTCTATCAAATATATAATGATAATAAAAACATTTTTTTAAAGGAAGGAAGAAACGAAGAAAGAAAGGAAGAAGAAAAGAAACCAATCTGTCTCTAAGATTGGGAGAATCTTGGTGGCTATCACTGTGGGGTGTGGGGGCACAGAACTTTGGTGGTAGATGTTGTGTGGAACTATACCTATCTGGTATGTCACTACTAAGTCACTAACAAAAAAAAACTTAAAGAAATAAATTACACAATTAAAAATATGAACAAAAGCTTGTTGGTTGTCCCCTTGTTTTAGAAAAAAAAAAAAAAAGGCCAGACCAATGCCAAGAAAAGCTGGCTTTCCCCACCTGCCCTGATTCCCACTTACTCCCAATGGAGAGGACCACAACAATGAAGTCAAACACATTCCAGCCATTGGTGAAGTAGTAATGTCTCAAGGCGAACATCTTCATGACACACTCGCCTGTGAAGACGGCCACAAAGAACTGGTTGATTCTGTTGAGGACTTTGGTCTTTTCTTCACTCTGGTTATCAGTCTCCACCATCATGGTGATCATGTTGAGGCAGATGAGGACCATGATGGCGATATCGAAGGTTTGTCGGGTCACGATGTCAAAAATGAAGCCCTGGTACTTGTTCTGAGGACACAAGAGACGGTAGATTGAAAGTTCAAACAAACCAGGAGTGGAGAGGAGGGTGAGGGGAAGAGAGGAACTGCGCTTTATCACAGATAGGGTTTATAATATTGTTTCTTTCCCCCCAGAGCATTTCTATGCTCTGGCTGATGGTGGTGATGGAGCTTGAACCTAGGACTTCCAGTGCCTCAGGCAGGAATGTCTTTTTGCATAACCACTATGCTATCTCCCCAGCCCTCCACACAGAGGCCTTTAAACCCTGTCTCATGCTCCACATCCAAACAGAGGCCAGTGCTGTCCTTACCCCTTCCATAAAACTCAGTTTTAGTGGGTTTACCTGTTGCTTCATTCCAGTCCCACTGACTACAAAGTAGCTAGACATTTTGTCCTAATACTTGTCCTTCCTTCCAGGTATAATATCCTTCCAGTCCTCTATGTTGGCTAACTCCCAGTGTTGCTCAGTGATCCACCTCTCTCTTTGACTTCCTTCCAGTATATTTATTTATCTTATTTATTTTTATTATGGGGCAAATGGTTTACAGTACAGTTTTGACAAGATAATTTGTTCTCATCTCCTTGCTTAAGTATCTGCAAAACACTCTCATCCCCAACTTTGGCCCTTTCTCACCACCATTCACTGCAATTCCAGAAGTCCTCCCATCCTCTACCCTTCCCAAGAATCTGTTGCTTTGGAGCAAGGCACCAAAGTCAATCCAAGTTTTACTCTGGATCCACCTCTCTTCAAGTCCCACTTCCTCTGGGGAGTTTTCCTTAACAACATCCCACTACATCGAAAGGCCCCTCCCGCAGCCTTTGCAGTTACTGACTTGTGATTTCTAGCATTTCAGGAATGCTTCTTCCCATCAGGCCTTGACAATGATCTTTTTGAGGACAGGGATCATATCTTGTATAATGTTGCATTTCTACAGCATCCTGGGTATTTCAAACATACAACAGATGAGTGGCTAAGAAAGCTGTGGTATGGAGCATGGGCTCAGGTCTGGGTTGTTTGCCTTCTGGAAGGCAGAGAGGAAATCCCCTCAAACCACATGATCACTCAAGGTGGCTAGTCTTGTGGTGTTTTTAATATGTTCCTAACATGAGATTCCAGTCTCTCACATGACATAGCGTCGTAGTGTGCTGAGTTCTTGATCCTAACCCTGTTCTCCCCCTCACCTTTTCTTGAAACTTTCTCTTGAGTTGTGTAGCACTCACCTACCTTAACGGTGCAAAACGCCCTCCCACTCAACGAGAGCGTGCTCTTCCCTGCCCCCACCTCCCTCACCCTAGAGTTGGAGGGCAGGCTGAATCTTTACTCTTCCCATGGCTCGTAAAACCTTCCTGTCTTTGAAGGGCGGCTGCCTCACTACACTGTACCTTATGCCACTTACCAAGCTTATGGTTCCTCTGCGCCCCTGCTGATGAGTGAGGCTCTTGCTCACTTCTGGCCCTGCCTGCTTATTCCTTCTCAGGCCCTTCGCTAAATGTCGGATGGCCTAGTTTCCTCTGACTTACAGAAAAATCTTCTTGAACACTCTATCTCCCTCTTGCTACCACCCTGCTTCTTGAAGTGCTTTCACAGCTAATTTTCTCAGAAGGGTTGAAGCAGTCACTGTTAACCATCCAGTCTCCCCGCTACTCCAACATAGCTTCGGTCCACATCCTGCCCCTGACATAGTTCTTGTGAATCTTACAAAGGACCTTCAGGGCTCCATCCAAGGACACTAGCTTGGTCTCTGTACCCTTCACCCTAGCACTCACTTTGCTTGTTTCTCACTGTCCCTTGCTTTCCTGGGGATTTTCTTGTGTTTCTGGATACCTTTTTTTTTTTAATGTAACCCTTCTTCACCCAAACTTCCTTCCTCCTTCCCTTCCACCCTCCTTTCCTTTCTATTTCTTTCTCCCTTTCTCCTTTTCTCTCCTTCTTTCTTTCTAAGATGTAACTTAATCACAACTTTATATCTTAATGCTTTTTAGCCACCAAGTTGTAGATGTCACCATGACACTAATCTGACTTCCCTGGGCATATGGCCTTACCAATGTGTCCTGGAAACTTACCTCTCCAGAGCCCTAGGGAAAGATAGAAACAGGCTGGGAGTATGGATCAACTTGTCAACGTCCATGTCCAGTGTCCAGTGGAGAAGCAATTACAGAAGCCAGACCTCGCACCTTCTACACCCTATAAAGATCCTGGATCCATGCTCCCAAAGGAATAAAGAATAGGAAAGCTTCCAAGGGAGGGGATGGAATTTGGAACTTTGGTGGTGGGAATTATACCCCTCTTATCCTATGGTCTTGTCAATCATTACTATATCAATAAAAAACTTTTCTTTATTTTTATGACAGAGGGAACATGGAAGAGAAGAGAGGGGTGGAGAGAGAGAGAGAGACCAGAAATCAATCCTAGTATTGGGATAGAACCCCCCCCCCCCCTCAATACACACACTTCGAGTCCAGCGCTCCACCATCAAGCCTCCTGCCTGCCTGCTCACATAACCACTAGGCACCGGGGTTCCTCCAGGTTTGGTTCCTGGCACCCTTTGCCTTCCATCCCATCCTTTCTCCTTTGGCAATTTCTCAAGCTTGTCAGTGTGCGTATGATTTCTGCTAACCTTTTCTCTGTGTCACTGGATCTCAACCTCCTCGAGGGCAGAGGTGTTGTCCACCTCTCACACAGCCCCATGCCGTGTCGATACCACACCCAGCATGCAGTAGACAACTCAATGCACAGATGGACTGCTCTGTTATCCACACCTCAAATGAAATGACAAAGGTGTGCTCCCAGGCTTAGTGAAATTTGATTCTGCACAACAGACACTGGCTGTGGATGCTGTGTTCAGGGCTCTTCATGGTCTCCCCAGGGGCCAGCTCCCAGGGACTGCAAGGGAGGCAGCGGGAAGGGCAGGCACAGAGCTGCTTCCTGCTTCCTGCTTCCTGCTTCCTGCTCCCTGCAGCTCTCAGGGTGAGAGTGGCTTTGCACAAGCTTCCAGGCTGGGTGGGGGGGGGGGGGGAGGATGCTGAGTGGGAATCCTTCCATTTCATCACTGACCACGGTGACAAAACAGAGGCTCGTTCACAGCCACATGATTTGCAGTTACACAGAGCAGGAGAGAGTCCTGGGTACCATGTTAGCCCTGGATTGTGAGCTGCTGTAGTGCTTGGCTTAGCCCGTGGGCAGGGAGCCGTCCCTCACACCCCTCCACGCTCTCTGAGCAGATGAAGTGGGTGACTGATGATGTGGTATTCTTAAGTCTATTATTTTCCTATAAAGTTGAGTATGTGAAACCTGCTTTTAGTGATTTTTGAAGCAGGGAACATTACAGAATATAATTTTCCAGTCTTGAGGAAGTTCTGGCCTTCGTGATGAAGCATATAATTTAGAACCTGGGCTTCAGCTGTGGCAAGGAGCAGCATGTATGAACACGTGGTGGAGGTCCCTATGGTGCCCCAGGTGGGTCCCAGTATGAGGGTATCCAGGCACCAGGGCTAGAACTCCCAGGCCAGGGCTCTGCTTATTTTACTAGCCTGCCCACTAGGTGTTCTGAAGGAAAGGGGTGCCAATAACCAGCATCTCTGTGCCAAGCTCAACCTGATGAGGTGGGTCTCGGCTGATAGTGGGTATGTCTTTTTTCCCTTGGGTCTCTCTCTCTCTCTCTCTCTCTCTTTGCCTCCTTGCCTCCAGGGTTATTGCTGGGGCTCGGTGCCTGCACTATGAATCCACTGCTCCTAGTGGCCATCTTTTTTCCCATTGTTGTTGGTGTCATGTTGCATAAGACAGAGAGAAATTGAGAGAGGAGAGGAAAACATAGAGGGGGAGAGAAAGACAGACACCTGCAGATCTGCTTCACCACTTGTGAAGTGCCCCCACCCCCGCAGATGGGGAGCCGGGGTCTCAAACTGGGATCCTTGCACATAGCAGCTTGCACTTGGTACTGTGTGTGCTTAACACAGTGTGTTATAGCCTGCCCCCCTTCCCTTGGGTTTCTTTCTTGGCTCTGAACTTTGAAGAAGACACATGATCATCAGGCTGGTGCCATGAGGTGGTGGGTGCCAAGTGCCACCTGCCATATGGATGCCGGCCAGGGACTTGGTCGGGCCAAGGGTGGAGGCCCTGGAGAGCAGCCACATGCACTTCTGTGTAGTTGTGCCTGTTAGTCTCCCTGGAGGCATTCCTGAGACCACACAGTCTGGCTACAGGTGCCAGCTTTCTGGAGGGGGTCATTAGAAGTGAAATAAAGCAGAAGGGCAAGGACGAATACTGAATGTCTCACTTCTATGTGGGCTCTCAGGAACAAAGCCAGGGGACAAAGCTGGATGAGAGCAAACCCTTAGACTCTGCTGGTCATATTGAGGTCATCTAAGGGGAAGGGTTGGGGGGCTGGAGAGCAGAGGGGACCCAGTCGACTATGGAGGAGAGATACAGTCACTTTAGTGACAACGAAACTCACCAAGAGATAAAGTTGCTCTCCTAAAACACAGCTTTGTAGCAGGGGCATGCATCGACCTGCCAACGCCCATGTCCAGCAGAGAAGCAATTACAGAAGCCAGATCTTCTACCTTCTGCTCCCCCATAAAGAATTTTGGTTCATACTCCCAGAGAGATAAAGAATATGGAAACTGAGGGCGCGGGGGGGGGGGGGGGCAGTGCACCGGGTTAATTGCACATAGTGCAATGTGCAATGACCAGAGCAAGGATCCAGGTTCAAGCCCCCAGCTCCCCATCTACAGGGGGGTTGCTTTACAACTGGTGAAGCAGGTCTGCAGATGCTTATCTTTCTCTCCCCCTCTCTCCCCTCCCTCCCCTCTGAGATGTTACAGACAGACTGAGCAATAGATAGAAGAAGGTACCAAAAAATACTGTCTTACTATTGCCAAGGGCGGCCTTCGGAATAAAGCACTCTGTTGTCTGGTTCAAATGTGAGTCCAGCTCAACTGTTGTAATCACAAAGGTTAGCTTGCTTCTCACTGAATTTCCTCCTGTAGCCCCTGACTTGATTGGCTATCTGGGACTGACCTTTCAACTTTGAACTTCTTCCCACCCACTGGACTACTTGACAAAGGCCTGCTCACCTGAGCCCTAAGGCCTTTCTTTCCCTCAAGCTCACTCATGCACTCCCATGGGTGCGTGATCTTACGGGGTATTTGGAAGGCAGCCTCTGCCCTACAGAGTTGTGCGTGTCCTCACACTTTCTTATCAGAACCAAGAATACATATATAACCACAGCTTCCAAGTAAAGTGTGTCAAGGGTCATAGACCCCCACCTCCCCCCCACCGCAAATGTTTTCAAGATTGGGCTCATGAAATTTTTAGTAACTGATGCAGGCCGTGAACCTTGCTCTAGAACTCCTAATGCCCTGGCCAACAGAGCATGTCTCCCTAGCTCATTTAGGGCAAGGCCTGTCCCTTTGTGGAAGGTCCTTGGGCTTTGCCCTTGTGTGAGTAAAGAGCTAATGGGATTGGACCTGGAGTTTTCTTGATGAACCATGCAGCTCAACCACAGAAAGGTCATGCATAGTGGCAAGTGGCCATTTCCATTCACTGGAGTGGATGGCTCAGAAATCCGCTGCAGTGCTTCAGCTGTGCATTTCCAAACAGTAACACTCCCACCCCAGGCCTGTTCCCCCAGCCTCCCCAGGGATGGCGATTTCCATCTTCTGCATGGGGGTGAGAAGAGTGTGGGTCATGTTATGTTGGGGGCTGCTTTATTTATTGATTTTGTTTCACATTTTAAAATTTTTTATTATATTTATTTATTTATTTTTGCATAGAGATAGAGAGAAATTGAGAGGAAAGGGGGAGATAGAGGGGGAACGAGAGGGCCAAGTAGCGATGTACCTGGCTGAGTGCACGTGACACAGTGCATAAGCACCTGGTCCCCACCTGCAGGTGGAAACATTCATGCGTGGTAAAACAGGGCTGCAGGTGTCTGTCTCTCTTCTCTATCTTCCCACTCCCCCTCTCAATTACTCTCTGTTTATACCCAAATAAATTAATAAACAAAATATTTTAGAAAGAGAGAGGGAGACAGAAAGATACCTGCAGACTTGCTTCACCACTTGTGAATCTTGCCCCCTGCAGATGGGGACCAGGGGCTTGAACCTGGGTCCTTGCGCAGTGAGATGTGTGTGCTTCACCAGGTGTGCCGCACTGCCTGGCTCATTTCACATTTTCTTATAAAATTATTTGTGTGTTTGTGTAAAAAGAGACACAGGAACAGGTGGAGGCAGAGACCAAGATCAGAGCGCTCCCCAAAACCTGTCCTGGTGCTGGGGATTGAACTCAGGGCCTCCCATGTGGAAGGCATGAACTCTCCCGCTGGTGTCAAGTGTGACACATGACCCTGCCCCAAAGTCATGAGTCTTAGGAACTTTGTGAGTAAAGGGATCAAAACTGAGTATAACTCTTAAGTTGTGGTCAATATTTGAATACCAGAGCAGGACAATTGGGGTTGTTTACAGTGTAACCTGAGCATGGCCCAAGGTGAGTCCTGGATCACAGGTGAGCTTGGGCCGTGAGGCCTGGAGCAGACTATAAGGTGAGGCTGAACAGGTATTGCACAGGTCCCAATGCATGGTCACAGGCAGCTCATCTGGGACTCTGATGGTCCCACCACTCAGCCTGCACTGCTCTCAGTGCTGTGCTTGAACCCTACACTTGATGGAGACCCCAGCACTTCTCTCAGCAGGTCTCCCTGGAGCACTGTGGGAGATAGGCTCATCCTGGAGGATGGGGAGTGGGGGGCTTCTTTTAGACTTCTGTTCCTTGAAACTGGGAATTCCCCTCCCCTCATTCCTAAACCCAACCCAACCCAAAGTTCCTCCTCCAGACCCTCGACCAACACAAGCACCGAGCACAGGCTGTCAGCCTGGATTTCCAGACACGATCTGCTAGAAAGAAACTCTTTTACCTGGGGTCGTGGGATGGGCTTCTGGGGCTTCTTGGAGCCCAGCTTCTTCATGGCATTGTAGTACTTCTTCTGCTCCTCTGTCATGAAGATGTCCTGACCTCCTAAGTGCAGGATAACACAGAACTCCAATTATTAAAGCATCAGGGACTCTGGGGACACAAGACCAGAGCGGGAGGGCATCTCAGGTCCTCAGATTCTCTCTGCAGGAAGACCTGTCATGGCCAGGGTCAATCGGTGTCCAGCCAGTGTCACAACTGAGTGACACAGCAAGTAGAACTGGACCATAACTCTGACCTGCACCCACCTGGGTCTCTGAAACAGTGCCTGTCCCTCTTCTCTGAGAATGCGGTGACTGTGCCTGGACAGGGGCTGGGGAAAGTTGGGGAACAGGTGCATGTCTATTCCAATAGGAGCCTGGAATCCAGCTTGCTCATTTCTGTCAACTCTCGAGTGGGGGTGGGAGTGTGGGGAAGGGGCATAGAGCCACAGTCCCTACAAGAGCAAGAGCTTCCCTCAGCGAAGACCCAGCCCCTCGATCCTTTTCTGCAGACGGTGACCCAGCAGCTGCTGCCTTCTCCAAGGGGCCCAGGGAAAATCTTGACTGGCTGGTGCTCTTGGCCCCTTACTGTTGCACCCTCTCTGCTGCCACAGTGCCGGAAACCTCACCACTGAAGTGCGCCCCAATGCTGGCTGTGAGATCTCTTCTGGGACCCCTTGGCCTTCCTTCATTCAACCCCGCCAATATTTTTTTTCTTTTCTTTTCTCTTTTGAGGTGTTGGTGTCTCATGCATGTGCAATTTCACAATGCTTTGGCTTTTTTGGATACATAGAGAGAGAAAGAGGCAAAGAGAGAGAGAGAGAGAGAGAGGCAGGGAGAGGAAAAGATACCCAATCACTGGAGCTTCCTTGGGGGCTATAACACTTTCATGTGGTGAGAGGGCTCAAACCCTGACCTTGTGCATGGCAAGGCAAGTACCACTGTACAGGGTACCAGTAGGTGAGCTATCTCTCTGGCCCACCTTGCACTGGGGGGGGGGGGTTAGTGGTTTACAAAATACAGTTGTTGGTTTACGTGTGTAAAAGTTCTCACTTTTCTGCAAAACACCCTCACCCCCAGCCTAGGTCCTCCTCCACCAAAATGTATCAAGACCTGAAAGCCCCCGAGTCCTTTACTTTGGTGCCATACACCAAACCCAGTCCAAGTTCTCTTCTGCTTCCCCTTTCTGTTCTAATATGAGATCATCCCATAGTCATCCTTGTCTTTTTGGCTTCTCTCTCTCACTTCGCACAAAGGCTGATGGCTTCCAGCTTCCTTCCCCCAAGAGGAGGTGCTTCTTGATGAGCTGTGAGCGAGTCCCACCTCAGTTGCCTGCCTGTGCGCACTAGCTGCTGTGGCTGCTGGAGACAGGGGCTGAGGTCTGAGAGGTCGAGTGGAAACTCAGAAATCTCCGGGACACAGAGGACTTCTGGGGTGGGGGGCAGCTCCTGGGTGATGTGCCAGTGAACACTGAGCTCGCCTCACTCCCCCACCTAGTAAGGCCAGAGTCTAGTTAGGGCCTCACTTTCCTCTTCTGTTAAATGGAAGACAGGGTTGCTTGAATGGTCTCCAAATCCTTTAGAATCACAAAGACTCTGGTCACTGCTTTGTAGCTGTCTTGCTGAGTCCTCCCAGGACCTTCCCTCCCTGCTCTAGACCTGTTGTTTCCATTTCATCCCCAGAACCCTGACCAGAGACATCCAACTGGTGGGATGCCTGCCTCATAGGTCAGGCTTTAAATTATAATATTTAATGATACATACCAATCATTTAGTAGTCAATTAAAATAAAAATCACAAATATGTAATAACATCATATTATTAAAACAGCTCTGTAGTCATATAATACATAATGCAGTATTAAGTGATTATTATATAAAGATTTATATAAAATAAATCTTTAGGGCCCGAGTGGTACTGCACCAGGTTAAGTGCACATAGTACAAAGCACAAGGACCCACAAAAGGATCCCGGTTCGCTCCCCTGGCTTCCCACCTTCAGGGGGTTCACTTTACAGGTGGTGAAGCAGGTCTGCAGGTGTCTCTCTTTCTCTCCCCTTCTCTATTACCCCCACCTCTCTCCATTTCTCTCTGTCTTGTCCAATAAAATGGAAAAATGGCCACCAGGAGCAGTGGATTCATGGTGCCAGCACTGAGCCCCAGCAGTAACTCTGGAAACAAACAAACAGAAAAAGTCATTTCATCTGATATCTACCGTGTGGCCAGCATTAAACTGGGCTATTTTTGTACAGGATTTATTTATCTCTCACCAGAATCCTGTGATGAGGTACCACTGACACTATGGAATGAACAGAAAAATTGAGAGTCAGAGGTTTACAAAGTCGCCAGGGTAACCATCTGGCAAGTCGCTGAGCTAAGGATGCAAATCCTGGTTTGTAAGATGCCAGAATCAATGATGGCTGTGCCAGCAGTGCTGTGTTCAGTGACTTCTTTATAGGACCCCCTTTCTATTCTGTGGGTCTGGGCTTAAATGAGACTGAAATCTGCCTGCCTCCAGAGAAAAGGGGCATTCAGCAGAGGGCGAGCATGACCGCACCTTAGGCTTGTCATGTCTGAATTGAAATATGGCAGTTTGTTGAGAATTGGGCTCCTATTCACGAGAGTTAGAGGCTGTGGAGACAAGTGTCCTTCTCCCCATCCTGAGGAGGGTTGGGTGCTGCTATCTCTAGGGTCATGCCCCTCCTGACTCGGTGCTCTGGGAGTTCAGAGACACCAGCACAAACAGAAGATGCCAGAGTTCTTTCCCTCTTCCTTCCTTTCTTTCTTTCTTTCTTTCTTTCTTTCTTTCTTTCTTTCTTTCTTTCTTTCTTTCTTTCATCCTTCCTTCCTTCCTTCCTTCTTCTTCTTTTATTTTTTAATTTTATTTATTCCCTTTTGTTTCCCTTGTTGTTTTTATTGTTGTAGCTATTGTTGTTATTGATGTTGTTGTTAGATAGGACAGAGAGAAATGGAGAGAGGAGGGGAAGACAGAGGTGGGGAGAGAAAGGCAGACACCTGCAGACCTGCTTCACCACCTGTGAAGTGACTCCCCTGCAGGTGGGGAGCTGGGGGCTCGAACTGGGATCCTTATGCCGGTCCTTGCGTTTTGCGCCACCTGCACTTAACCTGCTGCGCTACAGCCCGATTCCCCTTTTTTCTTTTTCTTTTTCTTTTCTTTTTTTTTTTTTTTGCCTTCTGAGTTATTGCTGGGGCTTGGTGCCTGTGCTATGAATCCACTGCTCTTGGTGGCCATTTTTCCATTGTTTTTGTTGTAGCTGTTGCTGCTGTTATTTTTGTTGTTTTTGTTGCTGGATAGGACAGAGAGAGAGAGAGAGAGAGGAGAAGATAGAGAGAAAGATAGATACCTGGTTTACCACTTGCAAGTGGCCCCCCTCCCCATGCAGGTGGGGAACTGAGGGGGCTCCAAGCAGAATCTTTGCCGCAGGCCCTTGCCCTTCACACTCTGTATGCTTAACCCTCTGCACCACCGCCAGGCCCTGCACTGTTGATATTTCTCCATGGTTCACCTGAGACATCCCCAACACCCCAGGCTCCAACTGGGTAGACTATGGAATTCTGGGAGAGAATATGGCAACCCTGGGCAGGGGTGAGAGGGGTGTGGGCTGCCACGGGAGGGCAGACGTCTATCATGGTGTTGGTCTAAGAGGCCCAAAGTGGGCTTCTAGCCGGGCATGCAGAAGTGTGACAGGTGATGGCTCTGGTCCTGAGCAAGGAGCTATGGTGGCCCCACTTATCTTTTTCTTCTGCTGATTGAAGTTGTCAATTATGACTCCCACGAAGAGGTTCAGTGTGAAGAAGCCACCGAAAATGATGAAGATGACAAAGTACAAGTACATGTATAAGCTTTCCTCCCACTTGGGCTGCTGATTCAGCTGGAAGCAGATACAGTAGAGCAAAGGGAGAAAGAAAGGTGATGAAACCCCCCACCACCCCAACAGCTGACCCTAAGCAAGGCCTGGATCCAGGTGGCTTCTGTGGAAGGAGGGAGCAGGGAAGCAGAGAATACGCAGGAACAGGAGAAAGGGAACTGAGAAGGGAAGGAATGAGGTGAAGCACACACCATCCGTGTGGGCAGCTGGGACTCTATCTTGTTGCCTCCACCCCCCACCGGAAACTGTGTAGACCTGGTCTCCATATTGTATCACCAAGGAACTGGGTATGTGGGTGGGATGGGGGGGAGCTGCAGCATTTATCTACAGACCCCTAAGCCTTATCTGTGAGTCTTCTTTGCTGGACATTAAACTTCCTGTGAACCACTGAGGAGATGCAAATTTCCGAAAGAGAATCAGACATTCAGTAGCTGAGTGGATTCAGAGGTACGCTGAGGGGAGAGGGGGCAAAGCAGTGGTGGGAGAGAGGTGTTTCCCCCAGCAGCACCCAACCACTCCACCTGGCTGCTGGGCTGGGACCCGGGACTCCATGGCACTCCTGACCTGGCTCTGTCCCAGTGTTTACCCAGGAGAGCTCTGACATAGTACTTGACCTGACCCTCCACACAATGGTCACCAGAGCAGGAGCTTGATAAAGCTGGGCAGCCCATGAGGTCAGTTTAAATGTCCAGTAACGGTGGTGGTGAGGGGCTGGGGCTCCTGGCTGAGCACACATGTTAGCATGTGCAAGGACTTGGGTTCAAATTCCAGGTCCCTGCCTGCAGAGAGGAAGCTTCACA
Organism: Erinaceus europaeus; assembly: GCF_950295315.1. Classification (NCBI taxonomy): domain Eukaryota; kingdom Metazoa; phylum Chordata; class Mammalia; order Eulipotyphla; family Erinaceidae; genus Erinaceus; species Erinaceus europaeus. The sequence continues at coordinate 12,102,002 of NC_080182.1, read as the reverse complement.
AGTGGTTAAACAGTGCTGTAGATCTCTCTCTGTTTCTCACCCTCTCTTTCCTGCTCCCTTCTCAGTTTCTCTGTCTTTATAAAAATAAATACATAAACAAAACTCAAAACAAACAAACAAACAAACAAGGTAGGAGGAAATGGCTGCTAAGAGCAGTGAATTCATCATGCAGGCAGCAAACCCCAGAGATAACGCTGGTGGCAAAAACCAAGCCAAACCCAAACAAAAGAAAACAAAAATGTCAGTCCAGTAGCATGTTGCTTGGGCCTTGCTGCAGGGAAAGCCTGTGACAGGCTGCTAGGAGGTCTCTGCTACAAGCCTGACCACCTCTGTCCCCGCATCCCACTTCAAACAGGCTGACGTGGAGGAGTACAGAGGAGGCAGCAGGCCCTGGGACGGAGACTCACATCTCGGGAATCGACGGCGGCATACATGATGTCCATCCAGCCCTTAAATGTTGCCTGGAAACAAGCAACAAAAGACAATCAATGTCTGTGCTTCCATGTATACTGTACTCCCCCACCTCTCTCTCTCTCTCTCTGTGTGTGTGTGTGTGTGTGTGTGTGTGTGTGTGAGACCAGGGCCTCATACATGCATAACTTCATCACTGCTGGGCTGACTTTTTCACCCTTTGTATTTCAGAAAGAGGGAGAAAGGAGGAGAGGGAGAGAAAGATAAAAGGAGAAAGGGAGAGGAGAGAGGGAGGGAGGGACACACAGAGATAGTTCACAGCAGCAGGCTTCCTCTGGTGCTACGGCATTCCTATGTGGTATTGGGGTTCAAACCTGGGTCACACAGATGGTACTTTACCCTACAGGATGAGCTGGTTAACTTATAGCCCAGTGGATACTTTTGACTCACTTATTTATCTGTTTTTCTCATAGAGCACTGGCCCTGGATACCTGATCTGACAGGGCATAGCATCTGACACAAGAAAGATGCTCAGGGATCATTTATTGAGTTTTTTTTTTTTAAAAATAGAGACAGAGAGGCAGAGATATCATGGAAGAGACTACAGCACTGAAGCCTCCTTTAATCTGGTGGGTTCCAGGTTCTAGCCCAGTCTCTCGCATGGCAAAGCAGCACACTGTCCCAGTGAGCTATTTCACTGGCCCTGCTTACTGAGTGACTATGTGAACAGTTAGTGGAAAGGTGGAACATGTAACTAACTGCATGACAAACGTATAAGCAACTGTGTAGCCATCTGAATGGATGGAAGACTGAATGACAAGCAGATGTAAGCGAGGGGTGAAGGAATAGGTGCGGGTGTTTGACTGTCGTCATCAGTGGTGCTGCCTGGAGCACCATCTAGTGCCCTCTAGGATCTGATGTGCAGGAGAAGACTGAACATGTGACAACATCAGATCTGTTCTGTACAGGTCACATGTCCTAAGTCCGCAAGCCACACCGCTCCATTTATTCTATTAACCCAAACTAGCCTCACTGCACCACTATGATCACACGCATTGGTAGGACACTTCAGGCTCCAGGTGTCATCTCTCAGGCTAGAAGACAACATTGGCTGCTACGAAGCATTACTCCTGGTTGACCCCAGACCTTCCCATTTTCTCCAGTAGCTAAAGGAAGAGGCATGGCTAAGCTCAAGACTTACCACCTGCAGAAGTGCAAGGTAACCCATGGCGACATTATCAAAGTTGACCTTCACGTTGACCCAGAAGAAGTTGCCGGTGTAGTTGTACTCTTTACACTCGGACATGTTGTTCACCGTGGAAGAGTTCAGAAGAGAGACATCACCACTGATGGTGGTGACACACCTCCAGAACTTCCCTGCAAAGAGGTTGACGCCCATGATGCTGAAGATGAGCCAGAAGATGAGGCAGACGAGGAGGACGTTCATGATGGACGGGATGGCGCCCACCAGGGCGTCCACGACCACCTGGCGGAGAGATGAGAAGATGGAACCCCCCACCCCATGCCCTGACTCTCCTTCTTCTGGGTCCTTCTCTCTACACTCACTCGAGCTGCTTCACTAGCAATGGCCTTTGGGAGCAATAGGGAAAGTGGGTGAATTGCTGTAATAATTCACACCTAAAATATGTGGGCCTGGGCCACTGAAGATGACTTTGGTTGGCCTACCTAAACTCTCCAGGAGAGACAAGACACACAAGCTTACAAGTATGTATGTGACAGCAAAACACATCTAGGTGTGTGATGTGTGTGTGTGTGTGTGTGTGTGTGTGTGTTGCACATGAATGTCTAGAACCATCCTTTATTTTCCTCAAACATGTTACATAAAATAGCTTAATATGTGCTTTGGTCAAGTATCAGTGGAAACTTAGATCCATAGCCACAAGCTTGTTTGCTGGTAAATCAGCAGCCTAGAGATAAAAGAAAAAACAAATGTCAAGCTATTTCAATTGTAATAGCATAGTACAATCGTCTCACAAGTTCATTTCAACTACAGTACTTGAAAAAGTGTGAGTTAATGCTAGAAGTCGGGAGGGGGTGTTTGTTTTTATATGATGTCTTCTTTATAATTTTTTTTTAGTCTTTATTTATTTATTGGATAGAGCCAGTCAAAAATTGAGAGGGAAGGGGGAGACAGAGAGGGAGAGAGACAGAGAGACACCTGTAGCCCTGCTTCACCACTTGTGAAGCTTTCTCCCTGCATGTGTGCTTAACACCCGGCCCCGATACAATGTCTTCTTTGAGCCAGTGGTGGAGAACAGGACATTTTTTTTTGCCCCCAGGGTTACTGCTGGGGCTTGGTGCCTGCACTACTAATCCACTGCTCCCAGAGGCCATTTTTCCTATTTTGTTGCCCTTATTGTTGTGCTTGTTGTGGTTGTTTTTGTTGTCATAGATGTTGTTGTTGTTGGATAGGACAGAGAGAAATGGAGAGAGGAGGGGAAGACAGAAAGAAAGAAAGAGAGAAAGACAGACACCTGCAGACCTGCTTCACCGCCTGTGAAGTGACTCTCCTGCAGGTGGGGAGCCGGGGGCTCTAACTGGGATCCTTACGCCGGTCCTTGTACTTTGCACTATGTGTGCTTAACCCACTGCGCTACTGCCCAGCTCCGAGAACAGGACATTCTATGCAAGAGACTTTCATAATCATGAAGAAAAGGAAGAAAGAAATTAAGAAACGAGGAGTGCTCACTCTCCTCTGAAACACGATCCAGGCTTTGAGCTTAATATCCCGAGGAATACAGTGAATGCAGAGTAAGGACTATGTGGGAGCTTAGAGAGCAAGCTGGGTGAAAAGGAAAAATTCATAGCAGCAAAGACCTTTTTATTCTTTGTAGAACAGGACTTGTGACTGTGCTATTCCACCACTCCTCATGAATTCTTTTTAGTTTCAGACAGAGAGACAGTTGGGGGTGGGAAGAGGAAGAGAGGAGGGAAGGAGAGGGGGAGGGAGAGAGAGAGAGAGGAGGGACACCATTTCATTGTTCATGGATCTCACCTCAGTGCCATGCACGAAGCTCCCACAAGATTCTAGGGCTCTTGAACCTGGGCACTTGAGCGTGGTAAAGTGTGCCCTCTTACTGGGTGAGCTAGCCCCTGGCTCCTGATGACTGCTTTAGGTTGGAAAGATGATGCGGTCACTCAGCTAGACTGAGGTGCTGAAATGCTGCTGCGGCTACATTTAAATGGAGCGCTAGAAGTAAGACTCACTTGTCCTAGAAGGATGAAGGACCAGGGATGTCTGGAGATTTGGGGGGCCTGGGTGAGTGTGCATGTTACAATGTGCAAGGACCCTTGTTCAAGGCCCCTGTCTCCAGCTGCTCCAAGGTTTTTTTTTTTTTTCTCTCTCTATCTATCTCCCTCTCAATTTCTCTTTTTCTATCCAAAATAAATAATAAAATGGAAGGGGCCAGTGGGTGGCTCACAGAGTTAAGCACACACATTATAGTGCACAAGGACCTGAGTTCAACCCCTGGTCCCCACCTGCAGGGGGAAAGCTTCATGAGTGGTGAAGTAAGGCTGCAGGCATCTCTCTGTCTCTTTCCCTCTCTCTATATCCCCTTTCCTTCTCAGTTTCTCTCTGTCTCTACCCATAATAAATAAAATTGATCACAAAAATAATAAAGTAAAAATAGTAATAAATGAGAGATTTGGGCAGAGACAAGAAACAAGGCTAGTGGAGTAAGGCAAGAAGGGCTGGTTCGGCAGAGTCACTGTCTAAGAGGACAGGGCTGCTGGTCAAAGTGAGGCCTGAGGTGAGAAGGGACAAGGAGTTGAAGAAGCAGGAGAAGCCCGGGAGGGGCCTGAGTGCTGCAGTCCCAGGCAATGCAGAGGGACCTCTTACCCGCATGCCTTCAAATCGAGACAGAGCCCGTAGTGGTCTCAGGGCACGAAGGGTCCGGAGGGCTTTGATAGGTGCCATCTCAGAATACTCCAGGATATTCGCTATGAGGCTTGTCAGTGAGATCTGAAGCAGAGAGCAAACACATCACTCCAGGGGTCCTGAGGGGCAGAAACTGGGACCACTCCCATTCTTTCCTCTGTCTAAGCCATACTCTGAACTCCAAGGAGAGTTCCAGAGAGTCCCATCCAATCCTGGTGTTAAATATTCCTTTTTAAATATACGGTTCATCACACCTGAAATAGACTTCCCAGTTTCTTCCCACAGGAAGATCCCAAGTTTTGTCTGCTTTATTCCTACTTTTGGATTCCTGTTTACTAGACAATTTGTCCTGCTTTGTATCTTATTGCCTTTCAGTCACCAAGTTGCAGACGCTATCATAATTCCATCCTAACTTCCCTGGGCAGATGACGTCACTAATGTGTCCCGGAACCTCACCTTTCCAGAGCCCTACCCCACAAGGGAAAGATAGAAACAGGCTGGGGGTGTGGATCTACCTGCCAATGCCCATGTTCAGCAGAGAAGTAATTACAGAAGCCAGAAGTCCCACCTTCTGTTCCTCATAAAGATCTTCGGTCCATACTTCCAGAAGGGTAAGAATAGAGAAGATTCCAATGGAGAGGAGGGATATGGAACTCTGGTTGTGGGAATTATGTGGAATTGCACCCCTGTGATCTTATAATCATGTTAATCATTATTAGGTCACTAGTAGTTTTTTTTTGCCTCCAGGGTTATCGCTGGGGCTCAGTGCCTGCACCACGAATCCACTGCTCCTGGAGGCCATTTCCCCCTTTTGTTGCCCTTGTTGTTATCATTGTTATTGTTGCCATTGATGCCATTGTTATTGGATAGGACAGAGAGAATTCAAGAGAGGACAGGAAACAGAGAGGGGGAGGGAAAGATAGACACCTGCAGACCTGCTTCACTGCTTGTGAAGCGACCCTTCTGCAGGTGGGGAGCCGGAGGCTCGAACTGGAATCCTTGAGCCGGTCCTTGTACTTCATGCCATGTATGCTTTTCACACTGCACTACAGCCTAACCCCGAACTAATACTTTTTTAAACTTTTTTATTCTCTTTATTTATTTATTGGACAGAGACAGCCAGAAATCTAGAAGGAAGGTTTAGATAGAGAGACAGAGAGACTTCTGAAGCACTGCTTCACCACCTGTGAAGCTTTCCTCCTGCAGGTGGGGACCAGGGACTCGAACCTGGATTCTTGCGTATTGTAGCATGTGCGCCACCACCCAGCCCCTAATAATTTTTTAATTAAGAAAATTAGTTCATTTTTATATTTATTTATTTAATTTAATAAGACAGAGGAGTTGAGAGAGGAAGGGGGAATAGAGAAGCAGAGTGAGAGAGAGAGACATCTGCAGCTCTGCTTCACCACTCATGAAGCTTCCTCCCCCTGCAAGAAGGGACTGGGGCCTTGAACCCGGGTCCTTGTGCACGGTACCATGTACTCTCAACCCAGTGCATCCATACCCAGGCAAAGATTCCTTTCTTCACTTATCAGAAAACCTGAGAAATAAGAAAAACTCAGTCTCCCAGTAGGTACATGTGTGGTCAGTGCATCAAATCAACCCCGCGACCTTCCTGTTCTCAGCAGGTTCCAGCCAGGTCCTAACAGTCTGGCGACTTAGGCTTTCAAAGACTTGGAGAGACGGAGGTTATGCTGAAAGTCTAGTTTGGAGACATGCGAAGCGAATGTTGAATGTATTTACTCAAAACGTGGGGTAGAGAGAGTTCTGTTCTGGATGGGGCCTAGTTCCCCCAGGAACCTGGACTTTGTATGACCCGGGGTGGGTGCCGTGCTGGTTCAGGCTGTACACCCATCCTTCGCAAAATGAGAGAGTCAGACTCAGAGAATTTGAAAGTCCTTAGAGCCTGCATTTCTTTCCTCTCCTTCCCTCTTTCTTTCTTTCTTTCTTTCTTTCTTTCTTTCTTTCTTTCTTTCTTCCTTTCTTTCTCTCCAAGGGTTATTGTTAGGGCTTGGTGCCTGCACTATGAATCCACAGCTCCTGGAGGCTATTTTTTCTATTTTAGTGGCTAGGACAGAAAGAAATTGAGAGAGGAGGGGGTGATAGAGAAGGGGAGAGAAAAAAAACACCTGCAGACCTGCTGCACTGCTTGTGAAGTGTTCCCTCTGCAGGTGGGGAGCTGGGGGCTTGAACCTGGATCCTTGTGTGAGTCCTTGTGTTTGGTAGTATGTGCACTTAACCTGGCTCCCTCTGCATTTCTTCAGTGAAAAAGGCCGGTGTGGGTGCAGGAGATCTGACTGACAGGCAGCTGAGGTGTGATGCCAGGGTTGTGAGTTCCTGGTGGTCTGTGATTTTTTTCACTCTTTTGAAAGTGTTGGGCCAAGGATTCAGAGGACATGAACTGACCAAGAAAATGGTCACACTTTCCAGGAACACTGAATGCATCAGGGAGATGTCATATGAATAGTTCTTTAAAAACATTTATTTTGTTTTATTTTTCTTATATATTGATAGGACAGTAAGAAGTTGAGGGGAGTGGGGAAAGAAAGAGAGAAAGAAAGACTCCTACAGTACTGTTTCACCACTAGTGAAGCTTCTCCCTAAAGCTGGGGACTGGAGCTTTAGCCTGGGTGGTTGTGCATGGTAACAGGTGTGCTCAAACAAGTGCACCACTCCCCTGCCCAGCCCCGCCCCTCCCCGCCCAGCCCAGCCCTGCCCCGCCCTGTCCTGCCCTGCCCCGCCCCGCCCTGCCCCGCCCCGCCCAGCCATATGAACAGCTCTGAGCTTGCTGCAGACCACTCTATTCAGTGGTGATTCCAACGACCCCCTCCATGGCTGGTGGGCTGAATCCAGGCTTAGCTTTTCCTAGCAGCTACCTGGTGGTGAGCACTGGGGGTTCAGAAAGGGAGACACACACACACACACACACACACACACACACACACACACACACACACACACACACACACACACACACCTGCCCTTTAGAAGAGGTAGCTTAGCCTACCAGGAAAGAACCAGAATGGAAAGACACCCTCCCTCCTTCATTCATCCTAGGCTCCAGATGCCAGCAGGTGGCACCCAGATGCTTGGCTGGGGGCGGGGGGCTCATGTTGGCCTCTATTCAGCCTTTTGCTGCCCCCCCCCAAGGGTGCCTTATGCTTCAGATCTCTCATCAGCATCCTCCTTCCAGAGCCTAGATTCACTCCCACTGTTCTAGCCACGAGGCTTCCAGCTGGTCTCGAGGCTACAGTATGGTACCCATAACATCCTCTCCCCGCTGGAAATCTGATTATGAGCTTAGTTCTTTCTTCCTCCTAACCTGCCTGTGCTTTATCATCCTTAGGATGAGTCCCGCACTCCTCAGGCTGTACAACCACAACATACTGTCTCAGTCCTATTTCGGCCACAGAGTCTATCACAATCAAATGGTCTTCTAAATATTCCTGTGTCTGTGTCTTTGCACAAGCTCATACTTTGACCTCTGCTAAATCCTCACTGATTCTATTCACTGTTTGGAAGGGGACTGGCAGTGTCAGGTCCTCTACACATGCAGAGTTTTACCACTCCAATGTTAACTTAAAAAGATATACATAGGGAGTCCGGCGGTAGCGCAGTGGGTTAAGCGCATGTGGCACAAAGCGCAAGGACTGGTGCAAGGATCCCAGTTCGATCACCCGGCTCCTCACCTGCAGGGGAGTCGCTTCACGGGCAGTGAAGCAGGTCTGCAGGTGTCTGTCTTTCTCTCCCCCTCTGTCTTCCCCTCCTTTCTCCACTTCTCTCTGTCCTATCCAACAACAACAACATCAATAACAACAACAATAATAACTACAATAATAATAAAACAACAAGGGCAACAAAAGGGAATAAATAAATATTTACAAAATTTTAAAAAGATATACACATACACATATATATATTTCCAGTTAGAGATACACAGAGAGGGAGAGGCATCATAGCCCTGGAACTGCTGCTGGTGTGCGGACAGGGTTCCAACTCAGGCCACGTGCAAGGCAAGACTTACAACTTCCCATGTAGGCTGTCTCCCAATCCAGCTTCTCATCATTTTAAACCCTGAGTCAAATGCCACGTCTCAGATGGAATCTTTCCAGTCACTTCATCCTCTGAGTGGGAGTTGGCTTAAGGTTTTTTTTTAATTTTTAATTATCTTTATTTATTGGATAGAGACAGAGAGAAATTGAGAGGGAAGGAGACTATAGAAGGAGAGAGACAGAGATACACCTGAAGCCTTGCTTCACCAGGGACTTGAACCTGGGTTCTTGTGCATTGTGGCATGTGTGCTCAGCCAGGTGCACCACCCCCCAGCCCTAAGGGTTTGTCTTTCTAAGACACTAATTATTCTAGCAGTCCTTACCACATTCTACTTAATGTTTATTTCTGTCTGTTTATCTTGTCGAATGGGAGATTTAAGTGTGAACTTCTGAAGATAAAAGGTTTTTATGTCTTGGCTTCCATCTCAGAGTATCTCAAAAGGTAATCTTATATTCAGTAGTTTATATAAATAAACATTAGATAAACCAAAGAAAAGATAGAAGACTGTTGGGATAGCTAGCAGCATGAAAACTGAGGAAAAGAATGAGGAGGAGGAGAAGAATGGGAAAGACAGGTACTAGTTTGAAGGATAAGTTGGACAGAAGGATGGGTTGAAAAATGAAAAGATGGATAGAATAGACAGTTGAAAGAAAGAATGGAAGAAAGACAGTAAGGAAGAAAAAAAAAAAACGGAAACATTGACCAGTGTGTGGTTAGGGAGAATGGGTGAATAGCTGAACAGATGGAAGAATGGATGTATGGAAGAGAGAACGAGTGGTCAGAAGGAAGAATGAGAAGAGGGATAGATGGAACGGTACTGAGACCCGTTTAGAGATGACTGTGTCCCTCAGAAAAGTGAGTTGCCAGAACAAAACATTTTCTCTTCCTTTATGAGTAACGATTTTATATGCACAAAACTAACACTTGTGACTCATACTCCAGACCTTTCAGCTAATCCCGGAAGTGCAGTGGCCTGATGCTTCCAGTGCGGGAAAGAGGAGAGCTGAGTACATTGAGCGCACAGATCATCTGTGGAGGATCTACCCAAACAGAAGGTTGGCTAGGATGTTCTGGACTGGATACTGTCCTGTTGGGTAGTTGCCATCTCCCCCTGGCTTCTTATGCCTATATAGGGATTTACTGATCCAAAGGTTTGGTCTATTTACATAAATCACTTTTACATAAAGCACTCCAGGGCATTGGTGGTTCAGTTATAGGATTCTCGCCTGTTCCGCCCCCTCCTTGTCACACTCTGATTTTCACCAGTCACTTTTCTCTCCACCCTCTCTATATCACATCCTGTTTCCACCCTACTTGGAGAGTATAAAAACAGCTGCTCTTCTGATTAAAGACACTTGGAAATTGCTTTCCGGCTCCGAGAGTTCCAGAGTGTATCTCCTGCGGAAGTTGGTGCAGCACGCGTTCCTGATCCCTCGCCCACACAGCAGCCTAGATCAGCTCCAGTTGAGTTCTCTCCAACCCAGAGAGCACCGGCTCGGGAAGAAGTACCCTCAGGCTATCCCGGCATCTGGCGCCCGGAACAGGGACCCGTAAGCAGCAGATTTACAAGAAGACATCTTAGATAAGTACACACCTTTTGGGTATCTGCAATATTGTGTTAAGGCACTGTGATTTTTTTTCTTTTTTATTGTTTTCCGGAGATCTTTCCACCATGGAAAATCTTTTCCAAATCCTGCATTCTTTTTCCAGTATACAATTTTTATATATCTGGGACATTTTTCTCGGGGCTTCACCTTATATCCTGTTGATCATCATAGCAGCTTTTAAGGGATATATAGGGCAACCTCTCAAAAGGCTTAAGAAACTAGAGGCTGAGGTCCAAGAGATAAAGGAAGTAATCATAGAACTTAACCAGCACCTTAAAAACAAGAAGAAGCAAAGGCCTGTCGTGATCTTGACCCACCCTAATTCCTCTGCATCTTGCCCTGAGGCCCCTATTTTGGCATCTTGCCCTGAGGCCCCTATTTTGGCAGACACGTGTCCGAATTCTCCTTTGGACTCCACAGCCACTTCTTCGGCCACCCCCATTTTGGCAGAAACGTGTCCGGAACCTCCTGCTGCCTCCACGGCTGCTTCTTCACCCCACCCTGTTTTGATAGACACATGTCCGAATTCTCCTGTAGCCTCCAAAACCACTTCTTCGGCCACTTGTCCAGAAGCTTCCACTTCAGTGACTCCTCCTACCGCTACACACTTATCAGAGGAAGTCCACACATTTCCGGTCAATGTTGCCCCCAATAGACAAAAACCTCAGGCCTGGTATCCATATTCCGCCACAGACCTGAAGGAAGTACGCCAGGCTATCAAAGATGACGGTGTTCATGCCCCATGGACCAGGTCCATTTTACAAGGCCTGCTTCAGAACCTTAATACCCCTCAAGATTGGAGAGATGTGACTCGTGCTACGCTCCCAGGCCCCCTCTTCCTGCAATGGGAGGCATTCTTTCGCGATGAATGTTTACAACAATCGCGGAAAAATATTCAAAATCAGCCAGAGGGTAATTTTGATGCATTGTTTGGAACAGGCCAATTAGAAACAGGGATTCAACAGGCGGAAGCCAAGTTTCCAGCGGGGTATTTTGATCAAGTATGCCTGTGTGCATTAAAAGCATGGGAGCGATTAACACCACCCATGGGAGCAGCCTCAGCCCCCATTCTCTCCCTGCAACAAGAACCTGATGAATCCCTCGCTAAATTCATTGCCAGGGTCCAGTCGAGTTTGGAAAGGAAGATTTATAATCCTGACGCTCGTTTTCTCCTACTGCGATCCATAGTCTGGGATGGAATGCTTCCGCATTTTCGACAGGCCTGTATCACTCTTAAAAATGAACACCCAGATACTTGGATTCTAGCTACACAGGATCTCAGATCAAGCTCTTTTCAAGGACCTATGTTACAGGCCTATGCAGCTACCTTACATAAGCAAAAAGGAGCTTGCTTTCAGTGCGGTCGCCAAGGGCATTGGCGTAACCAATGTCCAGAAAATAGACCGAGACCCCGCCTCCAGTCAGGGCGACCCCGCCTCCAGTCAGGGCAACCCCGCCTCCAATCAGGGCAACCCCGCATCCAGACAGGGAATCAGAGACCACGAATGCCTTGTCCCAGATGCCAGAAAGGATTTCACTGGAGGAGAGATTGTTGGTCAAGGTTCCATAGGAACGGCACGCCTCTGCCAAATGTAAACAGGGATTTAAACTAGGTATGGGGCTTCCCTTAGCCCCGCCCCCAAGAGGGAAGGAAGCAGGTCGCCCGCTTGGTGCTGTGCCCTTCTTCCACAAACAGAAGCCCAGCTTGGGACCCAATCCATCGCTATACCCACCACGCCAAGTAACAATAACAGAGGGTGAGCAGAAGGAGGAACCCGTGGTATGTGGGAACTTCCAGCATAGAAATAACCGGCTGGAGCAAGAGAACAGCTTGAATTCAGAGCCTGAGATTTTATGGACCACCCCTGTTTTAGAAAGGGGTCACCCAACTATGACAGTAAAGATTGGTAATATTCCTTTTAAGTGTTTGATTGACACGGGAGCAGATAAGACAATATTAAGACAAGCAGAGGTTCCCCAGAGTTGGGAACTCCTCCCAGGACCACGCTTACATGGTGTTGGAGGATTGACTCAGGCATTCCGCACACGAGATTCCCTTGTGTGGGAAGATCCAGAAGGGACTACCGGACGCTTTCAGCCTTTAATAGCTGATATAAGCACCAATTTATTGGGAAGAGACTTGCTGGAATCTTTAGATGTAGTGATATCCTCAGACACCTCTGCAGGACACCACACTCACTCCTGTGAGACTGCTAGACCCAACCAGCACCCCCAATACTAACTGCCACTGTTCGTAACAGAACTCCCCGCTTAGATTGGCTTTCTAATGAGCCTGTCTGGGTGGAACAGTGGCCTTTGCCTAGGGAGAAGCTAGAAATTTAAAAAAAAACTCGTCCAAGAGCAGTTATCGTTGGGACACATTCGTCATTCTCGGAGCCCATGGAATACTCCAGTCTTTGTAATTAAAAAGCGCTCAGGAAAATGGCGCCTCCTCCAAGATCTTCGTGCAGTTAATAAAACCATGCAGGTTTGGGGCTCCCCCCAAAGGGGTTTGCCTCTTGCTTCCGCAATTCCCACAGGAATTCCAATCATAGCTATTGATATACAGGATTGTTTTTTCTCTATTCCCTTACACCCACAAGATTGTAAACGTTTTGCTTTCTCTGTTCCTTCTATTAATAATGCCAGCCCTGCCGATAGATTTGAATGGGTGGTACTGCCCCAGGGCATGGCTAATAGTCCTACTATTTGTCAAGAGGTTGTTAAATCTGCCCTTTTTCCATATATTCATAAGGGCCTTAAGGTTTTTCATTATATGGATGACGTGTTAATATGGGGAGAATTAGATACAGATCTCTCCGCCCTACGTGATTTTCTAATCCCTGCCTTAAAGAGAAGTGGACTTAATGTAGCTCCTGAGAAGATACAGCTAATCCCTCCAATATCTTTCTTAGGCTCAGAGATTTCCCTAACGCAGATTCGTCCTTTAAAACCTTGTGTTACTTTTCCTTCTAATCTCACTCTTGCTTCTTTACAAAGTTTTCTTGGAAATTTGAATTGGCTTAGGCAGTATCTTTATCTGCCTACGAGCTGCCTGCAACCACTGTTCGATCTGTTAAAAGGAAACAAACAGCCCTCCTCAAAGCGTATGTTAACCCCCGAAGCATCCTTGGCTCTGGAAAAAGTTAACCAGGCTCTCCAGGACATGCACCTCGTTCGATTCTCCCCCTCCTCTCCAGTAAATCTTCTAATCTTTAACTCCACCCCCACGGTAGTGGGGGCATTGTGGCAGAAACATGGCGTTCTCAAATGGCTTCATACGCCAGTAGGCGGAGCTCCAAGACTCCTTACCGAGATTGATGCCTTAGCATTTATGGTTCGCCAAGGAAGAAACAGATCGGTTCAGGTCTTAGGAAGGGAACCAGATTCAATCATTCTTCCCTTTTCTCTCACTGATACAGAATGGCTCATACGCCACCATTCTCGTTTTGCCATAAGTTTAATGGGTTTTCCAGGACAATTAGATAATCATTTTCCCTCTAATAATTTGATAGCTTCTTTACCTCTGTTGCCTCTACTAGTACCTAAACTTTTCTCTCGAGATCCCATCCCCTCTGCTCCTACAGTGTTCACTGATGGTGGAAAAAAGGGAGCTGCTGCCCTTATATATTATCCAGATCAGCAATACCCCAAACCTCTCTTTACTGAACTTCCTGATAATTCCCCTCAGTACAAAGAACTTTATGCTGTTTTCCTTGCATTAAAAGCTGTACCAGAATCCTTCAACCTTTTTTCTGACAGTGTGTATACTGTTAACTTACTTCCATGGCTTGCTCGATCTTATGTAAGAATTGATGACAACCCACTTTCTCCTCTTTTAATTCAAATTGCCTCTATGCTCTGTTCTCGAACCCATCCACTGTATGTTCAGCACCTACGTTCCCACAGCCCTCTTCCTGGTCCCCTGTCCGAAGGGAATGCTGCAGCTGACCGCCTTGCCTCCACAGGAATTCTCCTAGCCTCTGTCTCTAATCCTGCTGACTTTCATTCCCTAACCCATGTTAATCTTAAAGGTCTTCGAGCTCGATTTCCTGATATTCCTCTGCCACAGTTAAAACGTATTCTTGCTACATGTTCCTCCTGTGCAGGTCTAATCAAAACACCTGCTATTCAGACTCTGTGGGTTAATCCTCGAGGTTTAAAAGCCAACGCTCTTTGGCAAATTGATGTTACCCACATACCTAACTTTGGCAAACAAAAATATGTGTTCGTCTCAATTGATACCTTCTCTAAGTTTATGTGGGCTACAGCTCAGACTGGAGAAAACTCAAAAAAGCTTATAAGCCATATGCTCTCCTGTTTTGCTGTAATGGGCTTACCTCTTCAACTTAAAACGGATAATGGACCTGCTTTTACCAGCAAACAATTTAAAGATTTTTGTTCCCTCTGGAACATTACTCATACTACAGGCATTCCGTATAATCCACAGGGACAAGGCATTGTTGAGAGGGCCCATCAAACTCTTAAGGCTCAATTAAATAAAGAAAAAGGGGAAATGTACCCCCCTAATATCCAGCTGGCAAAAGCCTTAACTACATTAAATCTCTTTAATATTTACAAAAACTCCGACCAACCTCCTATAATTCTTCATTGGCAAACACCACCCACCCTCCCAGCTATTAAAGTCAAATGGAAAGACCCACTTGATAAAATTTGGAAAGGACCTGACCCCCTGTTGACTATGGGGAGGGGTTTCGCATGTATTTTTCCACAAAATTACTCCAAGCCTGTTTGGGTTCCTGCCCGCCATGTCCGGCAATACCCACATGATGGTGCTGATATCCCTGAAGAACAAGAAACACTGCAAGAAGACTGGCTGCAAGAGGACTGGCTACAGGATGCACCCCAGGATCCATAATACAGCATGGCAGAATCAAAAAAAAAAAAAATCTGATTCACAGAACTCTCCCCCCCCCCCGAATGAATGTCTTATGCTATGACTGGCCAGTTGTGTTTTGTGAGTGAGTGAGTGAAAAAAAAAAAAATTGAGTGAGTTGAGTGACCAAAATTTTTGTATGACCCATTGTGCTCAGAGTACTCTGAAAGTTAACTGACTTTATATCAAACGGCTGGACGCAGCCATGGTTTCTGGAGACGTCCAGAAACAGTCCAAAAATTGTTCATTCCCCCTTTTGATTTCTTTTTTAAGTCTTGATATCAATATGAAATGTTTAGTCTTAAACTGTGTGAGTAAAGATGGTTCAACTATGACAGTAGTTCTAAATTCACATTTGAAATGATATATCTTATTTACAAGTTTTTCTCCTCCTGTGTGTTATAAACTATATATTTAGTATGCGTGTTTCAAGTTTGGTAAACATTAACTTGACAGTTAAATCGTAACTTCGAAGTTACATTTTTACGAGAAGAGGTAAAATCAATTCATTTAAGTAACTGAGTGTTTAAGGTAAAACTCTAAATATTCAATGTGACAATTCATCATCTCCTAAGTTAAAATACAAATTCTCTATACAGGACATTTTTGGAGGGCCCCCAAAAATGTCCTGTAAGCTATCTTGTGGAAATTAATCCACAACAAATTTGGCATCAATCTGATATTGTAAATGTACCAAAAAAAAAAAATTGTCACTAAAATGTGTTAACTCTAGTAACCTGAGTTTGCTTAAAAACCCAATGTAAAAATAGTCAAGAATCAATATATGTAACTTAAACTCGGTATGAAAACTTTGCTATATAAAGACTGCTACATGAGGTCACGTAAGATGACCTTTACTCAAAATTATAAAGATACCTAAACCAGTTATAATCATTGAGTTATCAATTGTAGTAAACTTCTAATTTGTTACAAAGTTTTTTCATAAGTAATTGACTACAGCTATGACAAGCCTTCGCATAAAGAAGCATCTGCTCATATAGAATCCCCAGAAATCCATCTTGGACCCCTGACCTCTGACATCACCCACAATTACAGCCATCCCCAGAAACCCATGATGTGACCTGACACGATCTGGAGAACCTGATTCACAGACTCCGAAGGACAAGACTTTCCTACTGCCTTTCTCTCAACCATCGGTGTCTGCTCTTCCTGCTTCTGTTTCGCCCATCATGTTTTGGCGGTTCCAGGTCACTCTCTACAGAGAAGAAAAGTTCCGGTGGCCGTCCTCCTCCATCAAGATAGACGTGTGGCATTTATTTCCTGGCCGTTGACATTGGACTGATGCTTCTATAGAACTTGCTGGACACTCCTTTTATACTCCTGGACTTCTTGAAGAATGACTGTAGCAGGCTGACTCGGGATTTTGCAATGCCAGATCACCCCTCTAGCCCCTCGGCTTATCAGGCCCCCACTCCTCCACCCATCAGGCTCACTCTGTCTCTTGCTACTCTTACTTATCCCTCCGTCTTGTGCTAGTTCTTTTTAAAGACACTTACACACTATCATTCTGCTTTCTTCCCAACAGGTTTCCGTTCACCCCTACACTGCTATTCCCCTGACAGAGATGAAGCCTTTTACAGACATTGACCCAGTTATATATGGCCATTAAGTAAGAGGAAGATGTTGGGGAATTGTGAGGATATGGTTGAGCTTGGAAGGGCTTGAGCCTGAGGGGTGTGTCAATCCTGTTAGTCTCTCTCTCCACGGAGAGGTTGAGCAAGGAGGGACAGTAGAACCCCAAAAAAGGTGTGCCTCTTATCAGTCTCCCTGCCTCACAAAGTGCCCCACACGCCTGATACTATGGCAAAAAGTTAAAAAGAAACGGGGAGATGTTGGGTAGTTGCCATCTCCCCCTGGCTTCTTATGCCTATATAGGGATTTACTGATCCAAAGGTTTGGTCTATTTACATAAATCACTTTTACATAAAGCACTCCAGGGCATTGGTGGTTCAGTTATAGGATTCTCGCCTGTTCCGCCCCCTCCTTGTCACACTCTGATTTTCACCAGTCACTTTTCTCTCCACCCTCTCTATATCACATCCTGTTTCCACCCTACTTGGAGAGTATAAAAACAGCTGCTCTTCTGATTAAAGACACTTGGAAATTGCTTTCCGGCTCCGAGAGTTCCAGAGTGTATCTCCTGCGGAAGTTGGTGCAGCACGCGTTCCTGATCCCTCGCCCACACAGCAGCCTAGATCAGCTCCAGTTGAGTTCTCTCCAACCCAGAGAGCACCGGCTCGGGAAGAAGTACCCTCAGGCTATCCCGGCACTGTCCAGCTTCAGGAGACAAGCACCAAACACAGACACATTTGTTGACACCTCTGATGTGCAGACTTGGGTGCAGCTGGCTGCTGAAGTGGAGGAGACAGAGACAGCGTGTGGCTGTAGGGAGGGGCCCTAAGCTGCACAGCAGTGAGTAAATAGCTTAGGCAACCATCTTGCAAAGCCACAAGAGTGAAGACCTTGATAGAGATAGAGGGTTGTGGTGGTTAAGATGAAAGAGAGGCGCCACTCTTAGCTATGGGTAGGCAAGGTCTTAGGAGTCGTGAGGAATGTGAACAGTGTCTACTGTTCACAGGTTAATGAGAGCCTGGACATGTGAGTTCACAACCCCTTCAGAAGAACCCAGGTGCTTTTATCACCACCAGAGGAGTCACTGTGTAAGCTCAGTGGCTCACAACCCCACATGCTCTTTGGACATGCCCAGGGGCTTTAGTTAAATATCTAAGCTTCTAGGACTTTGTGGGAAGTCCCAGGCTTGATCCCTGGTACCATCAGTAGCCAGAGAGAAGTAAATGTGGATGTGAAGATCTTACCCAGAACCAGTAAGATCTAACTCTCTGGGATGAACAATGCTTGCTCAGTGTGTGTGTGTGTGTGTGTGTGTGTGTGTGTGTGTGTGTGTGTGTGTGTGTGTTTTAAATATTTTATTTATTTTATTTCAGGGAGAGAGGGAAGGAGGGAGAGACAGAGACAGAAGAAGGGAGTGGGAGGGAGAGAGAGAGAGAGAGGGAGAGGGAGAAGGAGAGGGAGAAGAAGAGGGAGAGGGAGGGAGAGAGAGGGAGGGAGAGGGAGAGGAAGAGGAGGGAGAGGGAGAGGGTGAGGAGGGAGAGGGGAGAGGGAGAGGGAGAGGAGGGAGAGGGAGAGGGTGAGGAGGGAGAGGGAGAGGGAGAGGGAGAAGGAGAGGGAGAAGAAGAGGGAGAGGGAGGGAGAGAGAGGGAGGGAGAGGGAGAGGGAGAGAGAGAGAGAGAGAGAGAACACGACCAAGGTATTGCTCAGCTCTCCCCAATGGTGGGGTTGGGAACTGAACCTAGAACCTCCTCAGTGCTTCAGGCACTAAAATTTTTGCAGAACTGTTATGGCATCTCCCTAGCCCTCATTGTGTTTTAAGAGCTCTACAAATGATACTAGCTTGCAGTCAAGGCTGGGGACCATTGAGTCAGCAGGTGGGCAGAATCTAAGGGCTGAGGAGTCCCCACTGTTCCCAGGTCCAGGGGTCCTGACAGTGGACACAAGGTCACTAGACCCTCAAGAGCCTCACACAGCAACTTGCTTTAGAGATAAACTAGTGAGGACAGAAAGTGGTCCTTCTGGTCGAAGGCCTGCGGCTTCGCCATTGTACCAGAATTAGGGACCGCCTGGATCTTAGCAGGCACAGCTCCTTTCCGTGTGTTACAAACTCCTTGAGAGGCTGCTTCTGTCACGTATTTCTCATCTTACAGAGAAATTCCTATCACCCGCCCAGGCTGGTTTCCGCCCAGGAAGATCTACCTGCGAACAAGTCCTGGCCCTCTCAACTTACATTGAAAATGGATTCCAGAAGAATTTAAAGACGGGTGCTGTCTTTGTTGATCTCACAGCAGCCTATGACACGGTCTGGCACCGTGGTCTCCTAGTCAAGATCTCAAGATGCCTGCCTCCATGGGTGGCCAACACTATATCGTTTCTTCTCCAAAACAGAAGATTCCGGGTGCATCTGGGTGACAAGTCTAGCAGATGGAGACTTGTCTCAAGTGGCCTCCCCCAGGGCTCTGTTCTGGCTCCTACGCTATTTAATATTTACATCAATGACCTCCCAGAAACTTCTTCAAGGAAGTTCATCTACGCCGATGACATCTGCTGTGCCACTCAGGCATCAAAGTTCGACATCCTTGAGGAAACACTCACGAAAGACATGTCTCTGATATCTGATTACTGTAAAAAATGGCGACTAATCCCTAGCACTGCAAAAACGGTATCATCTGTTTTCCATCTACACCATGCCTCGGCCTCACGTGAGCTTAATGTGCAGCTTGGCGATACGAGAATCCGGCATGAAGCCCAGCCAGTCTATCTTGGCGTTACTTTCGATCGCACTCTGTCATTTCACAATCATCTCATAAAAACTGCATCAAAGGTGGGCGCGAGGAATAACATCATTGCAAGACTGGCCAGCTCCTCATGGGGTGCGAGCGCTTCCACACTACGATCATCATCTCTGGCATTATGCTATTCCACTGCAGAATACTGTGCCCCAGTATGGTTCCGTAGCCCCCATGTCCACTTGGTCGATTCCAAATTATATTCCTCCATGAGGATCATTTCTGGAACCATCCGTTCCACCCCGGTTCCATGGCTGCCAGTTCTTAGCAACATCGCCCCGCTAGATATTCGTCGGGATGCGGCATCATCTAAGTTCATTTCCCACGTCTACGCTCGACCGGACCTGCCAATATACGCGGATATCTTCGCCCACCCTGTCCAACGCTTGACGTCTCGTCACCCAATCTGGTCCCCTACGCCTACACTGAACTTCTCTGTTCCAGACTCTTGGAAACAGAGTTGGCAGTCAGCTGAGGTAAAGAACAAACACCTCATCACAGACCCCTGCAAGCGTCAACCCGGCTTGGACCTAGCACGTTATGATTGGGCCCTCCTCAATCGCTATCGAACAGGCCATGGCCGGTGCGCCGCTATGTTCCACCGCTGGGGAGCCAGAGACGACCCGAACTGCCCCTGCGGCTCCAGACAGACTATGACCCACATAGTCAACGACTGCCACCTCTCCAGATTCAAAGGAGGTCTTGAAACTTTACATCAGGCTCAACCTGACGCTGTTGACTGGCTACGGAAGAAGGGCAAACGCTAGAAGAAGAAGCAGGCACAGCTGTGTGGGGCTATTCTCAGACCCCTAGTTAAGTCTCAGGACCTCTTTGGCACAGCCCTTGGGGGCCAGGGCTCCTCTCTTCTCTGTTGCAAACATCGGTCAGAGATGAGGGCCCCAAACAACTCACATTCACGATGAGGAAGTCAAGCCAGCACCAGGCGTTAGTGAAGTACTTCTTGAAGCCGTAGGCCACCCACTTCAGCAGCATCTCCAGCACGAAGACGAATGTGAAGACCCTGTCTGAGCACTCCAGCAGCGTCTTCACTCTGGGCTTCTCCTCCAGGTGAACATCTTCAAAGGCCTGGAAGGAAGCGAGGGAATGGCAGGAGGCTGGGAGCCATCACTGCAGCCCAGCACCAGGGGAGCATCCACTCAGCCCCACCCTCAGCCCTGTGCAGAGCAGGTCTGGTAGCCCTGTTGTCTGTAAGTGTTTTTTCTGCTCCAGGGAGACAAGACGGGACATTCAGGGTGCACCTGGAGAAATCACCCTCACGATTTCTTCAGAGCCGATGGGGACATGCAGCCCTGCCTATGCTCTGCAAGTGAGAACAGATACCTTCTCCAACCAGCTGTTGGAAGTGAACCAAAGGGAGGCACATGGTGCCAGGGTTTAAAAATAAAAGCATTCAAGGATGTTCACAGGCAGTTCACAACAATGCGAGCAAGACTCGCCAGTGAACCTTGGGAAAGGACTCTCCTGCTTTGCTGGTAACCAAGGAAATTCAAATGAAAGGATGTTGGCTTCGTTTTTTTCATCAGGTGGCCGACAGGAAAAAGGATAGGACAGTGCAGGGGGTAAGGGATGTGGGAAACCCCAACATTGGTGTAATGATGGGCAAACAGCTACTCTCAGATCAGACATGACTGATGTGACTGAAAACAGTGCTGATAATGGGAAAACCAATCAGAAAGATGACGGAAAGATTTTAGAAACCTAGGAATTTACCCAAAGGATTCTGGGTACCTTTGGTGCCTCTTAGATCTTGTGTGAGGGCCACTGCCCCCCAGTCCTGTCTGCTAATAACTTAGGGTGGGGCAACTCTGTGGTGTCCTTTAGGCTTTGGAGTTCTGGTTGGATCTGGCTGAGGATGGCTTTCACCAGAACCCACACCTTTCCGTAGCTTTTAGATCTGCCCTGTTTCCCTCACAGACACCTCCCATCCTCCTCCCCCAACTGCTGGAGGTGGAATCCCTACTTCCAGTTCTGAGGCTGGACTGAAGACAGGACATTAGCCAGCGTCCAGGGGGCATGTACAGAAGGCTCTTGAGTGTGCAGGAGAGGCGAACATCAGGCATAACAGAATACACCGTGACACATTCCTAGAGCGGACGGCAGGGTAGCCATGAAATGCAATAATGTGAGCATTCTTAATGGGAAGATCATGGGGAAATCACAGAATGCAGAACTGTGGTTTCATTTTTTATCAGCTTTATGTAATCCATGACTGTGAAAGACGGAAAGGAAGTACACCATGTTCTCAAAGTGAGATCCTCTTTGAGAGATGGGAAAATGGGTGATATTTCTTTATATATATATATATATTTTTTTTTACTCTCTGTTTTCCCATCATTTTCAAGGTGTAGATTTTTTCTTTCCCTTTTTTTTTTTTTTTTGCACTTTACTTTGTCAGATGAAAACTCGTACTTCTTTTTTTTTTTTAGAGGATGCAAAGTAAAAGCAGAAGGAGGTCTAAATTTGGCACCAGCCTGCTCAGCATCTTGGGGAAGGAGATGGAGAGGTGAGAGTAGGGGTGGGACCGCAGCTGGGCAGATCTGCTGTGGAGGGGGAGCAGCTGGGGACCTGCAGAGAAGGAGGTGGAGAAAGGGGCCAGGAGGGAGAGTGGGGAAAAGAAAGAGGCAAGAAGGCCCAGGGGAAAGGCAAGAGCCAAGGAGGTAATGCAGAAGTTCCTCTCAGCAGCAGATGTGCTCAGGGTTTTCACCAGAGCAGGCAGGGAAGAGGGGGGAGAGGTCGTGTGGGGAAGGAGCACTGCCCAGCCTGCTTCTGTCCTGCAAGGTGGTCCAGAACCCAGCACTGGCCTGGGGCTGCCCTTCCCATGGACAGAACCCTCTGCCCTTAGACCGTTTGTCCATCTGTCGAGTGGGACGTGTGCATTGGTTGTACCCTGCTGCTGGGGTGGGGTCCCACATGCTGGGTCCCAGTTCTTTCTGTCTATGACTTAGGGTCTCTTTCTCTCTCTCCCTTCCCCTTCTTCCCTCTCTTTCCTGTTCCATTTCTTTCCCTTTTATATCTCTCTCTTCCCCTTCTTTATTTTTAAAACAAACTTGTTTATTTTGATGGAGAGAGAGAAAGAGAGAGATTGAGAGGGAAGAGGAGATAAAGAGGGAGAGACATTTGCAGGACCACTTGTAAAGGAAGCTCTCTTCGCCCCCACCCCGGTGGGGACTGAGGACTTGCACCTGGGTCTTTGTGCCTGGTGACATATGTGTTCAACTTGGTGCACCACCACCCACCCTTTCCCTTTCTTACCTCTTTCTTTCTCTCATCTTTCTCCTCTCTCTCTTTTCTTTCTTTCTCCTTACTCCCCTCCCCCCTTTCTTTCTTTCTTTCTTCCTTTCTTTCTTCCTTCCTTCCTTCCTTTCTTTCATTGATGGGGCTTTACCACTCTGGGCTGACTTTTTCAGATCAAGACAGAAACAGAGGGAGGGAGGAGAGAGTGAGAGAGAAGATGCCAAGCCCCTAAGCTTCCTCTGCTGCACACGTGGCAAAGCAGGCACACTGTCTAGGTGAGCTTGTTTGCTGCCCAGGGTAAGAACTTTCAGCCCCAGCATCAGGAGGGGCCACCATTGCAGCTCCAGAGCCTTTGGCCTGTGGGAGACCATGTCCTGTGGGCTTTGGGGTGAGGAGCCCACCACCCCTTACCAGTGCCCCGCTGCTGAGCAGGATCATGAAGATGATGAAGCTCTCGAACCAGCTGTGCTCCACGATGCGGAAGCAGATCTTACGCAGCCGCCAGCCCGTGGCCCATGGGGACGTGGTGGTGTCTACCTGGCACCAGGGACAGTGGCGGATGCAGCCTGTGGGAAGAGGGTCAGCAATCCTCTGGGTGGGGGGCAGCCTGCCGGGAGCCCCCTCACCATCCCTTTGGAAAAGAATTCTTCCCTGGAATATGAGCTGAGTCTCCCTCTCTCTTACTTATTTGTTTATTGATTTTAAATAGAAAGATAGAGGAGAGAGAGAGAGATACCAGAACACTGCTCAGCTCTGGCTTATCGTGGTGCTGGGGATTAAACCTGGGACCTCAGAGCCTCAAGCAGGAATGTTTTTGGCATAACCATTATACTCTCTTTCCAGCCCCTGTTTTATTATTATTATTATTATTACACTACTCAGCTCTGGCTTATGGAGGTGTGGGAGATTGAACCTGGGACTTTGTAACCTCAGGTATGAAGATCTTTTTTTTTTTTTTTTTTTGCCTCCAGGGTTATTGCTGGGGCTCGGTGCCTGCACCACAAATCTCCTGGAGGCTGTTTTTTTTCCTTTAGTTGCCCTTGTTGTTTCATTGTTGTAGTTATTGATGTCATCGTTGTTGGATAGGACAGAGAGAAATGGAGAGAGGAGGGGAAGAAAGAGAGGGGGAGAGAAAGACAGACACCTGCAGACCTGCTTCACCACCTGTGAAGCGACCTCCTTGCAGGAGGGGAGCCAGGGGCTCGAACTGGGATCCTTACGCCAGTCCTTGGACTTTGCACCACATGTGCTTAGGCCGCTGTGCTACCGCCCAGCTCCCTAGCCATCTTATTTCAGGATTCTCTTGTCTTCACTGGGGTCTCACCTGCCCAAGCTGCCTTTTTCAGACAGAGGCAGAGCCCACAGCATGGGCGCTTCCTCCAGTGCTGTGGAGGATGGAGGCTCAAAGCCAGGCTGCACACATGGCAAAACAGGCCCATTTCCAAGGTGAGCTCTCGCCAGAGGCAAGTCCTTATTTCTTGCAGATGACACCAGGGGTCCATGTCCTTATGCTACCCATCCCTGGAAGCCTGATCCAGACCCTGGGGAATGGGTGGCTGTCTGAGCCTGCATTCAGCTCAGGAGTCATGCTGTGACTGGAAGCAGAAACTCAGTGAAGTGGTGTCTTGAGAGTCACACAAGGACCAGTGAAATGGCTCGCCTGGACAGTGCATTGCTTTGCCATGTGCACGGCCCAGGTGTGAGCACAGCCCCACTACACTGAAGGAAGCATCCATGCTGCGGTCTCTCTCAGCTTCTCTGTCTCTATATAAAAAAGAACAGAACAAAATAAAATGAGATGGTCGCACACAAAAGACAGAGGGGACCATGACTCTCCTCTGGGCCTTTGGGAACCCACTCAAAGGCAGATATGGGTCTGACGGTCCTCCTTCCCAGCCTCGAGAGAGCAAGTTGCAGCTCAGCAAGGTGATCGGAGGGCGGTGAGGGGGGAGTTCAGCATCTGTTCGCTGTGTCTGACACATGTGGGCACAAGCACTAACACCAGGCTGTTGCGAATAGAGTGTGTGTTTTAGAGAAGATTTATTCTTTCACTTATGAGAGAGAGAGAGACCGAGAGAGATTGGTCAGAGCACCACTCAGTTCGGGTACACGTGGTGAGTAAGGACTGACCTGGAGCCTCATGCCGGCAAGTCCTTTGCTCAAACACTGGGCTCCCTCCCTGGCCTGTGTTTGGGTACTAGCTCTTCACATCTGGGAGTGGGGCAGAGAGGGGCCCTGTCCATCTCCTGTGACCTGAGCCCAGGATCCTGGGCACACAAGTGTCTGCATGAGAAGAGGCCTGGTGTTCACCTTCAGCAAAGCAGTCCTCAGGCTCTTCCAGGTCATCTGCCAGCTCAGGGATCTTCTTCAGGATCTCCTCAGGGTCCAGGCAGTCCACTGTGCTGCCTTCGGAGGAGCTTGTGTCACCGGCTCCCTGCAGGGCAGAAGAAAATCCCCCTGCACAGTGACGCCAGCTCCCCCCGGGGGCCCTGTGAAGCTGCAGGTGGTGACTGCTGGCCTGCCAGGCCCAGGACACTGATGGGCAGGGAAAGTCCCTCAGGGCTGGGGCCCCACCTGGCCCCACCATGGTGTCCTCTTACACTGGGTGCAGAGACCCAGAATGGTGATGCTCTCTGTGGGACCCCAGAGGGTGAGCTGTGCCAGACAGTAAACCCCCAGGGCCCTGATGGAGTGCTGGCAGTGACCCGAGACGCCATAATTATACCCAGAAAGACTCTCAGCATTCACTGGGCTTGAATATTTAATCCGGGAGCAGTGCAGTGGGGGCCTGCTGCCCTCCCGGCAGCTCCAGCCCTATAATGTCTGCAGATGAATTCAATTAGAAGTCGAAGCTGCTGTCAGATTAGTACACCCGATAGCTTGGCTAATGGACCCAAATGGTAGGGTGGGTCCCCATCTGTCACTGTCAGACCCTCCCTGCCTGACCAAGGTCATGGACAAAAACAAACACAAAAGCCAAAGCAAACCGCCCCCCCCCCCCCCCCCGCCTCACCCCAGAGGGTTTTGTGTTTTAAACATGGAGGAGAGAAGACCAGCCAGGGGAGGCTTTAGAATGCCGGCAGGAAATAGGACATCCAGGGATGTATGTCCAGCCGGAAGCAAGTGATTTGTGCTCCCCCCAGGAGCTCCGGCTCCAGCCCACCCTCTTATCTACCCCTGGCTGGTCAGCCCAGCCCCAAGGCACACAGCCAGGAGCTGACATTCCTCATGCTGAAGGGCATGATAACTTGGTGGATGAATTATATGTCTTCTTTATCTTTTCCAAACCCAGGGCCTGTCCCATCATCAGCACTCAGTGACTAAGTGTCAAGTTAAAAGACTTGAATTCAGTGCAGTGAGACTGGAGAGATTGGAGCCAAACACTTATTCCCCTTTAGCTTGCTTCCTTCGAAGATTTGCAATGAGACCATGAAAGTCTTTTTCTTTTCTCTTCTCTTCTCTTCTCTTCTCTTCTCTTCTCTTCTCTTCTCTTCTCTTCTCTTCTCTTCTCTTCTCATGAGATATTCCTACACCTTAATTCTTCTTCCAGCTCTGTCTGTAAGGCTGTCAGTACACTGTCACCTACAGACAGCCTCCCTCCAACAACAGACAGTTGATGGCTGGAGAGAGACAGTGTGGACAAAAGAGAGCAGGAGGCGGAGGGGTGGCATGGGGGGAGTTCTGGGTAGACTGTCTCAGTCTCAAGCAACTCTGACTTCTAACTGCTGTCTCTGAAGATATTTCACTTTCTCTGTGGTGGTTTGTCTTTTGTTTTCTTTCTTTCTTTCTTTTTTTTCTTTTTCTTGACTGTCACTTTCTGGGCACTTGTTCCATTTCAGGCAGCAGCTAAACACTTGACAAACAGCATTTCATTTAAGCTCCGGAAGAACGTTACCCAGTTGGCACTGCTATTTGGGTCCAGAGAGGAAGACAGAGGCTGAGGAGCTGACCTTGGAGCCCCCCAGCTTCTGCAGCCTCCCGGGCCAGTGAAAATCATGCTGATTAGCCCAGAGGTGAGGAGAGATCTAGACATTAGAAGTGAGGTTGCATGGTGGAGTGTGGTCTGGATGCCCTTGTCCCATTTTCTTGATATTATTAATTTAAAATGTTTTATTATCTTTATTTATTTATTGGATAGAGACAACCAGAAAGCAAGAGGGAATGGAAAGAGAGAGAGAGAGAGAGAGAGAGAGAGACGCCAACCTGCAGTCCTGCTTTACCACTCTCAAAGCCTTCTGCCTGCAGGTGGGAACCAGGGGTTCAAATCCAGGTCCTTGCACACTGTAATATGTGTGCTCAACCAGGTGTGCCACCACCTGGCCCCTATCTACCTATTTAGTTAGTTAGTTATTATAGACAGAGACTGAGAAGCAGAGAGAGAGAGAGAATGAGAGAGAGAAAGTGAGAGCTTCCTTCAATGTGGTGGAAGCAGGGATGAAAGCTGGGTTGAGAGAGAACAAGAGAGAGAAAGTGAGAGCTTCCTTCAATGCGGTGGGAGCAAGGACAAAAGCTGGGTTGCACTCATGGCAAAGCAGTGTACCACCCAAGTGAGCTACCTCACCCCAGCCCCATATCTGTCTCCTGTGCTCCCCTGGACGGCGCCTGACAGGTCTGGCCTGCTCACATACCTACCTCTGCAGAGAGTGGAGCTGCAGTTCCATCTCTCCACTCCTCACCCAGGTAGGGAGCCAGGTCCTCAGAGGACATCCCAGAGCCTGGGCTCCTTGCTGCCAGCTGGGCCTCACACCTCTCAGCTTGCTGTGGCTGCTCCTACGAGAGAGACGGGATCCCAGCTGGGTACCTGTGCCCCACCTAGGCTGGCTGCGGTTGCATCTCAGTCTAGCAGAGCCAAGGACCCAGTATGTGCGGCTGACCCACGTGCATGCTGGGGTGGTTGTGCCGACATACACACGTGTGTTTGGAGTGGGCCTGGACACTCTATAGCCTCATGGGGCTGTAAGGAATGCCTGCTCTATTATGCACAAGCTGTGTGACTCGAGGCTCTTTATTTAATCTCTCTGATTCTCATTTTCCCGTCTTGCAAAATCTGCTGCATTTGGTGATGTCAATGGCTGAAGGCTTCAATGCCTGTAAAAGCTTGGCACAGAGAGCTCGGCTCAATAGATAAGCACTAGGACTGTGAGTACTTGTCCGGAGATCAGAAGGGTGGTGACCTTGACCATCTGGGGATCCTCGAGAATTCCCAGAGTAACTGGAAATGTCTCTGAGGGGAGACAGCCATCGCAGAGTTCCTGTCCGTCCCTTGGAGGATGGTGACGCCCTGCCCCCGGCTGTCCCCCAGACAAAGGCATGTAAACTATGGCAGCTGATAACAGCAGCTGCAGGGACACGGGAGAAGCGACAGCGGCAGGGAAGAAGGCTCTGGAAGAGCTGCAGACTCTGAGGAAGCTGTCTGAGGCCACTTAGCAGCCTGGCCAGCAGCCCTGCACATCCCGGCCCCAGGCCTCATGGGGACCCCTGCCTTCCCACATCATGCAGAAGTGATCCCCTAGATTCTCTGATACAGCAGCTTGGGGCAGCAAGGAACTGGGCAAAGCATATAAAACTACACCTTAACAACAGGCCTCAACGTGCTTTCAATGCTTTGGTGCCAAAGGGAACAAGTGCTGGTTCCCTGTGATAGACCCCTTGTCACAAAATGCTGGCTAATGAGTCATGTAATGAGCAGGACTCTTTAGGCTGCCGGGGAAGATGAGAGGAGTCTCGGTCTTGGACAACATCCTGTTCTTAGAGGAATCGCATTAGCTTCTGGTACACAGAGCCTGGGCTGGGCAGAGCTAATGGGCCACTGCGTGAAAGACAAGCCCTGAGCATCTCAGAGTGGTCTGTGGCTTGGATACAGGCCTGCTTGCTCCCTGCCTGTCTAGGGGAATTCTGACCCTAACTGCAGGCCCTGCTCAAATGTCACCTCCTTGGGAAAGCTGGACTTTGCACCTGCCTAGGTCAAGGGCCTGCTTGCCTGGAGCTGTGCCAGCCCTGAGGTTGCAAAACCTCTCTGTCGTAACTCTCCCCTCTGCCACCGGTTACATGTGCCCTGAGCATCCTGCCTGCTGTCCCTCTGGGGACACTCACCTGCCTGGGACTGGGGGCATCCTTCACGCCATCTTCCTCCAAGTCCTCCAGGTCAGACTCACCCTCAGCGATGGGCACAGACACCCACACGTCGGGGTTGGCGACGAAGTTGGTGTGGTCATCCCTGGGGCCCCTGGGAGCTGGGGCTCCTTCTGTGCTTTGGTGGACCGTCGCATCCGCCGGGATGTGGTTCTCGGCTTTGCAGTTGGAGAGGGGGAGCTTGGCGGCCAGCTGGGGCTCGGCTTTGGTCTTGGGGAGCAGGCAGGGCCTGTGGAATAGGTGGCGCAGGGCTGTCCCCATGCGGCCCCCGAACACCTGGATACGGGCCAGCGCCACCTGCAGGTTGTTCACCTCCCCATCTTCCTCGGGGGCCGTGAGGTTGTCTGCGCTGAAGGAGTTGAGCAGCAGGGCAATGAACAGGTTGAGCACCTGGAGGGCAGGGGCAGCGGGGAAGATGGTTCGTTTAGGCAGCTCAGCTCCACCTCAGTCCACCAGTATGGCAGCCGGATGGCAGGCCAGCCACATGTGGAACTACCACCCTCCCGCTGCCCTGCCGCTGTCACTTCTCCCGTGTCCCTGCAGCTGCTGTTATCAGCTGCCATAGTTTACATGCCTTTGTCTGGGGGACAGCCGAGGGCAGGGCGTCACCATCCTCCAAGGGACGGACAGGAACTCTGCGATGGCTGTCTCCCCTCAGAGACATTTCCAGTTACTCTGGGAGTTCTCGAGGATCCCCAGATGGTCAAGGTCACCACCCTTCTGACCCTAGGGTGCTCCCTCTCCTGGAGGAATGTCTGTTCCAAAAACAGCTGGCGGGGAACCCTGGGGGCGTCCCTGGTGATCTGTCTCACGTGAACAAGGCTTGGGAGCATGTTCTGCTCCAGAGAGCAGCTCACCCTTGCTGAGCAAAGGGGTAGGTGGAGAGAGTGGGCTTGGCCTCCTCCCCAAGCCTGCCATGCCCTGGGTTCTGTTTCTCACTCTGGAATCCTGCGCACATCTCTTTGTTGCCTCTGCCTTCATGTCTTTACCTGCGGAGCAGGGAGTGGGGACATGCTGCCTTGCAGCATGCTTGTGAAGATGTGTTTGCTCCGAGAGGCAAACTTCCTGGCTGAGGCTCTGCAGGGGTGGGTGGGCTCAGCCCAGAGGAAGAACATTCAGGAGTGTGGGCAGAAAGCATTTCCGGGCCACAGGTCAGGCTGGGAAAGACTGTAGAGAGTCTAAAGTTTGGTCTTTCTTGCTTTAGCTGTCTCCTGTCTGTGAAATACTTAAGGGGAAGAAAAAAAAATCTAAGTCTGTTGACCTCCAGGATGACAAGAAAGGGGTTCCTTGGGCCCTAGTCAGGGAATCTTGGGATTCCCACTCAGACGTGATAGACCTAGACCCCTAACAGGTCCCTCTCTGATGTCACTGGTCATCTCCATCAGGAACAACATAATGGACTCTGTGGGATCCTATAAGACCTTGCCCTCAATGTGGATTAACAATGGAACAGAGTTCCATTCTCCGAGGGGAGGTTGGGCTAACATACTCTACCACTTGAGGAAGATGGGTCCTAAAATGAGTGCAGCCTGGAATGTTCCTAGCCTTGACCACAGAATGCGAGCTCAGACCTACAGGGATGCAGAGGTTATGCAGGCTCCTGCAACAAATACAGGCCCCAAATGAAATCGATGTTTGTATACTTTTCCCATTTTTGGGAGCTACTCTCTTCCCTGATCCAGCTTTCTAGTCCTTTTTTCCAACTCTGACACCATCTCCCCAGACAATACCTTTGGACCACCTGCATGTTAACTGTCGGGCTCAGGCAGAAATTAGTAAGTCATGGGCCCACTGCAATATACTTAAAATAGACCTCCTAGCTTTTTCCAAAATGGAGACCCCAAATCTCAACGGCTATGTTCTTGACTTTAGATTCATGATTATTAAACAATTTGTTCTGCTTAATATCTTAATGCTTTTTCAGCCACCAGGTTCCAGATGCTACCATGATGCCAACCTGACTTCCCTTGGCAGACGACCTCACCAATGTGTCCTAGAGCTCCATCTTCTCAGAGCCCCAACTCACTAGGGAAAGAGAGAGGCAGGCTGGGAGTATGGATTGACCTGTCAACGCCCATGTTCAGCGGGGAAGCAATTACGGAAGCCAGACCTTCCACCTTCTGCACCCCACAGTGATCCTGGGCCCATGCTCCCAGAGGGATAGAGAATAGGAAAGCTTTCAAGGAAGGGGATGAGATATGGAATTCTGGGAGTGGGGATTGTGTGGAATTGTATCCCTCTTATCCTCTGGTCTCTGGTCTTGTCAATATTTCCATTTTATAAATAAGTCAAGAAAAAAAAAAAGGAAGGGCTCCTGCATTCACAGAAAAATGGATGTGGATCTTAGGGCCTTACCAAGGGAAGTAAGTTGGAAGGAGGAGGACAAGTATCGGGTGATTTCACCTGTGGAAGGGTATTATACTGATGAGCAGATGAAACAAGAGAAAACAAAATGAGAGAGAACAGTAACAACAGGGCTGAGATTAGCTGAGGGGAAGCAGATGGGGGGGAGGGAGGCAAGACGGAGAATGTCAAAAAAGGTGGTGGGTTTTATTGGTAAGATTAGTTTTCTTTTTGGTTTTGATAGAGACAGAGAAGCAGAGAGAGGAAACAAAAGAGACCACAGCACTGAAACTTCCTTCAAGGCAGTGGGAGCTGGGGTCACATATATGGCAAAGCAGTGCACTATTCAAGGGCGATGTTTTTCTCTCTATTATTATATGTGTCTAAATAATAATAATAATAATAATAATGTTAAGGGGCTAGGTGGTGGTGGTACCCAGTTGAGCTCACATGCTACTATGCTCAGAGACTCAAGTTTATACCCCTGCTCCCCACTTGCAGGGAGAAGCTTCACGGGCAGTGAAGCAGGGCTGCAAGTGTCTTTCTCTCTCCCTCTCTATTGCCCTTTTTCCTCTCGATTTCTCTATGTCTCCAGTCAATAAATAAATAAGTCTTTAAAAGTATAAAACATAAATAAGATTTAAAAAATAATCAAGGGAAGAGAAAGAGGGCGCTTTTGGAAGTTTGAACTACCTCTCAGACCAGACTAGGGTGGGGAGCCAGCCGTGGGTCGTTATCACTGTGACACTGGATGCTGTCCACGACCCAGCTTCCCTCGTCTCTTGTGCCCTGCCACCTGCCACCTGCTCCTGCCTGGGGTACGTGTACTTCAGAGAAATCGGTCAGCTATCATTCCCTAAGGAAAAGCAACCTCTGAGTCCCCTAGAACAGGGAAGGACATTTTTCCTTCAAAGACCCAACAGCTACCATTTGTTAAGTTTCTGCCATGGCTAAGACACTGCACAGGGTAATATGCACATGTCATCGCCCGTGATCTGATTCTCCAGGTAAGTTCACCATCACTTGATTTTCAGGAAAAGCTCAAGAAGACCCTCTCTTGTGCTTGGTCACCCAGCTTCATTGGTGGTGGAGCTGGAGTAGAGTTGGGGCACTCACCCAGCTCTCTCTTTCTCTGGAGTAGGCTTCTTCCAGCAAGTCAGGCTCCCTCCCCAGGGACAGATCCTCTACTCTGTTCTCCCCTCAGGGAGGACCAATGGGAGCAGGAAGACTTTCAATGCCACAGAACTTGAGGATGACCCTGAAGGGGTCCCTGACACTCACAGGAGTGTCCCCGGGACCTCAGCACTCACCACCAGGTTCCCCAGCACCATCACCGTCAGGAAGAGGATAAGGCATATGGACTGCTGGCCCCCATTCATGCAGACCCACATGTTCTCAATCCACTCTCCACAAAGGATCCGAAAGACGATGAGGAAGGAGTGGAAGAAGTCGTGCATGTGCCAGCGGTGACAGTGCTCATTGGGCTCGGAGAAGTTGCACTGGTCTTGATTGTAGTTGTCCCCGAGTAGCTGCTTGCCAACCAGAGCGAAGATAAACACAATGATGGCCAGGATGAAGGTGAGATTCCCCAGCGCCCCCACTGAGTTTCCAATGATCTTGATGAGTGTATTTAAGGTTGGCCAGGACTTGGCCAGTTTAAAGACCCGCAGCTGCAGAGAGACAGAGTCTGAGTCAAGTCCTGGTGGCTGTTCTCACCATCTCTCATCCCAAGTCTTGGCCAGAGACCAAAGGTATGGGGAAAGCACAAAGGTAACCCAGTCCTTTTGAGGAGGTGCTCCAGTGAAGCTCTCAGGGACCTTGCTTCCTATGCCATCACTCACTCAAAAACATGATCACCCAACAGATATTAAAAATAACCAAACAGGGAGTCAGGAGGTAGTGCAGCAGGTTAAGCGCACATGGTGCAAAGTGCAAGGACCAGCATAAGGATCCCGGTTTGAGCCCCAGGCTCCCCACCTGCAGAGGAGTCGATTCACAAGCGGTAAAGCAGGTCTGCAGGTGTCTGTCTTTCTCTCCCCCTCTCTGTCTTCCCCTCCTCTCTCCATTTCTCTCTGTCCTATCCAACAACAATGACATCAATAGTAACTACAACAATGAAACAACAACGGCAACAAAAGGGAATAAATGAATGAATGAAAAATTAAATAAATAAATAAAATTCTTTAAAAAAAAAAGGGTCAGGACACCTAGTTGAGTGCACCTGTTACAATGCTCGAGGACCTGGTTTCGAGGCCCCTGTCCCCACCTGTGGGGGAAAGCTTTGTAAGTGGTAAATCAGGGCTGCAGGTGTTAGGTGTCTCTCTCCCTCTCTATCACCCCCCTTCCCTCTCAATTTCTGGCTGTTTCTATCACATAAATAAGCGAAGATTAAAAAGCAAGGTCCAAAGATCTGAATAGATAGTTTTCTAAAAAAGAGATACATATAGTTCACAGACATATGAGGAACTGCTCCACTTCATGTATCATTAGAGAAATGCAAATGAAAACCACAATAAGATTCTACCTTCCCCCTGTGAGAATGGCCTACATCAACAAAACAGGAAATGACAGTTGTTGGTGAGGTTGTGGAGATAAAGGGAGTTTGTCACACTGTTGGTGGGAATGAAACTGGTGCAGCCCCTATGGAAGACTGCATGGAGAGTTATCAAATGAAAGTGGAATTACCGTATGATCCAGCAATGTGACTCTTAGGCATTCACCCAAAAGACATGCAAACACTAATTCAAAGGGACATATGTACCCCCCAATATTCATAGCTGCATTATTCATAATAGCCTGAGTGGAAGCAGCCTAAATGCCCATCATCAAATGACTGGATAAGGAAACGATGGCTTATATATTCCATTGTGTCCTTTGGGACAAAATGGATGGAATTGGAATGATTATGCTTAGCAAAATAAGTACTGAGGTGGCCAGGCAGTAGTGCACCCGGTTAAGTGCGGGTCACCACACTCAAGGACTTGGGTTCATGCCACTGGTGCCCACCT
The DNA here is from genome assembly GCF_950295315.1 of Erinaceus europaeus. Lineage (NCBI taxonomy): Eukaryota > Metazoa > Chordata > Mammalia > Eulipotyphla > Erinaceidae > Erinaceus > Erinaceus europaeus. Next base: position 12,068,013 of record NC_080182.1, on the reverse strand, counting down.
GCAGAGGGAAAGCTTCACAGGTGATGAAGCAGGGTTTCAGGTCTCTCTCTCTCTCTCCTTCTCTATCCCCATTCCCTCTTAATTTCTTTCTGTCCTATCAAAATCAATAAATAAATTTTAAAAAATATGTAGAATCTAGAGAACTGAAACGCATGAATTTGAAACAAACACCCCAGGAGTAAACAAACCATATCTAAGAATTTGTGAGAACTATGATGGTTATTGTTGGAAGGGTGGGGGCAGAGAACTTTGGTGGGGCGTGTGGTATGGAATTATGCCCTGTAATTTTACAACAGTGCAAACTATTATTAATCAGAAGGAATTGTGTGTGTGTGTGTGTGTGTGTGTGTGTGTGTGTGTGTACATTGTTGTGGTCTCAATTTATCAGTGTTCTTCTCTAGCTGTAGCTAGGTTAGAGATGGTACACTGAGCTGGTGATCTTGCCACAGTTACTCTGTTCCGTAGGCACAGACCCCCTAAATGTTGACTCTGGGGTCAAGCTGGGCTCTGCTGGAGCTCACAAACAGGTGAGAACAGGCCCATTTTTTGACTGAGCAGGAGCTAGACATGACATACTACATTCAACAGTCAGTGGTCAACCATCCCTCAGGATAGCTGTCACCTGGGGGTTGTGAACACCACTCATCAGCCCTACCATCTTTGAAACAAGCATCTCTGATTTCATGAACCCAACATTCATCTGTCTGATTATGAGGAGCAGTCTTTAGTCTCTTGAAACTGAAGTCGAGAAACCATACACCTCTTGAGCTAGTACAGCACCACAAACATATGTGACTAGTGTTCATAAAGTGAGATGTTACTTTATTAAACAGACTGTCAGGGCACCAGGCGGTGGTGCACCCAGTTAAGCACGCACAGTAAGAAGTGCGGGGACCCGCACAAGGACTGCTGGCTCCCCAGCTCTAGGATTATCACTGGGGCTTGGTGTCAGCACTACAAATTCATTACTCCTTGTGACCATTTTTTTCCTTTTTTTTTTTTTTGCCTCTAGGGTTATTGCTGGGGCTGGTGCCTGCACCACGAATCCACTGCTCCTGGAGGCCATTTTTTCCCCCTTTTGTTGCCCTGGTTGTTTTATTGTTGTTGTGGTTATTATTATTGTTGTTACTGATGTAGTTGTTGTTAGATAGGACAGAGAGAAATGGAGAGAGGAGGGGAAGACAGAGAGGGGGAAAGAAAGACAGACACCTGCAGACCTGCTTCACCGCTCCTGAAGTGACCCCCCCTGCAGATGGGGAGCAGGGGCTTGAACCGGGATCCTTACACCACGAGTCCTTGCACTTCGGGCAGGCCATGTGCACTTAACCTGCTGCGCTACCGCCCGACCCACCCCCTTTCCCCCCCATTTTTATTGGATAGGACAGAAAGAAATTGAGAAAGGAGGGGGAGGTAGAGGGGGAAAGAGAAAGATATTGGTCTAGGGGTATGACTCTCACTTAGGGAAAGAGAAAGATACCTGCAGGCCTGCTTCACTGCTTGTGAATTGTCTCCCCTGAAGTTGAGGTGCAGGCGATCCTTCTGCAGGTCCCCACATTTCTTACTGTGTGTGCTTAACTGGGTGCACCACCGCCTGGTGCCCTGACAGTCTGTTTAATAAAGTAACATCTCACTTTATTGAACACTAGTCACATGTTTGTGGTGCTGTACTAGCTCGAGAGGTGTATGGTTTCTTGACTTTGGTTAAAGAAACGAAATACTGCTCCTCACAAAGTCATCACTATAAAAGTAAATAGGGAGTCGGGCTGTAGCACAGTGGGTTAAGCGCAGAAAGTGACACAAAACGCAAGGACCGGCGTAAGGATCCTGGTTCGAGCCCCCGGCTCCCCACCTGCAGGGGAGTCGCTTCACAGGTGGTGAAGCAGGTCTGCAGGTGTCTATCTTTCTCTCCCCCTCTCTGTCTTCCCCCTCCTCTCTCCATTTCTCTTTGTCCTATCCCACAACAACGGCAACAATAATAACTACAGCAATAAAACAAGGGCAACAAAAGGGAATAAAATAAATATTAAAACAAAAAAAACCCAATATATACAAAATCCCACAAAGAACAAAAGGACCACCCATAAGCGTAGCCCATGTAAAATACATAAATATTCAAACGCCTGTGTGTAGTCTGCTGATGTGTTAGAAATAAAAATCTGGGCGCAGCAGTCAGCAGGGCTCTGCCCGCAGCCACCCGCTCGGCCTAGGGTCTAGGCTGTGTGATGAACACAGCAGAGCAGTGAGAGCTTGATCACCCACACAGCAGCCAGTAGTTCAGAAGGTTCAAGTCTTGCACAGAATTTGCAGTCTCCACTTCTCTCTGTGATGGGGAGCCAGGGCACGGGGGCAGGACGCGGGGGCGGGGAGGAGGAAATCTCTGTTCATCTCAGACCTAAACTGAGATAACTCCCTCACACTGGAAGCTGAGCTTAAAGCACCAGTTCTGTTTGTTGGCCATAGAGGCAGCTGACAAACTAATAAAAGCTGAGCATGAGTAACTAGACAGAACCCTTCGTGGAAGGTATTGGGGAAAATGCTAAGTTTCCTTGGCAACACAGTTGATAAACATCTCCATTTGCACAGTGCACTCCAGGCAAGAGCGGAAGCAGAGGCTGGAGAAGGGCCCTGGCACTGGATACCAGCACCCCACCCCCCCATACCACAGAGCCTGTGGGCACTGCTGGGACGCCGAGGGACGCTCGACTCACCAGCACTGGAGCAGAAGATGAGGCGTGGAGACTTGTCTTACTTGCACCTGGCTAACCGGGTTCCTCAGCTGAAAGGACAGCTGTAGAGATTAATATTAGAAATTTCTTAAATAGCAGTTTGCTATTAAGCCTAAGCTGGGCCAGGGTAGATAGCATAATGGTTATGCAAACAGACTGACATATCTGAGGCTCCAAAGTTCCAGATTCAGTTCCCTGTACCACCATTAACCAGAACTGATCAGAGCTTTGATAAAAGAAAAAGAAAAAAGTCTAAACTACATTCACATGAATTGTGCACCATTGTCAGAATGAGGCATCGGGACTGAAAGCCAGGGGGAGCCGTGCCTATGAACATGGCCGTTGAGTTCCTTCGGGTAATAATAAAATCAGTAGGCAGCTTGTTAGAGCACAGAAACTATATATATATTTTAATTTCTACTTATTTATTTTTTAATTCCCTGTTGTTGTCCTTGTTGTTTTATTATTGTATTTATTATTGATGTCGTTGTTGTTGGATAGGACAGAGTGAAATGGAAAGAGGAGGGGAAGACAGAGAGGGGGAGAGAAAGACACCTGCAGACCTGCTTCACCGCCTGTGAAGCGACTCCCCTGCAGGTGGGGAGCCGGGGACTCGAACCGGGATCCTTACGCCGGTCCTTGAGCTTTGCTCCACCTGCGCTTAACCGGCTGCGCTACCGCCCGACTCCCCAGAAACTGTATTTTAGAGGTCCCAGAGACCACAGGTTCAATTTCAGATACCAACTAACTACAAGTGTCAAAATTGAGCAGAGCTCTGGTTTCTCTCTTCTCCTAAATAAATAAGTCTTTAAAATAATGACATTATTAGTTAGAGATGGCAGCATAATTCGATATGGTATGCTTCAAGAGATAACAGACAAACTTCAAGGTCTATATAGAGAGACCAAGGCACTGTAAATAATAAACAAGTTTTGGAGAAATAACTCAATGTAACTTCTAAGAAAACCTCTCGAGGAACTTTGCATAAGACTTGATAGAGTTTAGGAGAGAATTAGTGAATTAAAGATGCATCAGAAGAAATTATTTAGAAGGGGGCCAGGTGGTGGTGCACCTGGCTAAGTGAGCACGCTATCGTGCACAAGGACCCAGGTTCAAGCCCTTGGTCCCCACCTGCAGGGGAAAGTTTTACTAATGGTGAAGCCAGACTGCAGGTGTCTCTGTCTCTTTCCCTCTCTATTTCCCTCTCGCCTCTCAATTCCTCTCTGTCTCTATTCAATAATAAATAAATAAACACAAATAAAAAATATTCAGAAGGCATCCCAGAGATACATTAAGAAAGCATCTAAGTTTTGAAGGAATTGTACTGGCTAGAAAGCTTTGGGCTCATTAAAACCTAAAGCAAGATTTAACCTCAAAAAGCAGGAGGCAAGTTGTGGAGGGTATATCCAGGCCTTCTTTAGTCACTTCTTGGAGGTCTTGTGCTGCAAGCTGCCAGGCTTACACCAGACTGAGAATTAAACCTTTATTGGGTCAAACTTTCAAATTGGACGCGCGTGAGTGTGCACGTGCTAGGGTCGTTACTGGTTTATTCAGAAAGCTTTTTTTTTTTTTTTTTTAAATTAAGTTACTTAATAGTGGTAAATGACATTGAAACTTGATGGAAGGTGAAGACTTTCAAAGATTTTAGCCCTTGCACTGTAATTTCTAATAATCACTTGAGGAATCAGAACAGAGTGGTCTGGGAGGTGGTGCAGTGGATAAAGCATTGGACTCTCAAGCATGAGGTTTTGAGTTCAATCCCTGGCAGCACAAGTACCAGAGAGATGTCTGGTTCTTTCTTTCTCCTATCTTTCTCATCAATCAATAAATAAAATCTTTAAAAATAAAATATTTAAGGGGCCAGGTGGCGGCGCACCTGGTTGAGCGCACATGTTACAACGTGCAAGGACCTGGGTTCAAGCCCTCGGTCCCCACCTGCAGAGGGAAAGCTTTGCGAGTGAGGAAGCAGGGCCTCAGGTGTCTCTCTGTCTCTCCCTCTCCCTCCCTATCATTTTCTTCCCTCTCAATTTCGGGCTGTCTCTATCCAGTAAGTAAATAAAGACAAAAAAATTAAAAATAAAATAAAATATTTTTTAAAAGAACCAAAACAGAGTATTTAGTTTCCAGTCTAACAAAGGAGGGAAAAAAAAGAACAAGGGGAAGCACAAAACTAAAATCAGACGAGAGAAATACGGAAGTGTCAGAGCAGATGAAGCAAACAGAGAACACAGGATGTACAGTAGCCACTATAGCATAAATGGACCCAGTGGTGTGGTTAAGAGACAAAGGCTGGGCTTATTAGGACCGAATATGAATCCCAAATCCAGGGTCAGGACAGTGGCACGCCCAGTGGAGTGCACATATTACAATGTGCACGGACCTAGGTTCAGGTTACCAGCCATCAGCTGTAGTGGGAAAGCTTCATGAAGGTGAAACATCTCTCTCTCTTTTTTTCTGTCTATCTCCCCCTTTCTTCTTGATTTCTTTCTGTCTCTAATAAGCAGATTAGTAAGCCATGTTTTTTTTTTTAATTCAAGATCTAACTGCCTCCTATCTGCAGGAGGCATATTAAGATCCCAAGGGTACACAGAGACTGGTTAAAGACACACCAGGCAAATTCTACACCAGAAGAAAACAGTATCATTTAATTAATATCAAACAAAAGAAGTTTTTTTTAATATTTATTTTATTTATTCCCTTTTGTTGCCCTTGTTTTATTGCTGTAGTTATTATTGTTGTTGTTGTTGGATAGGACAGAGAAAAATGGAGAGAGGAGGGGAAGACAGAGAGGAGGAGAGAAAGACAGACACCTGCAGACCTGCTTCACCACCTGTGAAGTGACTCCCCTGCAGGTGGGGAGCCGGGGTTCGAACCGGGATCCTTATGCCAGTCCTTGTGCTTTGCGCCACCTGCGCTTAACCCGCTGCGCTACAGCCCGACTCCCACAAAATAAGTTTTTAAGAAAAAAAATCTCTAGAGATAAAGGTCAATTCTTAATGATGAAAGTTTCATTTTACTGAGTAGATATAACAACTTAAAATACATATACACTGAATAACAAGGCATCAAGATGGGAGAAACAGGCCATTTTAGAGTCATAGTGGGAGACATTTTTATACACAACTCTGTCAGTAATTATAAGAGGAGGAGAAGGAAGAAGAAGAGGAGGAAGAAGTAAAAAATAATCAGTAATATAGAATATCTGCACCACATAATAACTTTCTTTACCCAAGAAACATCAGTAGCATATTCTACCCTGCAACTGCAAAAGATATTCTTTTCAAAGGTATGAGGCATCTCCAATATATTGATCCCAAAGGAAACCAGTACATTTCAAAGCATTAAAATTCTGCAGTGGGTTAACAGAGATAGCACAGTGGTGATACAAAAAGTCTTTCATGTCTGAGGTTCCAAGATCCCAGGTTCAACCCCTGGCACTACTATAAGCCAGTGTTGAACAGTTCTCTGGTAATGGATAAGTAAATAAATAAATTCATACAGTATTTGTTCTCTGATAAAAATACAAGTAAGCTAGGACTCAGGGTGCATAAGGGTAACTAGAATACCAGACAGGTTTCAAAATTAAGAATCATTCTCCTAATTAACTTTTGAGGCAAAGGATATCAAATTTGAAATTAGGAATTATCTAGGATCAAACAATAAGAAAAATTATACGCACTGAGGCAGTTCTTAGAAGGAAACTGAAGTTTTAAATGAATATGTTAGAAGAGGAAGTAAGTTGAAAATTCTGTCTTACGAAGCTAGAGAAAGAAGAAAATTTGTAGAATGGAGGATATAATTAAGATAAGACGCAGGATTAAGTGAAACAGAAAACATCAACGAAGTAGAGAGTATTAACAAGCTAAAAGTTGGTTCTTTGTAAAGACTAATTAAAATGAAGACATGTGGCAAGATTAACTCAATGAGAAAGTACAAATCATTATTTGTAAAGAAAGAAGAGATAGGAGCCAGCAAAATAGCTCACTTGGCATAGGATGCTGCTTTTGCCTTGTGTATGACCCAGGTTCCAGCCCTGCCCCAATACACTTAAGGAAGATTCAGGGCTGTGGTTTCTCCCTCCCCACACCCTTGTTCTCCCTGTAAAGAGAGAGAGAGAGAGAAGTAAGGTAAGTATGATGATAAAGACCACTTAAAGGTAACAGCTCGGAGTATACAACTTTCTGAGAATAAACGTCAAGTTTAGATAAGGAATATTCTTAGAAATACACAACATGAAGGCTAGGGAGACAGCATAATGGTTATGCAAAAGACTTTCATGCCTGAGGCTCAGAGGTCCCAGGTTCAATTCTCATCACCACCATAAGTCAAAGCTGTGCAGCGCTCTGGTCTTTCTCTCTGTATCCTTCTCTCTCATTAAAATAAAATAAATATATATAAAAAGAAAAAAAATATAATAAAATAAGACCAATTTGATAAATAGAAAGCCCAACTAGTTCTTCATTTGTAAGGAAAATTGAATCAGTAATGAAAACTCTTGACCTCCAGAGGATTTCACTAGTGAATTCCTCCAACTCTATAAAGGAATAAAGACTGAGGCAGGGTAGGGCCTGGCAGAGGCACAACCAATTAAGAACACCTAGTACTGAGCTCAAGAACCCTCACAAGGATCCCATTTGAGCCCCAGCTCCCCATCTGCAGGGGGGTCGATTCACAAGCAGCAAAGCTGGTCTGCAGCTGTCTCTCTTTCTCTTTCTCTCTCCCTCTCTAACTGGCCCTCCTCTCTCAATTTCTCTCTGTCCAACAAAATGAAAAAAAAAAAAAAAGAAAAAGAAATGAAAAAAAGGAAAAAATATGCTAGACTAGGAAAGGCACTGTATATGCCAGGTGAAATTGTGGTAAACATCTAAGATTACATAGTTCTATCGCTAAGGTTAATGTGAGGTATTGCCAGATAGAAAAACACTACATAATTAAAATGTTAGCAACAAGCAAAACCAGCCTAGAGAAAGACATTTTTTTAAAGAATCTCATTTAGAATAGCATCATGAACTAGGAGCTGTTATGGGAGAGATCTAGTAAAAGACATGGAGAAAAACATCAAAGTTGTGGAGAAGTGATAAAACTGGAAAGATTAAAATCAATGAAGAGTATGTGGTTCTCATAGATCAGAGGACTGTTTAAAGTCAGAGTTATGCTTCCTTCCAAATTGACACATAAATTACTATCGTCTCAAAGGAAAACAAACAAACAAAAACGGTTTTGTATGTATGTGAGCATGTAGTTTGGTGAGCTGATTCTAAACTGGATATGCCAGTGCAGGACAGGGTAGATAGCATAATGGTTATGCATTGAGACTCTCCTGCCTGAGGCTCCAAAGTCCCAGGTTCAATCTCCCGCACCACTATAAGCCAGAGCATATATATATACCTATATCTATATCTGTATCTGTATCTATATCTATATATCTCTATATACCAATATACATATACCAGTGCAGGAGCTAACACATTCTTTAAGTAAAGCAAGGTAGGTGACTTACATTATAGACACAAGTGTATTCAAAGCCAGTGCAGTCTTGCTACAGAGACAGACTTACAGACTAATGGACCAAGGTTGCAAATGAAGAGAAGAAAAGCAGTGCTACACACACACACACACACACACACACACACACACACACACACACACACACACACGGGGCAAGAACATGCACTAGGATCTTCAGATAGAAGAGTGAGCTGGAATATCCCAGTTTTTTGCTTTACAGGATATCGAGATAACTGTGAAAAATGACAGGTTAATTTGATGAAAATGGTACAGCTGGCAGGACCTCTCTGAGAGATGACTTAGGAGTTGAACCTACAAAAGAGAGAACGACTGTGCTAAGTAACAATCATGAGAAAACCACCCCAGACAGAGGGAGAGGGAATTCTGAATGTGTCACGAGAACTGGGAACAGCTCTGTTCTGTGTAAGCGAGTGAGGCAGCGTCACTGACTGGAGCGAGGTGGAGAAGAGCGGGAGGCGAGGGAGGGAGGCAGGGCCTGGCTATGCAGAACTTTGTAGAATGTCACAAGTTTTCTTTCCTTTCTTTTCTTTTCATTTCTTTTTTAGCCTCAGGCATGAGAGTCTGTTTGCATAACCATTATGTGATCTACCCTCCGCCCAGCACAAGCACAGGTTTTCTGAATCTGATCTTCAGAGTAATGGGAAAGCCACTGAAGGGTCATTGGGAGAAAGAGATGGGGGTGTGTTATTTCTAGGGGAAATAATGGGGACTGTGTCTATGTGCATGGGTAGGCAAATGGGAATTCTCTACACTGTCTTAATTGTTTCTCAACATCCAAAGCTGTTGTAGGAAAAAACACTATATTCTTAGAAATGGCAAAACGGTTAAGCAGGAATGTGAATTTCTGGTAGTGAGGCCCATTTCCTAGGTGCAGACAAGGCAGAAGAATTATTTGGTTTCCACTCTAGGGTGGGGCTTTACCAAACACAAGAAGGCAAAAGGGCAGGGGTGTGTGGAGGCACAGTGATATTGACAGAACATGGCACCTAAGCTGGGCAGAGAGGGGAGCAGGGGTGGAGGGGAAGGAGGACGAAAGTGTAGGCTGGGGATGAGTCAATGGATCTGCCATCTAGGTGGAGAGGCAGAGTAGACAGACAGACCCATGCGGGGGGGAGACTGCAGGTCCAGCTGAGGAGTGAACTGCCTGTTTGGGTTGTGTGAGATGACAGGTTTTATGAGGTCAGAGCAAAATCGTCATGTGGACTTTGAGACACCAAGCTGACTCTGTTTTCCCAGGAGAGTGAAAATGTTAACATGTTATTAGGAATCTACATCCAGTCCTCCCTGGGCAGAGTGAGACTGGGATCCTGCTCCCTTCAGCGATCATGCAAGGGCACGCATGCAGATGGCTGTTAGCCTAGGCTCCTGCCTTTTGCCACCTCTTTCTCCTCTCCTCTCCTCTCCTCTCCTCTCCTCTCCTCTCCTCTCCTCTCCTCTCCTCTCCTCTCCTCTCCTCTCCTCTCCTCTCCTCTCCTCTCCTCTCCTCTCCTCTCCTCTCCTCTCCTCTCCTCTCCTCTCCTCTCCTCTCCTCTCCTCTTCTCTCCTCTCCTCTCCTCTCCTCTCCTCTCCTCTCCCCTCCCCTCCCCTCCCCCCTCTCCTCTCCCCTCTCCTCTCCTCTCCCCTCTCCTCTCCTCTCCTCTCCCCTCCCCTCCCCTCCCCTCCCCTCCCCTCCCCCCTCTCCTCTCCTCTCTCCTCTCCTCTCCCCTCCCCTCCCCTCGCCTCTCCCCTCCCCTCCCTTCCCCTCCCCTCCCCTCTCCTCTCCTCTCTCCTCTCCTCTCCCCTCCCCTCCCCTCGCCTCTCCCCTCCCCTCTCCCCTCCCCTCCCCTCCCCTCCCCTCCCCTCTCCCCTCCCCTCCCCTCCCCTCTCCCCTCCCTTCCCCTCCCCTCCTCTCTTCTTCCTTTTTTCTTTTCTCTTCTCATCTCTTCTTTCCTTTCTTTCCTTCTCTCTGTCTCTCTCTCTCCCTCTTTCTCTTCTTTAAGCTTTACTTATTTAATTCAACAGGACAGAGAGAAGTTGAGAGGGCAGGTAGAGAAGGAGAGAAAGAGACAGAGAGACACGTGCAGCCCTGCTTCAGCACTCATGAATCGTCCCCCTGCAGGTGGGGACCGAGGGTCTGAAGCCAGGTCCTCGCGCACTGTAGTGTGTGTGCTTAACCAGGCGCGCCACTACCCGGACTCTTTCTTTCTCTTTTCCACCAGGGTTATTACTGGGGCTCAATGCCTGCACCACTCCTGTCCTCTCAATTGTCGTTTCTTTCCTTTTCTTTACTTCAGATAGAGGGTGCAGGGAAGAGAGAGCAAGAGGAAGAGGGAGACTGAAGGAAAGAAAGGGAAACATCTGCAGCTCCCCTCCACTGCTTGTGAAGCTTCTCTCCTACAAGTGGGGGCTGGGGACTGAGGACTTGACCTGAACCCTCACAGAGGGTAGTGTGAACGCTCTACCTGGTGAGCCAATGTCTGACTCCTTCCTGTCATGTTCTAGAGCCTAGATCCTAGATGAATCTGTCCCTCTGGAAACTTGAGTGATCCTGACTACTGCAACTTTCTAGGTCCTGAGGAAAGAACTCTGAGGCCTATTCTGCCCTTCTTCTTCATTTTTTTTTTTTTTTTGCTTCCAGGGTGCAGTGCCTGCACTGTGATTCCATTGTTCCCAGCAGCCATTTTTCCCTCCCCCTCCCCCATTTTATTGGATAGGAAAGAGAAAAGATAAACACCTGCTGACCTGCTTCACCGCTTGTGAAGCGTTCCCCCCTGCAGGTGGGGAGCAGAGGCCTGAACCCGGATCCTTGAGCTGGTATGTTGTGCTTAGTAAGCATGATGTGCGCTTAACAGAGTGCGCCAGCACCTGGCCCCCTGCACTTCTTCATAAGGCAGTGAGGACACCATTATCTCAGGCAGATGGGCCGGGCCCAACCAGTGGCTCAGGGCACAAATATGTTGTGAATCTTCTTCTTTTGGATTGATGTAGAGTGTCTTTTAAAAAGTTGGGTGGATGGTTGATAGCCAGAGCCTCTCACAGAGCAATTTGAACTTCTGTTTTCTTATGAAAAACTGGGAGCTCTGACAGTGATGGACAGTGCCACATCTGACCCAAATCACTCTGGCTTCTGTGTGATTTGCTTCTCCTGGAGTTATTCCCTTTTCTGGGTCTGTCTAAGCAGTGATGAGAGTGCCCTGCCTCTTGATATGGGACAAAGACCTTCAGGTGCCTGGGACCAGGCTTCATTCACTTTATTGACTGCTTGGCTCTGGTAGGTACCTACGTGTCCCTCTCCCAGTGCAAGTGAACCAGACCCAGGAGCTCAGTGCTGGTGCCTGGCCTCCACCAGGAGCCCAGTAGAGGTTCTAGCCTCCAAGTGGACATGGTGAGACTGGTTAGGCACCTCCCCATTCATCTTGGCCTTTTTCTCTCCAAAGCCCGATATTGGACCACTGTTGGCCCGGAAGGAACAGTGAGGAGTTGGGACCCATGTCAACAAGCCCATCTCTTTTAAAAACTATTTTTATTTATTATTGGATAAACACAGAGAGAAATTGAGAAGGAAGGGGAGATAGTGAGGGAGAGAGACAGAGAAACACCTGAAGCCTTGCTTCACTACTTGTGAAGCTTCCCCCCTGCAGGTGGGGACTGGGGGCTTGAACCGGCATCCTTGCATACTGTAATATGTGAGCTTAACCAGGTGTACCACTGCCTGGCCCCTTAACAAGCCCATTTCTTCAAGCCTCTTGCTCAGTCCCAGGAGTCAGTGATATACATGCTGCCTGCAGGTGGTCTGGGGAAGTGGGAGAGTACAGAGAGCCCAGGACCCCACAAACACACCCCGAGAATCTGACAGCCCTGATACAGGCACCGCTTAGGTGAGTGGGTGGCCTTCCATCTCTTAGCTCTTCTTCTTCTCCTTGGGGATACGGAAAACAACTCTGATGTTTATTGTGAACACAACAGTAGGGTTTCACACTGTGCCTGACAGAGGCTTGAGAAACAGGAGCTGCCATGATTATCATTGCCATCGTCCTTTGGCAAGAGGACGGGAGGGCACTGCAAGGACCCTCTTGATAAGGTGCAGCTGAAGGGAGAGAGGCCCAGAAAGGAGGAAACACACCCCCAAGTTCAGAAAATGGGAAGAAAAAAATCAAGTCTCCAGACTGTACCTCCCTTTCACTGGAATAGGGGAGGAAGAGGAAGCTAGCGGGGGGGTGGGAGTCCCCCAAAGACAGTGTCTTACCCCAAGAGAGAGCCTCTCTGGATGGGGTAGGGGTGAAAGCTTCTCCAGGTCACCAAGGCAAAAGCTCACCAGGCGGAAGGTCCTCAGCACAGACAGGCTCCCCTTCTTCGCCATGCCCAGCTCCATCAGGCTCACGGTGACGATGATGCAGTCGAAGATGTTCCACTTCTTCTGGAAGTAATAGTAGGGGTCAAAGGCAATGACCTTGAGGATCATCTCAGCGGTGAAAAAAGCCGTGAAGACCTGCAGGTGGAAAGTTGCAGACATTATCATGAAGCCAACCTGACTTTCCTGGGCAGACGACCTCACCAATGCGCCCCGGAACTCCACCTCTCCACAGCTCTGCCTCACTATAGAAAGAGAGAGATGGGCTGGGGGTATGGATCCACCTGCCAATGCCCAGCAGAGAAACAATTACAGAAGCCAAATCTTCCCCTTTCTGCACCCCATAATGAATTTTGGTTCATATACTCCCAGAGGGGGACAATTTGTAGGGGGGGAAGATGACCAGAGGGTTCAAACTCCAACTCCATCAGGAACTGGAAAGAGAAGAGGAAAAAGGAAGGGATCTTTGAATGTAGTAATAGGGTTATGTGTGACTTGGGAAGGAAGAGGAGATGGGACCAAAAAAAAAAGTGGGGGGAGGCAAATAGAGAGAGATAGCTGTGGAAATAATAGTTAACCCATATCTGCAGCCTTGGGACAAGTGCTGGAGCTTCCAATAGGGATCCAGAACTCTGGTGGTGGGAACAGTGTGGAGTTGTGCCCGTTATCCTGTAATTTTTGGACGTCAGTAATAAGCTACTAAAAAAAAAAAAAAAAAAAAAAGACCTGTAGAATAAAAGGGTCCATGTCAGGGGTTTGTAGGCCTAGGGACAAGGGAAAATGGGGTAGCAGAAAGAACCCTTGCTAATAAAACAGCAAACCCTTTAATTTTGTATCTCAATCAGCTTCCACATTACCTGCGGGCTCCCGAAAGGTTGGGGATGGAAAGACTCAGTGTGGCAGCGCTGAGAGGTGTCTGGACCATGACTCAGGGAATTTGCACTAGGAATCTGGCTTCTGTTTGCCCTCACCAGTGCGTAGTCATGAGAATAATCATTATTCTAGCATAATGCCGGGGAGAAGTCAATCCGGTTCAGCACTTTCAATGTCTGGGCTGGGGGATCCATGAAATCGCTCACCTTTAGATTGTGTTAACTTTGTCACGTGCACAACCCAAGCTCAAGTCTGGCCCCCACTACACTGGGGGAAGCCTCTGTCCCTCTATCTCTCCTTCTCTCTTTCTATCTGAAAAAGAAGTTGGTTTAGAGAGGTGAAACCCATGTGATGGCTTCCCCTCCCCACCCGCCAAAAGGAAAAAAAAAAAAAAAGATAGTCTGTGGAATGATACAGTGACACAGACCCAGATAAAACCCCCAACTTGGTCATTTTTCTATTTTGGTAGATTCCGTGCAGGAGCAGCCACTTTGCCTCTGGTACGTGTCCTGCCTGAGCCTGTAGCCTGCAAGAAGTCAGAAGAGCTAGGTGGTCCTGAAAGACCTGGGGGCCACCTCTGGGTGTGTGTGTGGGTGGGAGCCTGACCTTCCAACAAGCTTCTTATCATACACATCATTGTGCTTGTACACATTTCCACGGATGGGTACACACACACACACACACACACACACACCTGTGAAGTATGAGCTCTGGCCAGTCACCCTCTGGGATTCTGGCAAGTGATCAACCTTCTGGTGCCTCAATTTCTCTACCTCTGGAAAGAGATACTATCAGTAGCTGCCACAGAGGGTTGCTGTGAAGCTAAACGTATCCATGAGGGGAGAGGAAAGGAGAGAAGTATCTGAAATCAAGTCCAGTCTCAAGGAAGAGTTCAAAGAAAGCTGATTCTTTGTTATTATTCCCTGGTGGGGGGTGGAAGTGGGCATTTGCTCTCCCTCTGTCAAATCCTTTACTCAGCATGGAGTGAAGTCCAGCATGGATTTTAATCTTACTGAGAGCAAATGACACCGAAAGAATAGGAGAACATTCTGAGTAGCATCAAATCTCAGCCAGACACAAAAGAGAAGTTCTGTCTCCCCCAGGCTTTTGTTACAACAGCAAACATGCTTCCAAATCCACCACCCACCTCTTGTTGGTGTCCTCTCCCCTCCCCAACTCTTTTTGTCCTTCAGTGGCAGTTTAACGGAAAAAAAAAAATCCTAGCTACTATTTCTTGCAGGCAGAAAAGCAATAAAACTGGAAGGAACCAAGCAAGTCCACAGATCATCTACAGATGGGAAAGTGATAGTTATCTTCATCTGGACATGGGGGCAGGCAACTCTCCCAGAATTCAAGTGACTATTGTACGTCTGCTGAGGGGGGTGGGTGGGGGAGGGGGAGTGCAGCCAGCTGCCCCAGGTCAGGTCAGACAGCTCCTGGTCCACTTTCTAGTGTTTGTCCATCCCAAAGCAATTCTCCAGGCCCAGCCTGGCCCCCTAGACCTGGCGTCCTACACCCAGTGTCCATGCTGCTCCTCTGCTGCACGTTAGCAGGATCAATCCATCAGTGGATGCGGAAATATTGTAACACGCACACGCACACTCACACGCACACACCCCAGTGGGCCCGCCGCCAGCGCACTCACATAGTTGCCTATCTGGAACATGGTCACAAAGCCGGAGCTCATGCCGTGGTGCTCCATGGCCATGAAGACTGTGTTCACCACGATGCACAGAGTGATGGTGAGCTCTGCAAAGGGGTCCGTCACGACCTCCAGGAGTGCGTTCTTGAACGTCAGCCATGCTGGTGTGCACTCCCAGATCAGATACTTCTTGGCCAAGCTGGTGAAGCAAGGTGGGCACCTCCGCTCAGACTCCTCGAGTTCTGTGTCACAGACACATGGTCAATGCCAGGCAGTCAGTCCACGCCTCAGCTCTGACCCCTCCTGCAGGG
Organism: Erinaceus europaeus; assembly: GCF_950295315.1. Classification (NCBI taxonomy): domain Eukaryota; kingdom Metazoa; phylum Chordata; class Mammalia; order Eulipotyphla; family Erinaceidae; genus Erinaceus; species Erinaceus europaeus. The sequence continues at coordinate 12,052,602 of NC_080182.1, read as the reverse complement.
TTGACCTACAGCCCGTGCTATTCCGGCCAGGCCCACCCTCCACTGCACACCTCCCTCCTGTAGGCTAAACTCTTCCGTTCAGACACTCCACATCCTCTGCCGACGAATCCCCTTTCATTTCCCTAGAACACACGGTCACTGCTTGGAGAACAATATCTCCTTTTCCCAAGGAGTTACGGTTTGTTTGTTTGTTTGTTTATTCATACATTCTTTCTCTATCTGCCCATGCATTTTCATGTCACAGGTACCTGTCCTTCATCTCCTGCAGACCTATTTTTACTATCTCACTCTTTTTAATGACTTTCTGTGGATTTATGATCTTTAAAACACCTGCTCTGTTGAAAATTGAAATAACTGATAAAAATAATTGTGGCTCATGTCACAGAAAATATGCTCATTTTGTTAATATTGAAGAACTCTTTTTTTAAAGTACTATTATGCATTTATTTTATTTGAGAGAGAGAGAGGGAAAGAGAGAGGTGAGACCAGAGCACTGTTCAGCTCTGCCTTGTGGTGATCTTGGGGATTGAGCCTGGGACCTCGGAGCCTCAGGCATGAAATTCTTTTGCAGAACCATTGTACTGTCTCCCCAGCCTGAAGAACTCTTAAAAAAAAAAAAAAGACAGAGAGACAGAGATAGTGACAGAAAGTGAAAGTGGTCATAGCACCAGAGCTTCCTCCAGGATGGTGGGGGATGAGCTTAAACCTGGGTCATGTGCATGGCCAAACAGTGTACTACTCAAGTCAAACAGTGTACTACTCAAGTCAAACAGTGTACTACTCAAGTCAAACAGTGTACTACCCAAGTCAAACAGTGTACTACCCAAGTCAGTGTACTGCCCAAGTCAAACAGTGCACTACTCAAGTCAAACAGTGCACTACTCAAGTCTAACAGTGTACTACTCAAGTCAAACAGTGTACTACTCAAGTCAGACAGTGTACTACCCAAGTCAAACAGTGCACTACTCAAGTCAAACAGTGTACTACTCAAGTCAAACAGTGTACTACTCAAGCCAAACAGAATACTACCCAAGTCAAATAGCGTACTACCCAAGTCAGTGTACTACCCAAGTCAAACAGTGTACTACTCAAGTCAAACAGTGTACTACCCAAGTCAGACAGTGCACTACCCAAGTCAAACAGTGCACTACCCAAGTCAAACAGTGTACTACCCAAGTCAAACAGTGTACTACTCAAGTCAAACAGTGTGTACTACCCAAGTCAAACAGTGTACTACTCAAGTCAGTGTACTACTCAAGTCAAACAGTGTACTACCCAAGTCAAACAGTGTACTACCCAAGTGAGTTTTTTGCTGGCCCCATAGGCTACCATTTGTACAGAAGGCAAAAAGAATTCTATATGTTGCTTCTGAGCACATATATAGAATGTTTCTGGAATACACAAAGTGGTTTGCTGTCATGTCTGAGAAAAGGGACTGGGAGGTTAGAGATATACTTTCCCTTTTTTCATGAACCCTTTTGTGCTTTAAATTCTTAGTTTTTTAAAAGGTTTTATTTATTTATGAGAAAGATAGGAGGAGAGATAAAGAACCAGACATCACTCTGGCACATGTGCTGCTGGGGATCGAACTTGGGACCGCATGCCTGAGAGTCCAAAGTTTTATCACTGTACCACCTCCCGGACCACTGTGCTTTAAATTCTGCATAACATCCTGTCTTCAAACAAAACTCTTCCCCATAAAACTTTGGTGAAGAGGTTGAGATTGTTGGGGGGGGGGTGGTTTAGATAGTGATGTAGTAGCTTACTGGCCTTGCATGTGAGTGGTCACAGGTTTGATCCTCAACACTACCAATAGCCAGACTTTTCTGGTCAAGAAAATATCAACAAAGAGAGTGGAGTAAAAAAGCATGATGCCCTTCTACTTCCAGAAACTCCTCAAGGCATGGAGGAGGCTGAGCAATATAGAGCAGACTGAGACACAGCAATGCGGACTATTTCTGACCACACCAGGAGACACACATCAACTGGAATCCCAAGTCAGCTGCCACGGCTGCCATTTCCTTCGTGTTCACTCTCTTCCATCCTCTCAGATTCTCCCACTCACAGTGAAATTATGTGAAACAGAAACCACACAAGAAAACAAAACAAAGAAAACATTCCTTCAACTCTGTGTGGAAATGTGCTACCTTCCCCTCCCACCGTTCTTGAAAAAGCGCCTCCATTTATCTCCTCGCCTCTCACTCCTTCCTCAACACCCTCCAGTGTACGACCCCGGCTTGCTCTGCCCTCCACTAGTCCTCTGTTGCTAAGATCACCTGAGACTCACATGTGACTAAAACCCAGGACTCGTCAAGCTTCACTTTTCCTGCCCTTTTGATAGCATTGCTTATATTAACCTTCTGTTATTCCCGAAGGAATTTTGACCCTTCCAAGCTCTGTGTTGTCTTCTTCAGGAACTTCTCTCATTTCTTGGTATTCTTTCACTGATCACTCCATGTATTCTTTTTTGTTTTTAATATTTATTTATTTATTTATTCCCTTTTGTTGCCCTTGTTGTTGTTATTATTGATGTCACTGTTGTTGGATAGGACAGAGAAATAGAGAGAGGAGGGGAAGACAGAGGGGGAGAGAAAGATAGACACCTGCTGACCTGCTTCACCACCCGTGAGGTGACTCCCCTGCAGGTGGGGAGCCGGGGTTCAAACCTGGATCCTTCTGCCAGTCCTTGCACTTCACACCACATGCGCTTAACCCGCTGCACTATTGCCCGACTCCCAACACTCCATGTATTCTGCTTAGCCATTATATTTTATTCCTCTCTCTCTTTCTTCATTTCTCTTTCTTTTCTTTACTTTCTTTCTTTCTTCCTTCCTTTTTTTTTTTTTTTTTTGCCTCTAGGGTTATCTCTGGGGGTTGGTGCCAGCACTATGAATTCACTGCTCCTGTGGCCATTTTTTTTTTTATTTTATTGTATGGGACAGAGAGAGAGAAATTGAGGGGGGAGGAGAAGATAGAGAGGGTGAGTAAGATACTTGCAGACCTGCTTCACCAATTGTGAAGTGACCTCCCTACAGGTGGGGAGCTGGGGGCTCGAACCAGGATCCTTGCGCTGGGAAACTGCGCTCGGTGCTATGCGGCTTTAGCTGGTGCGCCACCTCTAAGCCTTTCTTCTTTCTTTTTTTCACTGCCACCAGGGTCATCATTGGAATTCAGTGTCAGCACTACAAATTCACTGCTTCCAATGGCCTTTCCCCCCCTATTTGTTTTATTACATAGGACAGACAGAAATTGAGAAAGAAGGGGGAGATGGAGAGAGGGAGAGGAAGACAGACACCTGCAGACCTTCACGTGTCATGAAGTGGACCCCTATAGGTGGGGAGCCTGGGCTTGAACCTGGTTTCTTACACTTGGTAATATGTGTGCTTAGTCAGGTGCACCACTGCCCCTGCCCCCCTGCCCCATTACATTTTCTTAGAACTATACTATGCCTTCTCTCTTTTCTTTTCTTTTTTCTTCTTTTCTTTTATTTCCTTTATTTATTCCCTTTTGCTGCCCTTGTTTTATTGTTGTGGTTATTATTATTGTTGTTGATTTTGTCGTTGTTGGATAAGACAGAAAGAAATGGAGAGAGGAGGGGAAGACAGAGGGGGAGAGAAAGACAGACACCTGCAGACCTGCTTCACTGCCTGTGAAACGACTCCCCTGCAGGTGGGTAGCCGGGGGCTGGAACCAGGATCCTTACGCTGGTCCTTGCGCTTTGTGCCACGTGCGCTTAATCCGCTGCGCTACCACCTGACTCCCTATGCCTTCTCTTCTAATCTGATCCTACTTTGTTATCTTAACCACCAACAGGATTTCAAAATTACTACTGGGAGAGTATTAGATAAGTCTCAGATATGTATCTCTAGAACACCACCATCTTCTGAGTTGTAAATCCATTTGCTACAAAGAGAACTTCCTACTGAACATCCCTACCCGGGTGCTCTAAGGGTGCCTGAGACCCATTATGCCCCACATGCCACTCACGGCCTTTCTTTCTCATTTTCCGCTTGTAAACCTGTCTGCTCTGCACAGTGCTCCCTTTATGAGTCACTGTGCCAACATGGCTGCAGCTGCGAATCTCACAATCACGTAACCCACCAAGCACTGAGTCTATGTCCCTCAGAAAGCGCTAGAATCCCCCCCCCACACACACTGGCCCTACCCAGAGTTCACAGACTGCTATTTCTCACCTGGCTTTTCCTAACTGGTTTCCTCACCAGCATTTGTCCCCTCTTAGTTCCATTCTCTGTGAGTCTTCAGAGCAACCTTAATCGAGTGTGGCTGTAGTTCCCCTGCTTCCGGTCCTTTAATAGCACCTCAGTGCTCTCAGGGCAGAGTTCCAAATCCCTAACATGACCAAGGGAGTCCTGTGGGTCTGGCGATACCCATCTCTCTAGCTTTAGTCTAAGCCCCTCTCCTTCTTGCTCTATGTGATTCCATTAATCAGTTTTGTTTTGTATAATATTTAAATGTGGTGTTCTCTTCTGCACCGAGGATTTTGCTGTCCTTTCTTTCTGGCATATTTCTCTAAACCTTTGCTAAACTCATCACCTACCCCATAGCCCCCTGCCTTTCTTCTTCGAGGCACTCACACCCCTCTAATAATTTGTTGCAGTAAGTGGGCAGAGACTGGATTGTGCTCCTGTATCAGTTCTGGTTTTGACAACTGTCAAGACAGCTTAGATACGTAGAGCATAGATGATTCACAATGGCCTGATCTCAGCAAATTGCCAAGTTCTTAGGCGCTTGGATCAAACTTTCTCAGACACAATCGTTCTCAAAGAGGAAGTCCCCGTCAATTCTATCATGACTCTGACAGCATCACCATCCTTCACATATTCTATGTATGATAAGAGTAAAATGCCCAACCACAGATAATCATAGTTCATGTAACCCTCTGCTCAAAAATCCTTGATGTCTCTTCTTCTTCTAGCGTTGGCCCTTCTTCCGTAGCCAGTCCACAGCGTCAGGTTGAGCCTGATGTCAAGTTTCGAGACCTCCTTTGAATCTGGAGAGGGGGCAGCCGTGGACCATGTGACTTGATGTCTCTGACTTAACCTACCTCCTCTTTCCTTTTTAGTCTACTTTTACCTGTCTTCCAGGATGGGAAATGTGTCCTGTTTCAGGATAGCTGGCCAGTCCTCCTTCATCATGTTATTGTAATTTAGCATCACTCCCAAATACCATCTATCATCGAGTCACCCATCTCTGTTGAGGTGTCTACTATCTGCTATGCACTCACTGCTGTTCTAGGGATTAGTAGTCCAGATGTGAGCAAAAGAGGTGTGTCTGACTGGATTTACATCCTAGTAAGTTGCCAAGGATTTGCTAGGTACCAGTCATGTTTCTGAGCACTTTGATTACTCTAGCCCCCTGAATCCCCATACAATTCTGCTTGACAAGTGCATTTTTGCTATTTGACAGGTGAGAAAAACTCAGGTTCATAGCCATGTGTGTAGACCAATGGCTAAAACCAGGACAATGGGCTCCAGGGCCTGCGTTTTCCTTCTTTCTTTCCCTCCTCCCACCCCAAGGCTTATAACTGGAGCTTGGTGCCTGCACTATGAATCCACTGTTCTTGGAGGCCATTTTTTCCATTTTGTTGCCATTGTTGTTGTTACTGTTATTATTGCTTTTGTTGAATAAGACAGAGAGAAATCAAGAGAGGAGGGGAAAACAGAGAGGGGTAGACAAAGATAGACCTCTGCAGACCTGCTTCACAGCTTGTGAAATGACCCCTGCAGGTGGGGAGCTGGGGGATAGAATCCTTATGCCCGTCCTTGCTCTTCACGCCATATGCGCTTAACCCACGGTGCTACAGAGCCGGCCCTGGGCCCATGTTTTTAATTAGAACCCTCCATTGCTTCTGAGATCTCCCTTACTCTGACTTAGAATGGCATGTGCTTGAGACAAGCCTTTACTTCACTCCTATTCCATTTCTGCTCAGTGGCTTGCATCCACCTGGAGCCCCTCTCTGAGCCTCACAAGGCCAGTGCCCTTACTGGATTCACACTGCTGCTGCTCACAATGAGAGAGGATTCCCACAACTCCCCACCACCTGGAAGTCTGCTTGTGCTCATTATCTGCGCACCCAGGTGTCCCACGATTCTAGCGCTCAGACTTCTGTTCCCCACTGGGTCCTCAGCACCCACAGCAACACTAGACATACAACAGGTGCTCAATAATGTTTGTTGGCTGTGGATAAACAAAAACAGAGGGAGTGAGGGAACTCAGAAATTCTGGGGAATAAATATTTTTAAAAAGCCACCTGTATTATACAGTTGGTGTTTGATACCTAGTAGAAAAATAAACCTGAGCCATACACTCAGCCAACAGGCAGGTCATGAATGTGATGAAATCCATTGCGGTCATAAAAATAATAGGTGTAAATGGAATACTACTCAGCTATAAAAAATGGTGGCTTTACCGTTTTCAGCTGATCTTAGATGGATCTTGAAAAATTCATGTTAAATGAAATAAGTCAGAAACAGAAGGATGAATATGGGATGATCTCACTCTCTGGCAGAAGTTGAAAAACAAGATCAGAAGAGAAAACACAAGTAGAACCTGAACTGGAATTGGCTTATTGCACCAAAGTAAAAGACTCTGATGTGGGTGGGTAGGTGGGGGAGAATACAGGTCCAAGAAGGATGACAGAGGACCTAGTCGGGGTTGTATTGTTATATGAAAAACTGGGCAATGTTATGCATGTACAAACTATTGTATTTACTGTTGAATGAAAAATATTAATGCCCTAATAAAGAAATTTAAGAAAAAAATAGATAGCATAGTGGTTATGCAAAGAGACTCACATGCCTGAGGCTCTAAAGTCCCAGGTTCAAGCCCCCGCACCACCATAAGCCAGAGCTGAGCAGTGCTGTGGTGAAAAAAAAGAAAAAAATATTAGGTGTAGATAACCCTGGAAGCAAAAAACATAAAATAAACCCCCTCTCTGCCTGACACCGAACCTAAAATAGGCCTGACTCTGGATTCTTATTATTGAATAAACCCTTTCCTTAAAAAAAAAGTTAGGTGTATAGACAATAATCCTATGACAAGTGATTATTCAGTAATTATCAAAGATGAAAAATAGGGGGCCTGGCAGTGGTGCATGGGCTCAAGGATCTGGGTTCGAGCCCTCAGCTCCCCACCTACAGGGTGGTTACTTCACAAGTGGCGAAGCAGGTCTGCAGGCGTCTATCTTTCTCTGTCCCTCTCTGTTTTTCCCTCCTCTCTCCATTTCTCTCTGTCCTATCCAATAAAGAAATGGCCTCCAGAAGCAGCAGATTTGCAGTGCAGGCACCGTGCCCTACAATAACCCTGGAAGCAAAAAAAAAAAAAAAGAAAAGAAAAAAATAATGAGACTTTGTACACCCTGTTGTTGCTGAAGGTATATACATTTCTCAAAATAAAAACACAGGTAACTAAGAAATGTAAGTTAAACCACCCTGCCCAGCACAGTGAGTGAACTTAGTTTATACTTTTAAGTTCCTGACCTAGGAGATCTGTTCTGGTATATTTGGTGTCTTCCACTTCATTGTGTTTTAATTTTAATTAGTGATTGATAATGGTTGACAAGATTATAAGATTACAGGGTATCTTTCTATGCTTCCTGCTATGTTATTATCTGAGTTTGGTCTAAGCTCTGAGGGTCTTGAAGTTGGCAGAAGGCTGAATAAGTCCTTAGTCACTGCCAAGTGTATTCCACTAGAGTCCCCAGAAAGAGTCTGTAGAGATGATTATCCTCCCTTTTTCCTTGGCAGGTGCCCCTATTGGCTCTCTCACATCTCCTTTCAGTCTACCCAAGAGGGCAGGGCCCACCCGTAGTGCCAGTCCCACAAGGTATGCACTGAGGCTGCCTCTGGCCTTTTCTGTCCAGGCACATCACTACCCTATGACTTCTGAGTCAAGGTGGGTGTGTGGGCCTCTCTTGAAGGCTTGCCGGCTCTGGCTTCATGAGTTCGTTCACCTAGCAACATGTTGAATGAGATAAGCCAGAAAGAGAAGGACAAATACTGGATGGTCTCATTAATAGGTGGCACTTCAGAAGCAAGGATGACAAGGGGGAATGTAAGATGAAACTTGGACTGGGTGTGGTGTAATGCTCCAAAGCAAAGGACTCTGGGAAAGAAGGGAAAAGGATGGGATGGAGGGGCTCTGGTGTCCTGGTGCGTGATGGGGGAAAGGGACCTAGGGTGGGGGAGGGAAGGTCCTATAGAAACCTGTCATGGGGAGGTGAGAGACTGTATCTAGGTGTCAGCAACTGAAAACCTTCACCTCTCCATATATATATATATGAATATTGGTCACAGACTAGTTCTGTTTTCAAAGTGCTCAAATAGCTTTGCTTAGTTCTTTCTCCCTTTCAGTTAGGGCTTCATACCAGGGCCAACAGGAGAGGATATGGGACCTTATTTTCAATGGCACAAAACCACCCAGGCCTCTATGCTCCTCATTCCGTACAGGACACTTTAAATTTGAGAAAGAAAGAGAAATAAATGGGGAAGATGTAGGTGATTATTTCCCAGGCACAAAGGCAAAATACAGGGGGACTAAGAAAACAGGTCTTCTGGTCAGGGTGAGGACAATGCAGCTATGCACTTTGGGAATTGGAGTGTCAGGTGGGCCATGACTTCTTCCTCCACCCCCCACCCTGGTGCAAGCAGCTACAACTTAGACATATCCCTGGAGAGACTGTATGCATTCCCACCAGATTGACAGACCCTGGATTAAGAAAGATTCAGTTAGACTGACAGGTTAATTTACTAAAGTTGTCTCCTAGCACTCAGCAAGATGGGGACTCAAGACAGAAATGAACTTACAACAGTAAAATGTTGCCGTCCTGAGAAATGGCAGGATAATTTTGCCATGTTGGAAAATTAAAGACGGTTAAATTTCTTGGTAGCTTGAAACAGCCTGGTGCCTGCCAGAAACCCTTCTTAAAATCTAGTCTTGGGTAGCAGCAGCAAATGCTGGAGAGGTTGTGGGGACAAAGGAACCCTCCTGCACTGCTGGTGGGAATGTAAATGGGTCCAACCCCTGTGGAGAGCAGTCTGGAGAACTCTCAGAAGGCTAGAAATGGACCCAAAGGGCTAAAAAGTTCAGAGCATGAGAAGGAGGTGCATAGACAATCCCAGGACAGAGACGGTGCCCTTGGACATCCCAGCCTGGGGTGTCCTGTATGCTCACCACCCAGCACAGTGGAGCATGTTCTGACAGGTAGTACTTACCCTCCAGGACTGAGGTCATGATGCTGACCACACTCAATGCTCTCTTGACTCGGAAAGGCTCGTTCAAGTACTCTGCTGATAAGAAAGTCTTCTGTCCCGGGTCACTTGCCTGCTGGAACAAAGACTGAATTAGAACACAAAGCAGAACACTCCAAGTGAGCTATGTTGCCATCCCAGAGTGAGGCATGTAGAGAGGACCCTGCAGGGCTGTGTTGACTGTGAAGTTATCTGTGGGCTCCCGGACACCTCCTGTCCCCTTTCTCCCCTTTCTCTTGTCTGCTCTGTGCCATGGGGGGGGGAGGGAGTGGATTTGTATTATTTCACCCTCTGTTCTGACCAGGTTTGGCCAGTGAGAAGTGCAGAAAGGGGTCGGGGACTGGAAGGAGAGAGGTGAGTATCTACAGTTTGGCTTCTTCCCTTCTGGGCTGTGCTAGCCTCTTGCACCTGAGATCACAAGTTGTGTCAAGTCAGCTCTCACACACAGTGGCCCTCCTGGCATCTTCTTCTGGTCCTTCTCTTCACCTCTTTAGCCCCTCCCCTCACCACTCCCCCATTTTGGAAAGCTCTAGATGAGACTTTGTCTTTTTTTCACCTGTGACTATTACACAAGACCCTATTTGGCCCACTGGAATGGTTTGTCTGTTTCTTACTGGAAACACATGGCATCCAAACAGAGCCCAGCTAGGGTGACTTTTCAAGACTAACCCCACTAGGCAGGATGGTACAATGGTTTCATCATGAATCTGTCTGCAAAGCACTCTGTCTCTGGCAAGCCAAAGAAGAACATGAGAAACACTAGCGGCCTCATTACTGAAACGGGAAGGAAGCACTCAAATCAAATCACAGCTCCCGGTCTGCTGGGGAGCTCCTGGTTTGCCATTTAGACGCGGCGATTATTCTATTAAGGGTCCTGGCCAGTTAGTCATTGTTGCCCAATTTGTGCAGTTTGGAAACCAATGTCTTCTCTGAGTAAATCAAGGGACAATAAGTTTCTGCTAAGACCTGTCCAGGGCACCACACAAGGTTCTTTTGGGTCCCCTTTGCCAAGCCTATGGCAGTCTATGGCATGGGTGACACTCAGGATTCTTAGCCCAATGTGTCCAACTGGAGGTCGGCCTCACATTCACCAACTCACCGAGATTTCAAGGGCTCCAGGAGTGAGCTCACTAGTCAGCAACGCAGGCTGCCCATCTTCCCCCTGTCCTGAGCCAGGGGTGGGGTGCTGAAGCCGAGGGCTCCCAGGGAGGGGCCCTTGTTGGCCTGCAACTCCACCCAGCAGCACAGAGTTCCGATGGCTTTCTCGGTCTCCATCATCCGCAGCCCCATCAGGGAAAGAGAGATCTCGGCTGGGCATCCGGAACACACTTCCATGGCTAGTTCGGCGTTTCCCAGAGGTGAGGCCTAGGAATGACTGGACATTGCCCAGAGGAGCAGGAAGGGAGGCTGGGAAATTGTCCTGACGGTGGGCAGATCTCGAGCTCAGGAACTCCTGCCTCTCCCCACGCCAACCCCCCACCATTTCCGACTCTTCATTCTCGTGATCTGCCAAGAGCCAATGCTAAACACAGATCTGAGCCAGGGGTAGTCTAGGAAACATGGAGAGAGAGCAGGAAAACAATATTTATAGATCATTATTGATGGAGTCACGAGAAGTCCAGGAAAAGGGCCGGGTGGTGGAGCACTTGCTTCAGTGCACATGTTACAATGTAGAAGGACCCAGGCTTGAGCCCCCAGTCCCCACCTACAGGGGAAAAGCTTTGCTAGTAGTGAATCAGTACTGCAGGGGTCTCTCTGTCTCACTTTCTCTGTATCTCCCCGTTCCTTCTCGATTTCTAGCTGTCTCTATCCAGTGAATAAATAAAGATAATAAAATTTTTTTTAAGTCCTGGACAGATAAGAAAGTAAAGGGACTGGAAAGATATTTGTTGGGTAGGGTGTTTGCCTTGAGAGCCTGTGGAAGAAGATAAAAAAAAAATGGATGAAGTTAGAGTGTTGTGGTTTCTCTCTATCTGAATGAAAAAGAGCCTGGAGTGATGAAACCAAGGTCTTAGCTCTAAACAACAACAACAACCAAACAAACCAATTGAAAACTGCAGGTAGATCAGCATGACCAAGGCCATGTCCAAAGACAGTTTTATGACCCAGTGGCTTATGATCAGTGGGTTCCCAGTCTCTGGCAACAGGACTGGACAGAACTGTCTTAGGGTTTCTTTTCCACATGCAAAGAAATGGCCCAAGGCAGTTCTTATGCATGCCAGCACCAGAACAGGACGCACAGGTGGCTACTACATGGACACGTGTGCTTTATTGTCTGAAAATGAGGTCCTCCAATTCATTAGGCCCAGTCGATATGGGCATGAGGACTTGTGCTGCTAAGGCAGAGACAGAAGCTTTATAATGTAATGAGTTTCCAGGCTCCCTTGAGGGAAATTCTGAACACTCAACAGTGGGGAGGTTGAAGGGAGAGTTGCTGCCTCATTTCCTGGAAGAACGATGCTATTTGTCCAGATCGATAAATGGTTCTCATCAACATCTTCCTCTGAGGAACATGTGACATAGAGTTGCCAGAGGCAAGGTGCTAATCCCCAAGTCCACGGTCTCTTGGGAATACTACGTAGACCTGCCAGCTCCATGGCCACCCTGGGGACCTGATCATGACAAGTTCTCACTTCTATCCTCCTTTCAAAAATCTGAATGTTGGCATCCTACCAAACTCCACTGTGTTTATGAAAAGCTTCCTCTTCCTTGACTACCTTTTGCCATCTTGTCAGTTGGAGTCCCCCTTCCCTATATCCCATCTTATAGAACTAAAAATTCCTTTCTTGATAATTTGGAGTCCAAATCCATTCAGCAATCATCATTTTAATTGAGATATTAAAGAAGCACTCTTTGCCTGAACAGAGACCTCGGGGCTGTGGAAATTATCAAACCTCACAAATCTTTACCAGTTTTGAGCTGAAAGAAAGGAATGGGTAAATCCTTTTAAAAGAAGAGATGGCTGCTGAGTCATTTGCACTTAGGCAATGAGAAAATCGATGAAAAAACTAAGCTGACAACTTGGGCCCTATGTTTGACAGGCAGTGTGCCTTTGGCCCTCAGTTATAGCCTCAGAATTAACCCAGGTGGTGAGTGGTGGGTCCAAGGACTCTATATCCAAGTATTAGACTTGCCTTAGAACACGTCATGCAAGTAGGTCACTTGTCTCCCGTGGGTTCCCTGTAGACCCTGCTGTCTTGGTTCTTCTATATGCTACCTACCACTGTTGTCTCATTGCTGTTGGCCTGGAAGTGACTCTACATACACACTGTCTGGGGCCTCTTGACCACATGAACACAGCTGGCTAAAGAGGCAGAAGGTGCCTTCTTGAGTGGACTTCAGCCCAACTAGTTAACATAAAGAACTACCATGATGTCTTCTTATGTTTACTCATCCATTATGCTCTCTTCCTTTTATTTTATTTTCTCTTTTCTTTTCTCTTTCTTTCTTTCTTTCCTGCCCCAAATACTCCTCCTTAAGCACTCTAAGCCCTTGACTAGTAAGGGAACACCAATGAACTATTTTTATGTACCTCCATTCTCCTTTCCTTCATTAAGTCTTCTCTATCCACCCAAACTCGGTTGGAGTGGACGTTCCTTCTTCTCTGAGCCCCCAAACACCATGCACATGTCCCTAATGTGATATGTATATTATAGCATTTTCATATATATGTTTACCTCCAGGGTTATCGTGAGGGCTTGGTGCTGGCACTAAGAATCCACAGCTCCTAGCAAACATTTTTTTTTCCTTTTTATTGGATAAGACAAAGAGAAACTGAGAGAGGAAGGGGAGATAGAGAGGGAGAGAAAGACAGACACTTGCAGACCTGTTTCACTGCTTGTGAAAGCAGGTGGGGAGCAGGGGCTCTAATCAGATACCTGTGCAGGTCCTTGTGCTCCGTACTATGTGTGCTTAACCAGTGTTCTACCATCTATCCCCTCATATCTTTTTTCTTTGTCCAAATGGAAGCCCTTGGGAAAGGGACCATGTTTGAGTCATCTCTTTTTATTTAGCACTTAGTATTATTGAATCAATAAGACAAAGCTTTTCTTTATCTTTCTGTGAGACAAGAACACCCATACCAATTTTTTGGACATACATAGACTGTGTGGGGCTGACTAAATGAGGAGAGACTAAAACCCAATTCAGAGTGTCACTGGCATTTACAAAGGAAATTCCTGGTCAGTCCCCTTTGGGACATCATCTGAACCCTGCCCCATGCAAGGCAGGTGGTGCCTAAGGGAAGCAGAGCCAGGAAGTGAAGGTCAGAGATGCTGAATGGTGACATGTGGGAGTCACTGGGCTCAATGCACATGTAGACATGCCTCTATGGATGTAGACACAGCTACTCTTGGGGCTGTAGAAATGGTATCCCAAAAAGTAGGGCACCCTTCAGATGAACACAGGAAAAGAAACTAAGGGGTGTGAGGGACGGGGACTTAAAAGACATCCCCACAGAGATACCATCTTCTGTGTCAACAACAGAGTCTGAGGCATGAAGTCAGGAGGCTGGAGGCGGGGGGGCAGTGGCAGAGGGGGGCGAGAAGCTTGGAAATGATTTCAGTACTATGGACAGTTCTAGAATTGCAGATCAGCAAGACAGAGAATGCTGTGCAGACACCTGTCATGAGGCGATAAGAAACTACTCATGTGACAGCTACCTTGTAAATACTTATTCCCATCCAGTAAAGTGATCTAGAAAGAGAAGAAGAAAGAAAGAAGGAAAGAAAAGAAACAAAGGAGGGAGGTAGGGAGAGCAGGAGGGAAGGAGAGAGAAAGAAAGAGAGGGAGGAAGAGAAGTAGGAAGGGAGGAAGGGAGGAAAGGAAGGAAGGAGGGAAGGAAGGAAGGGGAAGGGAAGGAAGGAAGGGGAAGGGAAGGAAGGAAGGAAGGAAGGAAGGAAGGAAGGAAGGAAGCTGATTGCTGATGTCCATGGATCCCTCCAGGTAGGCATGTCTTCTACTCACTCATCATCTTTCTTAGAAGCCTGGCTTCATCCCCCAGTGTTTCTCTCTCAGCATTGATGCGTCCATCTAACTGCCCATCCCGAGAGCTGGGAGCCATTTTGGACGTCTCTTACTTCTCCTTCCACATTCCAGTCTCAGTCTTGCTGATCTCCCCCATGTCACATAAGAGTCTCCATAACCTGCCCCTTCTTCAGTGCTTCTTTATGAGTTAACCCACCATTGGGGGGGTAGTGTAGACGACTGCAACATTCTAATTCCTGAGGCATACATCCATCTCTGTGTTCAAATCCCTCAGCCTGTTGCTTTAACCTGTCGTTCACGCCAGCCACAGAAGTGGGTAGTCTTTATTAGCACACAAGCCTGAGCCTCTTACCATTCTGCGCTGGTTATAAGACTCAGATTGAGGTGATTTGCTGTCGTCTGTGGAGCCCTCTGACAGCTTTGGCTTCATTCTGTGCTTTCTCTCACTGGCACTTTTAAAGACTGGAGGAGAGCCACTGTGGGAGTGGAGGGAGGCGGTGTCAATCCTGAGGGCTTCCAGCACCTAAAGAAAGAGGACAGCGTCTGCCATTCCCCTCCATGTGGGGAATGCGTCCTCAGAACATGAGTGGTCAGAGAGGACAACACAAGAGGTCAGGATTAGGATCTGGGAGGTGGTGGGACTGAGACACATGGCAGGAAGAGTCACCTCTGGGCCACCTCCCTCCCTCACACCATGTAGTAGACTCTGTGGATGCCCTGTTCAGATTCCCTGTCAGTGCTCTCCAGCTATCAGATTGATAATGGTTCATAACTGCAGCATTCTGCAGAAGTTTTCTTCTAACTGAACATTTGGCTGGGAGATATAAAGGGGTAAAAAAAAAAAAAAAAAAGGCCGTCTGGAGCCAGGAAGTGGCACATCCTGTCGAGTGGTCGAGTGCACATGTTACAGTGGCCAAGGATCCAGGTTCAAGTCCCTGGTCCCCACTTGCAGGAAGGAAGCTTCACTAGTAATGAAGCAGGGCTGCAGGCATATTTTTTCTCTCTCTCTCTCTCTCCTCTATATCCTCCATCCCTCTCAATTTCTCAGTCTCTATTCAATAAATAAAATAAAAATAAATCTTAAAAAACAAAAGGTCCGCAGATGCTACCATGATATGAACCTGACTTTCTTGGGCAGAGGACCTCACCAATGTACCCTGGACTCCCACCTCCCCAGAGCCCTGACCCACTAGGGGAAGACAGAAACAGACTGGGAGTATGGATTGACCTGCCAACACCCTTGTTCAGTGGAGAAGCAATTACAGAAGCCAGACCTCCCACCTTCTGCACCCCATAATGACCCTGGGTCCATATTCCCAGAGGGATAAAGAATAGGAAAACTTTCAAGGGAGGGGATGGGATATGGAACTTTGGTGGTGAAAGTTGTGTAGAATTGTACCCTTCTTATCCTATGGTCTTGTTGCTATTTTTTGTTTTATAAATAAATGATTAAAAAAGTAAAAGAAGCCAAAATAGAAGAAATATAGCCTGAAACAGACATGGTTACTACGTGGCCCCTGCTCTCCACAATAAAGTAACTTGGACAGTTTCATAGAAAAAGAAAAGGCGGGAGTCGGGCGGTAGCGCAGCGGGTTAAGCGCATGTGGTGCAAAGCGCAAGGACCGGCAGAAGGATCCCGGTTCGAGCCCCCGGCTCCCCACCTGCAGGGGAGTCGCTTCACAGGTGGTGAAGCAGGTCTGCAGGTGTCTATCTTTCTCTCCCCTTCTCTGTCTTCCCCTCCTCTCTCCATTTCTCTGTGTCCTATCCAACATCGATGACAACAATAATAACTACAACAATAAAAACCAACAAGGACAACAAAAGGGAATAAATAAATAAAATAAATATTTTAAAAAAAAAGAAAAAGAAAAAGAAAAGGCAAGCGCTCTCGTGTTAAGGAACAACTAATTTTGTGGTGTAAGTCACGTTTCACAGATCCCCATGATGCCAGGATAAAGATCACTATAGTGGCGCCACTTTTTCATTTAATTCAACTTCTGTCATCCCTCTCACTCCACTTCCTTCACTCTCTTTGTCTTGAGAACACCCCTCAGTACAGCACTTGCACAAGATCTTCACTAGTGATCTTCACTTATTTCTGAGCAAACATGATCAAAGATTCCTACGGTTCCCTAGAGTGCCAGGCTCAGTCAAATGGCCGCCCCAGACCTGAGAATCCGACCTGTAGCAATTTCACAGAGTTCCTGCCTCTCACAGACCTCCTGCTCCTTTCGGAGCATCTCAAGGGCCTCCTGGAACTTCTTCTCCTTTGCTTCAATTTCATCGAGGGTCGCCTGGTTCTGTTCCTCGTATGCCATGGTAACCACAGCCAAGATCAGATTGACCAGGTAGAAAGATCCCAGGAAGATGACTAGTACAAAAAAGACCATGTATATTTTCCCAGAAGCCCTCAGGGTCTGCAGATAGGAGAGAAAGAAAAGATATGTATCCAGGGTATATGGGCCCCTGCCGACTGTCAGGAGCCTGGGGGGGGGGGGGATGGGGGATGTAGCCATGCAGTTGACCGAGCAGACTCCAAGCAAGTCTAAATGGGGACATGAAATTACCTGCTGGTAGAGGCGTTCCCAGGAGTCTTGTGTCATGAGGCGAAACAGTGAGAGAAAAGCCCAAGAGAAGGAATCGAAGCTGGTATAGTTATAGTCCGGGTTTTCAAATGTTTTAAGGCAGATGTAACCAGTAGGGCAGTGTCTGCAGCAAGAACACAGAAGATCACCTACTGTGCAGTCAGTCTCCTAAGAAGGAGACTTATTGGGAGGGATGGGCAGCTTAAGGCTATGGGGGAGACCACAAGCTTTGAAGTCAGAGATTGTGTTTTCTGTTATTAACCGAAAGACTTTGAACATTCAATCTCTTTAGATCTCAGTTTCTTTTGACCATAAGATGCCAAAGGGATAAAGAATAGGAAAGCTATCAAGGGATGGGATGGGATGGGACGGGATACGGAAGTCTGGTGGTGGGAATTGTGTGAAATTGTACCCCTCTTATCCTATGGTCTTGTCAATATTTCCATTTTAAAAAAAAATTTTTTTAAATATTTTATTTTATTTATTTATTCCCTTTTGTTGCCCTTGTTGTTTTATTGTTGTAGTTATTATTGTCGTCGTTGTTGGATAGGACAGAGAGAAACGGAGAGAGGAGGGGAAGACGGAGAGGGGGAGAGAAAGATAGACACCTGCAGACCTGCTTCACCGCCTGTGAAGCGACTCCCCTGCAGGTGGGGAGCTGGGGTTCGAACCGGGATCCTTATGCCAGTCCTTGTGTTTTGCGCCACCTGCGCTTAACCCGCTGCGCTACAGCTCGACTCCCCAATATTTCCATTTTAAAAATAAATTTTAAAAAAAAATGTGGGTGGAGAATGCTTTCACTTCAGAGTTCCATGCAGAGGGAAGTGGCCGGGGGAAGGCACAGACATGACCTTGTAAGGTGGCAAGCTCTTTGTAGGATCACACCAGGGGAGGATGAGTCAGTATCGTAATGCAGACTTAAGACCTGAGCCAGTGGGCATCACCTGCAGAGTTGTCCATCATCGGAGCACACGCATTAGCCGAGCTCACTGACCAATTATATATAAAACAATGAAAACGACACTTTCCACTTACTGAGCACTTACTGTGTGCCTCTTTCTCTCTCTGCTAAGTGCCTTACAAATGCTATAATTTAATCCTCTCTCTCTCTCTCTCTATATATATATATATATATATATATATATATATATATATATATATATAGAAACTGAGGTTCAGAGAGACATCAGGCTCTCAAACCACATGGGTGTTGACACATTTATTCAATAGGAGAAATAGAATTGTTAAGTTGCCTATGAAGACTGACATATGGAGGCAGGTCTGACTGAAGATGACTGCTTGCTGACTACCGGTGTGGGGCATGCTGGGCTCACCTCTCTCCTATTGAGAAGGTATATTGATGTCAAGAAGTATCTTTAAACTCAAGACATGCAAAGTGTTCTCATCCCCCTTAGTGGGATGGCATGGTTTAAGAGAATCTTAGATCTTACTCATGGCCTGCAATTACACTGCACCAGGACTCCACCACCAACACTAACATCTGAGTCTTAATTGCAGACATCAAAGCAAACACATGATCCTGGGGCCCATGCTGCTGACTAATGTGCAGCAACACAGTTACCATCATTTCCAGTGCTGTATCCAGTCTCGGTGGGAGACTCAGCAGACACATTTAAAGGCAGTTTTTGTTGTGCTCTCCCAAAGTGTTAGTCAACCAGTCGCTAACTTTACTCACTAACTTGAACAGCACTCTTCACTCTCTGTCTCTTGCAAAACCCTGCTCACTACAACTGTTACACTGTGTCAGTGAACTGCTCAGCAGAACAGCAGGCCATTTCTTTGAGAATTACATGAGACCTTACTTAGGATTCTGTGACAGCTCACCAGCGAGGGTGCCCACTCTGCCATGTGTGACCCACGTCTGAGCCTGGGGGAAACTTTAGTGCTGTGGTGTCTCTCCCTCTTATTCTCTCTTTATTTCTTTCCTTTTTCTTTTGCCTCTAGGGTTATCGCTGGGACTTGGTACCTGTAATACGGATGCACTGTTCCAGGCAGCCATTAATTTTTAAATTTTTTTCTTTTAAGATTTTATTTATTTATTCCCTTGTGTTGCTTTATTGTTGTAGTTATTGTTGGATAGGAGAGAGAGAAATAGAGAGAGGAAGGGAAGACAGAGAAAGGGAAAGAAAGACAGACACCTACAGACCTGCTTCACCACTTGTGAAGCGACTCCCCTGCAGGTGGGGAGCCAGGGGCTCGAACCGGGATGCTTAAGCCGGTCCTTGTGCTCTGCGCCATGTGCGCTTAACCCGCTGCGCTACTGCCCAACTCTCAATTTTTAAAATTTTTTTATTTGGTAGGACAGAGAGAAATTGAGAAGGAAAGGGAAGAGAGAGAGGGAGACAGAAAGATAGACACTTGCAGACCTGCTTCACCTGCAGGTGGGGAGCAGTGGCTCAAATGCTGATCTGGTTCAGGTTCTTGCACTTTGTATGATTGTGCTGAACCAGGTGTGCCGCCACCCAACCCCTTCTTTCTTTTCTTCTTCTTTTTTTTTATATTTGAAAAGGTCAGCCAGGGCCAGTGAAATCAACTTGAAAGCCATGAATAAGCAAGTTAAATGAATAAATGAGACCCTGGTGTAATGCTTCCTGCATAGTATCTTTAGCCTAGTAGATGTTAGATGTAAAAGGAAAATGAAAAATCCTGCCATTTTTAACCCGAGAAACTCAAAAAGATGGAGGACTCAATGACATCTGTTAAAGAACACTGAGAATTATCAAATGTTTCCTCATGCTTGCTCTCCACCCAGACTTTGATCCCACAGTGTTGCTTGGTGTGATGGGCCTCTGCTCAGCACAGCACCCAGTTTGCTATTGGCAGCATGGCCTCTGGGGTCATGCTGCTCTCTGTCCTAAGTAACCTCTCCTTGCCATCCTGGCTCTATCCACTGCTTCACCGCCTGTGAAGGCGACTCCCCTGCAGGTGGGGAGCCAGGGCTCGAACCCGGATCCTTAAGCCAGTCCTTGTGCTTTGTGCCACGCATGCTTAACCTGCTGCACTACCGCCCAACTCCCTATTGGATCCTTTATTGGGAACACTATTTATAAAAACAGCTGTGCTTGTTTATCTCTCCATACCCACGTCCCTGTACAATATGACTATGCTGGTCCAACCCCTCAAGAGGCCGTATCCATGTCTCCAACCCTTGATCTGGTCTGGCTCGCGACTTGCTTTGGTCAATAGAATGCAGTAGGAGTGACATTGTGCCCGTTTGAACTTAGGTCACAAGACACCTTGTATAGTATATTTTCATAGATATTTTTCACTTAGAACCCTGCCTTTTCCCTGAGAAAAAGCTCCTGCCAGTCTTCTGGAGGAGGAGAGACTATGTGGAGGTGAGATAAGCTGCTCACCCCAAAACAGCATTCTCCAGCTAATTGAGCACTGCCTGGGGATGCATGAATGAGTCTGGTTACTAGCCAGAAGAATCAAAGGCTAATCTGAACCTCCAACGCTCATGCTCAGAATCAGGAGCTAAATAAATGCCTGGTGGTTTAAGTCACCAGGTCTTGAGACTGTTACATGGAAAACAATCTAGCTCTTACATCACTGAGTCATGAACTCTGGGATGGTAGAAGCTCCAACTTAGGGGGCCAGGTGGTGGTGTGCCTGGTTGGGTGCACATGCTACGATGTGCAAGGACTCAGGATCAAGTCCCTGGTCCCCACCTGCAGGGGGAAAGCTTTGCGAGTGGTGAAGCAGGGCTGCAGGTGTCTCTCTGTCTCTAACCCTCTCTATCTCCCCCTTCTTTCTTGTTTTCTGGCTCTCCCTACCCAATAAATAAAGATAATAATAAAAAAGAAAAAAGAAAGTACAATTCAAAGAATAGATAAATAAATACATTTTTAAAAGAAGCTATGATTTATTAATTTCTAGCTCTTCCACAGAAGATTCCAATTACATGACAGAGAAAGGGCAGCCAGGGAGGTGGTGCAGTAAGCAGAGGGCTGGTCCCCGGCCAGAGTGATGCTATGGATTTCTCTCAAGTTAATAAATAAGTAGATCTTTTACGAAAGGAAAAAAACCATCTATACAGGTGCTTAGTCACTTGTTAGACACTCACCCAGCATCAGATCCATTGCCACATAGGAGAGGATCATCAGAGGTGCCGTTCTTTATTAGGTACCCTGTGAAAGAAAGGGAGACAGGAAATGTCACATAGGGTTCTGACTTCTGTGGCGAAGGCAACACTTCCTTAGTCTTCTTCCTGAGTGTGGTGAGTTCTCTCAGCTACATGCACCCCGTGGACATGCTGGGGCACTTGGGGGAGGGGGTCAGGTCCCATTTGGGGAGAGAAAAGTGGAGCAGTGACTTCAGCTCTGAGCCCCCTTCGCAGACACAGAGTGACTTGTCCCTGGCTTCATGGCTCATTGTCCTGTGTGAGGGATATTGCGTAACAGCGAATGCCGACCCCCAAAGTAAAGCAGATCTCAGGAGAGAGACATCCCAATATATCTACGCACAGGCAGGTGAGGGCTTCACACCTTTTGTCAACAGAGCATCGTGACAGAAATTCCAACTGTGTTCATGAGAGGAGGTGTTGGCTGTCTTGTTGGGAGTGGCGCAAGCCTTGAAGCACTTGTTCTTGAGGTTGCCCTTGAAGAGCTGCAGACCCACCAGGGCGAACACACTCAGGCAGAAGGCGGTAAGGATGGTCACATCGGCCAGCTTCCTCACTGAGTGGATCAGGGCCCCCACGATGACCTTGAGTCCTGCGGGAACGGGGGAAGGGTACCCTCACATGTTGGAGGCACTGCACATAGATCCCATGTGTGGGCCTGGCATGTCCGCAGTCTAGCCACTCTGCCCTCTCACTCCATGACGGGGACAGGTATTTTGCAAAGTCTAGGGCGGCTCCAAGGCCAGGCCTGCCTCTCCCTGAGATCAGGCAGAGACCGTTGTCCCCGTGGTAAAGATGAGACAACGAAGGCCTGAGGAAAGCATTCAATTATTTATTATTTTTATTTATTTTCCCTTTATGGAGGCGGTCAATGGTTTACAGTCAATGGTAAAATACAGTAGTTGGTACACATGTAACACTTCTCAGTTTTCCACATAACACTCTAACCCCCCACTTAGGCCCTCCTCCACCATCATGTTCCAGGACCTGAAGACTCCCCACCACTCCAGAGCCTTTTACTTTGGTGCAATACACCAAACCCAGTCCAAATTCTGCTTTGTGTTTTGCCTTCTGTCCTAATTTCTCAACTTCTGTCCATGAGTGGGATCATCCCATAGTCATTCCTCTCTCTGGCTGATCTCACTTAACTGGAATGAATGAAATCATTTCTTATTATTGTTTCATCTCCTCAAGGAGATGAGACCTTGCTCTAGCCCCAGGAAGTGAGTGTGAATTGAATGCTGAGAGAGTGGCAGCCTGGCCAACGCTGGCATGAGCAAGGGTGTGGTGTATCTGGGACCCCAGGCAGATTCTTGAACATGTGAGTACATACACTCGCCAATATAACTCACCTGGGATGACAGAAACAGTTTTCAGAGCTCTGAGAACTCTGAAGGTCCTCAGGCCTGAGATCCCCCGGAGATCTATGGCTTCACCAATGTATCTGTCAGACCAGAAGTCAGTGAGTGTCTCTGCAGGAAGAAGGTGCTGGTGATGCATGCAACATGACAAAGGACAGTGCGGGGTGACAGAGGCCTGGGGAGGATGCAGAACAGACACTGCTCTTCTGCCTGCAGGCTGACAGACCAATTTCAGCATTGCAGTGTCTTATAAAATGACCCTGTGAGAAGAAGGATCATGATTTGCTTCACTTCCCTTGCTCTTTTCTTATCTTTATTTATTGGATAGAGACAGCCAGAAATCGAGAGAGGAGGGGGAGATAGACAGAGAGACACCTGCAGCCCTGCTGCAGCACTTGAAAAAGCTTTCCCCTTGCAGGTGGGAACTGGGGGCTTGAACCCCAGTCCTTGCACATTGTAATATGTGCGCTCAGCCAGGTGCGCCGCCACCCGGCCCTCTGTTTCACTTCTCCCCGTGCTCTTGTATAGACAGATAATCAAACATGTGGACTTAGCCAATCACACTGGTTTTCTTAAGGCAAGATCTTCATGTTGGGGAGGCTCAGGACTGAGCACCGTCTGACTCATTTGGACAGACTGGCTATCAGCTCAGGCTTGATTCCTAACCTCTCTGTAAGAGTACAGCACAGACCATACACGCTGACTCCCAGAGCAGCCCTCTGTGCTGGACCTCTGGCCAGGATGAGAAAGCCTGATGGAAATAAGAATGATCCCAGCAAGTGTGGGCCTGGGATCATCAACCCCCTCAGGTCCACAAGGACACACGGACACCCTAACACGATACTCACGCCAATGTGATGACGCTGAAATCCAGCCAGTTCCAAGGATCTCTCAGGTAAGTGAACTCATTTAGACAAAATCCTCTTGCCAATATCTTTATCAGGGCTTCAAAGGTGTAAATAATAGTAAAGAGATACCTGGGAAGGAGGTAGAAAAGGAGAGTTTACTGTGTCATAGAGGGACTTCGGAGGGCTCATAAGTCCACGCATCATAAGCCAGAGCTAAGCAGTACTCTGGTCAAAAAAAAGAAAAAAGAAAAAAAAAAAGAAAACAACAGAGAGAGAGAGAGACTTCAGAAGGAGGAGAGAACTGATGTGATTGTTCCAATAAACAAGGGGCACAGATAATGGAAACAGTACCGTGCAGATGGATGAGTGGGAACTAGCAGAGCAGACCCAAGAAAGCCAGAAGCTTAGCTGGAAGTGAGGAGTTTCCGTACTGAGAACTTCTCAGGACAAAGGAAAGCTGAATATCACTGCCAAACAAACAAACAAACAAACAAACAAACAACACGACTGAATGGACAGCCCAATAATCCTTCTACGAAACAGCTAGGCTTTTGAGACCCCAATCCAGACTAACAATAAGTGAGATGCCCCCACCCCCCCTCCTTCCAGAAAAAGAGTGAATGTTCACTTTCTGAAGGGTTGGACTAAAGAGAGAGTCACAAATCCTGAAACAGGAGGATAGACGACAAAATTACATACAGGCAGGCAGACAACTCTGCCACCCACCCACTCCTGCCTTTCTGTAATCTCCCAGACGCTGGGTAGTCAGGTTAGTGTTCCAAGAAGGCGATGCAATCAAGGAGCACCAGGGATTTGAAGAATGTTCCTAGGGACAAAAGACTGAGGCAGTCAAACCGGAGAAGAAAGAAGGGGGGGGTGGGAGAATACAGGGGGCAGAGGAAAAGTGAGGAAAAAGACATCATTAAGGTATGAAGGGTGGTGGCGTACCTAGCTAAGCACAGATGTTTCAGTGCGCAAGCACCTGGCTCAAGGCCCCAGCCCCCACCTGCAGGGGGCAAGCTTCACAAGTGGTGAAGCAGGACTGCAGGTGTCTCTGTCTCTCTCCCTCTGTCTTTATTTTTCTCTGTCTTTTAGCCAGTAAATTTTCTTATTCAGTAAGTAAGTAACTAAGTCAATAATATATTTATATTTTAAAAACCACCATGAGTATTTTTACGGAATTTAGAGGTGAGAAAATAGCAGATGCATAAAATAAGCCCAGGAGGTTAAACACAGGAACACTCAGAGAACAAAACAGAACTTTCAAAAACAAAAATGTAATAATAGATGTACGACATTAGTGGGAGGGCTGGAAATCAAGTTGAGTGAGTCTGATAAAAAGCAAAATGAAAGGCCAGAGATGGATGAGGTGATAAAGAGAATGTGAGAAGGGAGTCAGGTGGTAGCGCAGCGGGTTAAGCACAAGGATTGGCTTAAGGATCCCGGTTTGAGGCCCCGGCTCCCCACCTGCAGGGGAGTCGCTTCACAAACGGTGAAGCAGGTCTGCAGGTGTCTATCTTTCTCTCCCCCTCTGTCTTCCCCTCCTCTCTCCATTTCTCTGTCCTATCCAACAATGATGACACCAATAACAATAACAACAATAACTACAACAATAAAAAAGGGAATAAATAAATAAATATTTTTTAAAAAGAGAATGTGAGAAGTAGACAATCAGATGAGTGCGCACAATGTCTTGCTGAAAGGCAAACGAGAAAGAAACGATTCAAGATAATCATCCCATTCAAGATAATCATTGACAAACCTGCTACAAACTAGTTAACTATTTAGTTCTTAAAAACTACTTAGCTACAAACAGTCTCAGATGTTCAGAAAACTGACTAGCAGAACTCACATCAAGGCATGTCAATGCAAGATTTCAGCCCATTGTGTGCAAAAAGAAGAGCCAAATATTTTTCTTTTGAGGGAGTGAAAGACACAAGTCACCTACAAAAAGTATTGAAGATGAAAATATCAGAGTTCTCAGCAGCAACTTTGGAGGACAGAAGACAACAAAGACATTGTCTTTAAATTTCCAAGAAATGATTTCTAATCTATAATGTCTGCCTTACTTAAACTGTTAGTATGGGGCAGGACAGAAATAGCCACAGATAAGTAAAGTTTCGGCAAATTGACTCCCCATCTATCACACTAAGAAAGTCACTAGGCGCTGGGCTGTGGTGCACCCAGTTAAACACACATAGTACGAAGAGCAAGTACCCACTCAAAGATCTGGGTTCAAGCACCCCATTCCTCATCTGCAGGAGGACCTCTCCACAAGTGAGAGAGGTCTTCAGCTGTCTGTCTTTCTCTCTCTCCCTCTCTATCTCCTCCTCCCCTCTCAATTTCTCTCTGTCCCAGCCAATAAAATAGAAAAATGGCCACCAGGAGCAGTGGATTCATAGTGCCAGCACTGAGCCCCAACGATAACCCTGGAGGTAAAAAAAAAAAAAAATCACTCAAAGGTGTTCTCTGCCAAAACAATGAAGTATCTGGTAAAGAGAAGAGATGTAGGATATATATATATATATATATATATATATATATATATATATATATATATATATATATGACCTAAAAGAAGATAGAGAAGGGAGGCCTGCCAGAAGAGAGCTATTCACCAGACCTAGAGAACCCCTAGGTCAAGCTGAGCAGGAGATAGAGGACTGTAAAAGTGAGTTCCCTGGGAAACATTTCTTATGGGCTGCCTGGTTATCCAGCTATGGGAAGACATGACTGTATCACATTACATTGTCTCTGTATACACTGAGGCAGTGACTAAACCTCTGGGGAAGTGTCTGGGAACAAGTTTTGTAGCAGATAGATGGAAGACGGAGCAATTGAAAAGGTGGGATCCTCATGAACTCCAGAGACACAGACACAGTACGCAGTACACGAAGTGGGACCCAAGGACACTGCACGACGCAGCTCCACGTGGCATTTGCTCAGCAGAGAGACCATCATGCAGCCCTGTGTGCATACTCAGGCAATGGGGGTCAGCCCAAGTCACCGCCTACGACAGGGAGACGGGGGAGAGAAAATGAGGGCATATATGGACTTTTTTTTTCCCGTAAGAGGAAGCCAACAGATAATATATAGAATAGAAAAAGAATGTTAGTGTGAGAATGCTATTCGAGATTAGGAGATACCAGAAGAGGTTTAAAGAAAAAGAAAGAGAGAGAGAATGTGTGTGTGTGTGTATGTGAGAGAGGGGGGGGGGAGGAAACAGCCTAAGAGTGGTTGTCTCTGGAAACATGAGATTAGGATGAGATGAGAAACATGAAATGACAGGTTTTTGTTAGAATCTTTGTAAAACAACGTGACCTTTTAAACTATGAACCCATGTATCTTAAATGAAGCAAAAATCAAATTACAGAGTGAATAGCAGGGCTGTTTTCTCCTATCTGCGAGAGGAAGAAAGGGGTTTGAAGTCCTTCACTGAGCAATGTCTATCTGGCCGGATAGCTGCTTGAGCTGTCAGTTTCTCTAGTCGGGGTTCCCTCCACTCTCCCTGTCTTCTAAATTAGAAAATCTGAACTTGGAATCATAGGTTGTTTTGAAGCTTTGATGGATACTCCTGGCTTTTCGCAGACTCAGGAAGTATAGAGGATTCTTTGTAGAGCCTCTTTTCTGTGTCTAAGCAGTGGAGCACTGGGGAAAACTGGACCAAAGGTCTCAACCTGGGAGAAAAAAAAAAGGCTTTGGGGAATGGTTGAGTCATGGTACAGCCACCAAACCCCAGTGCTAACCCTGATGACCAAAAGAGAAGAAAGAAGGAGAGAGAGAGAGAGAGAGAGAGATAGAGAGAGAGAGAGAGGAAGGAAAGGAGGGAGGGAGGGAGGGAGGGAGAGAGGAAGGAAGGAAGGAAGGAAAGAATGGAGGAGGGAAGGAGGGAAGGAAGGAAAGAATGGAGGAGGGAAGGAGGGAAGGAAGGAAAGAATGGAGGAAGGAAGGAAGGAAAGAAGGAAAGAAGGAAGGATTTACAAAACCCTGATGTTGGGTGCTCTGCAGCCAAAGATGTATACTGTTCAAAATCCTGAGTTTATGGGACTGAGGAGAAGCATAATAGTTCTGCAAAAACTAATTTCATGCCTGAGACTCTGAGGTTCCAGGTTCAATCCCCAGCACCATCATAAGCCCGAGCTGAGCAGTGCTTCTCTCTCTCTTTCTTTCTTTCTCCCTCTCTGTATCTCTCTTATTAAAATAAATAAATCATTTCTAATCCTGAGTTTAATCACTGAAACAAATCATTTATGTCCACAGAAAAGACAGCTGGAAAAGGTTTTCCTTCTTCCTAAACGCTGTGAGCCTGTTTGGCTGCAGTCCCATAAGCTGAGGAGACACATGTACACAAAAGTGCAGGCAATCATGTGGCCTTCAGAATTTCCACAGTGCCCCTCAATGGCCAGGCAGGGTCTGGAGACATGTTATGACCCTCCCTGGTATTTTTCACAGATCAAATATGCAGCACATCTTTAATTTGTATATCAAACACCTTTCCCTGTTGGCCACATGACTGGAGCTTTTCAAATACCAATTCAAGTTTTCCTTTTGATTACAGTAATGTGCGCACAATGTGCAATTCACCACTTCAATTATTTTAAAAATTATTGTATAATTTAGAGGCGCCGAGTCTGTGCACAATATTGAGCAAACCGTCACAACCACCCATCTCCAGGACCGTTATCCTCATCCCAGACAGGAACCCTTTACTCAGGAAACAGTAACTCCTCATTCCTCCCTCTCTCACTCCCTGGCAACCCCTCTGTTGCATTCTGTCTCATAAGAGGAGTTATGAAACACTCCCCCCTCTGTGTCTGACTTGGTCTGCCTAGCACAATGTTTGAGAGGTTTGTTCAGATGATACAGCCAATTTATTTCCGAAGCTAACTAATATCCCATCAGGTGTGAACTACATTTTACTTACTTATCCACGCCAGTGGACATTTGTATTGTTTCTGCCTTCTGACTAGTGTGAACAATGTCACTGTGCACATTGTTTTTTAAACTAATCAGCTTAAAAAATTTTATTATCTTTATTTATTTATTGGATAGAGTCAGCCAGAGATTGAGAGAGAAGGATTTGATAGAGAGGGAGAGAGACAGAGAGACACCTGTGAGACTGCTTCACCACTCGCAAAGCTTTCTCCCTGTAGGTGGGGGCCAGGGGTTTGAACCTGGGTCCTTGCTCATTGTAACCTGTGCATTCAATGAGGTATGCCAGCACCTGGGCCCCCACAACTAACTGACTTTTAAAAGCCTGTTTCATAATTTACAGGCATATCTTTAATTGAATCAGATTTCTCTTCTTTCAGAATTAGCTTCTTGATAAATAGAACTGATCCACTGGTCATGTGTTTTTCAACTCTGTGGTGACTCAGACAGACAGCTGACAATGATCACTGGTTTTAAATGCCAGTTACACTACCAGGAATCCAGTGATTCTGATCAAGGAATCTCTGCCAGTTGCTTCCCGTTTTCTTTCCAAGTACAATATTTTCCACTGATTTTAAAGCTAGTTTCCTCTTATCAGCAAGAGTATAATTGAACCTTTGATATAGAAAGCGAACGACAAGTCCATGATTTTCTCTTTTTTTTTTAAATTCAAACATCAAATTTTGACAGTTGTGTACTAAGAAGTCTCATTTTGTCAGTCAATTTGTTTAAAAGTGAGGCTGGGAAGCTATACTGGGAAATAATATGGGTATCTGAGTATCTTTATACTATTAATTGATAAAAATGTCAAAATACTGTAAACATTGTACTAGAACAAAAGGATTGTGGATTCAACCCAGTTTGACTGTCACTTTCCCAGCAATGCCTCCTGTTTCCTTATTATTCCTTATTTACTTCTGTGAGAGTCTCCAAACCCATTGTCCACTTATCTCGTGACGCTCAGAACACTTGCTACTTGGACTTTTTTTTTTTTACCTTATTTCATTTTTGTAGAATTAGTTTCCTATTTTTTAATTGTCTTTTTTAAAAGTATTTATTTGTTTTCCTTTTTGTTCCCCTTGTTTTTATTGTTGTTGTAGTTATTGTTGTTGATGTCATCGTTGTTGGATAGGACAGAGAGAAATGGAGAGAGGAGGGGAAGACAGAGAGAGAGAGAGAGAGAGAGAAAGATAGACACCTGCAGACCTGCTTCACTGCCTGGGAAGCGACTCCCCTGCAGGTGGGGAGCCGGGGGCTCAAACCAGTATCTTCACTTCAGTCCTTGTGCTTTGTGCCACATGCACTTAACCCGATGCACTACCACCTGACTCCCTAATTTCCTATTTTTTATTCTCATTGTTATGCCTCAGTAAACCCCTTCTGAGGATTTTCATCTTGTTGAATTTTGATGTTATACACTGCAGTAGGAAGAATGATAAATGTCAGTTTTGCAAATATAGGCTTTAACTGTCTAATAACAATAAAATATATTAGTCAAGCTAAACTACCCATCACTCATTCCATGTTAGCCAGTACGAACTAACTCATTCCCGGGAGCACATGTACTGCTTTTAAAAACACCAAGTGTTAGATGTTTTGTGACAGTTATCATCTTCATACTTCAGATTTTAAATTATCTGTCTATAAAATAATTGCACTGCTTTTGCTTCTGAACCTACCCAGATAATCTAGAGTCCTGAGAGATTTCTGTTGAGCAATAGGGACCCTTAGGTCACTTGCTGAGAAGCATTCAGGGGGATGCAACGCAGAGCTAGAATTCCTTGGAGTTTCTAGGCACAGCACAGAAGGAAGAGAGTGAAGCTGAGAGAAAGTACAGCAGAGACAGTTTTTTTTTTTTTTTTTTTTTTTTGCCTAGAAGGTTATTGCTGGGGCTCAGTGCCTGCACCATGAATCCACTGTTCCTGGAGGCCATTTCCCCCCCCTTTGTTGCCCTTGTTGTTGTAGCCCTGTTGTGGTTATTACTGTTATTGTTGTTGTAGTTCATTGTTGGATAGGACAGAGAGAAATGGAGAGAGGAGGGGAAGACAGAGGGGGAGAGAAAGACAGATACCTGCAGACCTGCTTCACCGCCTGTGAAGCGACTCCCCTGCAGGTGGGGAGCCGGGGGCTCCAACCGGGATCCTTATGCTGGTCCTTGGGCTTTGTGCCATGTGCACTTAACCCGCTGCGCTACCGCCTGACTCCCAGCAGAGTCATTTTTAAGGCGATTATAAGACAGTCTCATTTACTAAGAAAATAAAATGAAATTCTGACAAACTGAACCCAATAACGATTAAGCTGGAAATTCAAAATTGATAAGCTAATCTAATAATGCCATCTTGTAACAGATGAGAGAATGTCTATAGAGGTGCCACAATGGATACTGCATTGGACCCTCAAGACTAAGGTCATGAGTTCAACTCCCAGCATTCCGTGTGGCAGAGTGATGCTCATGTTCTTGCTCTCTTTCCTGAACAAATAAATAAACCGTCAGGAAGCAAGGTCTGGATGAGGGCGCACCTGGGAGAGCTCACCTGTTACCGTGTGCAAGGACCTGGGCTCAGGCTTCAGGGATGGTGGAGCAGGACTGCAGGTGCTATATTACTAACCAGGTGACATATTACAAAGCATTTAAATCAGTGTGGCATTAGAGTGGCAGGCAGGTTACTGGAAAAACAGATCTGTGTACACATAGACATTTGGTGCAAAAGACAGAGAGTAGAAGGAATCATTTGGGAAATGTTGATCTACTAAGATGGTGTTAAGATAATCCACCTTGGAAAATATTAAAAGCTTATTACAAACCATGCACACATATAAAATATATAAACATAGAGAGAAAAATTATGATCTTTAGGGAGTTGGGAGGTAGTGCAGCGGGTTAAGCGCATGTGGCTCAAAGCACAAGGACTGGCTTAAGGATCCTGGTTCGAGCCCCCAGCTCCCCATCTGCAGGGCAGTCACTTCACAGGCTGTGAAGCAGGTCTGCAGGTGTCTGTCTTTCTCTCCCCCTCTCTGTCTTCCCCTTCTCTCTCCATTTCTTTCTGTCCTATCCAACAGCGACAACATCAACAATAAGAACTACGACAACAATAAAAACAACAGAGTCAACAAAAAAGGAAACAAATAAATAAATATGTTTTTAAAAATTATGATCTTTAGAAAAAAGTGCAGGAGACTATCTCCGTGAATAAAATATAGCAGCAAAAATGAAGAAAATGCATCCACGTGTATCCATTTAGAGGAATCAAAAACATCTTGTATATCATCTTGGTATACTTTTTTAAAAGAGCATTAGTAAAAATACTGTATAATATGGGGTCATGCATAGAATTTGGAAAGACAGAAAGCAATACTTCATGCACATAATATTCTTTGCCTTACACATTCTTTTCCAGGGAAGAAAACACTTATCGTTCCACTGTGCTTATCCCTGCGACCAAACCAAGCTGAAGTTTGTCAAATGCTTTTTCTGGATCAAAGCATGGTTAGTGCTGGCTATCCTAGGGCCATCAAAGAGTCCTTTCAGTCGTGTTCTGCGAGTCTAGGAGTTCGGGCAGACATGCTGCTGATAGCTTTCAAGCTCCCCCCCCCACACACATTTCATCTCATCAAGACCTAATGTGATATATTGCCTTCTACTTGCGCTTCAGTGGGTGTCTAGTTTCTTTCTGAGCATGAGAATGGATTAAAAATGGAACACACACACACTTGTGTATACATGTACGCGTACACACACACACACACACACACACACACACACACACACACACACACACACTTCCCATAAGCAAACAGTCATGCAGAGTTGCAGGGTACTACTGTTCCCAGCAGCTGTTATTACCAAGCTCATGTTTCAAGGAGCTATCTAAAAGTGGGCAGTGGAGATAGGAGTGGGGACAGCTGTGTCCGAAAGACTGCAAAGAACATGGCAATAGCAGCAGAGAGGTGGATGAATCAGCAGCAGAGAGGAAGAACATGTGGATAACACAGACTTCTGGATCAGGTTACAGCTTAATGTTTGTTGAAAGAAAAAAAGTACATACATGTGATCTTTGTAGCCACAGTTTAAGCAAAGGAGTCTTTCCCAACTCCCAGCAGCACAGGAGACAACCAGGAATATATATGATCAATTTCAAACATAAACTTTTTTTTTTATTTTTAAAAAATATTTTTAGTGCTTTATTTTATTTTTCTTATATTTGATAAGACAGAAAGAAATTGAGAAAGGCAGGAAGACAGAGGGGGAGAGACAAAGAGAGACACCTGCAACACTGCTTTACCGCTGATGAAGCTTTCTCCCTTGAGACTTGGGGCTTGAACCTGGGTCCTTGCACATAGTAACATGTGCTCTCAATCAAGTATGCCACCACCCAGGTCTTCAAACATAAATTTTAGAGTCCCACGATTTCCAAGAATCTGAAGATACTGAATATCCAATACCTTCCACACAAATTTCTAAGATTAGGACCACAAAGGGATTTTTAAAAATTTGTTTTTGCTAAAAGTGTGTTTATGAAGGCAAGTGTATTGATAATTTAGTTACTATGAAATTGGATGTAGAATGAATTTAATAATTAGAAAGAAGTTGCTATAATTTTTGAAAACAACTTGGGAATATTACAAAAGTTAAAATTACATATCCAATTGACCCAGCAAGTTCATTTTTTCTTTATCATATTTATTTTATTTTAATGAGGGTCAGAGATAGAGAGAGACACACATACCACAGCGCTGCTCAGCTCTGGCTTGTTGGGGCTGGGTGGCCACCGCCCAGCCTGCAATCCCACTTGTAGGAGCCAGAGACCACCCGAACTGCCCCTGCGGCTCCAGACAGACTATGACCCACATAGTCAACGACTGCCACCTCTCCAGATTCAAAGGAGGTCTCGAAACTTTACATCAGGCTCAACCTGACGCTGTTGACTGGCTACGGAAGAAGGACAAACGCTAGAAAGAGTTCACCCCTCCAGCTGCTCAGTGCCCCCACAGACAGAAAAAGCTACATGCATAGCTCTTGGCTGAAGAGCTGTGCTCTCAGATTGAGAGTGATATCGATTTGTAGCAACACAAACGCATGTCGTTGGGATAATAAATAGTTCAGTGAACTTTTCTTTCTCCAGGATTTATTCAACCTATTTCTGTAAAAATCTGTGATTCTGGAATATTTACTGGATTTTAATTTCATTTACAGATTATTTTGGGTGTCAGTGACATTTGAACAATATCCTGCCATCTCATCGGTTATTGTGAGATATCTGTAAGTTTACTTAGATGCTTTAAAATTCACTAGTATCTCCTCACTTTTAGTAGAAAGACATTTTGCATATTTTAATAACAACTTTTTGATTTACTGGAACTACATTTTTCTCATCGGCTTTTTGAAATGATTAGTTTCTCCCTATAGTCCCTTCATTTATTTTATTGGTTCTTTCAGTTTTATGTAGGGACTTAAACAAGTTTATCTCTCTGTCCTAACAAATAAAATAAGAAGTGGGGGACTGACCTCTGGGAGTGGTACAAGTGCTGAATCCCCATGATAACCCTGATGGCAATAAAAAGAAAAAGCAAGGGGTAGAGAAGAAAGAAGTAAAAGGAGGAGGAAGAAGAGGAGGAGTAGGGAGGAGGAGGAGAAGGAGAAGGAGGAGGAGAAGAAGGAGCAGAAGGAGGAGAAGAAGAAGAAGGAGAAGAAGGAGGAGAAGGAGAAGGATAAGAGGGAGAAGAAGAAGAAGAATGGAAGGAGAGAGAGAGAGAGAGAGAGAGGTTTAGAGCCAGTGAAATAGCTCACTGCTTTGTCAAGAACATGACCCAGACTTGTGCCTAGCCTTCACTATATTAGAGGAAGTTTCTACGCTCTGGTCTCTTTCTCTGTCTGTCTGTCTCTCTTTCTCTCTGCCTGAAAAATTCATTCCAGAGCATTGAATTACTGGAGATGACAAAGCAAAACAAAAACAAGGCTTATGAAATTACCAAATGGGAGGGCTTTTCTATTATTCCTCCTGATTTTGTTATTGTTACCTAATTTTATCAGTGTAGTGAAGAGGATGTCTTAATTTTCCTTTCTAGAAATTTTGGAGCTGATGGGGTTTTTGTTGCAGTTTAATATTTGATCAGTTTGAATTTATTTATTTATTTATTTACTTATTTATTTAATCATGAGAGAGATAGGAGGAGAGAAAGAACCAGACATCAATCTGGTACATGTGCTGCCAGCGACCAAACTCGGGACCTCATGGTTGAGAATCCAATGCTTTATCCACTGTGCTACCTCCCAGATCACAGTATTTGATCAATTTGTATTGTCATTTGAAATGACAACATATCCTGTCTTTCAGGGAATAGAGTTTGATATATATCAATCAGATATAGCTTACTAATGTTACTCGAGCCCGCTGTATTTTAATATACATTTGTACATATTTTTATGCAAATTAAACTTTCCTTCCTTTACAATGACTTATTCTCATATTCTTTGAAGTTTCCCTCCCTCTTGACCTCTCTGCATCACTTTTAGCAGTATACTGCATTTCTCATTCAACAGAGAGATGAGATATTGCTTTTTTATGTAGAAGATATTTTAAATAGTAGGTGAGTCAAATTCTCTTACATCTACTGACATGACAAATTTGTTTGCTCTTATGACCATTTTTAAAATATTTAATTATCTAGGATTTTTGTTTCTTTTTGCTGTTACTGAGACTTCACCATTGTGGGTCAACATTTTTAAGGTGGAGAGAAAGAGAGACCGACAAACAGAAACAAAGGACAAGAGAAAAAGATATTAACACACTGAAGTTCTCCCAGTGTGGACCCTTCACAGGGCAGACCAGGTCCCTCTACAGAGGAGCTGTCTTGCTGGCCCTTATCTAGGATGCGTTGTATTTCTTTCTTTCTTCGTTTATTTTAGATAAAAACAGAGTCAGAGAGAGTGAAAGAATCCACAGCACCAAAGCTTCCTTCAGCGCCACGGGGACCAGCTCAACCCTGACTCCACACACATGGCAAAGCAGCACACTGTTCAAGTGAGCTATTCTGCCAGACCTCTAGTACAATTCCAAATTGAGTATTTTACTTTGAGATGTTGCCTTGTAAGCACAAATTTGTCGTTATAATTAAAACTATGTAAAGCATCACACTATAGAGTTCCACTGGATCTCTTAGTGCCACCTGGCAATTCAATTCTCTTTCCACTCCCTTCTATTTCACCCATCATCTGTATATTCCATATCTTTTTGGTGATTACCCTGATGCTGGCAATATCCTGCTTTTCTCTTTCCTGATTTGTTAATTTTAGGGAATGTTGAACTGCATTCTAGTCTTGAAGTAGCAGTAAGTCGACATACTCCGCTCCCATATTCTTCCCACTTTCCTATTTATATCACGTTAACATTTTCAGGGGCCCTGGGGCCTTGGGGTGGGGAGGTAAAGTGCTCTGACTCCCAAGTAGACCCCCTCTCTGCAGTCACAGGGGCTTAACAAGCTTGGATCTGCTGAATCGTTTATAGCCCCCACCCACTTGGTCCTCTGAGATTGTAGTGACATCTTTTGTCCTCTGAGCTCTCCTTTCTCCTCTCTTTGTTCTTGTATATTTATACTGTTCTTACTCCCATGCTGTCATTTTATTGGCAGTTTGAGAGAGTTTGGGTAAAACATATGCATGCTATTTTCCATTTTTAACCAGCACCCTCAAAATAACTCTTCCTTTTCAGAAGAAACACTTTGCACTAAAAGTTCAAAGGAAGGATGGGAATTTTGTGGGAGTCGGGCAGCAGCACTGAGGGTTAAGTGCATGTGGTGTGAAGTGCAAGGACCAGCTTAAGGATCCCGGTTTGAGCCCCCAGCTCCCCACTTGCAGGGGAGTCACTTCACAGGTGGTGAAGCAGATCTGCAGGTGTCTTTCTCTCCACCTCTCAGTCTTCCCCTCCTCTCTCTATTTCTCTCTGTTCTATCTAACAACAACGACATCAATATTAACAACAATAATAACTGCAACAACAATGAAAAACAACAAGGGCAACAAAAGGGAAAATAAATAAATAAATAAATAAATAAATAAATACGATGGGAATTTTGCATGCTGTATGAGCTCAGCCCTCAAATTTTCCCCCCTTTTCAGGACTTGTATCTTCACCTCTCAAAAGAAATTTAGGTTTTCATCCATGCAGAAGTGATTCCTTATGTCCAATTCTTTATGTAGAAGTGACTCTTTATGGTCCAATGTCAGATGTTCAATGTGATCTTTTTTTTTTTTTTCTTACTAGGGATCTTAATTCTGCAGCACTGTTTACTGGAAGCTGCTACCTTTTTTTCTTCACTAGTCCATAGCACCATCTTTGTCAGCAACTTGCCACTGGGCTGCCCAGTGGCAGTGTGCCTAAGCACAGAATCCTGGGGGGATCGACATCACAGAAGGCTCACATGGTTGGTAGGCCACGGGGACCCTGCCCATCCAGTTGACCCCTAGGGAGGCAGTGGTGGTGGTGGCAGTGGCCATGACCCCCACCTGGAACTTGACCTGAGGGGTGGTGGCCAGCCACCAGATCCAGAGCCCCAGGCCAAAGCCAGCGCAGGTGGGCAGGGCCCAGGGGCTATGGGCGGAGTGGGGCGTGTCCGGGGGCGGGGCCAGCATCTGACAGCCCAGGGCTGGGGGTCAAGGGCCTCCAGGCCCCTGGCCCACCCTGTGCACTGAACGTGCATTAGCTCATAAATATGGGCTGACTGTTCTGTGCCACCAGTCTGCCTAATCTAACCCCTGGTGTGCTGCTTCACTGGTTAGAACTTTATAGTAAATATTGATATCCAGGAGAGCAAGATCTTTTTTTTTCCTTACCCCAACTCAGTTTTCTTTCTCAAATGTGTCATGGCTCTAATTTGCTCTTTGTATTTTCATGTAAATCTGAGAGTCAGGTTGTCAAGTATTAAAGCGAAAAGAGATGTTATAACATTGATTGGGGTTACTTTCAATTTATTAGTCATTTTCTGGGAGTTATATAATAGCATGACTAGGAATACATCTATTAGATTTCCCTGAACATCACCCAGTATTTTGACGATTTTTCCCAAGACAATTTCATAAAGAAAATTTTCAGTAGAGAAGTTCATTATACTTCCATAATCTTATTTTAGAATCTTGACGTTTTAAACTGCAGTGTAGTATCCTTATTCTTGAACCTTCTGTTTATTTCCCTTGATTTGTCGCACCAGTTAACATTTCTTTTGCAAGGTTGAAAAAACTTGGTGAAACAAACGTCTTTACTTCTATTTTTCTTATCTCAAAGATGAAGTATCTTATTTCACAAGTATGAAACTTGCACTTCCTGTAAAGTGAGCACCTTTTATCAGAGCAAGTCAATTACCTTTTATGTTTACTTTGAAAGCGTTTTAATCATAAACATAATAAGTTATATCAAATTATTCTCAGCATCAAGATAATTAAATGCTTCTATTCAATTTATTATTATTATTATTTTACAGATTTATTTATTACTGAAATTGAAGGAGAACCAGAGTATCACTCTGACACATGTGATGCCAAGGATTAAACTAAGGACCTCTTATTTGTACGTACATTACTGTAGCGACTGTGTCACAGCTCAGGCCCTTATATTTGATTGATTTATTTACTATTAGAAAAAGAACGTTTTCTCTGCTGTGGAATCTGTCAATATTGCAGACAGTAAAACATTAAAAGTTGGGGGGAAAAATAAAAGAACATACAAAGTTTCTGGCATTTTCTTGGTGTGCCAGGCTTGAGCCAGACAGTGGCTGGAGGACTTTTAGTGACAGCTAGTCCAGACGTGCTGGTATAGGACATTTAGGACGACCCCAAACTGGGAAACTACAGAGGTTCCCTCTGTCAAATTGGGGGAAAATAGCAGTCTCTGAAATATAGGAGCCATGATTACTTAGCTTTATTCATGGGTTATTTTCTCAATCTGCTCCAGAACTATTCGTTCTTACCTCTGTCTCACTTTCATTCCTGCTCCTCTCTCAGAGCAGGACTTCTGTTAACTCCATTCACCTCTCACTTGGCAGGTCGGCATGTGAGTATGTGGGTGAAAAGGGAGGCTCATCAGCCCAGGCCACCTTGGCCCAGTAAAACCAACCCCTTCCCTCTGGGTCTGGACCCAAGGGTCAATATTACAAACAAACAAACAAACAACTCCAACCAAAGAACAAGAACAACTCCCCATTGGGTTCCACAGTTTAGCCCAGGTTGAGAACAACTCATACATAGGTCTTTGCAGCTGAAAGGGAAAGGTCCACAAGGAAGAAGACACCTACCCATTACAAAGTCAGATAGACAATAGGATTCAGAATTGCACAAACAAAACCTGAAAAGATAAAGAAAAGTCTGCTAAGGAAAGGAAGAGCAGAAAATAAAAGGTGAAGAGGACACAAGAATGAGAGCAAAACGACTCACTCGATTTTCTCTGGAAGATCACTCTGGGTCATCAAGACACAATTGACCAAAATAGTGACTGTGATAAATAAACTGAACCATCTGCAAGGCCCGTGTTAAGGAAAAGTCACATTTCCTTGATGACATGTAACATCACCTCAGTACTGAAGAGCTAAAATTCACAGCTCTTAGCTAGAACCAGCTATATGGTCTTGTAATAATAACCACCAGCGTTGCATCCACGTTGAACACCTTTTCTACATAATTCCTAATATAATTAGTTTCTGGGCAGATATTATTACCTTCATTTATGAGCAGAGAAAATAAACTGGAAAAAAACATTAAATAATTTTTCCAAAGTCATGAAGTTGGTCAACCATGGCACTGAGATGTTAGCTTAGATGAGTTTGATGATAGATCTCCAAGAAAGTTGGGGAAAACAGAGTTCATTTTTCCAGAATGTCCTCTTGCTCAGAAGTCTTTATTTCATTTATACATTATAGCCTACAATTCATTCAGCACAAGCCTTTTTTCACCCTAAAAGGCAAAGGAGTAGTCTCAGGAAGTCGGGGCTGAGGGGAAGGCTACATGCTTCCATGGGAACTGGCTTGTTTTCCTGACTCTGCCCAGATCAGTCGCATTGAGGAGATGAGGTACTGGGTATAGACATAGTCAGGGCTGGCACAAGAAAATGAAACGCTGGCTTAAGGGGAAAAATTCAGGTAGGATTAGGTTGTAGAGAAGCCCTCTGAAAAATCAGTGAGGAGACTCCTAGAGGAGAAACTGGGCAAAGGGATTGTCAGGAGGGGAAGGAGCCCTCTAACAGGAAGGGAAGTGGAAAGGGGCAAGTAAATGGGAAAGCTATAGGAAACCGAAAGAAATTTCTTCCACTGGACATTTTCCTCAGGACTCTCTGTGTTCCTGACAATTACTTCCTACTGAAAAAATAAAGCCTGATGAGAAGTTGGACCTGTAGACTGAGTGAACCACTCATCTTTCATCTTTTCCATTTGAGCACAAGTATTTAAATCTATTTTCATTTTCTGTAAGTGCCTTAAGTGTGCTCTGCTTTACAGTTACTTAGGAACACAGCTATTTTGAAAAGGGAAATTCTACTAATTAAACCGCATTTTCCTGTTGACTTGCAATTAAGTTAAGAAATGTGTTCACACGAGGGGAAATGTTAACCCAGGGATTAAATTAGAACCATCTCTCTGATTCCACAAAGCTCTAAAATGAATATATTATGGAAAATGTTACTTGGAAAAATGTCGATAACAATTTGATGACAATTCTAACTTCAGTATTATAGAAATAATACTACGCTGAGAAATGAGCATCCCATCCCTTGGAAAGCATCTTTTGAGGCTGAACCTACTCAGTTCATGAGATTTAAATATGTGAATTTCTCCAAGGGAAAAAGAGACCCTTAGGAATCTTTTCTCTCTATCTCTGACTCCATTGAGCAATTATTTACTTATGAAATTGGAACATGAAAAGGAATATTCACTGGCCAGTTCTTTAATGGGATTTTATTTCTAACTAGCTGGTTATTAGATATCTAGATATAATTCAGACAGAATCCATGAAGAGGTGCTGGTATATTTGCTGACTCTATTGGTGATTTCTATGTAACTGTATATTATAGGTGACATACTAAGGGAATAAAGGACGCTGACTCATCTGTTCGACTGCCTGCTTACTGTCCACACTGTTCTAAGAGTGATACAGGCTGGGCCTCCTAACCTCCTGAGTATCTGGCAGTGTCTGTAAAATGGAGATACTAATCCCTTCTTCAACGGTACTCACAACAGTATCATTGTTTAGGCAGTATATAATAAGAGAGAACCTGCTCTCATCCATTACACAGTCTTCTACAGAAGCAGACAAATACAAGGCTGAAGTCACAAAACATAACTCCTATTGGCTGACCATAAAGACAGAATAAGTGCAGGGAAAATGCATTGCAATTCTATCGCACAGAGCAGAGTCAAGTTAGGATGACTGTGCCAGGGTTCCCAGCTCGCCAGGAGCCACCCAGCTCCAAGATGCCCCAGGGTGAGGGAAAGCACCACTTTTCCTGGGCCTCCTAGGAAGTGCCGGTCACCATCTGCTGGGCAGTGGAGGCCAGATTGTTCTTGAAAATCAGCTTCTGGGATGCCGAGGCTGCAAATGCATTATCATTAGGAATGTCCAGCTTGGAAAATCACCGGTGGACATCCTTGGAAACCATGCCAGAGTCTCTTAATTGTACCAGTTTAACTTACCTTAAAAAAAACACAGGCTTCAAGTTCTGAGGCAGTTTCTGAAGCATTCTAAAAGGAGTAAAAGAACACAGCTATTTGATCAGTGTGCTGATCACCACACTCCTGAGGGGTGTGAGTCTACACAATCGACACTTTTAACCTGCTTGTAGTTTGGGGTAGCTTGTGATGCTGGGAATGTCTCCTGACTGATGTGGTTGCACTGAAGCAATCTATGCTGTGTTCACTGTGATCTGTTCTTGTTGCCCTCTGGGAGGTGGTGCTATTTGGCACAATAAACCACCATTCCCTGGGACAAGCAGGGTGCAGAGCAATAGCCTAGGCCTCTCATCTGGCCACAGAAGCCTTGGGGACCTCTTATCTGTGCGAAATTGTGAGAAAATCAGACCCCATATGGTGATGAGAGTGGGCCTGAGTGCATTGGCAAAGTGATTCCCATCAAGAGAACACTTGCCCATGTACGCACCCATAGGTACCGCCAGAGAACACCTTCTTGACCTTATAATATCGAAGTGACACACGTTAATTTTTTTCCAGTTGAATGGCCTAGTTGCTTAGGGAAAAGGTCTATTGACCTCTGAAAAAGGTACTGAAGGGGGCTGGGCAGTGGTGCACCTGGTTAAGCGCACATAGTGTGAAGCACCAGGATGCTGGTTCATGCCCCTGGTTCCCCACCTTCAGGGGGTCGCTTTGCAGGCAGTGGAGCAGGTCTGCAGGTTTCTATCTTTCTCTCCCTCTCTCTAGCTCCCCCTCCTCTCTCAATTTCTCTCTGTCCTATCCAACAGCAGCAACAATAATGGCAACAACAACAATGGAACGGGATGGCCTCCAGGAGCAGTGGATTTGTAGTGCAGGCACCAAGCCCCGGTGATAACCCTGGAGACATAGAAGAAGAAGAAGGAGGAGGAGGAGGAGGAGGAGGAGGAGGAGGAGGAAGAGGAGAAGAAGAAGAAGGAGAAAAAGAAGGAGAAGAAGAAGGAGGAGGAGGAGGAGGAGGAGGAGAAGAAGAAGAAGAAGAAGAAGAAGAAGAAGAAGAAGAAGAAGAAGAAGAAGAAGAAGAAGAAGAAGAAGAAGAAGAAGAAAAGAAGGAGAAGAAGAAGGAGGAGGAGAAGAAGAAAAGAAGAAGAAAAAGAAGGTACTGAACACAGTGGACAAGACCCAATTCCAACATGCAGAAGTAATAATGCAAAGGATATGAGTGGACAGACACTTTGATAGCTGTTCTTCTGATCAAGTTGAAAGGACTGAATAACCACAGGGCCTGCGTGGCACTGAACCGGGAAATGGTCCTCCCTTTGTTCAGCACCATGAATGTCTAGAACAGAACAGAAGGGAGACATCCAGTGTGGAACAGACATTCTCACAAGACTATGTGTTTGGACATCAATGACATCATTTTGGGCTCCAGAGCAAGAAGGGCCTTCGCAACCATGGGCCAAGGAGAACCAGGGAGGGACAGAGAGTTTGAAAGGACCAGGAACTAAAAGCCAGGTCCTAGATCTCTCAACAGGACCCCTGGCCTCGGGGCAGGGTGCATGGAGACTAACCCACTGAGTGCTTGATGCATGTGGAGCCAAACCTGGGTTTGGGGAGGGCACTTAACACCCCAGAGGAATCAGAGACGTGTTCCTGTTGCAAGTATGATGCAGAGATCTTGAAGCTAAAGGCACAGAAATTTCAGGATATTTTAAACCAGTGGTCTTCGAAGTCTGATGTTGGGGCCTCCAGGACTCTTGTAGGTTCAGCACATCAGAACTACTCCCAGGTTTGGCAAGCAGGAGTTGTGGTTACATCGAATTCCTCTTTTGGTTCATGGGTCATCCTTGTTCCTCAAATGTTCCCTCTGTTCACCCCTTCCCAGATTCCTCCACCCCTTAGACCTTCCCTGATTCCCTCCTCTATCCATGTAGAAGGACAAAAAGGCTTTTGACAGCTGGCCAGAGGGAGAAAATATCCCAGGGGCATTTTGTTTTCTCTACAAACCATATTCAAAATGACCGACTCCTGCCCCTTCCATTTCCCAAGCAAATACACCTTTTTTCCCCCATCTGAATAGAACATCTAAGGTACAGTAACAAACAGGGCAATTGTCTTAAAATAGCTCTCATTTGAACTAGTGGTTTTCAAACTTTTTATTTCAGGATCCTTTCATACTCTTAAAAACTGTTACGTACCTCAAAGAGCTTTTGTTTATTTTTCTACCTCTCCAAGCTTATAGAGTGTGTGTGTGTGTCTGTGTGCGCATGTGTATATGTGTGCATGTATGTATGTGTGTCTCTGTGTGTATGTATGTGTGTATATATGTGTATGTGTACGTGTGTGTGCATGTGTATGTGCGTGTGCATGTGTGTGTGTGTGTGTGTGTGTGTAGTTCTAAAAGTAAAAAGAGGAAAATTTAAAACACAGCAATGCACTAGCACTCTTTACAGTATCTGTTATCCTGATGATGGCATCCCAGTCCACAAAGAAGTGTGATTAAAATAGATAAATGAGACCCAGCAATATTATGAAATAGTTTTGACTCCCTGAACCCACTAGAAGAGTTCTGGGGGTCCCAACATCAGACTTGGAGGACCACTAGTTTAAAATGTCCTAAGGTTTCTGTGCCTTTAATTTTAAGATCTCTGCATCCTGCTTACAAAGGGGACATATCCCTGGAGATCCCAGTCTAGAGCTCATCCGAGGGAACAGCCCGGCTCCTCAGAGAATGGCTTGGCAGTTGCCACTGCTGGGGTTTAATTAGCTGCTACTGCAAACACCAAAAAGATTCATGGAAAAGGCCAAAGAAGTGATGGAGGCAATAGCTAATAGGCACATCACCAGCATATAGGAGGACTTCCTGGGCTGGGTGTGACACACTTCCCTCCCTGAGCCAAGATCAGCGGCAGCCTTACCCGAGATATGCTGTAGAAGGGGTCCAGGTCCTCGAGGGGTTCCCCAATCAGCTCTGCTGGGAGTTCACCATAGAACTTGGGCAGCTGGTTGCAGGCCTTCAAGTCCAGCTGGGGCCGAGGTTTCTCTTCTTGGTCCTTTTGTTTCTTGTTCTTCCCTTTGACTTTCTTGG
Source organism: Erinaceus europaeus (assembly GCF_950295315.1). Lineage (NCBI taxonomy): Eukaryota > Metazoa > Chordata > Mammalia > Eulipotyphla > Erinaceidae > Erinaceus > Erinaceus europaeus. The sequence continues at coordinate 12,008,747 of NC_080182.1, read as the reverse complement.
TTGCCTGCTTGGCAGCAATTCGCTTTTCAATCTCCACCAGGGACTCTGGAGTGAGTCGACGGAAGTGGGTAGTTTGCAGGGACCCAAAGGGGAATTCCATCTTCTCATTCTTCTTCAGGAAAAATTTATATAATTGTGAGAGTGGACATAACCACAGAGGGGTAACAGCTTTCCCACTGACCCCTCTTCTCCCCCTTGGTACTCTGCTTGCTAGGACAGCTTCCCCAAACACTTCCCCTATTCCTGAGCTCCCCCCAGGAAGCCCCCTCCCCACACCTGTTTCTTCCATCCAGTTCCAGGCACCTCAAGGTCATGTCTGTGCTTCCATGAGTTTCTAAGCCATTGCTTCTTCAGCATTTTGTAATCACCACCATCACCTCCACTGTAATTTAGCCATAGTGCCCTCTCTCCTCATTCCCATGACAACCGTGTTCCAGAAATTCTCTCTCACTCATCCAAAACTGGTTCATAATCTATTTAGTCTGAGTCTTTTCCTACTTCTGACTACAGCCTTTCATTTATTGACATTCTCAACATTTATCTTTCTCTCTGGACTCCATTTGGACCACCAGGATACTTTAACTTTGTCCATGGTGAAATATTTCTCTCAATGTTTGTGTTAGAGTCCATGGTCCACCATTCTGACCTCTCTCTTATCTGTATCTTAAATACCAAAACTCGACCCATCTTGATAAATTGAATTGAGATATCTCTGAATCGGATCTTCTGAGGAAATAAGGAACATCAGTGATCACGTCTAGGAGTTTCTTCTCATCTGTTACGTTTCAAGTGTTGCTCATCTTTTTGACTTTTCTCTACTTCCTCTTGGTGTCTAATCTCTAAATTTCTCTCTGGGAATAGGCCTAAGTATGCTATTGCTGAGCTGAGCTTGTCCAAAACCTGAGTATTGTTAGTATGTTCTTTGTAGCTCATCCCTACATCCATGCAGACCTCCAGGGCTGCTGATTCTATCTCCTTAGCATCTCCTCTCCATGTTGTTGTGACCTTGCCAACATACCAGCATTTCGGCCAGTGCCGTGTCAGTGACCAGCAGCGTGCCCTTATGGCTTCCTCTTAAGTTCTTTCTAACCTAATCTCCAACTTGTAGCCCAATGTTCTTTCCAAAATGAACATTTGATTATACTACATTCTATGTGAAAATCCTTTTAAAGTGTCCTACTATACTCGGGGTAACCCAAACTATCTACTTATCTCTCTGGCATGATGGTTGTCAGCTATACATAGTTGGGGTTTTTTTGTTTGTTTGTTTTAGTCTTTAAATCAGTTTCTACCTGAATCTGACACATTCTTTTTCATCTTAAAACCCTGCCACTTTCCACTTACCTCAAGTTCACACACACACACACACACACACACACCGTGTTTTGCCTGGATAATCCACTCTCATTCCTTAATTCTTGACTGTGAGATAACGTTCCTGTTTCTGACCCCATAGGAAGTGTCTTTATTGTGTGTTCCCATAACTTGCTGTGCTTTCTCTGTCAGCATCTGAGTTGTAACTGCTGTTTGTGTGTCCATTTCTCTCACAAAACGGTCAGCTCATTGAGGGCTGGGAAACCACTACCTGTGATTTGATCTTCAGACCCTGGCACAGCACCTGCCACCTAGGCAGATACCCAACAGACATTGTGAAATGAATAATAGTCTACAAAATTGAAGAACTTTATTATTAATATTACTGCTACTTTAGCAAAAATCACAAACATATAAAGAACCTAAAATACATATTGAGTCTGGTGATACCATTACAAGTATGATGCCCCAAGTCAAACACATGGGGGAAGAGTCAACACTGGAATTTCACAGTCCTGCAGACAGAGACCCTGCTTGCTCGCAGGACACCTAGAAGCAGTTCTTGAATCCAGTAGCACTGTGACAGAGACCCTGCTGACTGTCTCTGGTCCTAGCTCAGTAAGCCTGGGAAAGACTCCCTGCTTGCTGTCACCAGCTTTTGTGTATACTGTGGTCCTGAGAGGATCCTTCACCACCCTCTCTTCTTTCTTTCCTTCTTTCCTTCCTTCCTTCCTTCCTTCCTTCCTTCCTTCCTCTTTCTATTTTTTTCTTTGCCTCTAGAGCTATCGCTGGGGCTTGGTGCCTGCCTCAATTTCTCTCTGCCCTCTCCAACAACAACAAACGACAACTATGGGAAAATAATTGTTGTTAAAATTTCCGGAAGGCTCTTGCCGGGCGGGCTAGCTTCACGGCCGGGCAACAGAGATGCGGAGACAACGGCTGGGCAGAGAAGCTGTATTTCTTTATTCAGGAACAACGATTCATAAACTAAGCCAAACTAATCACCAAACAAAACTCTGCTGTCTCTCTGCCGCGGCGCAAGCACTCTCCCCCACTCTCGAACTCAGGAACCCTCTCTTACCCTGGAACTCAGGAACTCTCCAACTCTCGCCTGAACTCTCTCTCCAACTCTCTCACTCTGGAACTCTGGCGGGGTCCCTAGGGGCGGGGCCAAGCGGGCCCGCGAAATTAACTGGACTGATCTAATTCTCTCGGTGGGGGAGAACTAGAACCCAATGTAAAGCATACAACAAATAATAGCTTTCAGCAGTGGATTTGTAGTTCAGGCACTGAGCCCCAATGATAACCCTGGAAGCAAAGAAGAAAGAAAGAATGGAAGGAAGGAAGGAAGGAAGAAAGGAAGGAGGGAAGGAAGGGAGAAAATATACCCCTGTAATCTCATAATCAATCACTAATAAAAATAAATGAAAAATAAAAAGGAGAAAAAGTGGGACCCAATCAGTTACTTGGTTCTCTTTGTCCTATTAGTGACAGGGAAGAGAGGATCTTTCTCTATTACCTTCCTCTGAAGGGTCCATGTCATCCAGATCATATAGAATTCTCTCTATTTTAGGGAAGTCGGGCAGTAGCACAGCGGTTACACTCCCTGGTACAAAGTGCAAGGACCTGTGTAAGGATCCCGGTTCAAGCCCCCGGCTCCCTACCTGCAGGGGAGTTGCTTCACAGGTGGTGAAGCAGGTCTGCAGGTGCCTGTTTTCTTTCTCCCTCTCTGTCTTCCCCTCCTCTCTCTATTTCTCTCTGTCCTATCCAACAATGACATCAATAACAAGAGCAACAATAAAAACAATAAGGGCAACAAAAGGGAAAATAAATAAATATAATAAAAAATTTAAAAAAGGATTCTCTCTATTTTAAAAACATTGTATTTAATTATTATTGGATAGAGACAGAGAGAAATTGAGATAGGAGGGAGATATAGAGAGACAGAGAGACACCTGCAGCACAGTTTCACCACTCTTGAAACTTTCCCCCTGTAGGTGGGGACCAGGGGCTTGAATCTGTATCCTTGTGCACTATAATGTGTATGTTTAACCATGTGCGCCATCACCTGGCCTATAGAATTCTCTGGTTGAAGATAAGCTCTGTAATATTAACTTCAATGATAGACAAAAAAGAAACTGTTTGGGCTCCTGTGTTTCTCTCTGTCAGAGGTACCCTCCCTGGTTCTAGCTCCAGTGAACCAGACCCATGCCTCTAAATGTCGTCCTCATAGAAGCCTCCACCACTCACACTGAGTGATCAGGGATACAGGACCAGGATCACATTGTTTGGTTTGCACTTATAGCTGAGGAACTTTTGTGAAAGTCTTCCTAGATACTGGAGGCAGATCAGAAGCAAGTATAGTGTGAGTGAGTGTGAGTGAGTGTGTGTGTGTGTGTGTGTGTGTGTGTGAGACAAGAGATCAGTTCTTACTGAGTTTGCATCCCAAGACATTCTGATTCCTCAAAGGTCTTCACCAGTTTCCCTGTAACTACCCCCCCCAACACCCCCATCCTATTATCAGAACAAGACAACTGCTGGTCAGAAAATTCCTAGAACTTGCACAAGTATAGGAGAACGGAGTGAATGTGGAGGTTTTTTTGAGGCTTACATTTCTGTAGACATGGAGCAGGTGCCTGGGATTTCTGGAGTACAACAGGACCCACAGGGCCTTCTTTTGATGAGCTGTAACAGCATCCTAACTTTGCTTCTGAGCCCTGATGAGTGAGCAGTTTCTGAAGTGTAATGAAATCAACTAAAGGTAATTGAATGGATAAAAAGTGTTTCACATTTATTCTTTGTCCACGGAAGTAAATAGCTTCATTTTGTTTTTCATCAAGATTCAGGATTTGGCAGGACAGAAGACTCAGAGCTGCTAAACAGAGAGGAGTGTGTACAAGGGGGCAAACCAGGGTCTTCCTGATAGAACAATGGGCAGGGAAGAACAGAAGCCCCCTTCTCTCGGTTTTTGCGGTTCTTAGTAGGAAAATGATGTCTCTAATCATGCAACAAGCCTGAGTTGATCACATAAATGACAGAGCCTTTTGAAAAGAATTACTTGAATCACCAACCCATGGCAACATCAAGAGTGGGCCTAATTACCTCTTTTCATCCCCCATAAGAGTCCTGTGCTGTAGATAAAAGACATTTGCTCACATATAAGAGAAATAAGAATCAGTGAGGATTGGGATCACTATAGGTTGTAACTATGTTTACTGAGCTAAATTACCTTGTCTTGAAGTCTTTCCTAAGACTTTCCTGTATTTGGAATGTGTCTCACCAGCTGGAGTCATTCTAAAATCCTACTGACGGGAACATTGCTGTACACTTCTAGGACTTGAGAGACACAGAGTGATCTGAATACATTCAGACTTGGTGATGTTTTTACCCCTTCCTGTCTTATATGACTCATCAAGCCTCTTGAAAATTCACTAGAGAACTCTCCCATCCCATGCACCATTTAGGTCTTTGCAGCAGGTATGATGCATAATGCAGAGGAACAGGCAGCCACAGTTTTTCCGTGTAGGTAAAAGGGTCACCCCTTATCCTATGGGGCAATGCAGCTTATCACAGCTACTCTCGTCTCTTTATGTACGATACCACCACCACTTCCATGCAGATGGCTCCTAAGTCTTGATCCTTTTTCTGAACTCTAGATCCACTAAAGCAAAGTATTAGGTCTTATCCTCTTCAATGTTCCATAGAAGCACCTTCAAATCACGGTTTCTTATGGTCTCTTTATCTTCTCTTAACCCCAACTTCCTTTCCTTTCATATTCCCTATTTAAAGAAAAAAAAATGCCACAACCGTTTTTCTAGGATAGAAGCTTACGGGTTCTTCAAGTCTTCCTGCCTTATGCTATACATTGTTTTTAGAGTCTCAGAGCACAGAAGTAAAGAAGCTATAGGCCCATAACCTCTGGGAGCTTGAATGAAGCTCTGGGTCTCAGCCAATATTTCTGGCTAACTTCCCAGACCGACACTTTCCATGGGAGAAAAAAAAACAAAAAAACTGAAGTTGTGATGAAAACATGGAAAGTCTGGTCTCACATTTGAAATGTAAACCTAAATTTATATATCCAGTATGAACCTTTCACCTATATTCTGAACTCATACATTGAACTGTCCACGCATCCCCCCCCTTACCTAAATGTTTGATAACTAAAGTCTATTTGTTTCTCTATCATAAATATCCTCTCCCCATGGTTGTCTTCATGCCAGTTTGTCAAAAGTTCATTCCGTGGGGCTGGGTGGTGATGCAGCTGGTATAGTGCCACCATCACCATGTGCAAGGACCTGGGTTTGAGCCCGCCAACACTCCCCATGTGCAGAGTGGATGCCTCATGAGTGGTGAAGCAGATTTCTCTTTTTCTCCTTCTCTATCTTTTCCTCCCCTTCCAATTTCTATTGGATAAAATAGAAAGGGAAAAATGGGAAAAATGACCACTGGAAGCAGTGGATTTGTAGTGCTGGCACTGAGTCCGAGCAGTAATCCTTGTAGCAATAAAAATAAATAGACAAATCAAAATAAATCCATTCCACCAGTGACTCAGACTCCAAGACTTGAAGCATTGGAATCGTCCATTACTTTTCTTTTTCAGATATAACATTGAACCCCACAGAAAATCCCAATGGCCTATCTTCTCAACTATAACTTTATACCTTCTCCTGTAAGTGCTATGACCACAGACTAAGCTACTATTACCCATTTCCACTGCTTCTACTATAAGATATGTCACCACCTCCTGTTGGAGATGCTGTCATCTTAGTATGTCTTATGGTAGACTTATCTCAAAGCTTTGACATCTATACCTTTTTTTTTTCAGCAAAGTGATGTTTTTAAAAATCTGTGAAATGTTTTCCCATAAACTTCATCTCTGAATACATCTCCTATCATTCTTTCTCTTGTTCACTGGAACCCAGTTGTACAGATACTAGGTTTTTTTTTAACTCTAGGTTTTTGAACTTGTTATTATATCTGCCTGATATTCTCTTCTCATTTTAACCACATGACTTCCTTAAATATCACCATGTTAGGAAAAACTCCCTTGATATCCTTTCTCAAAGTCCCTAAGCACCATTGATCCCTTTACCTTCTTAAATTTTTATTCATTTCAGTTTAAATGAACTAGTATATAAATATGGCCACCAAATGTATGCTTCCCGAGAGCATGGACATTGCCTTTGATCATTAACTGTCAAATAGTTAATGCTGAGAACACTCCTTGGCACAAGCAGGTAATGAGAAAATATTTAGGGAATGGATAAACAAATGACTCTCAGGATCCTGGATGGATGTGTGTCACATATTTATAGAACATTGATAGAGCTTTTTGTCTGTTCCCAGGTTTGAGTTTGGAGAAAATGGGGAAGGAGACAGCACAAGTCCCTGAATTAGGAGACCAAGGTGATAATATGCTGTGTTTGGGGATGGTGCAGTGGCTTTTATTTAGTAACAGCTTAAAGTTTCCAAATTCACTCTGGTTTGGATAAAAGTTATTCATCTAGGTGGGAGGAGAACACTGAGGGTTGGAACCTGAAGGGCTGTGGGGGTGGAGAGGCAGTGAACATTATAGAGGTGCTATAGCCAAAAAGGAAGCAGAACAACAATCTACCAGTGTTGTAGATGCAGCAGGAAGAAGGGTTTTAAGAACTGTTGAGCCCTGTTCTAATTGTGGGGATGGTTTTAGACATGGGGAGTCAGAAGGAATGTGAATAACTACTGTGGAATAGAAAGGATGTGAGTAGATTGCCCAAGATGCTGAAGGAAGATACTTGGGATATTGGTGTAATTACGAACAAGACTCAATAAAAAGGGGTACTCAGACAGCAGGACCAAACTAATGAGCTGTTTCAGGTCCTGCTGCAGTGATCTGGCTGCCTGGTGAGACAGTAAGTGAGTTGTCAAGATGTCACAAAGACTTAGAATATGGCTGGGCCTTTCATAACACTGGATTGAAAGTTTGACTAAGTTGGTGATGAGATATAGTAACAGAGAACCATTGGCACTTCAGAGTCTCACAGTGTTGTGCATGATGCTAAGAGTGAGGTTAGACTCTGTTCATGGCTCTGGGGTATTGTTGGGCTCTCCCTGGAAATTGGAGCATACAATTAAGTGACCCTATTTGGGGGATGTAGCCAAACAAGTCAAGTCTTAGTAAGGTCCTGAGATGTCAGCACTTCAAATAGTCAGTGACACTGACATGTGCTATCTGAGCTGTCCGCTGTCAGCTTCTTAATCATTTGGCACCTGGTTAAGACAATGGGGCACTGGGCATGTGAGTAAGCTGTCCAGAGAAGAGAGAGTTTTCAGTATGCATTCCACTGGGAAAGAATAATTTGTGGTGATGAAAGGAAAAGCACACTATCCATGATCTTACTTAGTAGTCCAATGTAAGACTCTGATATCTGTGATACCAGAAAAACAGCACAATGCAGTTAAATATGCCCAAGTTGCCCTTAAATTAAAGGAATGGGTGTAAAGTAATCTATGCTAAACATAACTCCAAATGATCCCGAGATCATTACTAGCTAATCTGTTGTCCAGGGATGACATAATGGCAGTATTGGGTTAAGTACTTGTGTTGTCCAGAGATCCTACCTAAAGAGCAAGGCAATACCTAACACAGGCTGGAGCTGTCCGTGGTGCTGAACAAGAATTCTTGGGATGGGTGCAAGCTGAGTGGGAAAGCTGTTGTGAGAGAGACTTGGTGAGTGCCTGATCTCTATGTAGTGCTGAATGAATGTGTCAAGCTGAAGTGCTGAGAATGGCTGAATTTCTGTAGGAGTTAAAGTAGAATAAAGGAGAAATGTAAGGAAGAAAGAAATCTGGAAATTTGGGGGAAGAAATTGTCTAAAAGGCATTTAACAAAGGCATTTCTGCCCACCAGGATGGAAATCCAAATGAAGTTAAAGAGGAGGATTTTTTTCCCCTCTCAAATCATCACCCTAACACTTTGGAAATAGGATCAGAAGGAGGGAGAGTATTTTTGTTGCTAAGGTTGAAAACAAGTTCTTCTTCCTTTTTTTTTTTTTTTTTTTTGATCTCAAGATTTGGTAGTGTTATGGACCCAGAAGCTCAGGATGGTGGATTGAGTTAACTCTAAACATTCCAATTATTATTATTATTCCCCTAAATTACAGATAGTATAGTTTAGTCAGTATAATATAAGGCTTAGAGACAGAAAATTTGAGTCCTGATTCTAACTGGATGTTTTTAGCTCCCTGACCTTGATTTCTAGAATTTATAAACTGGCTATGACAACATCTGTCCTGCTAATATGACATGTTGTTGGAAGAATTACATAGTGTATATGAAAGCATTCTGAAATCTGAGAGCTGTACAAATGCACAATGTCAACTTTAATATTTCCCATAATATGTGCGATCTAACAGCCAATAGCCACCTAGCGTATTGCAACTCCACACCACTAGCTCCCAGCAAATAAACTAAATAAACATGCGAGATCATTCACAATTAATCACAATATAAAGAACTTGTAACATTTCCACTGCGTTTCTCCATCCCCCATTTTCAGTATGAGAATACTTCTGAATATAGCTCAGCTCTCCCAAATCAAACTATATATTTCATGAAGTAATTCAAATTACAATGGACTAAGGAATTGGAAAGTAGTCCATGCTGTGAATATGATTTTTTTATTTCAAATATATAGAATCTACATCTTTTCTACTATTCCTAGTACCTTCTCCCCAACAAGTACCTATTCTATACAGTAGAATTCAATAGGAATATATATCCCTTAACAGGTCTTCAGAATTTTTGGATGAGGAAGCCTGATAAACACTGCGGATTCTTAGGATTTTAATTGTAACTTAATACACACAGGTATATTTAGGTAAGTCAAATATTTTGTAGGAAATAAATGCAAGCTTCATTCCATAAGAATTTTGAAATTGGGCTGGGGAGACAGAATAATGGTTATGCAAAGAAACTTTCATGCCTGAGGTTACAAGATCCCAGATTCAATCCCCAGCACCACCATAAGCTAGAGATGAATAGTGCTCTAATCTCTCCCTCTCCCTCTCTCCCTCTCTCCCTCTCTCCCTCTCTCTCTCTCTCTCTCTCCTTCTCTCTCTATTCCTCTATGACTTTCTCTCTGTATCTCTCACATTAAAGTAAATAAACAATATTTTAAAAAGAATATTGAAATCACCATACAGGCAACAATTTGCTACTTGTGAGGTCCTGCAAGCAGTATAATGTGGGTTATTCATTTCATAACTAGGTATAAAGATTTGTTTTTAGGGATCTGAGGTTTTTTTAGGTCACAGATTTATCTAGATGATATGACATCACAAAGGTCTTGCATGACAAATAATACATCCTTTAGTGAATGATAAAATCACTCAACCCTCTCTAGCTGAATCCAGGTCCTTTCACCAAAGCTTTTACTAAAGTGCAAATGATCATCCATAGTGGCAAATCTAAACAGATCTTCAGACCTCTACTCACTTTCCTTCTCAACAGGATCTGACACGGCTGGCCACTCTGTTTTTCTCAAGTCCCCCCCACCCCCACCCCCGCTTCTTTGTTCCATTGAAGACTTCACTGAAGGCTGTTTTCCTTGTGGCTATGAGACAGTGAAGCTTCTCAGGGTTCTGCCCTTGTCCTTCTCTACATCCTGCCTCATGGAAATGCCAGTTCTCCTTGTGATTTTAATTTCCTTTCACATTTCTTTTCTGTGCCAAACCTGACCACCTGCCTGTACTTTGGGCTACCTCCTCCATCTAAATGGGCTTCTTTTCTGTTCTCTAGTTTGTTGGATGGTTCCACTGAGCACCTGACTGCTCGCACCATAAACCCATAGACTCTTTCTCTCCCACACTCTCTCCACATGTAAGCCAGTCATCAAACAACAGCCAACTCTCATCTGCTCTCAGTGCTGGCATATTAGCAGCACTCACTCTAAACTGTTTTCCTTACATCCATAGCAAGCACATCCTATCTTTAAAATGTGAATATGGGAGGTGCATGGTAGCACGGTGGGTTAAGCTCATGTGGCTCAAAGCTTAAGGATCCTGAGCCGGGTGAAGCAGGTCTGCAGGTGTCTATTATCTTTCTCTACCCCTCTCTGTCTTCCCCTCTTCTCTCCATTTCTCTCTGTGTATCTAACAATGATGACATCAATAACAACAATAATAATATCTACAACAATAAAAAAACAATGGCAACAAAAGGGAAAATAAATACAAATTTTTAATGTGAATATGATCTTCTCACTCCTCCGATCATACCTTTCAAAAGTTTTGCAACCCTTTGAGATGATGAAAAATTCATTCCCCTGGCACGTAAGTCATGAAGGGATCAACCCATCTCCTTCCATAGCTCCACAACCTTGCATCACTGCCAGGAGTTAAATGGCATTCCCTCAGTTACACATATTCACTGAATCCGTTTCTGCTTTGGATGTCATAATATGCATTGTCTTATAGATCAGACAAGTTCCATGTGTCCCTCTCCACGGGCTCCTATTCTTCTAGACCAGACATGTTCCATGTGTCCCCCGATGGACTCCTATTCTTCTAGACCAGACGTGTTCCATGTGTCCCCCGATGGACTCCTATTCTTCTAGACCAGACATGTTCCACATGTCCCCCCTGATGGACTCCTATTCTTCTAGACCAGACGTGTTCCATGTGTCCTCCCTGATAGACTCCTATTCTTCTAGACCAGACATGTTCCATGTTTCCCCCCCCTTGATGGACTCTTATTCTTCTAGACCAGACATGTTCCATGTGTCCCCCCTGATGGACTCCTATTCTTCTAGACCAGACATGTTCCATGTGTCCTCCCTGATGGACTCCTATTCTTCTAGGCCAGACATGTTCCATGTGTCCCCCCTGATGGACTCCTAGTCTTCTAGACCAGACATGTTCCACATGTCCCCCCTGATGGACTCCTATTCTTCTAGACCAGACATGTTCCACATGTACCCTCTGATGGACTCCTATTCTTCTAGACCAGACATGTTCCATGTGTCCCCCCCCTCGATGGACTCTTATTCTTCTAGACCAGACATGTTCCATGTGTCCTCCCTGATGGACTCCTATTCTTCTAGGCCAGACATGTTCCATGTTTCCCCCCTGATGGACTCCTATTCTTCTAGGCCAGACATGTTCCACATGTCCCCCCTGATGGACTCCTATTCTTCTAGACCAGACATGTTCCACATGTCCCCCCTGATGGACTCCTATTCTTCTAGACCAGACATGTTCCACATGTCCCCCCTGATGGACTCCTATTCTTCTAGACCAGACATGTTCCACATGTCCCCCCTGATGGACTCCTATTCTTCTAGACCAGACATGTTCCACATGTCCCCCCTGATGGACTCCTATTGTTCTAGACCAGACATGTTCCACATGTCCCCCCTGATGGACTCCTATTCTTCTAGGCCAGACATGTTCCACATGTTCCCCCTGATGGGCTCCTATTCTTCTAGACCAGACATGTTCCATGTGTCCTCCCTGATGGACTCCTATTCTCTATACCAGACATGTTCCATGTGTCCTCCCCTCGATGGACTCCTATTCTTCTAGACCAGACATGCTCCATGTGTCCCCCCCTCGATGGACTCCTATTCTTCTAGACCAGACATGTCCCATGTGTCCTCCCTGATGGACTCCTATTCTTCTAGACCAGACATGTTCCACGTGTCCCCCTGATGGACTCCTATTCTTCTAGACCAGACATGTTCCACGTGTCCCCCTGATGGACTCCTATTCTTCTAGACCAGACATGTTCCACATGTTCCCCCTGATGGACTCCTATTCTTCTAGACCAGACATGTTCCACATGTTCCCCCTGATGGACTCCTATTCTTCTAGGCCAAACATGTTCCACATGTCCCCCCTGATGGACTCCTATTCTTCTAGGCCAGACATGTTCCACATGTCCCCATGATGGACTCCTATTCTTCTAGACCAGACATGTTCCACATGTACCCCCTGATGGACTCCTATTCTTCTAGACCAGACATGTTCCATGTGTCCCCCCCCTGATGGACTCTTATTCTTCTAGACCAGACATGTTCCATGTGTCCTCCCTGATGGACTCCTATTCTTCTAGGCCAGACATGTTCCATGTTTCCCCTCTGATGGACTCCTATTGTTCTAGACCAGACATGTTCCACATGTCCCCCCTGATGGACTCCTATTCTTCTAGACCAGACATGTTCCACATGTCCCCCCTGATGGACTCCTATTCTTCTAGACCAGACATGTTCCACATGTCCCCCCTGATGGACTCCTATTCTTCTAGACCAGACATGTTCCACATGTTTCCCCTGATGGACTCCTATTGTTCTAGACCAGACATGTTCCACATGTCCCCCCTGATGGACTCCTATTCTTCTAGACCAGACATGTTCCACATGTCCCCCCTGATGGACTCCTATTGTTCTAGACCAGACATGTTCCACATGTCCCCCCTGATGGACTCCTATTCTTCTAGACCAGACATGTTCCACATGTTCCCCCTGATGGACTCCTATTCTTCTAGACCAGACATGTTCCACATGTCCCCCCTGATGGACTCCTATTCTTCTAGGCCAGACATGTTCCACATGTTCCCCCTGATGGGCTCCTATTCTTCTAGACCAGACATGTTCCACATGTCCCCCCCCTCGATGGACTCCTATTCTCTATACCAGACATGTTCCATGTGTCCCCCCCCTCGATGGACTCCTATTCTTCTAGACCAGACATGTTCCATGTGTCCCCCCCCCCTCGATGGACTCCTATTCTTCTAGACCAGACATGTTCCATGTGTCCCCCCCCTCGATGGACTCCTATTCTTCTAGACCAGACATGTTCCATGTGTCCCCCCCCTCGATGGACTCCTATTCTTCTAGACCAGACATGTTCCATGTGTCCCCCCCCTCGATGGACTCCTATTCTTCTAGACCAGACATGTTCCACATGTCCCCCCTGATGGACTCCTATTCTTCTAGGCCAGACATGTTCCACATGTTCCCCCTGATGGGCTCCTATTCTTCTAGACCAGACATGTTCCACATGTCCCCCCCCTCGATGGACTCCTATTCTCTATACCAGACATGTTCCATGTGTCCCCCCCCTCGATGGACTCCTATTCTTCTAGACCAGACATGTTCCATGTGTCCCCCCCCTCGATGGACTCCTATTCTTCTAGACCAGACATGTTCCATGTGTCCCCCCCCTCGATGGACTCCTATTCTTCTAGACCAGACATGTTCCATGTGTCCCCCCCCTCGATGGACTCCTATTCTTCTAGACCAGACATGTTCCATGTGTCCCCCTGATGGACTCCTATTCTTCTAGTCCAGACATGTTCCACATGTCCCCCTGATGGACTCCTATTCTTTTAGGCCAGACATGCTGCATGTGGCCCCTCCAAAGGGCTTCTATTTATCCTTCAGCATGACAAAGAGTTAATTCCTTCAGAGCAGATTTTTTCTTTCCTGACCCTCTGGCCTCGACTTTCTTTGTTATTCATTGGCACCTCAGCCTGCACGTTCACGGTTACCATCTATCTCATTGGTTATCTACCCAGTGCTTGATTCTGTGATGGAAAACACCTCCCCACCTCCGGGAGTCATAAGCATCTTTCCCCCTTGCTGTATCTATTATGACCAAGGTAATGGGGCATGTGGAAGTGCTTGCTTGCTGTATCTAGGCAACTCTATGTACAAGGACAAATGAGTGAAAGGGTTAAATATGTGTGTGTGTGTTGATGGCTTTCAGAGAGAAGCATCATGAATGTGACCCATGTGTGCTCATTCTAGAGTTTATGTTGTTATTGCACCTGGTTTGACTGTAGAGTGAGAGGTATTATTCCATTTAAAGATATGTTTTTGTTTATTGTATTCATTATTGGATAGAGACAAGAGAGAAATTGAGAGGGGAGGGGGAAATGGAGAGGGAGAGAGACACCTGCAGCCTTGTTTCATCACTTGTGAATCTTTCCCTCTGAAGGTGGGGACCAAGGGATTGAACCTAGAATCTTGAACACTTTAATATGTGCGCTTAACCAGGTGAGTCACCACCTGACTCCAAGAGGTATCATCCCCATTTCTCAAAGATGCTGAGTGGGCTTGAACCTCTCCTGAGCAGGAAGAGGAGGCTGGAGCTATCCATGAGGGCAAGAAAGCTGAAATGGGCACAAAGATGATAGAGAATTCAGAGGCATTTACAAGGATTGAGGTGTCACAGTGCACCCGCATGAGCTGCGATTTCAGAACAGGAAACATCCTGGATAAGGCCTTCTGCTCACTTGTTTGCGGATGTTGAGCCCATTTAGATTTGGACTCTGAGAAGCAATTCCCAACGAGGCTGCTGAGGCAATTCTCTGAAGTGACATTTGTGAGTTTGGGTGCCTTATGAATCTGGAAGTTATATCGCGGTTTGGATTCATTCTGACGCTGATCTTGGGAGGAAACTGAAGTTTTGCCCAGTTGGGTGCTGGGTAGGTTCCATGCAGACAGGTTGACTGAGCCGTAGCAGACGGCAGGACTGGATTGTGTGCCTGGCTGGCTGGCAGAATTGTTTCTCTCTAACATGTGGGACTTGTTCTGCTGCTGTCTGGAGGCTCCTCCAGAAAGAATAGGAGGGTTCCCTTCATGTTTATTTTAGCTTCTGACTCCTTCGGGAACAGAAGCAACAGATATGCGTCTTCTTGCCTATATTTATATGTGAACATGGTCTTGTGCAAATTTATGTTTCAGGGGGTTTTCTCTTAAACTTGACAGAGCCTGGTAGTACCCAGGGAAGCTTCTAGCAGTGGTGAGGCGAGTAAGACAAGACTTAGCTCTTCCTTCCTCATTTTTTTTTTTTGCCTCCAGGGTTATCTCTGGGACTCGGTGCCTGCACTACAAATCCACTGCTCCTGGAGGCCGTTTTTCCCATCTTGTTGCCCTTGTTGTTGCTGTTACTGTTATTGGTGCCATTGCTGCTGTTGTTGGATAGGACAGAGAGAAGTAGAGAGAGGAGGGGAAGACAGAGAAAAACAGACACCTGCAGACCTGCTTCACCACCTGTGAAGCAACCCTCCTGCAGGTGGGGAGCAAGAGCTCGAACTGGGATCTTTATGCTGGTCCTTGTGCTTCACACCATGTGCCTTTATCCCCCTGTGCTGCTGCCGGACCCTGCTCTTTCTCATCCGTCAAATGTTAGAATCTCTTTCGCTTTCTGAAACAGCTAATGACTACTACCCATTTGCCTTGTTACATGTTGTAGAAGATGTTACAGCATGAAGGGAAGAGCATTGGGTTAGAAGTTACAAGACTGCTAGCTACGGGGTCTTTTATAAACATGGTCCGTTTGGGGCTGGTGTGGTGGCATACCTGGTTGAACACACAGGTTGAATTGTGCTCAGGTTTGGGGTATTTTATCTCTCTGATATTTTTCTCATCTGTACAATAAAGGAATCAGTCTAGGTATATACGTGAGGTCCTAAATATTAAAGGGCCAGGTGGTGGTGGAGCACATATGTTCTAATGCAGAAGCACCCTGAGTTAAGCCCCCAGTCCACACCTGCAGGGGAGAAACTCTGCCAGCGGTGAAGCAGGTCTCTCTTTCTCTCTCCCTCTCTATCACCTCCTTCTTCTCACTTTCTCTATGCCTCTATCCAAAATATACAAAACATATGAGACCCTTCATTTTTTTTACTCCAGGGATGTTATTGGAACTCCCTGCCTGCATGATTCCACTGCTCCTGGTGGCCATTTTTCCTTTTCCTCTAGATAGCAGTGAGAGATAGAGCGAGAGAGAGCGATACAGCAAGGGGAGACACCACAGCACTGCTTCACTGCTCACAAGGCTTCATCCTTGCAGGCATTCTCATGTGGTGATCCAGGACTTGATCCTCCCTCCAGGCACGTGGCTACATGTACACCCTATGCCCCGGCATGTCCATCTTTTAAAAAAAATAGTCTCTTGTTTTGGAAGTCTTTGAATCATCTCAGAGAGGAAAGAAACCCTAGGAGTCAAGAACTAATTAGAAAAGTAAATAAGCACTAAATTGTGTGGTACTGACACAGGAGTTCTAAGCAAAAGAGAGAGAGAGAGAGAGAGAGAGAGAGAGAGACCCAACTTATTGAAAGAGGGCCCAGCATAGAAGAAAGAACCTGGCAAAGGTTTTCTTCCCTGGAGGAAGCTGTGCAGAGTGTTCTGTGTCTCTGGGCTACAAGAGCCACATGCTCCTTGTGGGTGGGAGAGGCACAAGTGTCCTCTGGACTCCCAGAGCCTAAAGAAAATGCACAGGCATGACAGGAATGAAGGTCCCCTCTGGTGGAAAGTGACCTCTGGGCCACCACGTTCTTTGCCTGCCTGTTTGAACACCTTCTAAAAGCAGGGCCCTATATGGAGCCCCTGTCCGCAAGGCAATCCTGCAGCTGCTAATCTTCATCTTTTACATTAGTTACTTTAGAGCCAAGTGTATTTCTTTTGAAGAATAATCCTCCCTTTCTTTTGCTATGTTTCTAAAGAAAAAAAAATGCAAATTCTGCCAGGTAGAAATGGGTTTTGGACAGGGTTCTAAGGCAATAGCATTGTGACTATTGTGTAAATGCCAACCGGCATAATGCCGCCCACTCCTTTAGTCCAGAGAAACAAGGGGACTCAGAAAAGCTGTGCTCCTGCCCAGCTCCTGACACTGAAGGCATCTGTCTTTTGTCCACAAATTACATTCTGAGTTGATCCTCACATTCAGCTTCCAAATGTCAAATTCTGACAAAAATAAGGTAGCTCCTTTTTTGTGTGTTTGTTTCAGGCTATTACTTGGTTACTTCCTCAGAGAAGTCTTCTTTATTCTTTCCTTCCTAAATAAGTGGTCTTCAAGATGATCTCCCAGAGATCCTCATTCTTCCCTGGCACTGATTGCAGTTTGTAATTATGTCTGTTGGTATGTTTGTTTGTTTAATATCTGTCGGCCCCACTAGACTGAAGGTCTTAGAAGGGCTGAAACAAAAATGTATCCCTCCCACAGGTCTGTGCTGCCATTACATGGCACAGTGAATGCTAAGACATAGCTCTGGGTAGCGATGAGGTCTCAGTGAAGCAAGCATATATTTCGAACTAGTAATATGTGCTTCATCTTTCAGATCTTTCAGAATGCATGTGTGATTCCATCTGATATCTGAGTCCTCTATTATGACTCTTTCCAATAAGGCAAAATATTTTCTATTGCTTAAGATTCTGGCTGTCCAAGCAGTAGCCTAGGGTAATAATGGTATAGTCACTGGACTCTGGGGCCAGACTGTTTGCATTTCAATTCCCACACTACATGTCACTGGCCACACTGTATGTTTACTTGGTGAGTCTGTCCTCAGTTTTCTCATCTATAAAATAGGCATGATGACAGCATTATGAGTGAGTGGCTGTGCGAGTGAAGTGATTGGGGTCAGAGATGTGAGGGTAAAGTCCACCAGGATGCCCTAAGCCACTCCCTCCTCTCCTGGTTACAGCTGAACTTCAAGGCAGGTAGCCCACTAATTCTTTTCTGGCTAATAGTAACACTGAGATCACTCCCCGATCCTGCTCTGCCTACTGTCAAGTTTTGAAGCAGATCACAATCTCTGAGTACAACCAGACTGGGCTCAGTCAGGGTCAGCCCCTGAGCCACCATGTCCTTCGGTGACTCCCTGCCTGCTTTCTAGGTGTCTCTGATCTTTTGCCTAATTCACATTTTCAATTTTTTTAAACCTTTGTTTATTGAATAAAGACAGCCAGAAATCGAGCGGGTGGGAGGAGATAGAGAGAAGGAAAGAGAGATACCTGTAGCCCCGCTTCAGCACTTGCAAAGCTCTTCCCCTGCAGGTGGGGACAGGGGGCTTGAACACGGGTCCTTGGGTATTGTAACATGTGTGCTCAACCAAGTGTACCATCTCCTGGCCCCCTTTTTTACTTTTATATTTCCTGCACGGCGTTTTCATTGCCTGGTATGCAGTAGCCCCGCATCTTCTCCATCCAGCCTGAGCCCGCCACTCACTATTCAAGGCCTCCTTCAACTCCCATGCTGCTGCAGAAGCACCCACTGATTTACGTTGTTCGTGAGCACCTCAAAATAACAACAATAACAACTCACCAACTGTGACCACAAAGGCATGATTCACTCCAGCCCTCCCCCCACCTCTGGACACTGTCAAACACAAGGTCAAGTTTACACGTGCTGATTGATGTCTTTGTGCAGAGCTTTTGAAACCTGCAGCCCCTAACCAGAGTGTGGATGAGGCTGCCCTAACAGGCTCCCCTCTTTTCCACTCAAACCAAGTTGGGAACCACGATGGCCCTGGGGAGAGGGGAGCAGCTCACCTTCTGGGTTGGGGGACCTGGTCCTGGCTCTTTGTGCCAACCACCAAAAGTCACTGTGTGACTTTGAAAAAGTCACTGACCCAGAGACTTCAGATCTCAACATGTCTTATCTCCAGCAGGAAGAGACAAGACTAAATTGTAAGAATGGTAACTATTCAGTGGAGCTCCCTTCTTTCTTTAGACATCCCCCTGTTTAAGCCTCTGAGTCATCTTATGAAATGTGTATTTTTACTGCCATTCTGCAGTTGGGGAAACAGAGGGATAAAGGAAGGGAGAGCTGTCTAATGTTCTAGTAGCAAAGGTGGGGCACTAACCGACATCCCACTCAGCCCACTGGCTGTGCTCTTAGCTTCTGCCCCCTATAACTGTCTGTGGTCACTGTGACCTCGCCCTGCTCTGCTGCACAGCTTCCGAAGACATGGCTAGAGTTCTCTGGGGAGCTTCAGGGGAAAGCAGGAGAGCAGACAGCAAGGGAAGGAGAGTGATTGTGGAGTCTGATGGGCAAACTTGAACAGTGACAGTCTCTCAGAAAGGACTAAAGCCCTGAGAATTGATGCCACCAGGCAAGGGAGTGGACAGATCTGTCTGAAGGCAGTGAGTGAGGGAAGGGGTTGTCATATTTGAATCTTGCTCCATATGACCCAGGCTACCAAGTCATGATTTTTAGTCAGGAAACATTATTGAATTGCTCCTGTATATAAAAATTTGATGGATCAGGGCCAGGAGGTAGCCTTCCCAGTAGAGCCTTTGGCTTACCAGGCTTGAGGTCTCAGGTTCAAGACCCAGCACTCCATGGCAGCACCAGGGATGAAGGGAGAGCTCCATGGATGATGGAATGATGCTGTGGTGTCTCCCATCTCTCAATCTCTCCCGCCTCTCTAAATAAAACTGTGAAACCAATGCTGAGTCCAGAAGGTCACTCAGTGGTATTGGTCATGCATGGGAGCCTTAGTTCACTCCCTGACACCATACTAAAACTTTGGGGTGATGGGAGTCGGCGGTGCGCAGTGCATTAAGTGCACATGGCACAAAGCGCAAGGACCAGCATAAGGATCCGGGTTCGAGCCCCCGGCTCTCCACCTGCAGGTGAGTTGCTTCACAAGTGGTGAAGCAGGTCTGCAGGTGTCTATCTTTCTCTTCCCCTCTCTGTTTCCCCTCCTCTCTTGATTTCTCTCTGTCCTATCCAACAATGACATCAATAACAACAATAATAACTACAACAGTAAAACAACAAGGGCAACAAAAGGGAATAAATAAATATAAAAAAACTTAAAAAAAAAACTTTGGGATGGTGAGCAGGCAGTAGTGTGTGTACCTTGTTAAGCACACATTACGGTGTATAAGGACCCAGGTTCAAACCCTCAGTCTCCACTTGCAGAGAAAAAGCTTCATGAGTGGAGAAGTAGGGCTGTAGGAGTCTGTCTCTCTCTCCCTGTCTAGCTCCTCATCTCCCCTCAATTTCTTGCTGTCTCTAGCCAATGATAAAAAAATTAAAATATTTTAAAGAAACACCTTTTTTAATGGGGATTCAAAAAATCAAAGAAACAGCCCCAGGCACTCAGAAACTCATGTTTTGGTGTGAGCAAAAGACAAATAGAAGGACCATTCTAGGAGGACACATGCACTGTACAAACAGGTGAAGAACTGAGGCAAAGCATGAGAAGGAGAGAGAGGGGACTGAACCGTATGGGAGAATGGTAACTTTTCTGGACTCAAAGGGCAGTAGGATCTGAGGATCAAGTGAGTCTGGAGAAGGGCCAGTCCCACAGGCGAAGAAGCTCTGAAGAAAGGGAGGCCGAGTGGTGCCTCCTGGTTGAGAACACAGGTTACAGTGTAAGAGGGGGAAAGCTTCACAAGTGGTGAAGCAGAGCTGCAAGTGTCTCTCTTTCTATATTTCTGGCTCCCCACCCCTCTCAATTTCTGGCTGTCTCTATCCAGTAAATAAAGATTATATATATATGAAAAAGAAGGTGTGAAAAAATAGAAGGGCTTGTGGTCTCACTTTGTGGACCCTAAACCCATCTGCTCAGAGCAGTGTGTGCTCATGGGAAGCTTCTTGACTGGACTGGACTCTGATACAAAGGACTGCATCTGCCTTTTGTCCTCTTAGAACAGAATTGCTCTGGCTATAATATTTAATAGTGCAGGACTCTTTCTCCACCATCACAGACCACCCTCAGCTTCCTTTTCCATCTCCTTTTGATACTGGTCTTCTTAAAATCATCTTTGGAGATATGTTCTTTTTCATATGCCTAGGGTTTAAAACAATGCCGATGTTTCACTTTAAGTCCTTGTTCCTTACCGTTGCTATCATTATTAGTACCACTGTTATTTGACTGCTAAGTGAGTGAACAGGGAACCAGTAAATTACTTGTTAAGACCACTCTAAAATCCTCCTGACATTTCAAAGCATCCCTGCGCCATTTCAAAAACAAATTCTTCCATCAGACTAAAAGCAATTCATTTCTGTGTCATTTCCACCTTCCTCCCACACCACACGGCTAGAAAGGCCAACCTTTTGGCTTCTGTTACCCGAAATACATATGTGCAGTTGGGTTTACCTGCCTCATTCTGCAAGTCTAGTAAAGCTGACTCAAACCGCACTCTCAACTCAAAACCGACTCATCTTGTTCCTTGGCACCAGTCAGGATAAATCACAAAGAACAAATCATGATTAAGAATCAAACTGACAGGCAGTGTACTTGAGCTATGTGGGAAGACCACCAAAGGCAGAAACACAGAGATTTCAGAATGAGTCATCTTTCTGGATTTCAGATTTGGGACTAAAGACAAAGCATCACTGGCTGTGGCCCTACCTGTTGTTACCTTTCTTTTCTTTAATTTTTATTTATTTATTTTCCCTTTTGTTGCCCTTGTTGTTTTTGTTGTTATTGGATAGGACAGAGAGAAATGGAGAGAGGAGGGGAATACAGAGAGGGGAAGAGAAAGACAGACACCTGCAGACCTGATTCATCACTTGTGAAGCGACCCCCCTGCAGGTGGGGAGCTGGGGACTCGAACCGGGATCCTTATGCCGGTCCTTCTGCTTTGTGACACCTGCACTTAACCCACTGCTCTACCACTCAGCTCCCTGTTGTTACCTTTCTAAACACGTGTAAAAGCACCACTTCAGGTGAGAGAAAACCCCCTGGGCAGCTGAATGTGTCTCTTTTTGTCACAGTATGCTAATATGGAGGCTACTCAATTTTGTCATCCTTCAGAATGTTTTGAAAATATCCCATAATGCCCGGCTTTCACCCCTAGACATTCAGATTCCATGGGTCTAAAGAGGGGTCTGGAGTCTGTGATCTTCACAAGTCTCCAGCTGATGATGATGCATAGCCAACAGCGGGAACCACTAATCCAACCTTCCCCAGGCTTCTCCAACAAGCAGACGTGTCACTTCAAGTTGGAGACAAAACTTGTCCGTCAAGGACTGTATCAGCAACCAGCAGACACCACAGATCCCCTGCTGCCTCTGTCCACCCTGGCTCAGTGTGATATTCTCATCAGTGCCCCTAAAATAGTTGACTTCTGTTACCACAGCTTTGGTCAAAAGGTCTGAAATCATACCGCTACTGAGACATCTCTTTCTATCACTGTTGCTCTGTAAAGAGTGCCACTGAGGTAGAGTGTTGAAACTGGTGGTGTTGGTATTTAGCTCTGTCTCCTCACCTCATCTTTTAGAATAATGGAACAAGGAGAGTCTTCTATACAGATAGATGAATAGTATTCTTTTTTTCTTTCTGAGAGATAAGTGCTTGGAGAAGATCAAATATCCCAAAGACTGTGCCCTCCCCCCCCCCTTTCTCTTTCTTTACTTTTTGCTCATGGATACAAATCTATTATTCTTCCCATATGGCCCCAAGCATGTATCTTTACACCATCGGCCATAGACTGCCCCACCCACCCCCGAGCCCCACAGTCAAACCTTTGTTGCTCAGTCTTGCTTGTCTTCTAGGAAAGAGGTTCTCTCTTCTATCCCAAATGGCCTCCACTGGAAAACATGAGTCACTGGAACATTCGTTCAGCTTCACACACAAGAAGCAACGCCTCCTGCCATCCAACAAGAGGCTGGGGAGTGACTCTGGCAGGGGGAGCCAGTCAGAGACCCCCAGGTTCGCAAAGATGGAGAAGGTGGTCTGGCCTGTCTGATAAAACCCTCTCTGCTGTGCATGGAGCAGCAGGGACTCAGGCTTTCTGGGGGGCCATTTCCCATCACCAGCCACCAGTTCCACCCTGGCTGCAGGCACTCCAGAAAGTGCACTCCTCGGCTGGAAGGAGGGCGGAGGGAGTGTGGGGAGATGCTTATGTGTGATTAGATGGTAAAGTAACAAATGTGATTTTGAATGATCTCCTGGGAAAGGCTGAAATCCGAGGAAGCAAAGAGGCTGCACTTAGATAACGATGCTTCTGGTGGCGTCCACAGTAGACTCCCAACCCCAGCAAGGCAGCCTGGGGGTCAGTCTCTCGGTTGACCCAGAAGAGAGGGCTTGCACCCCTTACACGTGGCTTCCTTGTCTCTAGCTTCAGACCCCAGAACAATCGCTCATGCTTATTAAAAAAGTGCTTTCCCCTCCCCCAATTGAAAACTTAAAAGCTTCATTTATGTCTTTATTTACTGCATTTTGGGGAAGAATATAGTTGACTAGGCATTTCATATTCATTTTTTTTTAATTCCCTTCAAAGAAGAATTCTTTTTGTTGTTGTCGTCATCTTTATTTATTTGATAGAGAGTCAGAAATCAAGAGGGAACGGGGAGATAGAGAGGGAGAGAGACAGAGAGATACCTACAACCCTGCTTTACTACTCAAAAAGCTTTCCCCCTGCAGGTGGGGACCGGGAACTTGAACCTGGGTCCTTGTGCATTGTAACATGTGAGCTCAACCAGGAGCGCCACCACCCATTCCCTGCAGATTACATATTCTTCATGTACACTCACAAATACACCAGGTCTTATGAAATAATAGTTTGAGATGACATTGTAAGGATGGTCTCAAACCTCAGATCCAACACATGGAAGCAGCTGGAGAGAAGGAGTTGTCGCCACGACCATGGAACTAGAAAGGAGAGCGAGGTGATAGTGAGGGTCATGCATGCTTCCCGACTCTTCTGTGGCTGCCTGGCTCATTCTGGGCTGGGAGGAAAGCTGTCCCCCACTGTCAATTTGTATTACAGGAAACTGACTTCATGCTTTATTGCATTACAACTCCATTTGCTTAAGAAATATAAAGAAAACACAGAGAGAGAGAGAGATGCTCTTCAGGTCAGGATTCAGTTCTTAGGAAGTGTTGGTCTGTTCCTGTACAAACCACAACTGTTGAAGAGGCAGGTCAAGGAGGGTTCTTGAAGGTAGAGCTCAGTAGAGGATGAAAGCCCAAGGGGGTGAGCTTCTGGACAGTTCTAAGGGGCTGAGAGGGAGAAGATGGCACTTCTTGTGGCCCAGAAGCCTCCTTAAAATGCTTCTCCTTGAGGTTGTGGGGTCAAAGGAACCCTCCTGCACTGCTGGTGGGGATGTAAATTGGTCTTACCTCTGCGGAGAACAGTCTGGAGAACTCTCAGAAGGCTAGAAATGGACCTACCCTATGACCCTGCAATTCCTCTCCTGGGGATATATCCTAAGGAACCCAACACACCTATCCAAAAAGATCTGTGTACACGTATGTTCTTAGCAGCACAATTTGTAATAGCCAAAACCTTCAAGCAACCCAGGTGTCCAACAACAGATAAGTGGCTGAGCAAGTTGTGGTATATATACACAATGGAATACTACTCAGCTATTAAAAACGGTGACTTCACTGGTTTCAGCCCATCTTGGATGGAGCTTGAAGATATCATGTTAAGTGAGATAAGTCATAAAGAGAAGGATGAATATGGGATGATCTCACTCTCAAGGAGAAGTTGAAGGACAAGATCAGAAGAGAAAACACAAGTAGAACCTGAACTGGAGTTGGCGTATTGCACCAAAGTAAAAGACACTGGGGTGGTGGGGGCGAGTACAGGTCCTGGAAGAGGATGACAGAGGACCTAGTGGGGGTTATATTGTTATGTGGGAAACTGGGAAATGTTATGCATGTACAAACTATTGTATTTACTGTTGAATGTTGGGTTAAGTGCAGGTGGTACAAGGCGCAAGGACCAGTGCTAAGGATCCCAGTTCGAGCCCCCAGCTCCCCACCTGCAGGGGAGTCGTTTCACAGGCAGTGAAGCAGGTCTGTAGGTGTCTGTCTTTCTCTCTCCCTCTCTGTCTTCCCCTCCCTTTTCAATGTCTCTCTGTCCTATCCAATATAATGGGGGGGGGGGAATGGAATAAAGGGTTCATAGTGCAGGCACCAAATCCCGGCGATAACCCTGGGGGCAAAGAAAAAAATCTCTAAAACATGATGATGGTCACACAAAGACTTTAACACCAGACCGCTGTATAAAGTGCACTTATGACAGTATAGAACTGACACTACACTGATCTTAACTTTATGGAAAAAAAATCGAACAGAGGTTGGGTGACAGTTCATCCAGGGTTGGGCCCCTGGCCACCCCATGGGAGCATCCGCAAAGCAGAATGCCTCATGTGTTGTCAAGCGGTAAGCAGTGTCATGGTCTCTCTATCTGTCTTTCTCATCCATAAATTCTGACTTAAAAAAGAGTCTGCCAGGAGCAGTGGAATCATGCAGGTAAAGTTCCAGTGAAAATCTTAGTGGGATTTTTTTTTCAGCTAACTGCAGAGAATGTTGTGTGGGTGGTAAGATAGCAAAGATGTGGGTATAAATAAAGAAATTATGAGCAATTGTTTTTTTCTTTTTAAAATCTTATCTCCATATTTTTTTTTCCAACACTAGAATTTAAGACAACACTTAAAGAGTTTAACCAGGGATGATTCTTCCCAAAGTGTTTGCTCTGCAATTCCCGGAGAGATTGCTGGGAGGACAGAACCTTTCCTCCAAGGGGTCCCCTATACACCCTGGGAACACTCCTGACTTCACCTCTCCAAATCTGCACAGCTTGGGAAGAGCTGTTGTCTACTGTTAAAATGTTTCCTTTCTGCTTTTTAAAATTTTTTTATATTTATTTATTCCCTTTATGTTGCACTGTTGTAGTTATTATTGTTGTTGTCGTCATATTGGACAGAGAGAAATGGAAAGCGGAGGAGAGGAAAGCGGACAGAGAGGAGGAAAGACAGACACCTGCAGACCTGCTTCACAACCTGTGAAGCGACTCCCCTGCAGGTGGGGAGCCGGGGGCTCAAACCGGGAACCTTACTCAGGTTCTTATGCTTTGCACCACCTGCGCTTAACCCGCTGCACTATCACCTGACTCCCTTCTTTTTTTTTTTTTGTTTTTTTTTTGCTTTTTAGGGTTATTGTTGGGGCTTGGTGCCAGCACTATGAATCCATTCCTGTTGCCATTGTTTTCTTTCTTTCTTTTTTTTTTTTTTTTTTGTATAGGACAGAAAGAAATTGAGAGGGGAGTGGGAGATAGAGAGGGGAGAGAGAAAGATATAAGACCATAGACCTGCTTTATCACTTGTGAAGTGACACCCCTCCCCCCTTTCAGGTGAGGAGCTGAAGGCCTGAACCGGAATCTTTGTGTATCACACTATGTGCACTTAACCCCGGAGTGCCACAGCCCAGCTCCCCACCCCCGCTGCTTTCTGCTTTCTTGCCTCTTCTCAGCTTATCACCTGAACTTCTCAGTTCTCAATGGTGACAACTTTAGGGAAACAGTCCTGGGGTTGCAGTCAGGGAGGGGTGGGTTCTGCTGCCAATAAGTGTGCGTCCTTGGACAGTCATCTAATTTCTACTCTGGAGACCTCTGAGAAGCCTCTGGCTTTTATTTCCACCTGAACTTAGAAATGGCATAAAAGTCACCTGTCATCCCCTCCCTTGCAGCTACTCAGACACCCCACCACCCAAACTGAGTGTGGTGTGGTCTGTCCAGACTGTAACTAATTGCTACATCCCAAGACACTTGCAGAGCGATGCTTCCAGAGAAACTGCCAATTTTCAATACGACTATTTTTGCAGCAGTCAGAAATGCCTTTGCTCTCTGGCAGGCCAGGTCTGTGTCAATTGGGTGGAGTATGAGGGGGGATGAAGGCATTTAAGGAGAGCCACCCACTGATAACGCATTTTTATGCCCACAACCCACTAACTGGCATTGATCGGTCATGAGGTCTAGTTGAAGGTGAGTAAAGAGTTATCCGAGAAAGGTTTATACATCTCACAAGAGGAGTACCTCCCATCAGACCATCAGACCAGAGACACAGTGCTGAAATATTACTACCAAGTTAAAAGCAACAGAGGGCTGAGACGTACGACACTGTCGACGAAGCTGAGGAATATTGTGCTGTGTCAGAGAGTCAGATGCAAAGGCCACAGATGTGCTGGGCCATGTCTCTGAAATGTCCAGAGCAGACACATCCTTAGAAACAGACGTTATGGGGCGTCAGGCAGTGGTGCAGCGGGTTAAGCGCACATGGCACAAAGCATAAGGACCAGCATAAGGATCCTGGTTCTCGAGCCCCCGGCTTCCCACCTGCAGGGGAGTTACTTCACGGGCGGTGAAGCAGGTCTGCAGGTGTCTGTCTTTCTCTCCCCCCTCTCTGTCTTCCCCTCCTCACTCCATTTCTCTCTGTCCAACAGCAAACGACATCAACAACAGCAATAACTACAAGGCTACAACAACAAGGGCAACAAAAGAGGGGAAAATGGCCTCCAGGAGCAGTGGATTCATAGTGCTAGCACTGAGCCCCAGCAATAACCCTGGAGAAAGGAATGAACGGGAGGTGACTTCTAATGGATCTACAGCTTCTTTTGTAAATTTATTCAAATATTCTGGAGCATTCTAGATAGCGGTGATGGATGTGTATGTGGGTGCATGTGTAAATGTTACGGCATGAGAATTATATTCAACATATGAGGCTAAATTTGTTAACATGTATAGAAATACATACCCCCAAAATGTGCATGTAAAGCCAGGTGAGATTCAAATAAGATTTGTACCTGAGTTAATAGTACTATATCAAGACCAGTTTCCCAGCTTTGATAATGTCCTGGGCTATAGAGGATGCTGTCTCAGAAATAGGCTGTGGTGTGGATCGACCTGCTAACGCCCATGTCCAGCAGAGAAGCAGTTACAGAAGCCAGACCTCCTACCTTCTGCACCTCAAAAACAACCTTGGTCCATACTCCCAGTGGGGGACAAGTGATAGGATGAAGATAAGAGGACTCTGCACTCCAGCTCCATCAGCACCCAGAGAGACAGAAGGAAAAGGAGAGGGACACATGGAGGTAGTAATGTTATTATGAGTGACTTGGAGGGGAAAGGAGAATTGCATCAGTAAGAAAAAGGAGGCAATTATGTACAAGGGTAGACAGATCGTTGCAGAGATGATGATTGGCCCATGTCTGCAACCTCGGGGGAACTGTGGTAGCTTGCAGTGGGGAGACTGAAGATTCAGAACTCTGTTGGTGAGAATAGTGTGGAATTATACCCCTGTTGCCATGTAGGTTTGTAAATCAATATTAAATCACTAATACATTGTTTTTAAAAAGAGAATAATATCTTTGGGGGAAGCTAAGGTAAGGATACATGGAGATAGGACTAGATTTGCAGCCTCTTGTGAGTCTGGGACTGCCATATATATATTGAACACCATCACACGTGGCCAACTTTCCTTGGGTAGAGCTCAATGGTGGAGGAGGATCTAGGTGAGGACTTAAGAGTGTCATGTGGAAAACTGAGAAATGGCACACATATACCAAAAGTATTTTTGTATACATTTGTTCAGAGTAGCACAGTTTGTAATAGCCAAAACCTGGAAGCAACCCAGATGTCCATCAATAGATGAGTGGATGAGAAAGTTGTGGTATATATACACAATGGAATAGTACTTGGCTGTTAAAAATGGTGACTTCCATTTGAAATGAAAAAAAAATAAAAGGTGACTTTCCCAGAACCCTGCCCCACTAGGGAAAGAGAGAGACAGGCTGGGACTATAGATTGACCTGCCAATGCACCACCACTCGACCCTTTGGTCAGCCGTATTCCGCTGGCAGACAGAGTCCTTTCCCTGAGCATTGGCTAGACACCCTCAGCCTCCTTTGCTGGCTCCCCACCTCTGGCTAATGAACCACAGAACTGCTCCCGGTCCTTCCCAAAGTCCTCCTTCTGGTGATTTCATTCTTTCCCGTGACTCCAATTTCCTCCCTCTTGAGATGATACCTAAATCTCTCCAACACAAGCATTCCCCGTGTTCCTGATTCATCTATCCACTTACGTAACAGAAATCTAACTCTCCACTTAGTTATCACAGAAGAATCTTAGAGTGAATTTGTATAAACTGAGAGATTTCATTTCTAGCCCCAGGTCCTTCCCCCAAGTAAGCCTCCTCCAGAGTTCCCTGCCCAGTCATGCCACTGTCTACCTGGAAACTCCAGGCAGAAATCCAATTATCCAGGAGCCCTACCTCTTACTCTCTCCTCCTCCTCTGTTGTCTGCCAAGTGCCATCACCATGACAAGGTGACCATCCTCTCTCTCCAAATGAATTTGCTGGCTTCCTAATAGTTGTCTCCATGGCCACTAGACAGCGTTCCCTACAGCAGTGAGGAAGCTGTTTGCAATGAATACCTCTACCAAGAGCCATTGTTGCTACAGTGAGTGCAGTGCCAGCTCCTGGAAGTCACTTAGGGGCTCTGAGATGTCTTGGCTTCAAAGTGACAATGCCACCTGACACTTCCATTCCCACTCCCCTCGTGACTCCGGCCCCTTTGGGATGTCTAACAATTGCGCGCTCTTCCATTTCCGAGCTTTTGGAAGTTTGTTTCTTTCTGTTTTCTTTTTTAATTTTTTAATGTTTATTTATTTTCCCTTTTGTTGCCCTTGTTGTTTTTTATTGCTGTTGTTATTGATGTTGTCATTGTTATATAGGACAGAGAGAGAGAGGGGAAGACAGAGAGGGGGAGAGAAAGACAGACACCTGCAGACCTGCTTTGCCGCTTGTGAAGTGACCCCCCCTACAGGTGGGGAGCCGGGGGCTCGAACCGGGATCCTTATGCCGGTCCTTGCGCTGTGCGCCACATGCGCTTAACCTGCTGTGCTACCGCCCAACTCCCTTCTTTCTGTTTTCTTATATTATGCTTCATCCTCTCTTCCTCACTAACTTCTGGTCATTCCTTACTCCTCAGACAAAACACCACTTCCCTGAGAATACGATAAAGGACCCTCAAAGCCCAGGGATAAACTCTTGTTACCTGCTTGTGTAACTTCATATATTCTTGCATGTAGCATATGTTGGTCGAGCTCTATCCAAGAGTCCAGTCTAATGGGAGATGGACACTGAAAAAATGTGAAATGACGATGACAGTGTTGCTGGCGGGGACATGTCCTGTAATAACCCGTTTTCAGAAGGGGGGAGGTTGGCTATGGTTTCTCATCTCTGGCAGTTTGTCCATCCTTCACAAATCTCTTGATATTGCAACACAAGTTCTACATGAGTATTTTGGAGGCCCACTGAAGGCATCATGACACCCCGATATGAAGGGTGACCACAAGGAGGGAAACTCCAGGTCTCCCACCACAGCCACATCGCACCACAGATGTCCGGATGTGACTCCTGGCTTTTCTGGTGACCACTCCTTTCTGGCAATAACTGTCCCCAAGAGCTGTGACAGGGGTCAGATGGAGTGAAAGGCAGCCAGCCACTGCCAGTCTCTTGGCCCCTCTGCTCTCCTTGCTCCTCTGAGTCCCTGCTACCCATCTCTGTGCCTGGGAAGTACCTGGACACAGGCGAGGAAGAGCAGAACTTGGCCTCCCTGTCACAACTCCAAACACCAGGAAATGGCAAGCAGCTTGGTTTCCATGGCAACAGGCCCACAGGGCCCACAGCTGCAGCCCCCCACCAGCCCCTGTGGTGGAGTCTGTGGGTGGCCCTAGTCAACCCCGTTCCCACGTCTGCCCCTGCGGGTTCGGGCCCCGGCAGGCTTCTTGCTCTGAGCTGGAGCTCTGCCTGACACAGTTCCCATGGGGACGGCTGTGGGCACACACTCACTGCCTGTGGTCAGATCCCCCCAACACGGTGCCCTGCATTTCAGGCGGCTCCTCTCAGGCTCAGAGCCTTTGGAAGAAAGGCTGAGTTTGCAGCACCTGAGTTCTTCAGCCTATCCCCCAAAACAAAGATAGGTTTAAGGAAGGTGGGACTGTGGGGCTCCCTGTGTCATGTGCCATGTGCCATGGCCTAGGGACACCAAGCTGATGCTTACAAAGCAGACTATCCCCAAAGCAGGGGGCCAGAAGCAGAAATGAGGGCTGGGCTAATTCTCAGAAAGCGTCACTAGGGCCGAGAGTGGTCCCTCAGGTGGAGAGAGGGGTTCTGTGAGCCTCCAAAATTTTAAAAGCTGTGCACAGAGGAGAAGCAGGAGTGGCTGGAGACATGAGAAGGAGCCCAGAACTGAGCTGCTCTCTGCAGAAGGCTGAGTCACAGAGAGAGCATGGGGTCGCTGTACACAGGAAGGCCATGTGGGTGGCTTAGGACTTAGCAAGAGATAGCTCATCTGGCAGATGCAAGGAACTGGGTGTGAGTCCCCGGCACCATACAGAAGCATCATGCATGGCACTAGGGAGACTCCACGAATGGTGGAGTGGTACTGGAGGAGTCTGCTAGGAGCAGTGGGATAAACAGCTGCCCGGCCCGGGCCTGTGGGAAAAATACAACCAGCAAGAAGATAGCAAACGGGCAAAGGTCAAGGACACTGTTGTGCAGGGACTGGCTTAAGGAGGAAGGGAACAGACGTGGGGAAGACTGTGAGGTGGCTGCCGATGTCTTGGTATGAAGCAGCCTGGTGGCCAGCCTCTCTCAGAGTGGGGTGGCAGGGGTGTGTGCCCTCCGGGGTGAAGCCAAGCTCACTGGTTATGTACCTTGTCGGCAAGGAATGGCAAGGAACCATTCTCTCCCACACCCCAATCTCCACAGGTTGGGGGTCTCAGGCAGACTCTCAGAGAGGGAGGTAGCCTACAGGACTTTGTCAGGGAGACCCCTTGAATGAACACCTGTGAAGAGAAGGAAGTCAACTGTGACACGGGCCTGCCGACCACGCCGTCACCATGGACTACCTGGTCAGAGTTGCCCCGAAATGGAAGAGAACAACTGCGATAACCCGCCTCAACTGGCCACTGAGTGGGGGGCTGTCCCCAGAAGGCAGGCCCCTGGGGTGGCAGTGGAGGAGG
Organism: Erinaceus europaeus; assembly: GCF_950295315.1. Lineage (NCBI taxonomy): Eukaryota > Metazoa > Chordata > Mammalia > Eulipotyphla > Erinaceidae > Erinaceus > Erinaceus europaeus. The sequence continues at coordinate 11,976,899 of NC_080182.1, read as the reverse complement.
TTCCTGAGAGCCTGGCAGCTGGCGTCTGCCTTCTCACCTCAGACCTGGACGTGAGTCCTCACTGAGGGGTCCCATGCACTGTAGAAGTGTGTCTGCGACTCGGCTCTGCTTGGGGTGAGACCCTGGGCAGCTGTTCCTGATGGAACTAGGATGGGGTGGCGATCTAGGAAGACTTCTCAGGATGGTCAAATCTTCTCCTTTTCTATATCTGAGACGGTGTTTGAAGGAATCACCTTAAGTGAGATAATCCCGGAGGTAGAAGGGGGAATACCAGATGATCTCACCTCTAGATGGGAAATGGAAAACAGGCTGAAATCTGGGTAGGTGGGGCTTGTTGCTGCGGTGCGGAAGACTCTGGAGGGAGGATGGAGAGCACTGAGAGAGGGTGGGGACTACGGTGCGCGATGGTGAAGGACTCAGCTGGTGACGGGAATGGTGTGCAGATGTCTATCATGAGGAGATAAGAAACCGTATATCACAGAGCCATAACTGACCTGTGAGTCATTATTTCCCAGGTAAAACAGTTGGGAGGGGAAGCCCTCTCCAGCTTGATTCTTATCTTGCTTGCCTCTAAGATCAGGAGGACAGTAGTGACAGCAAAAAGGACTGTCACGTGCATCCAGGTGACTCTTACATCATCTTCTGTCATCCTGAGAAGTAGGCATATTCTCCATCCATTTTATTTTACTTTGATTTTTTATAAAATTTATTTTTTATTTTTTATTTGATAATACAGAGAGAAATTGAGAGGGGAAGGAGAGATAGAAAAGGAGAGAGAAAGAGAGATGCCTGCAGACCTGCTTCACTGCTAGTGAAGTTTCCCTCCTGCAGGTGGGGACTGGGAGCTCGAACCCAGGTCCTTATGCACTATAATATTCGTGCTCAACCAGATGTGCTGCCCTATTTTATTTTTCTTTTAAAAAGGCTTCTTTATCAACATGGAAGAGAAAGAGAAAGGAAGGGAGAAAGAACCAGAGCATTACTGTGACATATGCAGGAGGGGGAACTGAACTTAGGACCTCATGCATACAAGGCCAGCACCTTATCCACTGTGCCACCTCCAGGGCCGTGTTAGCCATTTTATAGAGAAGAATGCAGAAGTCAGAGAAGGGAGGTAGCTGCCTGGGTCCACAGCACAACAGCGAGTGGTAATCTGACCCTGAGCCAAGGGCCTCAGAGGGAACAGATTCCTCCCACCTGGCTGCTCCCACAGGGGTGCCGGAAGCTGCTGCCAGTAAGGCCCCAGAGCTACTAGAGGGTCGAGTCAGTGGCCGTCATGCTAACATGGGCCAGTCAGCTAGGCATCTGTGCCTGCTAGCAGTTCTATGAACCAGTGGCGATGCTTGTAAGGGGCGTCCTCCCCAGACCTTCACTACCTGCTTGGCTGAGACCTCAAGGCGTCAGGTTGACCAGTGACATGGAAGGAAAGATACTCATCGCCCAAAGTCTTCAGAAATGCACTTATCCTTTTTTTTTCTTTTCATTGCCACCAGGTTGTGGTAGGGGCTCAGTGCCTACATGAGAATCCACAGCTCCCGGCAGCCATTTTTTCATTGTCATTATTTTTCTTTTTCCCTTTTTATTTGGCAGGGCAGAGAGAAAATGTTAGGAGAGGGGAAGAAAGAAAGGGAAAGACGGACACCTGCAGCACCGCTTCACCACACCTGAAGCTCTTCCTCTGCAGGTGGGGGGGGTGAGCCTGAGTCCTTGTGCATGCATGATAACATGTGCGCTCAGCTAGGTATGCCACTACTCAGTCCTACTTATTCATTTTTTAATTACTTTTTCCTATTGGTACAACTATCATGGTTCTCTACTTGTCTTTGTTCTGGGTGCTTCTAGGTGGTGCCAGGGATCAAACCTGGGACCTCACACTTGGAAGGATCATGACTGACTCAGCTGAGCCATCTCATTGTCCTCACCTGTGCAGGTTTTAAGCAGAAACTTGTTCAGGGGAGAGGCTGGGGGCAGAATGTGGAAGATCTAAATCCTAAGTCACTCGACTAGTTTTCTTCCAGCATCTGAGTCCCCTTCTCTTCCCTGGTAAGTACTGACCGCAAGGTAGCCTCTTCCTTCCCCTCAGTCTCTTGACAGTTAACTACTGAGAGAGTCACCCCATTCAGTCAGACAGGACTCTTCTGACCCTCATGGAAGCCCTGGGGAACAGGTGTTGTCATTGCTATTTTCCCAAGAAGGAAATCAAGTGCCTGATGCATTAAGTCACTTGCCTGATAACACAAGGGGGCAGGAACTGAATGTAGACTATTCTGTCTGCACAACTGCAGTGGTGGAGCAATTGAGTGACCAGTTCAGGCATCAGAATTACCAGAGAACAGAAGAACATTGACTTGTGGGCTGCTGTAGGCTGCAGAAGCAGAGAGACTCTGGGACTGAACTTCCCAGAAGCCACAGTCAGTGCTGCTCCTGGAGCAGACACTCGAGAGGGGATTTGGAATTGCTGGGCAAAGGCGACTCAGATGGACTGACACAGGGTGTCTCAGAGGGGGATTCTTTCTTTTTTTTTTTTGCCTCCAGGGTTATTGCTGGGGCTCAGTGCCTGCACCATGAATCCGCTGCTCCTGGAGGCCATTCCCCCCACCTATTGTTGCCCTTGTTGCTGTAGCCTTGTTGTGGTTATTATTGTTGTTGTTGATGTCATTCATTGTTGGATAGGGCAGGGAGAAATGGAGAGAGGAGGGGAAGACAGAGAGGGGGAGAGAAAGGTAGACACCACCTGTGAAGCGACCCCCCTGTAGGTGGGGATCTGGGGGCTCGAACCGGGATCCTTATGCCTGTCCTTGCACTTTGCGCCATGTGCACTTAACCCACTGTGCTACCGTCTGACCCCCTAGGAGGGGGTTTCAAAGGCCATGTTGAACTGAACGGCACTCAGTGAGGAACTTGACCCCCCACCCTTTCTTATAGGTCTTGAGACTCTGGAGCAAAGTAGCTATGGGTGGGTGGGGGGGCAGGGGAAAGATGAGAGAGTTTAGAACAGTGGTTTTCAAAATATCCATTAGAGTAAAGACCTGGAGAGCTTATTAAACCATCCTGGGGGTGCCAGGCAGTGGCACACCTGGTAGAGTACACATGTTCAAGCCCTGGGTTCAAGTCCCTAATCCTCACCTGCAGGGGGGTTTCATGAGTAGAAGAGTGCTACTTGTGTTTCTTTTTCTCTCTGTCTCTCTATTTTAAAAAAAGTTGTTTGGAAACTTGGACTGGAGTTGGTATCCTGAAGCAAAGTAAAGGGCTCTGGGGTGGGGGGAGGGTTCGGGTCCTGGAACAGGATGGCAGAGGAGGATCTAGAGGGGGTTGAACTATTATGTGGAAAACTGAAAAATGTTATACATGCACAAACTATTATATTTTACTGCCATCTGTAAACTATTAATCTCCCCATAAAGAAATTTTTTAAAAAGTTGCTTGGAAATTTAGAGTCATCATGCAAGCACCAAACCCTAGAGATAATCCTAGTGGCAAAAATAAAGACAAAGGAGCTGGGGAGATAGCATAATGGTTACGCAAAATGCCCTTCATGCCTAAGGCTCTGAGGTCCCAGGTTCAATCCCCCAGCTACACAAGTCAGAGCAGAGCAATGCTCCAGAAAAAAAAAAAAAAAAAGAAAAAAGAAAAAAAAAGACAGAAACACCACTGTTGAAGGGGACACTTGCACATTGCTGGTGTGGATGTAAATTGATCCAACTCCGGCAGAAGATAGTCTGTAAACTCATCAGAGCACTAGAAATGAATCTACCTTATGACCCAGCAATTCCCCTTCTTGGGATATAGCCAAGGAAAAAAAACATATACCTCTCTGAAGGGAACCGTGTACACCTATACACCTATACCTGTGTTCACAGCAGCACAATTTGTAACAGCCAAAACCTGGAAGCAACCCAGGTGTCCAACAACAGATGAGTGGCTGAGCAAGTTGTGGTTTATATACACAATGGATTACTATCTGTCTCCTTTGCTACCTCGTGAATAGATGTCAAAGGTATGTTGAATGAGATAAGCCAGAAAGAGAAGAATGAATACTCGGTCATTTCACTCATAAGTGGAACTTCAGAAGCATAGACAGGAAGCGCAAGGTGAAACCTGGACTGATGTGCTGCACCAAAGCAAAGGACTTTGGGGAAGGAGGGACGTTGGAGTCCTGGTGTGTTGGGGAGGGAAGAGCCTAGGTTGGGACAGACAGTGTCTTGCAAACACCTATCATGGGGAGATGAGAGGTTGTGCCTATGTGTCAACAGCTGGACTGTAAACCATCAACTGCCCCCCCAGTAAAATGGGAAAAAATGGACAGGATTGTTACTAGATGATAAAATCATGGTTATATGCCAATTATTATGATGATTTTACTAATTACTTTCAAATCTGGAAAAACAACAATAATAACCTGAGAGGAGGTTGCAGGTGCAGGAGGATGTCCCTTGTCAGCATGCAGGGATCACAAAGGGTCCCAGTGAGCGTGGACCACCCCTGCCCCCAGCCCAGCTTGCAGGCACCCTGAGCCCTGCTTCCTGAGCCAAGGCTGGCTGCCTAGGATGGCCGCTGCTGACTCAGGCAGGAGCTATCCATGAGTGAGAGCCACCGTCACTGCCGATGAGCTTTCTTGCTGAGTGTACAGGTAATATGCCCGGAGTTCAGAAGGTCCCTGGCTAATAAGGTCTAGAGACGAGACGGAATCCCCAGAGTTGCTAAGGCCAACTCATACGGCCATTGTTCTGTGGAAAGTATAATGACCTTTTTGTGTGAAGGGGTTTTGACCGGCTTCCCTCTCCAAACTCCTAATAGGGGAAGACTCCTGGGCTCTCTGCATCTGGGTCACTGAGTCATCTGGGAGGGAAAGGGGTCCAGTCCCAGAATTATCTCCCTTGGTGATCCATCTTGCCTGTGGGGGAGGGGGAGCAGGCATGGATCCAGCACAGGAACACACCACTGGGATTCTTGAATTTGGCATGAACAGACAGCCCCAGGGGGAGAAAAACACCCTTGACACCCTTGCAGTGAACAGGACAGCCTGTGAAGTGGCATCAATTTGAATATTAAAGGAAGTGACTGCGTTTTCTCTCCCCCCTCTTCACACTCCCAGCTCCCAGAAAGAATAGGATAGGAGTGGATGGGGGCGGTGGGGCAGGAGAGCTGCATGTCTGCTCACATTGTCTTTGAAACTGATTAAGATTCTTTCTAGGCTCCAATTGTCTCCGAGTCATAATTGATACCTGTTTCCATAATTTCAAAGCAAGGAAAGAAAAATGAGAGGTGCCTACATCAGTCACGGCAGTGACACCTACAGGCGCCGTCCTGCGGCCATGGATTCACTTTATGGAGTGTTTACACAGGAAAACATGGTGTCTGCTATGGACTCAGCAGAAGCTGGGCAAAGAGGGGTTTTTGTTTTGTTTTGTTTTGTTTTTGTTTTGTAACAAGGAAAGAAAAGATTGGGATCTGGAGCCTTTTAGCCTTGGGTTGGAGGACTATCTCAGAGATGAGCTGGGAGAAATAGGGTATGCTCTAAGAGCTATTGCGGGCCCAGGAGAATCAGGAGCTAGGAATACAACTTAATCTAAATGGACAAAGGAAATACAGAATGGATGTTAATGGATATTTCAATCCAAGGTGGAATATGAGTCCAAGGCGCATTTCGATATAATATATATTTAATTGAAGTGAACTGAACTGCGTATCTTAAATCAAAACTGATGCCAGCAGCCCCACCAGAATGAGAATTGCTCTGTGCCCTTATTCTCTCCCCTTCCAATAGAGCTTATTTTGGGGTGAGAACCGTCAGCTCAAGTGCTGACTGAATGGACAGTTGAGTGAAGGAAGCTGAAATCAGCAGAGTAGATCTCTTTGTTTTTAATGGGAGGCGGGAGTACTTTCAGTAATGTAGCTCATGTCATGTGCTTTCTAGGTTTTCTGCAGTGAAAAAGAGACTGCTTGGTCTTTGGAATAAGATGAAAACTGCTGGGAGGACTGAATAGGAGTCTGTTCTCTTGGTGGGCAGCTTCATGAGGAGGGTGGTGAGATGCCCGTGTTTTCAGGCCCTTCTGACATGCGCACCGACTATAGACAACTGCAGGTGCTGGCTAGCAGGACTGGGGTTGTAAACTCGCTGGGGCATAGGGTTTCTGTGATGAGCTGCACAGAGAGATGGTTTTCCAGATGTCTCTTCCTCAACAAGCTTGCAGTCTGCCTGTGAAGGCTTGTGCACTTGGCTCCTGTAAATTCAGAATAGCTCTTCTGTGCTGATGGCCTGTAAAGATGGTGGTGCCAACGAGGAGCTGAAGAAGGAAGGTTGGCAGAAGTCTGAGAACTATGGACAAAACCACTGTGCTGCAAAGGAGAAAATGCACTCGGCTGACAACCTCTCTCGCTGCTCAGAAGACTGGCACAGAGTAAATAAACCATGTCAGGCCTTCTCAGGGTGTTTCCTGGCACTCAGAGCAGAAAATTCACGCAAAGATCTTACTGGAGGTGGGTAGGTGGGGATGGAGTTTTCCAGGAAGGAGCCAGGATGGGTCTGGCCTCCAGAGAAGACAAGAGTTAAGGAAGAAGGGAGGTCCAGCAAGGGAGCAACTGTCAAACTTCAGACACTGCCTGGGGTGGTCCTAAAATGCATATTTCAAGCCCCTATTGCTAAGAAATGTTTTGTTTTGCCTCCAGGGTTATCACTGGGGCTCAGTGACTGCACTACAAATCCACTGCTCCTGCTGCCATTCTCCCCATTTTTGTTTCCCTTGTTATTAATGTTACTGTTGTTATTACTGTTGTTGGATAGGACAGAGAGAAATTGAGAGAGGAGGGGAAGACAGAGGGGGGGAGAGAAAGATAGACACCTACAGACCTGTTTCACCACTTGTGAAAGGAACCTCCACCTCCCGGCAGGTGGGAAGCTGGGGGCTCGAACCGGAATCTTTTCTCTGGTCTTTACACTTTGCACTATGTGTGCTTAACCAGGTGCACCACCACCGCCCCGCCCGAGGGATGTTCTCTTCTTTTGACAGGTGTGGAGCTGATTCCAAGAACCTATGTCTTTGTCTGTTTGTTTGTTTGTTTTGCCTCCAGGTTTATCACTGGGGTTTGGTGTGGTGCATGCACTACAAATTCACTGTGCCTGGCAGCTATCCCCTGACCCCATTTCATTGGATAAGACAGAGAGAAATTGAAAGAGGAGAAATAGAGGAATAGAGAAACATAGGTACCAGCAGACCTGTTTCGCTGCTCGTGAAGCAACCTCCCTGAAGGTGGGGAGCAGGGGCTTGAACCCACATCCTCCTCGTGCAGGTCCTTACGCTTTGCACTATGTGCCCTCAACCAAGTGTGCCACTGCCTGGCCTACTAAGACCCTGTTTTTACAAGGACTCTGGGTGGTGCTGATGCAGGAGTCAAACAGGCAGGCACTCTCTGTGTATGCTTTCAGAACAAAGCACCACAGGCCATGAGTCATAGCCAACAGCAAGGAATTCCCTCATGTTTCTGGAGGCTGGACAGTCCCAAATCCAGCCAAACAGGGCTCAGCTTCTTGGCTTACAAATGTCCACTCTATGCTCACCTGGCCTTTCTCCTATATGCAGACACACTCAGGTTTCTTTCTCTTCTTCTTCCTTTTCTTCTTCTTTTTAATTTTTATTTATAAAATGGAAACACTGACAAGACCATAGGATAAGAGGTGTACAATTCCACACAGTTCCCACCACCACAGATCCTAGCCAGCTGGATATAGCAGTTTATCTTTCTCCTCTTAAAAGGACACTCATTGGATCCAGGCCCTGCCTTATACCCTTATTGAAGCTCATACTGAGAGTTTGGGTTTCAAACTATGAACTTTGAGGAAACATACATCAGTGTGTGGTGGGCTCGACTTCTGTAAAAGGGGAGGCCTAGGCACTTGGTCGTGGATAGAAGAGGGTGGTGAGGCCCAGACCTAGAACAGCATCTTGAGCAAGATGATCCTCCAATAATAACACTGAAAGTACCTCAAACATTTCTAGTCAGTCAGAGGCCCAGAGAGGGCAAAGACTTCTCCAAAGTCACACAGCAAACCAGCTCCAAAGCTGGTACAGGAGGCCAGGCGGTGGTGCAACAGGTTGAATGTACATGCCACCTACCATGCACAAGGACCAGGGTTCAAACCCCTTGTCCTCACCTGCAAGGGGGGGGCTTCACAAGTGGTGAAGCAAGTACTGCATATCTCTCCCTCTTTCTCTTCCCGCCTTGCTTCCCTCCCTCTCTCCTCTCCATTTCTCTGTGTCCTATCTATGCAGGGGAAAAATAGGAGTAAATGGCTACCAGGAGCAATGGATTCACTTGTAGGTACTGAGCCCCAGCAACAACCCTGGTGGCAGTAATATATAACACATATTATAGTATAGTATATAATATATATGTATATATATATACTGTCAGATATCAAGAGTGAGCAGAGGATATAAAATTAAAAGGGGGGAAGCAAGGGGGCCCAGTGGTGGTGTGCCCAGCTAAATGCATACAGTACTGAGCGCAAGAACTGTGCAAGGATCCTGCTTTGAGGCCTGGCTCCCCACCTGCAGGGAGACACTTCACAAGTGATGAAGCAGGTCTGCAAGTGTCTGTCTTTCTTTCTCCTTCTCTATCTTCTGTTCCTTTCTCAATTTCTCTTAGTCTTATCCAATAAAATGAAAAAAAAAAAAAAAAAAAAAAAAACCAGCCACCAGGAGTGCTGGTACTGAGCCCCAGCGATAACCCTGGTGCTAAAAAAAAAACATGAAAGGAGAAAGAACAAATAATCTGGCAGAGATCCCAGAGGTCCCTTACTCCCATATTGGTCCTGCTCTTTTTTTAAAAAAAAAATATTGATTTAATCATGAACGACAAGTCTGTTGGATAAGAGGGGTACAATTCTATACAATTCCCACCACCAGATTTCTCCATCCCATCCCCTCCCTTGGAAGCTTTCCTATTCTTTATCCCTCTGGGAGCATGGACCAGGACCATCAGGGGGTGCAGAAGGTGGGAGTTCTGGCTTCTGTAATTGCTTCTCCGCTGGACATGGGTGTTGGCTGGTTGACCCATACCCCCAGCCTGTTTCTGTCTTTCCCTAGTAGGGCAGGGGTCTGGAGAGGTAGGGGTCCAGGACATATTTGGTGAGGTCATCTGCCCAGGGAGGTCACCTTGGCGTCATGGTAGTATCAGCAGCTTGGTGGCTGAAAAGCATTAAGATATAAAGCAGAACAAGTTGTTTATTAATCAGGAACCTAAAGGTAAGAATAGAGCAGATGAGATCTGGGGTCTCCATTTCGGGAAAAGTTAGGAAGACTATTCTAGATGTATTGGGGGGGGGGGTGTTTTTACCGATTATTGTTTGAGCCAGACTCTTGTCCTCATCTGATACAGGTCGAATTCCTTTGCTCCAGCTGAATATTCTGATTTACTTGCCTTTGTTAGCCATAAAGCTGAGATGTACTTCATCTGAAAACTCCCAGTCCACTCAGAGTCTCTAGGAAGCATGTGTGGACACAACAAACACACATATGTGTACATACACCACCACCATTTGCAAGTTGCCTCCCTCAGCAAGGTGGGTGGGGCATCATCTCCCAATAGGCAGGAGAGAACATGCAACTTGGAGTTCTGGCCTGAGGCTACTGGAAGAGTGCAGAGCACTGAGCTCAGGATGGGGATGGGTGTCCACGCAAAAAGTTTTCGGGGTCACAGAGTGGGGGGGGGAGAAGATCCCAGCTTCAGCACTGTTCAGCCCATTAAGCTTTGCCAAGCCCATGAGCCACTGAGAGGCACTCAGTGTATTTTTTTTTTCTCTTAGATTTTGCTTCCAAACCTGCATCCTACAGTTGAGGCAGGGAAAGAAAGGGACCTGAGTGTGGCCCATAGATGGTCATGACGGACTTCCTACAGGGAGCTATTCTTACTCACAGAGGGAGGTGGAGTGAAGGAATTAGCAGTGAACCCTAGTGCTCAGGGCTTCAAGTTGACTGACTGTGGGCCCTGGGCTTCTGCAGAGCCAGTGGGCTTGCAGTGAAGGGAGGGGCTGCTGCCTGCCCCCTGGGCTGCTCATGTCTCCCCTCTCTTCATGGAGTCCACCTGCTGGTCCTGGCCCACTGGAACTCCTTCTCTGCATCCCTCTGGCTGAGGGGTCCAGCCAGCCAGCTCCTGATCTGTGAAACAAGGATACTGATTAGATGGGTCCTGGAGAGCTGGGGGGGTGGGGGGGTGGGGGGGTGTTCCAGGCGGTGGAGGCATGAATAACGATGTAAACCAGCTCTTATCCAAATGCATGAGTCACACCCTCTGGAGACTATGAGGGCAGACAGGTTGGCTCTGAGTGTCTGAGGCCTTTTTGAATGCACCTGAAAGCACTGCTTTCTGGAGAAATAGCTGGATTTAGTGAGCTTTTCTTCTCTTTTCTGAGAGCTGCCACCTTCCGTCCTAGAGTCCTGCTAACTGCCTCTCCAGGCACAAGGCCAGTTGAGGAAGAAGAACATAGTGTGGGGACCAGACTCAGACAGGACAACGTCCTGAGAGCACACCCCTTCCCTGCTTGCTCTCTTAACATTCTTGTTGTGCTTTTTATCAACCAGGTGGCTCCCAGTGGGAGACTTAAGGATTCAGAAGTAAGCTCAGGAGAAGACCCAGAATCCAAATATTTCTTTTCTTTTTTTTTAATTTTTATTTATTTGTTTTTATTATTGGATAGAGACAGAGAAATTGAGAGGGGAATGGGAGATAAAGAGGGAGAGAAACAGACACCTACAGCCTGCTTCACCACTCATGAAACTATCAAACTCAAGGAAAAACTATGATAGTCATGGGACAAACACCAAAAATAGACTTCCGAACTAACTCCTTTTCACCCTACAGTCCCTATTCTCATGTTCTCTGATCCTACTTTTAGTTCCTGTTCATTAATCATTTTGTCCTGCTTTATATCTTAGCCGCCTTTCAGCCACCAAGTTGCAGAAACTACCATGATTCCATCCTGACTTCCCTGGGCAGACAACCTTACCAATGTGTCCTGGAACCTCACCTCTCCAGAGCCCTGCCCCACTAGGGAAAGATAGAAAGAAACAGGCTGGGGTGGGGGTGGGTGGCATGATCTACCTGCCAACACCCATATCTAGTAGAGAAGCACAGAACTCCCACCTTCTGCATAAAGAATTTTGGTCCATACTCCCAGTGGGGGAGAAATTATAGAGGGCTCTGAACTCCATCAGGACCCGGAGAGAGAGGAGGGAGAAGGGGGGGGGACATCTGGATGCAGTAATAGGCGTAGTGTGACTGGAAACGGAAGAGAAGGGAGGACCATAGGAAAAAGAAATAGGCAAATCTATACAAATATAGACAGATACTTGTAGATATAATAGTCAACCCATACCTGCAACCTTGGGAGAAATGCCATAGCTTACAATGGAAGGATTGGGAATTCAAGACTCTAGTGCTGGGAATGGTGAAGAGTTGTACCCCTATTGTCTTGTAATTTTGTAAATCAATATTAAATCACTAATAAATATTTTTTGAAAGATTACAATTTTTTCTTCACGGTACCCTCACCCTGATTCTCCAAAATCTAATGAGTACACATAAAATCAGCCTCTCCAAGTCACAATAATCAGCAATATTTGTGTGGCCTCACTGCATTCAAAGATCACAATGGCCTAGTAGGTATAAGCTTTCCTGCCTCCATTTTTAAAGCCTCAGAGGTTGAGGAACGGATCTAGGTTGCCCTGCTACTGTTCAGTAACAGAGATAAGAGTCCCAGGCTTCTCACGTGATCCGCCATGTTTTCAATCTTTAGACAGCAACAGGGAGTCCCACCAATGGAGACGAACAGGGAGAAGGCCAAACGTGCAGACGCAGTGGCAGTCTTGCTTGCTCACACAATGCAAATGTATCATTTGATGGCCACTTCAAAATCCAATTTAAATTCCATTATTTCATTCTGTGAATGGAGCACACAGGAAAAGGAGCACACCCCTCATAGTGATGACAGAGCCACTGTAGCAGTTAAGACATCCCCCCCCACACACACCCAGAGTTGCTAGAAGCAAGAAACTCTGCAAGGGGTGGTTCAAAAAGCTTTACATCCAGCACAGTGGAATGTGCAGAGTAGGGGGCTCAGAACCACCGCAGCAGGTCCTTAACTCTGCTCACCCTCACATTCTTTCCATCGTCTGGCTCTGCTACCCCTTTGGGGTGGCTTCCAACATTTAGTGTGTCTCACAGTCTGAAAGTAGCTGCTGAAGTTCCACCACCATGCGTGTATTCCAGGCAAGGAAAGGAGGTGGTGAATGACACACATACTGGGCTGTCAGAACCGTCATGGCATAGTATTCTGTGTTTCAATGCAAAGAATGCATCACGACTCTCCTGACAACCCAATCTAGACGTTAACTGATCTAGCCCCTTCTTTTCTGGAACTTTACAGAAGCCCAATCCAGCAGTGCCCACTTGGAACACATTTGCCAAAACTTAGTATATTTCTAGCTTTGTACAATCTGGGAGGGTTGGAGCATTTTAAGGTGGCCACTTTGATGCCTCTTGTAAAACCAGATTTCTCTGAGAGGAGAGTAGATATTGGGCGAGCCCCGTACCACCTCTATCACCAGTTTGCTATGGCCTGGCTTTGCTCCCAGCTGTCCAGGACAGCTCTGGGGAACACATGTACAGAGACTAAGCTGCAAGTAGAGTGGGTATCAGAAAGTCTAACAGGGGTCTGGCCCCCCCTCTAATCTCTAAAACCAGACTCAACAATATCACAGTCTACCTTTGGGTTGGTCTTGAGTATAAAAGTACCCATAAGTGGAGGAATAGCTACTTTTTGATGCTGTGGTCTCTTTCCCTCTCTGTCTCTCTGTCTGGGGAAAAAAAAAGATCAGCTGAATGAAGTCCCAGCAGATGGCAGGGGACTAGGAGCTAGCTAGCTCTCAGCCCTCCAGAAGCTCCCTGGGCAGTGCACCTGGTCACTGAAGTTTGAGAAATGCTGTGCTAGCTGCTCTGTGTTGCCTGAACGAGGAGAAATTGGAGTAACTAAGGAGACTGCTCCCCACCTGGGAGTCCTCTGCTTCCAGCAGCTCAGTGGCCTGGGCTGAGCAGAGAACTCCCTGAGAAAGCTAAGTGACTGGCAGGCCCTAGCGTGAGCGGAGGTGTGAGCTGTGTGACTGGTACTACAGTACCTGAGCTAGGGCTGCAACAAGACTGTGTGTGTGTGTGTGTGTGTGTGTGTTGGTATGTGTGTTGTGGTGTGTGTGTGTGCATGTGGGAATCCTCATGTTGTACTTTTTCCTCACCCCAGAATTGGATAAGTTTTTGAAATAGAAGCAGGAGTTGCAGGCAGAGCTTAGGCCTCATTTCCCAGCATCCCATCTTTCACCAACACCCCTTTTCTCCAGTGCAGGTGGGCGCACCTGAGGTCGACAGGTGAATTCTCTACGGAGTTGGAGTTGGGGCCTCATTCTGCAGAGGGGGAGGAAGCGGGAAGCAGAGCCCCCTGCACCAGCCTCCAGCCACTGGGCACTTGGCTATTAAAAAGAATCCTTTAAGACTGTTGGATTTTTGGATTTTTTGGACTAAATAAAGCTGTGCTCCCACTCCAACTGAGCTTATAATGGAGTCTAATTATATAAAGAAGCCAATTAATGGCTTTGTAAATATAAAAGAAAGGATTCCTGCCTTTTAATTTTTTTTTCTTTTCTTGACCAAAAAGCCCCTGAAGCTAGTCCTGTAAAAATGTCAAATCTTGCCTTAGAGAATGGCAGGACTTTATAGAGGCGAATAACAGGAAATGACTCACGGAGGGCACCCCGAGGCCACTGGCAGTACAAAAGGGCCCCCTGCGCCTTAATGCGAGGCTGCAGGCCCGCGGTGGGGAGCAGAGTGCCCGCCCACGGAGAGGAGAGCAAGCGGGCTGCCTTCCCCAGCTTGGGGCGCTGGTGGACCCCGGAGCTACCTCAGGTCAGTGGGCTCCCAGAGCTCAGAGGAACCAGTGGTGAGACCAGGAGCCTCAGAGTCAGAATGCAGCACAATATGCTGCTCAATTCACCAGGCAAACCTGGATCCTCTCCTGCGCGGGACGACTTTCATCTCCATCACACTGGCACTGGCCCACTGGCCAAGGAGGAGAAAAGCCTGGGAGGTTCCCCTCCTGGCCTCCTATGGACTAACTCAGGCCTACACCTACTCTGCCTTCTAGACCTCCCCTGCATCTACACCCTACAGTCCCCTGTCAGCCTTGGCCTCCTCTCCCTCGTCCTTCCTTCTCTAAGCCCAGTGTCCTGTTCCAGACTCCCTGTTCTTCAGCAGCTGGATAAGATTTCCCCCTGCAGGTGGGGACAATGGGCTTGAACCCTGTGCACTGCAGTGTGTGCTTAACCAGGCATCCAGTGCCTTGGCCTTCACTTGGTCAGTGTTAAGTTGGGCCCAGAGAGGGGGTGCTCCTTGCTGGAGGGCACACAGCAGGCAGGCAGCATAGGTGAGGCCAGAGGCCAGGCCCTGCCACACTGCGAGAAAGGCCCTAAGGTTTCCTCAGCTGCGCTTTGAGGGATCCAGAAGGCAGCTGCCCGCCCCAAAGGCTCTGAGAAAAAAGCTGCAATGGGGCTCATCAGAGCATTCTTAAGTGTAATTGACTTTTAGGCATTAAACTTTTACCAGAATGAGCTCAGCAGGTCTGTAGGGAGAAGGAAAGTGCCTGGCATTTCCTGCTTGCCTCATGGGGCAGTGTCTGGGGTGTGAAAGGCCCAGCCTCCTGGCTGCAAAATGGAGTCTTCCCAGAGGAAGAAGGAGAGGGTCTGAGGCCCAGGAGAGAATGCAGGCCCGGATACAGTGTTCAGAGGCCAAATGGCTCTCACTAATTTGGGCTGATTGGGCAAGAGGGGAGGGCTTAGGATAGAAGAGCCGGACGAAGACCACGACCAACAACCCTGGAGCAATGAGTACAGAAGAAACAGATAACACAGTCCCTGCTCAGAGGAAGCACTTCCTTTGCCTCACCACAGTCACTCACTCTTCTGTCCCTGAACCAGTCCTACCATTGGCTCTGCAGCTTAAGTCACCACCAATCTCTGGCATCCGTGTGAGAAGCTGGATATGGTGATGCAATGAAGCCTTCTGAACACTGCCAAACCCTAATGTGGCTATTATTCCAATTCTTAACCCAAAGGCTTCCTTCCAAATAGCAGGGTGACCGCTCCCCAACACCAGGCAGGGTGCCATCTTTGTTTCCTGTGGGCAGGTATCAAGGGCAGTGGCCATTTGTAGGACAGCAATGGGCTCAACCTTTATATTTTCGGTCCTAAAATAATAGGTTCAGAGGCTTATTGAAATTTCCACTTAGATCTATGTTTTTTTTTCCTCCTTTAGTATAGGATTATTGAAGTGTGCTTGATAAACTGAATTATACATATTTAAAGTGTATGAGTTGTGAGGTTATGTGATATATTTTTCACTTGTAAAATCATTACAATCAAAATATTAAATTCATCTGTCATCCCAAAAAGTTTATTCATGCTCCATGATCCTCCCTTCTTACCAACTCCACTCCCCAAGTCCCACTGGCTCACTGTTGCTATAGTTTAATTTACTTTTCCTAGAGTTTTCCACAAATGGAATCATATACTGTATTCCTGTTTTATCTAGTTCTTTCCTCTTGGCATAATCACTTTGAGACTCATTCATGTCATTCTGTGGTTCATAGGATGTGCCCAGTGAGATAGCAGTGGATTGATTTACTATAATTTATTTATCCACATTCCCTTTCATGGGCATTTGGATTGTTTGTAGTTTCAAGCTATTGACAATTTAAGCCTCTTTTGATATCTGTTGATATCTTTGTGTATGGACCTTGGGGAACTCTCCAGAGTGGCTGTGTTGTGTCATAGGTGTGTGCATGACTTATTAACAAGTCTCAAACTCGAAAAGTCTAGAGAACTCTCAGAAGGTTAGAAATGGACCTACCCTATGACCCTGCAATTCCTCTCCTGGGGATATTATCCTAAGGAACCCAACACACCCATCCAAAAAGATTTGCGTACACATATTTTCTTAGCAGCAAAATTTGTAATAGCCAAAACCTGGAAGCAACCCAGGTGTCCAACAACAGATGAGTGGCTGAGCAAGCTGTGGTCTATATACACAATGGAGTACTACTCAGCTATTAAAAATGGTGACTTCACTGTTTTCAGCTGATCTTGGATGGACCTTGAAAAATTCATGTAAAGTGAAATGTTAGAAACAGAAGGATGAATATGGGATGGTCTCTCAGGCAGCAGTTGAAAAACAAGATCAGAAGAGAAAACACAAGTAGAACCTGAACTGGAGTTGCTGTATTGCACCAAAGCAAAAGACTCTGGGGTATTGGGGTGGGTCCGGGGGGGGGGGAGAATACAGGTCTAAAAAGGATGTCAGATGACCTAGTGGGGGTTGAATTGTTATATGGAAAACTGGGAAATGTTAAGCATGTACAAACTATTGTATTTACTGTCGAACGTAAAACATTAATTCCCCAATAAAGAAATTTTTTAAAAAGTACCAAACTCTTTTCCAATGTGCTGGAATTCTTTTACACTCTACCGGGAATGTATACAGTCCTACTTGTTTGACATCGCCACCATAATTTTGTTGGGTCAGACTTCTTTCTTTTCACTAATAGCTGTGCAGTGGTAAAAAGTTTTTTTTTAATTCCTTTATTGGGGGCTTAATGATTTACAGTTGACAGTAAAATACAATAGTTTGTACATGCATAACATTTCCCAGTTTTCCACATAACAATACAACCCCCCACTAGATCCTCCTCTACCATCCTGTTCCAGGACCCAAACCCTCCCGCCCACCCCAGAGTCTCTTACTTTGGTACAATGCACTGACTCCAGTCCAAGTTCTGCTTAGTGTGACATTTTAATTTGTGTGATAACTGATAGCATTACGATTATCCATGTACTTATTCTTCCATCAGTTCAAATGTTCTACCCCTTCTTCTAGTAGATTACTATTCTTATGATTGAGTTGGGAGGCCATGCATACATTCCAGATTCAACTATTTGTCTGACTTGTGTTTTGCAAATATTTCTCCCTCGGTATGACTTGCCTTTTTGTTTTTAAAAGTGTTTTTTTTTTTTCAGAACAAATGTCTTCAATTTTGATGAAATCCAATCTATTGATTTTTCCCCCTCAGGAATTAGTGTTTTATGCCTACTAGTTAAAAAATATTTGCAATGTAAGATCTTTAAGATTCATCTGCTAAGTTACTTCCTAGAAGTTTTGTTCTTTAGCTTACATGTAAGTCTGATTCATTCTGGCTTAACTTTTTATATGTAGTCAGAGACAATGGTTAATATTTATTTTTATGTGAACATCTAATTATTCTAGAGCCATTTTAAGAGAATATACACTCTGTTGAAGTGCTTTAGCATATTTGTTAAATATCAATTGTCTTGGCATGCATGTGTTTGTGCCTCCCCTCTCCTCTCCTCCATTGGACTGTTCTTATGTCAATAAGACATAAGACTTTTTAACATTACTTATGTCTTATGTCTTATGTCAGTAAGACATAAGACTTTAACATTACTCTTTTTAAAATATCTATTTTATTCTTTCAGAGAAAGATCAGGACACTGCTCAACTCTGGCTTATGGTGGTGCTGGGGATTGAACCTGGGATTTAGGAGCCTCAGGCATGAAAGTCTTTTGCAAAACCCTTATGCTGTCACCCTAGACTGACTCTTTAAAAAAAAATTTTTTTTAATCTTTATTTACTGAATAGAGACAGCCAGAAATCAACAGACAAGGGGGATGATAGATAGGGAGAGAGAGACAGACACCTGCAGCACTGCTTCACCACTCACAAAGCTTTCCCCCTGCAGGTGGGGACGGGGGGTGGGGGTTGAACCCAGGTCCTTGTGCACTGTAATACATGCACTTAACCAGGTACGCCACCACCCGACCCCTCTTTTTTTTTTATATACATTTTTTTCATTATTGTATGTCTTTTGCATTTCCATATAAACTTTAGAATTTAGTTAATGTCTACAAAAATTTTCCAGTTGGATGTGTTTTGAAGGAGAATTGGTTTCTTAGCGGTATTGAGTCTTCTGATCCACAATCACTGTATTATCTTCTTTAATAAGATTCTTTCCTTTTTTTTTCTTTAAATATTTTTTTCAACAACATTGTGTAATTTCCATTACAAGTTTTACACTTTAGTAATCAATTTCTAAGTATTTTATGTTTTTTGTAATTGGTAAAGAAAATTTTACGTTGGGGCAGAGAGTACATGTTACCATGTGCAAGGACTCAGATTCAAGTCCCGGGTCCTGGTTTGCAGGGGGAAGCCTCACAAGCAGAAGAATGGTAATGCAGCTGTCTTTCTCTCTCTCTCTACCTCCCTCTCTCTTCGGTTTCTTGCCATCCTCTCAAAATTAATGTTAAAAATTAAAAAAGAAAGTACACATATAAAATCTTATACAAAGGAAATTTAACTTATGTTTTTTTCCCTTGCCAATATATATAACATAATATACATTATAACTGTGTCCTGGTGTCTTGATAAACCCATTTTCTTGGGTAGATTCCAATAAATGTTCTACAAAGTCAATCATATCTTCTAAAGACAAAAGCAACCCTAATTCTTTCTTCCTAGTCTGTCACTAGCTGTCTTTTCTCTCACTTGCTTCATTGTCTTCACTAAACTTAGCTGAACAGTGTTGAGTAGAAATGATATGACAGACTTCATTTCCTTGTTTCTGATCTTAAAGGGACAAATTATGTAGTTGCCTGCCATTTATTTCATACACCCTATCAGGTTGAGGAAGTTGCTTTCTCTACCAAATTGTATGAAAAAAAAAAAAACTGCCAGGAGTAGATGTTAGATTTTGAAAAATGATTTTCTTATGTCTTTTGAAATAATCACATAGATTTTTCTTTCTTTCTTTCTTTCTTTCTTTCTTTTTTTTTTCTTTTTGGTTCATCGGTATGGTACTCTACACTGGTTGATTTTTTTTAAATGTTAAACTATGTATTTCTGGGGGTAAATTACAAGTATGAATTTTTTTTCTTTTGGCCTTCAGGGTTATTGCTGGTGCTCAGTACAGGTATTATGAGACCACAGCTCCTGGCAGTATTTTTTTCTTCATTTTATTAGATAGAACAGAAACTGAGAGGAGGAAATGGAGAGAGAGGGAGAGAAAGATAGACATCTGCAGACCTGCTTCCTTGCTTGTGAAGCATCCCCTCTGAAGGTGGGAAGTCAGGGGCTTGAACCCGGATTCTTGTGCTGGTCCTTGCACTTAGTACTATGTATATTTAAACAGGTGCACCACTGCCCACCCCCCCCCCTGAACTATTCTTTTTATGGATTTCTGAAATTTTTTTATTCAGTTTTGTTAAAAACCTTAAAATTATCTTTCTAAAAGATAGTTGCTTATAGTTTTCTTTTCTTGAGGTGTACTTACCTGGTTTTCATATCAGCATAACTCTATCATAGAATGAATTTAAAAATATTACTATCTCTTCAATTTTCTGGACAGACTTGTGTTTTTTGTTTTCTTCAATGTCTCATTGAATTTAATTTAATAGCTGAGTTTTCTTTTTGAAAAGGCTTTTAACTATGAACTCAATTTCATTCATGGATGTAATATGATTCATATTGTCTATTTTTTCTTGAATAACTTTTATACTTTGTCTTTTTTAAAGGGTTTGTCTGCTTCATTTCAGTTTTTAAGTTTATTGGCCTGAAATTGCTTGTGAAAACCTTGTATTATGCTGGTAACATCTACAACATCTGTAGTGATATTACTTTTCATGCCTGATAGTTTTTTTCAATTTTTTCTTTATTTAATGGCTTATAGTCGAAAATAATATATAATCGTTTGCACATATGTAACATATCTCAGTTTTCCACATAACAATTCAACCCCCACCAGGTCCTCCTCTGCCATCCCGTTCCAGGACCTGAACCCTCCCCCTTACCCCCACCCCCACCCCAGGGTTTTTTACTGGGCAGTACCCTAATTCCAGTCCAAGTTATGCTTAGTGTCTTCTTATTTTTCAACTACTTTTAACAAAAATTTTTAGAAGTGATTTAATAATGATTGACAAAATTGTGAGAAAGGAGGGGTACTATTCATACAGTTACTACCACCGGAGTGCCGCATCCCCTCCCCTCCATTGGAAGCTGCCCTCTTCTTTATCCCTCTGGGAGTGTGGACCAAAGATCTGTGGGGTGCATAAGGTGGGAGCTCTGACTTCTGTAATTACTTCTCCACTGAACATGGGTGTTGGCAGGTGGATCCATACCCCCAGGCTGTTTCTATCTTTCCCTAGTGGGGAGGGGCTCTGGAGAGGTGGAATTCCAGGACACACTGGTGAGGTCGTCTGCCCAGGGAAGTTTGGTTGTACACCTGATAATGATTACCTTGTCTCCACTGTATTTTTAAGCAATTTATTCATTTTTAAGATTTTATTTATTTATTAACGAGAAAGATAGGAGGAGAAGGAGAAAGAACCAGCTAGCACTTTGGTATGTGTGCTGCAAGGGATTGAACTTCCTGAGAGTCCAATGCTCTGTCCACTGTGCCATCTCCTGGACCACGACTATCTCCTCTGTCCACTGTGCCATCTCCTGGACCACGACTATCTCCTCTGTCCACTGTGCCACCTCCTGGACCACGACTATCTCCTCTGTCCACTGTGCCACCTCCTGGACCACCACTATCTCCTCTGTCCACTGTGCCACCTCCTGGACCACCACTATCTCCTCTGTCCACTGTGCCACCTCCTGGACCACCACTATCTCCTCTGTCCACTGTGCCACCTCCTGGACCACCACTATCTCCTCTGTCCACTATGCCACCTCCTGGACCACCACTATCTCCTCTGTCCACTGTGCCACCTCCTGGACCACGACTATCACCTCTGTCCACTGTGCCATCTCCTGGACCACGACTATCTCCTCTGTTTTCTTGTTTTGTTTTTTTGTTTTCCTGACTAGAGTCAGTAGAAGGTTATTGCTTTTCCCAAAATGTCAACTTTTATTTTCATTGATATTCAACATTATTATTTCTGCTTTACATTTTGTTTTAATATTTTGTTTCATTACTACATTTTATGTTTGCCCTGTGTCTGATTTCTTCTTCTTTTTCTATCTTTTAAGGAAGAAGTTGTCTATTAAAACAGATTAAATCCCACCATCTGTAACCAAGTAGATGAATAGTATTATGCTCGGTGAAATACGTCTAATGGAGAGAGAAAAACATTGAATGACTTCATTCACACGAGGAAATAAAGTAACTGGGGCCAGGTGGTGGTGCAACTGGTTAAGCGCATACATTCCAGAGCCCAAGGACTGGGGTTCAAGCCCCCGGCCCTCACCTGCAGGAGGAAAGCTTCACAAGTGGTGAAGCAGGGCTGCAGGCGTCTTTCTGTCTCGCTCCCTCTCTATCTCCCTCTCCCCTCTCAATTTTTCTCTGTCTCTATCCAATAATAAATAATAATAAGTGTTAAAATAGAAATAAAGAAACTAAATAAATGAAAGATAAAAACAAACTTTGGACTATAAGAACAAAGTAGTGATCACCGGAGGCAAGACTGAAAAGAGGTGGGCAGATCAAGTAGAAAGGGTTCACTGCATGTTGAAGGATGAAAACTAGGCTGGCCCGCTGCAGCCGGAGTCCTTCCGCGCGGTGGGCGGCCCCGAGCGCTGGCAGTGACGGCGGCTCCCCCTCCTCATCATGAACAGGGGCTTCTCTCCGAAGAGCCACACATTCCTGCCCAAGATCTTCTTCCGCAAGATGTCCTCCTCTGGGGCCAAGGACAAGCCTGAGCTGCAGTTCCCATTCCTACAGGACGAGGAGACAGTGGCCACGCTGCAGGAATGCAAGACGCTCTTCATCCTTCGAGGCCTGCCAGGGAGCGGCAAGTCCACACTGGCACGGGCTCATTGTGGACAGGTACCATGACGGCACGAAGATGGTGTCTGCTGATGCCTACAAGATCACTCCTGGTGCTCGGGGAGACTTCTCTGAGCAGTACAAGCAGCTGGATGACAACCTGGCTGCCTACTGCCGCCGGAACATCCGAATTCTTGTGCTAGATGACACCAACCATGAGCGGGAACGGCTGGAGCAGCTCTTTGAAATGGCTGACCAGTACCAGTACCAGGTGGTGCTGGTGGAGCCCAAGACAGCGTGGCGGCTGGACTGTGCCCAGCTCAAGGAGAAGAACCAGTGGCAGCTGTCGGCTGATGATCTGAAGAAGCGGAAGCCTGGGCTAGAGAAGGACTTCCTGCTGCTCTACTTTGGCTGGTTCCTGACCAAGAAGAGTTCCGAGAGCCTCCACAAAGCTGGCCAGACCTTTCTGTTGGAGCTGGGGAACCACAAGGCTTTCAAGAAGGAGCTCCGACACTTCATCTCTGGAGATGAGCCCAGGGAGAAGATTGATCTGCTCAGCTACTTTGGAAAGAGACCCCCGGGTATGCTGCACTGTACAACCAAGTTCTGCAACTACGGGAAGGCGGCTGGGGCAGATGAGTACGCCCAGCAGGACGTGGTGAAGAAATCTTACTGCGAGGCCTTCACGCTGACCATCTCTGCCCTCTCTGTGACACCCAAGACAGCTGGCGCGCAGGTGGAGCTGAGCGAGCAGGAGCTGCTGTTGTGGCCAAATGACGTGGACAAGCTGGCCCCCACCGACAACCTGCCCCCGGGGAGCCGCGCTCACATCACTCTGGGCTGCGCAGATGACGTGGAGGCTGTGCAGATGGGCATTGACCTCCTAGAGATTGTGCGGCAGAAGAAGGGGGGCAACCGAGGCGAGGAGGTGGGTGACCTGCACCGGGGCAAACTCTACAACTTGGGCACTGGGCGCTGGATGCTGAACCTAGCCAAGAAGATGGAGGTCAGGGCCATCTTCCCCGGCTACTATGGGAAGGGCAAACCTGTGCCCAAACATGGCAGCCAGAAGGGGGGTGTGATGCAGTCCTGCACCATCATTTGAGTGTCTGTCCCACATGCCCCTCCCTCTAGAAGGGAAGAGGGAGGAGGGGGAACATGCCCTCTGCTTGATCTTTGTTTTCAAAAAAGTTTCTTTTTTTTTTTTTAATTCTGTTAACTTACTTGTAACTTCAAAGAAATGTGTACAATAACTGCCTCTCTCCCTGTGTATCTCTTCCCCTCTTAACATTCCAGTTGTCAACACAACTACCCTGAATGGTTGGCACTGTTCAGCAACCTGGACCAAAGTCGATGGAGCCAGGCTCGGCCGTAACTGAGCATTCCTCTAGCCACTGGTGCCTCTAGTGCCCTCCCCTCCATTCTGGCAGGGGTGCATAGCACAGCCCTACAGGGAGGTCGCCACAGCTGTGGAAAACTGCTGGTGGGTTTGAGAGGGACTCCCTTGGGCTTTGATCTTGATTCTTAATCAGTACAGCCCCAAGAAGGCTTGAGAGGTTTGGCTCTCCCCTTTGGTCCTAAGTGCCTGTCCCCTCCTCCACACCATAACTAGGTAACAGTTTGATAGCTAAGAAAGAAAACAGCAAATAGCCAACCCCAGGCTGGCTACTGGTTTTACCCCAGGAAGAGGAGACTGAGGCTAGAGATGTGACCTTGGTGGGGAGGTCTCAGCCTCACTCATCCTCCCTGGTGCCTCTGCCTCCTCAAAAGGGGGTTGGTGGGTACCAAGAGCCAATGGAGTGGGCTCTTGGCTGTCAGGGCCAAGCTCCTCCCAGTGCTGGGGGGGGGGGGCGCTAAAGATGCTACATGTATTGTGGTCTGGGGTGCTTTCCACCGCTTTCTGCTCAGTAATGGGGCCTTGCTAATCAGGTTGTCATTTGACAAAAGTACTTGGGATTTAAGTTATTATTCTGACTTGCTCAACTTCAGCAACTTGTAAGACTGGTAATGAAATAAGTCATGTTAATCCTAAAAAAAAAAAAAAAGAAAACTAGGCTGGTGGTGATGAGTGTCAGGTAGAAGAAACAGGTAGTTAAGATGCTGATTCTTAATGCCCTACACATGAAATCTACATAATGTTATAATCCAATACTAATTCAATAATTTTTTTAAACAGTTTGAACTACTACAACAGAACACTACAGTTTAGGGAATTTCTAAATAATAGGAGTTTATTTCTCACAATTTTGAATTCTGGGAAGTCTGAGATCAAGGTTCTGACAAGAGCAAATATTTGGTCAACACCCACTTCCTGATTATTAGCTTTTTTTTTTCTTCAGTGTCTTTGCATGGCAGATGAGGCAAGGACGCCTTCCAGGGTCTTTTTCATAAGGGTTCTAGCCTCATCACCTAATGACCCTCCAAAGGCCCCATCACTAGAAGAACTGGGCTGTAATAGAAGAATTTTGGAGTGGCACAGACATTTACTCATTGAGCCTCAAGTGGAAGCTTAAGTCACAGATTTGAAAACTCTTCCCCTTTAAGTCAAAATGGAGTGCTATCCATTTCCCTCTGTCTACTGCTTTCTCTGTATTCTACACATTTTTATATTGTGTTTTCATATTCTTTTAGTTCAAAATAGTTTCTAATTCTCTTTTTTAATTTCTTTTACTTGAAGTTATCGAGGAATGTGCTGTCTTTAGTTTTTAAATATTTTGAGACTTTCCTTTCTTTGTTACTAATTGCTAATTAAATTACAGTCGACTGAACTCAATGTAATTGAATTACTCATTCACTTACAATCTGAAGTTATATTTTAATAATTTGAATATTTTAAAACATATTGAAAAAATAAAAACAATACTTATCAAAACATTTTAGGGTCTCAACTTGGTAAATGTGATGTGTGTACTTGCAAATAATATGTATTTTTCTCTTATTGTGTTCTGTTGGCAAACGCTAGAAGAAGAAGAAGATTGTGTTCTGTAAGTAGCAATTAGATCAATTTGGTCAATAGTTAAGTCTTCTGCCTCATTCTATATTTTACTCCCAACCCCATGGCAGAGCTGCTCATTTGTTTGATCTATTTCCCTTGATGGAAGGCCACCTCCTGTACTCTGAGTTTCTCCCCTGGAGTAGCAGAAGGCAGCCCTTTCGAACTTCAGGGTTAAAATGGGTGATTCAGAAACTTAATGCTATCTCCATTTAGATCTAATTTTTTCCCCAAGTATTGACATTTCAAGTACCAATTTATGAGTCAAGTTATCTGGAAATCTTACAGAGCTCAGGGTTTAGTGCATTGTGAGTGAATAATGTCAACAAAACAGCAGAAACAGTGGTGCCCAATTGCAGCCTCTTGTCAGTAACAATAATTTGACAGCCAGTTAGGAAATAATGTCTTTGTGGAAGCTTTGGCATCTGGGTGGAAAACTGTAGAACTTTGGCAGAATCCAAGATTGAGGAGGGTTATTTTGAGAAGGCAGGCTGGTGTCTATAAGTAGCCAGATTTCTGCCAGTGGTCTTGATTGAGGAAGGGGACATGGAGAGGAAGAGAAAGGGAGACACCTGCAGGTGGGGAGTGGGACTGAGAGAAAAACAAAAAACAATAATAGGAATACAGACTGGCAAAAATGAAATGACAGAAAAAGACATTCCCTGGGGTGTGTGGGTGGGTGGCGGGGAGAATACAGGTCCAAAAAGGATGACAGAGGACCTAGTGGGGTTGTATTGTTATATGGAAAACTGGGAAATGTTATGCATGTACAAACTATTTTACTGTCGAATGTAAAACATTAATTCCCCAATAAGAAAATTAAAAAAAAAAGACATTCCATGCAAATGGTAAACTGGAGAGAACAGAAATACCTACACTGAAATAAAAAGATAAGAGATAATATAAATAAAGAGATGAGGTTACTAAATTGTGGAAAAAGTGTCTACTTATCAAGACTTACCAAGATATAGCAAGTGTAAACTTTTATGCACCCAATATTAAAGCACCTAAATACTTACATTCAAACATTTATTTATGTATTTTGTGTGTGTGTGTGTGTGAGAGAGAGAGAGAGAGAGCCTCACTCTAACATATGTGACACAGAAGACCAGACTCAGTTCTTCAGACACCTAAGTTCGTGTTCTATCTATCCACAGTGCAACCTCTTTGGCTGAAGCTGCTAAATATTTAAAGCAAATAGTCACAGAATTGAAATGAGAAATAGAGAGAAATTCTTTATTTTTTTAAATATGTATTTATTATTGGATAGAGATAAGAGAAAAACTGAGAGGGAAAAGGGAAGATAGAGAGGGAGAGAGACAGAGAGACACCTGCAGACCCGCTTCACCACTCATGTAGTTTTCCCCCTGCCGTGGGGACGGGGGACTTGAATCAGGGTCCTGGCACACTGTAATGTGTGCACTTACCCAGGTGCTTGGCCCCTTAGAAAGCAACTAAACAATGGCAATGGAAAGAATGGTGAAATTAAAAGATGAAGAAGAAAACTGTCATAATGTTGTCTGAGCATACTGACAGAGAGGAGTGTTCAGTTTGGAGAGGGAGCCAGCATCTCCTCAGTGCAGGGCTCCACTTATAAGAAGCGATATTATCTCCAGAGAAGACAGAAATGGAAGGTTTGCAGACGGTATAAGCAAGAGAATTCTGTATTCTCCCTTAACTGCAGTGCCATCATCCCTTCTCCTCTGGGAACAGTGTGCTGTAGTATTTCATATCTTGAACTCTGGAGCCAAACTGCTTGGATTAAAATCCTTATTTGTTTGTTTCCAGAGAAAGACCAGGGTACTGCTCAACGCTGGTTTATGGTGGTATAGTGGGTGGAACCTGGGACATTGGAGTCTCAGACATGAAAATTTATTTGCATAACCATTATACTATCTTTGGATTGAAATCCTGTCCAGATCACTTTTTAAAAAATATTTATTTATTCCCTTTTGTTGCCCTTGCTTTTTTTAATTGTTGTTGTTGGATAGGACAGAGAGAAATGGAGAGAGGAGGGGAAGACAGAAAAGGGGCAGAGAAAGACCTGCTTCACCACTTGTGAAGTGACTCCCCTGCAGGTGGGGAGTCAGGGGCTTGAACTGGGATCCTTATGCTTGTCCTTGTGATTCACACCACGTGCGCTTAACCCGATGCTCTACCACCTGAGTCCCTCCAGATCACATATTAACTGGCCTAGATGCAGCAAGCTTCTTAATTATCTGCCTCAGTTTCTTCCACCTGGATAATGAAAGTTAACAACAACAAGGTTTTTTTTTCTGATAGAATTGTCAGTGAGATAAAACAAGGTAATTTAGGTAACTGAGGAGGAACAAGGTTGCCCACTGAATGACCCTGAATTGGGGTTGCCAGCTCCTCATGGGGCGCGAGCGCTTCCACACTACGATCATCCTCTCTGACATTATGCTATTCCACTGCAGAATACTGTGCCCCAGTATGGTTCCGTAGCCCCCATGTCCACTTGGTCGATTCCAAATTATATTCCTCCATGAGGATCATTTCTGGAACCATCCGTTCCACCCCGGTTCCATGGCTGCCAGTTCTTAGCAACATCGCCCCGCCAGATATTCGTCGGGATGCGGCATCATCTAAGTTCATTTCCCACGTCTACGCTCGACCGGACCTGCCAATATACGCGGATATCTTCGCCCACCCTGTCCAACGCTTGACGTCTCGTCACCCAATCTGGTCCCCTACGCCTACACTGAACTTCTCTGTTCCAGACTCTTGGAAACAGAGCTGGCAGTCAGCTGAGGTAAAGAACAAACACCTCATCACAGACCCCTGCAAGCGTCAACCCGGCTTTGACCTGGCACGTTATGATTGGGCCCTCCTCAATCGCTATCGAGCAGGCCATGGCCGGTGCGCCGCTATGTTCCATCGCTGGGGAGCCAGAGACGACCCGAACTGCCCCTGCGGCTCCAGACAGACTATGACCCACATAGTCAACGACTGCCACCTCTCCAGATTCAAAGGAGGTCTTGAAACTTTACATCAGGCTCAACCTGATGCTGTTGAAGGGCAAAGGCTAGAAGAAGAAGAAGGGGTTGCCAGGCAACAAATGACCTGAAACCCTGAGGAACCTTGTGGAATTCCAACCCCCACCCTCACACCCCCAGGGCACTGGCTTCAGTAATTGACTCATCAACAAAACTCCAGGGCAGCTGATCTCTAAGGCTGAAGCACTTGTGAGGGGAGCTCTGACCCTTGCCCTGTAAAGAGGTAGAGCAACAAGAGGTGGGGTCTTGTCCTAAAATACAACCCCACTGCGCCCTGGCTTCTTGTAAACTTCTTGTTGGACTGGAAGGGATGAAAAGGCGGAACCATGGATCTCATCTTGTTGACTGTGGATTTCTCTTGAAGTCATGGTGTTTATTTTCACCTGATTTCTCAGAACCTTCCCTCAACTGCCTCCCTCTGGCTCTTTAATCTCTGCAGGAGTACCCCACCCCCACCCTGGGCAAGTCCTCTTCCTTCCCCCTCTCCATGAACTCATCTGCTTCCAGGGTTTCAGATGCCAACCTCCTGCAGAAAACTCCTGTCCAGCTGTGTCCACACCTCACTGGACATCGTCACTCAGATCTGGTATCTTGAACCTCCAGACTCCACAAATATATTAATTTTCATATTTTCTTCAGCCTTGGCTATGAAAACAAACAGTACTTCACCCAACCTTCACATTTGCTTTTTGTGCTCTCATTAACTTGGTGACTTGTACTGCCATCTATCTGACTTGTCCTCTAGGCAAAAATCCTAAAATCCTAAAATTTCTCCTGGACTCCTCCTTCAGACTAGCTACTGACACAAACACCCTAGCCCCACCACGTTGCTTCTCTCTCTCTCTTCTCACTCTGTGCCTCTTTGCCGGGACCAGTGTTCTGGTCTCTCTTGCCTCTTTCTGCAGACTCTGCCTGGTTCACTTTCCTCTTCTATTCAAACACCTTCAGTGCCTCCCTGGGATGCATTGGATCGACCTCCTCGTGGTGCATCCCGTGAGTACCCATTCACTGGGGAAACTGACGATCCTTCCTAGCTGACTGAATCCACATGGATCCCAGTCACTTTCAAAGCCAGCAACAAGCAGCTCCTGACAGCTTTCAACCTGACACTGTTGACTGGCTACGGAAGAAGGGCAAACGCTAGAAGAAGAAGTGCCTCCCTATTCATGAAATGTGCTACTATTCCTCATTCTGGTGACTGAGGGTTGTCTTACTAATTTTTTTTTTTTTTTTGCCTCCAGGATTATCGCTGGGGCTTGATGCCAGCACTACAAATCCACTACTCCTTCAGGCCTTTTTTTTTTTTTTTTTTCCCATTTTGTTGGCTAGGACAGAGAAAAACTGAGAGGGGGAGAGGGAGATAGAGAGGAAGAGAGAAAGACACTTGCAGACTTGCTTCATCACTTGTGAAGTGTCCTCCCCTGCAGGTGGGAAGCCCAGGACTCGAACCCCTGTCATCACAAGGACAGTTTGGTTGTTAAGATTCATTTGGTGCTTCTCAACTTATCCTCATCTGTGTTCAGTCTACGGGGCAGCTCATACTTCCTAATACTCTGAACACTTTGTGATATAGACTATACTCTCTCCTCCACACCCTCTGAAATCTCTGTTTATCAGAGTCCTGCACGTCTGTCAAACTCACCTCAGAGACCTCCTTCCCTTGCTCTCTTATGAACCCTTCCTGTAAACTTCCTTCCATTTACTTTCTCAGAGAGATGGTGTATATTGGTCTGCGGCACCTGTTATATGGACTGTATTGTCATCACAGGAATTAGCCGCCAGCTTTTCCCAGCTAGCACCTATGCTCTTGAGGCTTAGGGTCACCACTCAGAAGTAGCTTATACTGAATAAGGGCAAGAGGCTGGCATACTTTAATGATGACTCTTTAGTCACTATCAGGCCACCCCATCATCTGGGGCTCTAGTCGGGGAGTCCTGGGGTTCTCACACAGACATGATAGGCCTAGACCTCTAACAGATCCCTGTCACTACTGTCACTGGTCATCTCCATCAGGAACAACACAATAGACCCCTTTGTGGGTCCCCCATAGGACCTTGCCCCCAACGTGGATCAACAACAGTAGAAAATGTCCCATCCTCTGAAGGGAGGCTGGACAACATACTCTATCTACCACCTGAGGAAGATGGATCCTGAAATTGGGGCAGCTTGGGACTTTCCTACTCATGACCACAGAATGTAAGCTCAAACCTACAGGGATACAGAGGTTACATAGGCTCCTAAGCTGAATATGGGCCCCAGATCAAATCAATGGGGTCTACCATCAACAATATTTATACACCTTTCCCGTATTTGGGAGCTACTCTCTTCCCTGATCCAGCTTTCTAGCCCTTTTTCAAGCCATGACATTATCTCCCCAGACAATAACTTGCATCCACCTGCATATCAGATTTCAGGCTCAGGAAAAAACTAGAATAGTCATGGGCACTTTGGAATGTAACTAAAATAGGCCTACCAGCTATCTTCATAATGGAGACCCCAAATCTTCATCTGCAATATTCCAGCCTTTAGGTTCATGATTAGTCAACAATTTGTTTGGCTTTATGTATTAACTCTCTTTTCAGCCACCAGGTTCCAGATGCTACCATGATGCCAACTGGACTTCCCTGGGCAGATGACCAGCAGGTGTTTTGCTTCCCCAGATCCCCGCACCATTATGGAAAGAGAGACAGGCTGGGAGTATGGATCAACCTCTCAATGCCCTGGTTCAAAGGGGAAGCAATTACAGAAGCCAGACCTTCCACCTTCTGCACCACATAATGACCCTGGATCCATACTCCCAGGGGGTTAAAGAATAGGAAAGCTATCGGGGAGGGAATGGGATACGGAGTTCTGGTGGTGGGAATTGTGTGGAGTTGTCCTCTTATCCTACGGTTTTTGTCAGTGTTTCATTTTTATAAATAAATTAAAAAAAAAAAAGAAGTAGCTTATACAGGACTGAGGGGATGGCTCAGCTGCTAGAGGCTGCAGGTTTAAGCCCCAGCACTATCCTACACCAGAGCTGAACAATGCTTTGGTCTTCTCTCCCTCTCCCTCTCCCTCTCCCTCTCCCTCTCCCTCTCCCTCTCCCTCTCTCTCTCCCTTAATAATTTTTAAGTTAAAAAAAAGATTATAGGAGGAGTGTGTTGGCCCTCAGAAACGCATCTGGGCATTGTACTGAGCAGACACTGGCGAAGAGGAAAGTCAGAAGGTAAGGAGACTGGCTAATGTGCCTGTAGGCTTTGAGCACAGAGTAGGGCTGCAGGAAAACAGAGCTCAGGTCAGTTGCTGCCCCTCTTTGAGTTATCCCGGGGCCTCACACAATGAGAGCTGGGGATTTCTCAGCACCCCACCCAGGGCTGGGAGCGGGGGGCACACCATTTCTTGCCATGCTTCTCCTCCCTCAGTCTCTACTCTTTGAGAAGCAGCCTCACACACAGATGCCCCACCATTCTGGGGAAGGAAACATCAGGCGTTGCTGCCATCTAGTGATGGAAGTGTATCGTGTTTTCCCTGTAGGCTATGGGAGCCTGTAGGCTTTTTAACTTTAAATAGATCTTAATTACTCACTCCTGACCAAGAGATAAAACTGGGTGAGGGAGAGATAGCACAGTGGTTATGCAAAAAGATTCCCATACCCCAAGGATCCAAAGCTCCGGGCTCAATTCAGCCACTCTGACAGCAGCCAGAGCTGAGCGGGGCAGCACTCCATGGCCCTGTGAGTTTCTAGACAAATCCCGTTTGTACTCTGTGGGTTTTGAGACCGTTATTCACCCTGTCTCCCAATTCATCAGGAGAACAATGGGGAAAGCCTCCCACTATACAGCCGCACCTCTAGACCACCAGGGTGTTGATATTTTCCTGAGTTTCCCCGTCAGTTCTCTGCCTCCAGACCTCAGCACAGGGCCTCCCCCTGCTGCTCCAGCTTCTGAGGGGCAGTAGCAATGGAGACTCACAGTTGCATTTGGTGAGCCTCAGGGGGTCCTCTTCTCCCTTCAGCCATCTTTTTGTTGGTAAAACTCAGACCAGAGGTGGTGTCTCCACTGGCAAACTGCCAGATTGTTTTTTTTTTAAAATAATATTTTTATTTATTTATTATTGTATAGAGACAGAAATTAAGAGGGGAGAGGGAGAGACAGAGAGACACCTGCAGCCCTGCTTCACCACTAGTAAAGCTTTCCCCTACAGGTAGGGACCAGGGGCTTGAACCTGGGCCCTTGTGCACTGTAATGTGTGCGCCTGGCCAGGTGTGCCACTGCCTGGCCCCTAAACTGCCAGATAGTTAACAGCTGCTCCCCACTAGAAATGGGCTTTTAGCTCCAGGAATCTCTCCTTAGGCTCCTCTCTGGCCACTAGCCACACGTGTTTGCACTCACCTGTGATTTGGGGGGTCCCAAAGTATTCTGAATCTTGTCTTGTTGCATTCTCAGGTGATCCTCTTTGCTATTCCTAGTTGACTGAGGAGTGTGAAACACAGCTGCTGCTTCTCTGTAGCCCCCGGACGTGTATTGTATTAAGAGCTTGCTAAAGCCTAGCAGATCCCAGTGTGCTCTCCAGCCCAGGAATTCAGCGTGTGTGTGTGTGTGTGTGTGTGTGTGTGTGTGTGTGTGTGTATCATGGAGGGAGGCATGTGACTGTACAGACTGGGGAAGGCTCAAACCTCTTCACAGGACAGATCACACTCCAGCCCTGGAGTTGTTATCTGGATGGGCAAGACTATATCCTTCCAGAACTTTCTCTGCCTCCAACCAGGACACATTTTTACAAAGGATGGTGGTCAATCATCTTTTTTCTTTCTTTCTTTCTTTTTCAGAAAAGCTGGTAGGGGTCTGGAAAACCCCCAGAAGTCATAATCAGAGGTATCTTCTGGGAAGCCTCAAGAAGAACTGGTGTAGCTTTAGAATCGATGATTTCCATGAGGCTGACACAGCCCTGCATGGGAGGGTTGTGCACTGTGGCACCATCCCAGCAGTTTAGGAGCCAGGCGGTGGTACATCTGGCTAAGAGCACACATTACAGTGCACAAGGACCCAGGTTCAAGGCCCTGGTCCCCGCCTGTAGGGGGAAAGCTTCACTAGTGGTGAAGCAGGGGCTGCAGGTGTCTCTCCCTGTCCCCTCTCAATTTAAGCCAATATTAAACCACGAATAAATATAAAAACAAAGAAACGAAAACTCAGGAAGCAGAGACCGTGAGGTAACAGTGGGTTAAGTGCACATGGCAGGAAGCACAAGGACCGTGTAAGGACCCAGGTTTGAGCCCCGGCTCCCCACCTGCAGGGTGTTCACTTTACAGGTGGTGAAGCAGGTCTGCAGGTGTCTATCTTTCTCTTCCCCTCTGTCTTCTCCTTCTCTCTCAGATTCTTTCTGCCCTATACAACAACAATGACAGCAATAATAACAACAACGATAAACAACAAGGGCAACAAAAGGGAAAAAATTGGCCCCCAGCAGCAGTGGATTCGTAGTGCAGGTATTGAGCCCCAGCAATAACCCTGGAGGCAAAAAAACCCAAAACCCTCAGGAAGCATAGGCCCTGTACATGAAGACTTTGAGTCACAGTTAGGTCATGTGCACAGTGGAAATGACCACTCTTAGAACTCATTGTGATACCCACTTCTGGTCTTCCCTCCACTGGACAGTGATGAGGAGGACAGAAGCCTCATCTTGGGAGTCGGGCGGTAGAGCAGCGGGTTAAGCACATGTGGCACAAAGCACAAGGACCAGCATGAGGATCCCGGTTCCAGCCCCCGGCTCCCCACCTGCAGGGGAGTCGCTTCACAAGCGGAGAACAGGCGGTGAAGCAGGTCTGCAGGTGTCTGTCTTTCTCTCCTCCTCTCTGTCTTCTCCTCTCCAGATTTCTCTCTGTCCTATCCAACAACGACATCAATAATAACTACAACAATAAAACAAGGGCAACAAAAGGGAATAAATAATATTTAAAAAAAAGAAGAAGTCTGATCTCTGATGCCAAGATGCTGTCAGTCATGTGAACGCCTTGGCCTTCCTGAGGCAGAGGATTATACGCCTACAAAGTTTTCTCTAGCTCTGTGTTACCACGACATAGGTTCTTTCGTGTAGGCATTGATCCAGAATTCATGTGTGTTTTGTCAAAAGATCACTGACTTACCAGAATGTCTTAAGATCACTCACACCCTGGGCTCTAGGTGTTGCAATAAGTGGGATATCTTCAGCAAAGGTGCCATTGCAGGTCTTTTAAGAAGAATCAAGGAACTTTGTTATTGGTCCTAGCCAATGGCATGCCAGAGTCAGCGAGGGCCATCTCACAAGAACTGACTGTAACATCTCTTTCCCCATTCCACTTTCAGTAACATCTGAAGTGTAAAATCAATCATGATGGTAGAACTTGAAGTCATCATATTAAGTGGGATAAGCCAAAAGAAAAGCACAGACACTGGCTGATCACACTCATAAGTGGAGCTTGAGAGAAAAGGCCAGAGGAAAGCACAATGCGAAGCCTGGGCTGGGCGTGGCACACTGGACCACAGCTGTTGGTATGCTTCTAGTTCTGCTTCTGGGATCTAGTTCTGCTTCTGTTACATTGTTTGACACTGTGGTCTATTTACATGGTCTTTTCTGTTACATTGGTTTGTTCTCACTCCCCCTCTGCCTCCGGGAGATTTGGTTTAGCCCTTGCTAGTTTCGTGCTTCTCCCTTCTCCCTGCCCCCTAGCCTACGGAAGTCCTGAGTTCGGGACTCTGTCGCTGGAGGAGAAAGATGGAGGAGCACATGGTGTGGTGATTAGGTGTGGGACTGTTTGCCCGCTCGTGAATAAAGATTAAACTGCATTCTCAGCTCAGCCGTGTGTTTCTGGTCGTCTGTTACCTGCCCGTGAAGCCAGCCCGGAGAAAACAACACACAGCCAAGGATGGAGGGGCTTTGGAATCCTCGTGCATGGTGGGAAGGGACCTAGGTTGGAAAGGGAGTGCTTTGCAGATATCTTTCACAGGAAGATGACAAGTTGTACCCATGTACCAACAATTGTATTATAAACCAGATAGTGGGAGGAAAAAATCAACCATGATGTCTTCATAATAGATGACAGTAAATGCCACAACTCAAGACCCCCTGAAGGGTTGAATATTATACTCTTCTCAGCATATCACTACTATTGATTTTTAATTAGAAACAAAGGGCTGTACTTTTCCAAGTAATATAATTCTACTGGTAAAAGAGCAGAATATATATGAGATTATATATGAGTTGGTGGAAGACAGGGTGGTAACAGACAATCAAGATCATGCCTTAAAGTGTGAAATAAACCCGAAATCTTTTAATGTTGATAAAAACTATCTGCAATAATCTTTTATTTAGTGTCAGATTTTGCATGCAAAATAGCACTAAGTGATAAACTACATGCTTGTATTGGGAAAAGCATTAAACAAAGGATAATGGACCTAGAAGCATGTGGAAAAGCATAATTTCAAATTTTTATTTAGTCTGTTTCTTATTATGTTTTCATGAAATTTGAACTGTTGCAATCTTAATATTAGTGTGTCCCCTACAGCTCTGTCTAGTGTCTTCTCTCTTATTACAATAGTACCAGTGGCTATTCGCCAGTTGGTCTTATCCCCTCTCTCTGCACGAGTCATTGGATGTGAACATTGAAATATGGCATCTTCTAGCCAGAACACAGATCCAGCAGTTCAGAAAGTCTGTCGCGTGGTTAGGCACTGAGCCCCCAGCAGCACAAGGGCTGGCGACAAGAGTATGAGGTAGGGGTGAGTCTGAGGGGCTCAGTCATAGTGGACTTTACCCTCAGTCACCCCCGAGCTGGGCAAGTCACCGTTGCAGAGTGTCTGGAGGACGACACGAGGCCTGTTGTCCATGTGACACTTGGTCATCTCTATGTATCTGCGAATTGCCTTTTGAATGACAACAGCACACTTTTCTTCTTCCATCCTTTTGGTGGTGGTGATGATAGGCTCGTACAACTTGGTGAAAGGGTTGGCTTCCATGAACTTCTCTTCCATCATGGCTTTCATGCTATCCAGCCCGCTGGAGTCACCAAGCACCCTCGTGGTGAAAGCGAAGAGAATATCCATGCAGTGGAGGCGATCCCCGCTCACCACGGGCAAGTCCATTACTAGAAACTGAAATCGATTTGGTTTTGCCACCCGCAGGGGCTCGGGAAGGGCATCCGCAAAATCAGAAAGGGCAGAGTAGCTGATGAACTGGGTTGCTTCCGGGTCAAACTTTTCCCAGACTTCATAGAATATGTCAAAGTCGTCTTCACCCAAAGGCTCCTCACTCTCTTCGGTGGCTATGTTGAAATTCTCTAGAATCACAGCAATGTACATGTTGACGACGATGAGAAAAGAGATGATGATGTAGCTGACAAAGTAGGCGATGGCTATGGCAGGGGGGCTGCATTTCGAGTCAGCCTGACAGGGTTTCAACATGGGCCTGAGGAGACCGTCCCAGCCGGCGGAGGTGGTTATCTGGAAGAGGCAGAGCATGCTGCTCGAGAAAGTTTCGAAGTTGAATATCTCATCGATGCCATCTGCTGCGGGGGTGTGTTGAAAACAGTTCATGCCAAAGATGGCGTAGATGAACATGATCAGGAAGAGCAAGAGACCGATGTTGAACAGAGATGGGAGGGACATCATCAGTGCAAAGAGCAGAGTCCGGATTCCCCGAGCTGCTCGCACAAGTCTCAAGATGCGGCCGATCCGAACCAAGCGGACGATCCTGAAGAGTGTCGGAGGAAAGCGAATCTGGCTTTGTTTTTCCAAAGCAGAAACCATTAAACCTTGGAAGGAGGAGAAGGACTGATTAAGTTCAACAGGCGCACTGTTTTCAGGGCCAGTTTTGTCTCTCCTGCCTTGGAATGTTAGTAGGACCCGCTTTTACCAATACTTCGTCATTTACCCACAGAGCTAAAATGTTTCTTACCAAGAGCTCAGAAAATATCTATCGGGCCAAGGGCCACACACTTTTAGGAGAAACTTTAGATGGGACAGAATGTCCCTTTATAGAGGGATCTTAACAGCGTCTGCTGTAGGTGAGGAGGATGGGGAGAGGGAGATGGTTGTTTGGAGATCTCATTTCTGGGCTAAACCTGCCACTGACCTCTCATATCAATATGTTTATCAATATGTCCATTCTAAGGATTCCCGAGTAAGTAACTAAATCAGAAATACCCTATCAGCTTCTTTAGCAATGGCGGAAGTGACATCTCAAGCAGAGGTGCGTACAAACAGCTCTTTGCTTGCTGTGCAGGCCAGTGATACAGGCTTTACTCGATTCACATTCTGAACCCAACACTGCAGAGTGGCTGGAACATGCTTGCCTTGTGTAGGCATGGCCTTGCTCTTGTTCTGGGGGTCCTCTAAGGTTATCAGAAGCGGATGGCATCCAAAATGATCTGCCATCACCTAACAGTTAAAGAGAACTAGCTGACGGTATACTTTCCCGGCTGCCTGATGGTGACAATGAAAGTTTAGCTCGTTTGTAATTGGGAAGCCATCCCTGTTGGAAAGTGGAATTTACTAAGACTAATTCAGCAACAACAGGAGTACATGCACCCTTTCAGGTCCATCCGCCCTATGGATAGCCTCCTTTCCTCCTCTCTGCCCCTTTTTTGACTAAGTAAGCCTATCGTGATCTGTTCTGTCTCTGAGCTCAGTTCTGTGTACAGTGGCCCGATGTTTAATTAATTTATCTTTCTTCGCTCTTTAAATCCTACTATCCAATCTGGATGGCTAACTCCTTTGACCACATTCACTCTGTTATTCTGTGAGAGCTTGATAAAGCACTTGGGTGCTAAGTGTTGGATGGCAGGTGCACAGGCAAAGGCATAAAACTATGCTGCCCACAGGATCTGACTTAGCATGTGGACTGCAGCTCTCATTGGAGTAAAATGTTAGAGAGTGCAACTGCAATTGCCTGGCAGTTTTTCAAAGGACAAAAGTCAGATATCCCCCCAAATTATGTGACACCTGGTGCTGCCCAACCTGGAAGGAATGATTTGATCTCTGCAGGCTGAAGGAAGGGTTCTTTAAGTTTCCTCAGCTTCAGATAAAGGCAAGAGACCAGAATACTTTAATGATGGCTCTTTAGGTTACTACCAGGTCAACCCATCACCAGTACTGTATGGATTCCCACACAGACATGATGGGCCTGGACCTCTAACAGGTCCCTGTCACCACTGCCACTGGTCATCTCCATCAGAAACAACATAAGGGACCCCTTTGTGGGCCCCTATAGAACCTTGCCCTCAATGTAGATTAACAGTGGTAGAGAATGTTCCACTCTCCAAAGAGGGGTTGGGCAACATTCTCTACCACTCCAGGAAGATGGGTCCTAAAATTAATGCAGCCTGGAATGTTCCTAGTCATGACCACAGAATGCGAGCTCAGACCTACAGAGATGCAGAGGCTATACAGGCTCCTGCACTGAATATGGGTCCCAAATCAAATCGATGGGGTTTACAGTTAACAATATTTATATATTTTTCCCATATTTAGGAGCTATTCTCTTCCCTAATCCAACTTTCTAGTACTATTTCCAACTCTGCCACCATCTCCCTAGACAATACCTTTGGTCCACCTGTATGTTAGTTGTCAGGCTCGGGCAAAAATTAGAAAAGTCATGGGCCCTTTGGAATATACCTAAAATAGAGCTACTAGCTTTTTCCAAAATGGAGACCCTAAATATCATCTGCTCTATTCTAGCCTTTAGGTTCCTGATTATTAAAGTTTGTTTTGCTTTATATTTTAATGCTTTTCAGCCACAAAGTTGCAGATGCTACCGTAACACCAACCTGATTTTCCTGGGCAAATGACCTCACCAATGTGTCCTGGAACCTCACCTCCCCAGAGCCCTACACCACTAGAGAAAGATAGAAATAGGCTGGGAGTATGGATCCACTTTCCAAAACACCCATGTCCAGCAGAGAAACAATTATAGAAGCCAGACCTTCCGCCTTCTGCACCCCATGATGATCCTAGGTCCATGCTCCCAGAGAGAAAAAGAATAGGGAAGCTTTCAAGGAAGGGGATGGTATATAGAACTCTGGTAGTGGGGATTGTGTGGAATTGTATCCCTCTTATCCATGGTCTTGTTGATATTTTTTATTGTATAAATAAATTTAAAAGAAAAGAAACTCAAAAAGAAAAGAAAAGAAAAGAAAAGAAAAAAGAAAAGAAAGGAAGGAAGGAAAGAAGGAAGGAAGGAAGGAAGGAAGGAAGGAAGGAAGGAAGGAAGGAAAGAAAAAGAAGAAGATTCTTCAGCTTCAGGGACCGGGCCATGGCGCACTGGATTAAGTGCACATGGTGTGAAGCACAAGGTCCCGCAAGGATCCCAGTTTAGAGCCCCTGGCTCCCCACCTGCAGGGGAGTCGCTTCACAGGCGGTGAAGCAGGTCTGCAGGTGTCTGTCTTTCTCTCCCCCTCTCTGTATTCCCCTCGTCTCTCTATTTCTCTTTGCTCTATCCAACAACAATGGCATCAATAACAACAATAATAATAACCACAACAACGATAAAACAACAAGGGCAACAAAAGGGGAAAAAAATAGCCTCCAGGAGATGTGGATTCATGGTGCAGGCACCAAGCCCCAGCAATAACCTGGAGACAAAAAAATGAAACAACAACAAAAAAAATCCTACACAATAGGAGGCCAAGTGCTGGTGCATCGAGTTAAGCGCACATGCAAAATCTGCGTTGGAGCCCCTGCCGGATTAGCTTCGCAGGCAGGAGACAGAGACGACCAGGGACTCATGGCTGAGCTGAGAATGCAGTTCAATCTTTATTCACGAGCGGGGATGTAGTTCAAAAAAACTAATCTCTTCTAATCACAACACAATTCTGTCCTGCATCTCTCTCCTCCAGAAGAGTCAGAAACAAAGGAAATATGTAAGCTAGGGGGCGGGGAGAAGGAAAAAGCATGAACCAGCGAGGGGGGGGAGAGGAGGAGACCAAACCAATGTCCCGGAGGCAGGGGGGTGCCCAGCCAACAGTGGACGTGCAAACAGAACACATCGCAAGCAACACAAGCGAACCCATGTGATGATAAAAACAGAAGGTCTCACAAGCAGAATCCAGAAGCACACCAACAAGCCCCCACTCTCCACCTGCAGGGGGGGCCACTTCGCAAGCGATGAAGGAGGTCTGCAGGTGTTCACCTGTCTCTCTCCCTATCTCCCCCCACCCTCTCAATTTTTCTCTGTCCTGTCCAATAAAATAGAAGAGATGGCTGCCAGGAGCAGTGGATTCGTAGTGTTGGCACCAAGTCCCAGCTATAACCCTGGAGGCAAAAACAACCACCACAACTACTACTACACAATGTATATTAGGGCTTAAAGTTGCACAGAAAAAAAACCAGAATTTTGACGGACTTACTTTGGTAAACCACGTACCCCCATGAAAAGTTGGAGTCATCTGAATTTTGCTGATTTCAATTGAACAAATGATCCACATAATCTTTTAACTCCATTTCAATTGTGTAGACAGTCAAAGAAAAGAAAATTACTCTATCTCCTAGCAACCTCCCAGCAGAGAATGGCATTAGAACACCTGTCTGGTTTTCAGAAACCACTTTAAGCCTTATTTGCTGCTTTGTGGGTAATTTGAACATGCTTCCAAATGATAGGATTTCTAAGTTTACTTCTGGCTCTCAGATTAGAGCTCTTCTGGTTGTAGCTTTTTTACTTACTAACAATAGAAAGGACCACGACCACACAATCAAATAAATTCCAGCCATTGGTGAAGTAGTACTGCCTCAGAGCAAAGATCTTGATGAGACACTCAATTGTAAAGATGACCACAAAAAGCAAGTTTAGATTTTCAAGGGTGTCCTTCATGGCTAGAGACTGTCTGTGCGATTCAGCCATCATGCAGATCATGTTGAGGACAATGAGGCTGATGATGAGGATGTCAAAGAACTGGCTTGTGACAATGTCAAACACATGGCCCTGGAATTTGTTCTAAGAGGAAAACAAGGAAAGAAATCACCGATTACTTGGAGTCGTGACAATGAAATCATACCCATGAAAGAGACATATTCATACAACACAATTTGTTCTCTATTTGTTCCAGCAGTTTCCTGAAATTTTGCAGGCCCTTTTAAAGGGAAAGCAGACCTTGAACACATTTTTCCATGTAAATTTAATTAGATAACTGATTTTTAAGCAGCCAGGGTTATAGATTAAATACCATTTTAAATAAAATTTCTTAGTAACAACATAACTCTGATGTCATGGGTGCTTTACAAAATGCAACATCTTGTGTGGGATTTAATCATTTAACTGGTTTCTGTATTTATCCACCTCTATATCTGAACTTCAATAATACTATTCCAGAAGATACCTGTTCACACTATAAAGCTGGACAAAATGAATGAGCACTTCCAAGGCTCCATTTGTCAGTTCTGAATAATCAAACCTTAAACGTACTTATACTTGCACTGTTTCAAATAATTCTTGGAAGTCAATTTTCTATTTTTTTTTTGTTGTTGTTGTTACTTGAAGAAAGGCTAAACAAGATTCCAAGACGATGAGAAGAAATGGGAACAGGAAAGCATCATTTATTATTGGTTGTATCTTTACATGTTGGCTTCTACATAGACAGCCAAAGTGCTTACAGTGAGTCTGTGCTCACTGCTCTGAGACAGGCTCAAATTCAAGTTTGCATGCATGATCTACCGTGTGTAGTGAAATGACTTCACACCTTTAACCGTTGTGAAGCACTACTTCATTCTTAGTGTGAAACTTTTTAAGTAAAAAAACTTGGATATTACTATTGGATGGCATTCTTGACTCCACATTGGTTACTTTATAAAATGTTTATTAGATTGTTTTGTAGCATATCATCACTCAACAGGATGGCCACATATTTTTCTATGTAAAGAAATTGTAAATCAAAGGGGAGTCATAGCATCTCTGGTCTCTTTCATATGTACCTCTGCAAATAAAATAATAGAACCCCCTTTATTTTTTTTTCTCCCATCAGCCTGTTACATGATTGATTATTAGGCCATTCTTGAAGAGCCCAGGAGGGTAGAGAATGATTTCTTTTCTGCTCCACAACTTGAGTGCCCAATGAGTGGCCCTCAAATGACTAGGAAACCACTCACGTCTAGAGATGGTAACAGAGAGAAGAGATGGGGACTCTGAAGTCAGAAAGCAAGTTAAATGTTTTACCAAGTCAGGATTCCTTTCTCCCTCTCCAGGGAAAGTTAATGGGAACTAAGAAGAAAGATTTTGTTTCTCTTTTAGGTAAAAACTGGTAAAAGAATGAAGTCAACTAATAGACTGTATATCGTAAATTGCCTAGAAAACAGATATTAAAGGGGTCAGGTGGTGGCACACCTGGTTGAGTGCACACATCACAGTGTACGAGGATCCAGGTTCAAGTCCCTGGTCTCCACCTGCACCCCATCACTTGAAGCAGGGCTGCTCTCCCTCTCTATCTCCCCGTTCCTTCTTGATTTCTGTCTCTATCCAATAAATAAATAAAGATAATACTTGAAAAAAACAGAAATTAAATGTGTTATCAAAATAACTTCATGTACCTTATGTTAATGTTTACAACTAGGCCCTTGATTCCTTTAAATAAACCTAATCTTAATTTTATATCTTTTTTTTTTTAAACTGGAGCACCGTGCAGCTCTGGCTTTTGGTGGTGCAGGGATTGAACCTGGGACCTCTGGTGCCTCAGGCATGGAAGTCTGTTGTGTTACTGATGCTTAGTCTCCCTTATCCTCCTAGTCTTAGTTATTTTATTTATTTTAATGAGAGACAGAGAAAACGGCACAGCTCTGGGACTGGACCTGGGGCCTCAGGCCCTCAGGCATGAGTCTTCTGCAGAACCGTGATGTTGTCTCTAGATTTAATTTTAAAAGACCTTAAGTTTTAGCGACTATGAAAGTTTCCTTTCATATTCCTTTGATGACTTTTGAAGTCCTTGTCACTTTAATTAAATGGGCCATTAAGTATTGCTTCATAGTTTTCTCTATAAATGTTCTTGATGTTTAAATATCTGTGACAAAACTCAAATTAAAAATTTGAGTATAAAATTTGTGTTTGACTGGTGGGAGGAAAAGTAGGTGGAGGCTTACAAGAGCTCCTTAAATATCCTATAATCATTGTTCTCTTGGTAGGAAGAGAAATTCATATGGATTTTATTTGGTATATTTTATTTTGGTATATTTTAGACTTCATGGGGTCAGGTGGTAGAGGACACACATTACAGTGCACATGCACCTGGGTTCAAGGCCCCTATCTTCCTCTACCTGCAGCAGGGAAGCTTCACCAATGGTGAAGCAGTGCTGCGAGTGTCTCTTTTTCTCTCTCCCTCTCTAACTCCCCCTCTTTCTCAATCTTTCTGTCTCTATCAAAAGAAAACAAACAAACAACAAAAAAAAAAAAATGAGAAATCGTGCTGACACTGAAACTCAGCAATAACCCTAGTGGCAAAAAGCAAAACAAACAAACAAACAAAAGTACTTCATGGGAAATGCTGTCATGTAAGGAAAATGTTTAATCTTTTTTAAACATGTATTTAAACATTATTATATATGTTCTAGAATTATGTGGAGCTTCGTAGAAGTTTAATACTTTCTTGTTATTATCCTGAAATAATTGTATGCCACAAAATCGAATGAAGTTCCTGTTGCATTACAGAGAAACCTTGAATCATGATCGTTCACAGCTTTTGTCAGAAGTTGTTAATTTATGCTTAATCTCTATGTTTGAGAAAATTCACAAAACAAGACATCG
The DNA here is from genome assembly GCF_950295315.1 of Erinaceus europaeus. NCBI lineage: Eukaryota > Metazoa > Chordata > Mammalia > Eulipotyphla > Erinaceidae > Erinaceus > Erinaceus europaeus. The sequence goes on along the minus strand of NC_080182.1, from coordinate 11,933,281 downwards.
GACAAGTAACCTCTATTACAGGTTCTCCATAAAATTGTGCTCAAATAACTATAGAATTTATGGGAAAACTGTACTTCTCATCTGCTCTATTCCTACTTTCTGGTTCCTGTTTATTAAACATCTTGTCCTGCTTTCATATACTAAGTTACAGATGCTTCTATGATTCCATTCTGATTTTCCTGAACAGACAACTGCACCACCTTGCCAGTGCCCTGCCCCACTAGGGAAAGATAGAAACAGGTTGGGGGTATGGATCCACCTGCCAATGTCCACATCCAGCAGACAAGCAATTACAGAAGCCAAAACTCCTATCTTCTGCTCCCCATAAAGAATTTTGGCCCAGGGGTCTGGCAGTGGTGCACCTGGTTAAATGCACAAGTATGCAGGTTCATGCCCCCAGTCCCCACCTGCAGGTAAAAAGCTTTGTGAGTGTGGAACAGGGTTGCAGGTGTCTGTCTCTCTCCTTCTCTGTTACCCCCTTTTAAGCATATATATATATATATATATATATATATATATATATATATTTCATAAGATAGAGACCAGAAAACTGCTAAGTTCTAGCATATGAGAGACGTGTCAGAGATTTAACCTAGGGTCTTTGGGGACTCAGGACTGAAAAAGCCTTGAGCACTACCCCTGTGCTGCCTCCCTGACCCTGATGGAAACTACTTATTTTATTCTTTCGACTTTTTTTCTTTTTTTTTAAAACTTTTTTGATATTTATTTCCTTTTGTTGTTCTTGTTGTTTTATTGTTATAGTTATTATTGTTGTTATTGATGTCATTGTTGTTGGATAGGACAGAGAAAAATAGAGAGAGAGGAGACAGAGAGGGAGAGAGAAAGACAGACACCTGCAGACCTGCTTCACCACCTGCAGGTAGGGAGCCAGGGGCTCGAACTGGGATCCTTAGGCCGGTCCTTGCACTTTGTGCCACATGTGCTTAACCCGCTGTGCTACCACCTGACTCCCTCTTTTGACTTTCTTTGATTAAACACTGAGACTGTCTTTCTAGGAACCATGAAAATTGGAGATGCAAAAATCAATATAGGGGCCAGGCAGTGGTGCACCTGATTAAACATACACATTACAGTGCACAAGGGCCCAGGTTCAAGTCCCTAGTCCCCACCTGCAGGGGGAAAGCTTCACAAGTGGTGAAGTAGGGCTGCAGGAGTATCTCTGTCTCCCTCTCTATCCCTCCCACCCTCTCAGTTTCTGTCTCAGTTCAATAACAACAAAAAATAAAGAGAATTCAATATAGATTATAGAGTCCACCATAATGATTGTGCCTGGAGCAACCTCATGGCTGAGTTTTTCCCAATGTCCAATCTCAGATACCCTGTTCTGGTAACTCTCCTTCTTACTAACATCCCCTTTTTTCTTTTTGGAGACAGAAGAACCTGTGTCATGTCACCTGGCTCCTTTGCTCTTTCCCCAAGTTCTCTGCACTAAAAGCTTCTGTGTTAGTTGGTGGTACATGGTGCAGGAATCATTAAGAACATTTGGGTCTCACCTACTTGACCTATAGAGATACTTATGTCCTTCACAAAAAATCAGCTTTGACATCGTCTCCCCAGACAATAACTTGGATCCACCTGCATATCAGAGGTCAGGTTCAGGGAGGAAAAATCTAGTATAGTCATGGGTCCTTTGGAATATAAGTAAAATAGGCCTACTAACTATCTACCAAACAGAGACCCCCCCAACTCTTCATCTGCACTATTCCAGCCTTTAGGTACATGATTAGTCAACAATTTGTTTGGCTTTATATGTTAACTCTCTTTTCAGCCACCAGGTTCCAGATGCTACCATGATGCCAACCAGACTTCCCTGGGCAGAAGACCCCACCAATGTGTCCTTGAGCTCCGCTTCCCCTAGAGCCCCGCCCCATTAGGGAAAGAGAGAGAGAGGCTATGAGTATGGATTGGCCTATCAACGCCCATGTTCTGTGGGGAAGCAATTACAGAAGCCAGACCTCCCACCTTCTGCATCCCATAATGACCCTGGGTCCATATTCCTAGAGGGATAAAGAATAGGAAAGCTATCAGGGGAGGGGATGGGATACGGGGATCTGGTGGTGGGAACTGTGTGGAGTTGTACCCCTCTAATCCTATGGTTTTGGTCAGTGTTTCCTTCTCATAAATAAAAATTTTAAAAAATCAGGAAAAAAAAATCAGCTTTTTCATTTGTTAAAAAAAAATCTGGTATGTCCCCTAAGAATTCTTTTAGTGCTCCAGGTATCTGTTACGATGATCCAAGAAAAAGACAAAAATTGTGCTGGTAACAGTGGAAAAAGACGTAAAAATTAATATGAAAGTAGAAGCAAGAGTCAGAAGGTATTTAAATGGCAAGGGCTATGGGAAAGTTCAAGCTGATATTGTCCTACCCCTTCTTTCTGGTTGACACAGTCATCCAGCCAACCAGAAGCAGGGAAGGAGCTGTGTTGAGGTAGAGGCTGAGTCTGCCTTCCTCCTCCTCTCTTTTTTTTCTCCTCCTCCACTTCTTCCTCCTCTTCCTCTCTTCCTCTCTCTCTCTCTCTCTCCTTCTCTCTCTCTCTCTCTCCTTCTCTCTCTTCTTCTTCTTCCCCTTCTTTATTCTCCTCCTCCTCCTCCTCCTCCTCCTCCTTCTTCTTCTTCTCCTCTCTCTCTCTCTCTCTCTCTCTCAACACATTCAATTTGCAGTACTAATAGGGCATCCAAGAGCTGGTAGAGGTATAAGCTTGTTATTCAGAAGAGCTGGAAGGCAGACACAGAGTTCAATAGCATTAATACCAACATGCATTAAAACTGTGACAGAATAATGTCACTGAGGGAAAATCAGGGATATAAGACGACAGATAGATACAACACTTGAGGGATTCTAATAAGCTACTAAGTTGGTGTTTTTCAAACTTGGATCTGGGAGCTCTAAATCTTTTAACAAGTAGTCTGGAGAAAGCACCTGGGAAGTCAGAGAAATTCTTTTAAGGTTGTTCTCTAGCGAATCACAGTGAAAGGAAGAAAAAACACCAGGGAGTCTTTCAGTTGAGCCTGAATATCTAGATAGATGAATATTAAGAATATGTTATCTGAAGTGTGAATGAGCAAAAATAGTCTATGTCACTCTAGAATGTACAATAATACTATGATTTTTGTACTTTATTATTGTTCTTATGACCAGAGCACCACTCAGCTCTGGCTATGGATGGCCGCAGGAATTGACCCTGGGAGCTCTTGCATATAAGTCCTGGGCACTGCCACACGCTACTTCTGTTTTGTCCTGTTGTACCTGCTAAGTCAAGATTCACAGAGAGTGTGAATTATCAGATTGTTACCTGTTGGCCAAATCTGTCCTACTGCCTGTTTTTCATATAGCTTGTGAGCTTAGAATGGATTTTATAATGGTTAATGTTTAAGGAGAAACAAAAAAATACCATTTTGACAAGAAATCCAAATTTTCGTGTTTGCAGTCAACTGTCTGAGAACACAGTCAACAGGCTGGTCCAAGTCTTCTGTGGGCTCTGTGTCTGTGCTGCAGCAGCAGAATGGAAATAGGTGGTCCAACTCACAAGGTTTTCAAAGCTTACAACATTTACAGTCTTATCTTTTACAGAAAAAGTTTGTCAACTCCTGATATAGAAAGTTCACCTTAAACACCTGTGAAGTAAAAATGCCTCTAGGGTAATCTCTGGGGCTTGGTGTCTACACTAAGAATCCACAGCTCCTAGAGGCCATTTTTTTCCTCATTCAAGCTGGAGGCTTGAACCGGAATCTTTGCACCAATCTTTATATTTCGCGCCATTTGCGCTTAACCTGCTGCACTACTGCCTGCCCTCTACAAATATATTTTAAAACCAACTAAGTTCATGTCATTGCAGTGGTTACGTACAATACACATACTGCACATTCATAAAAGAGAAAGATTCAGTTGTTGCCCAAATGCTTGCCATTGAATTATCTGAATGTCTAATTTTTTCCCTAAGATTTTATTTATTTATTTATTTATTTATTTATTTATTTATTTATTTATGAGAAAGGAGTGAGAGAAAGAATCAGACATGACTCTGGTACATGTGCTGCCAGGGATTGAACTCAGGACATCATGCTTGAGAGTCCAGTGCTTTATCCACTGTGCCACCTACCAGAACACTCTAGTTTTTTTTTTTTCTAAGAACTTGAGCCCTGTATCTTCAATAAAGATTGCAAATTTAAAGATAATGGAGACTACATTGTAAATACTGTGTTTCTCATATTTCCTAACAGATACATATATTTCAAATTAACCAATTTCTCTTACCAGAGGCCTTGGAATGGGCTTCTGAGGTTTTTTGGATCCTAATTTTTTCATTGCATTATAGTATTTCTTCTGCTCTTCAGTCAAAAAAATGTCTTGGCCACCTAAGTATATGGAGAAGATGAGAGATTATTATTATTTATTTTCTTTGTTTCTTCTTCTTCCTGCCACTAGGGTCACCACAGGGGCTTGGTGTCAGCACTATTGTTCTTGGTGGCCACTTGTTCCCCCCCACTCTTCTCTTTCTATTTTATTTGATAGAACAGAGAGAAATCAAGAGGGGTGGAGGTAGAGGGGAAGAGAGAGACACACACCTGCAGCCCTGCTTCATTGTGTAGCTCTTCCCCTGCAGGTGGGGAGCGGGGGTTTGAACCTGGGTCCTTGCACATGGGTGCACCACCGCCCAGCCTGAGAGCTGATTAACAACTTTATGAAGACAATTTCTGAATTTTTTAGTAGTAGTTCTAAAGTTATGTAACATTTCTACCAACAGTCCCCAAAATTCTAATAGGAAGTAAAAGAGGCTTGATTCAGAGAGAACTTATTAAATCAGTGCTTCAATTAAGGAATAAGGTGAAAATAAAATGATTTTAATCAGTTCACTTTTTATGATATAAACAAAGATAAAAAATTATTTATAGGGGTTGGGTGGTGGCATGCCACAATGTGCAAGGACTCGGGTTCAAGCCCCTGGTTCCCACCTGCAGGGGGAAAAGCTCTGTGAGTGGTGAAGCAGGGCTGCAGGTGTCTCTCTGTCTCTCTCCCTCTCTACTACCCCCTTCCTCTTGATTTATGGCTGTCTCTATCCAATAAATAAATAAAGTTAATAAAAAGAAGATTCTTTAAAACATTATTTGTAAATATTCACAGAATCTTTACAAGAATTAAATATATTTCAGATTGCACAAATCAAAATCAGAATGGAGCAAAGAGAAATCAGTAACAACAACAACAATAAAAAAACCAATAAATTGTACACAAAAAGTGGTCATTAAAATTCTCCTAAACATAAATGTGTTCATGCCTCTACCACTGCAATTTAATAAAATGTATACAGAGCCACTGTCATAAAAGGAAGTAAGGAATTTTAAATATTCTCACTCCTGACCAAGCAAGAAAATAGAAAAACGAACTAAGAGCTTCATTCCTGAAAAAATTATAGAGAGGACAAAATGCCTAGAGATTTTAAATAAACATGGAACAGTTTCTTTTAAAAATGAGACTCCACTTGCACAAAATTAAATATCTGTGATGTGGAAAATCAAGAGAGATTAAAAATAAGACACTATAATCAGCTTGGAGGACATGGTAGGTGTGAAGTAAGATTGGATGACTTTTTTTTAAGTTTTACTTTTAATTATATTTATTTATTGAATAGAGACAGCCAGAAATTTGAGAGGGAAGGAGGAGATAAGAGAGGGAGAGAGACAGAGAAACACCTGCAGGCCTGCTTCACCACTTGTGAAGTTTTCACCCTGCGGGTGGGGACCAGGGGCTCAAACTGAGGTCCTTGTGCGCTGTAATGTGTGCGCTCAACCAACTACACCATCACCCTGCCCCAGACGACTTCGTAAGTACTAGAATTTGAGATTTTAATAACCAAAAGAGAATCGTTGGGTGGGTGGGGGAAGCAGTAGCTTTATACCAAGATCCCCATATTAATCTGAGAATCACTAATTGTAGCAATTGCTACAATTTTTGTATTAGTCCCTTTTTAAATTTTTAAATCTTATTTTTATTGGATAGAGACAGAGAAATTTAGAGGAGGGGAGATAGAGAGGGAGAGTGGAGTCATCATGCGGGCACCCTACTCCAGTGATAACCTTGGTGGCAATTGAAGAAGAAGAAGGAGGAGGAAGAAGAGAAAGAAGGAGGAGGAGGAGAAGGAAAAGAAGGAAGGAAGGAAGGAAGGAAAAGGCTGTTATTAAAGACTGATATTAACCATCATTTTCTTGTATTTGCTTTACTGTCCAATCAACATCTAGCCAGAGCAGTACCGCTAACACTTGAACAACACAATGGCGCCAGATAGAAATTGTACGATTCGACTCATATAGAAGATTTAAAATCACAGAGACAGAAAGTGGAGTGGAGATTACAAAGAGTGGGGTGAAGAGGGTGGAGTAGGGAGGAGTGGTGGTGTTACAGGTCCCAAAGAAATAAGGTGTGGAACTCGAGACAGAGCAACTACATTTTTCAGAATTCCCTCTATCGAGTAGCAAACAAAGAAAAAGTATGTCCATGGTGTATTGCACCCAAGTAAAAGAATCCAGAGTTGGGGGGGGGGGGAGGGGAGGGTTCAGGTCCTGGAACAGGATGGCAGAGGAGGACCTAGTAGGGGGTGTATTGTTATGTGGAAAACTGAGAAATGTTATGCATGTACAAACTACTGTATTTTACTGTGAACCATTAATCCTCCCCCCGCCCCCCCCCCCAGAAAAAAAGTACATCAGAAGAAGAATTCAAAGGAAGTGACTGGACTTGGAATCTGATCTTGGACTTTGGAAACAAAGGACTGGAAGAGAGAAGAAGCAACATGAAGGAAGAGATGGAGAAGGAGATGCAGTGGGAGCTGGGATTGTGGAGCTGAACCAAACCAGGCAGACGTGTGCGTGTGTGGGGGGGGGGGCGTGAAGAGCCAGTCACTACGAATATTTCTTTTCTGAGTATTTCTGTCTCATTTTCAGGCAATAAGCCCTCATTTTCATTCAGTTAATTAATGTGTTCGTTGGTTTCTCAGTAGCTTCTAGTAGGTACCACTTGAATTAGTGATTTCTCCACTAATAGAGGCAAGAAATCCATATTAATTTGGGGGACAGTGGGTAGAAAGTTTTGTTTACTAGTCAACCCTACACTAAAACATGTTAAAATGGTAGATTTCATGTACATTGCACCACAGTTTTTAAATCCTGAAAAAAAATATATATCCCTAGAAGTTAACCAGGTAGTTTCAGAACACCTGGTAGACACATATTTTCAGTAATTATCTGCATCATAATAATACTGATACTATTATACTGGCACTGCCATATGTGTATGCTTTGGGGTCAGGAAAATGAGTTATTCTTAAAAAGCACGAATGTTGCCATTTCCCGTCCTCATGAGAACAAGGCTCCTTTGAGCGGGGAAAAAAAAAGTTTTCAGGTGTATCAGAGATTAAGTAAAAAATTTGTAGTCCTGAATTTTCATGATCTGGATTCACACCACTAAGACTGAGATCCTGAGGGGCAGGACTACTTGACACAGATCTAGAGGGATGAGGTGACCTGAAATTGATAAATGGAGTTAAGCAAAAGATAATAAACTCTCAGCACTCTGTTCCTAGAACTGTTTTTTGCAAGAAACCATTAAAATGTTTGAAACTGCATTTGCAAAGATAGAACATCCAGCAGAAACTCATGTCCCACACCCTTCCTGCTCGCTTTTTGTCTTAAGAGCAAACACCAGGGCATTAGACCTGGTGCAAACTTTCCTTCAGGAGGAAGTGCATGGAAAACCGACGATGGTCTTGGAGGCCATGATTCTGGATGCAGTAAAACCTCAAGCCCTCACCCTGTTTGCTGTATAACCTATCTTCTGGTTTCCCAACCCTCCTTCTATCTGTATGAATATTGGACCATCAGGAAAGCCATGACATGTTTTCCCATGCAAAAAGGCATTGTGACTCTTCTGACAACCCAATATTTTTCTAAAGTGAAGGGATGAGAAGGTAGATTTGAGCAGGGCTCCAGCCTTCATTGCGTTCAAACTGCCAGCATCTTTCCCTTCCCGCAAAATCTGGTGTGACAGTGTTCAGCTTTCTGTGGCTTCAGGCAGTGGGACCATATTTGGCTATGTCTCCTCCTGTCTATTTCCTTGTAGCTCTAAGTCTAAAGTAACTCTGTCTGAGAAAGCCCTGAAACAACAGCAACCTGTGAAAAATGTATATAACCTTACAATGATCAAATAAATAAATAAAAAACAGTGAGTTAACACTTTGACCCACCAAGCTAAAAAAATACAGTAGTACTTATAAAAATCAGAATTATGAGAATAAGCAGGCATTTCGCACCTTTGAGAATGGAGATACTTAACACAGTAGTTCTAAAAAGTAATTTGATAATACATCCTTAATACCTTAAATTCAAGAACTGTATAGTGAAGATATAATCAGAGATATGCAGAGAATTTCCATAATACTATGACTGTGTAAGAAGAGGAAGAAATTTAAAAGCTATCTAAGTGTCAAAGAAGAAGAGTGGTTAGCGTGAATTATGATCTCTTCATAATAGATGATATAGTTGAGGCTGAAAAATTATTGTAACAGGGCTGATACAGCAGCTCATAAGGAAAGGTACTGCTCTGCCATGTACATGGCAGTGAGGGCTCAGGCTGGCCCTCACTCCACAGGGGAAAGTTTAGTGTTATGTCGCCCCCTGCCCCATGGTGGGGGGGGGAGAGAGAGAGAGAGAGAGAGAGAGAAGAAGAAGAAGAAGAAGGAGGAGGAGGAGGAGGAGGAGGAGGAGGAGGTGAAAGAGGAGGAGGAAGAGAAGGAGGAGAAGGAGAAGAAGAAGAAGAAGAAGAAGAAGAAGAAGGAGAAGGAGAAGGAGAAGGAGAAGGAGAAGGAGAAGGAGAAGGAGAAGAAGAAGGAGAAGAAGAAGGAAGGGGAAGAAGAAAGAAGGAGGAGAGGAAGGGGAAGGAGGAGGAAGAGAAGGAGGAGAAGAAGGAGGAGGAGGAGGAGGAGAAGAAATTACAAAATTAAAAATGGCATGTAATCTCAGCTGTGGAAAATGAATATATGTTTAGTTAAGAGTAACTGAAAGGAATCATACCAAACTGATAAGAGGCTTAGTCTAACTTAAGTGATTTAAGCTCTTTCAAATTTTTATTTTCCACAATTATATTTGGAGGACTAACCATGTGTTTATGTTAATTATAATGCATGGGGAAATAGCTCCCTAAACATGCCTCTTTTCCAAGCATCTTCATTCTAAACAGATCCATGAATCTACTGAGACGTAGCCATGGGGAGTCTGGACACATGTTTTCTGAGAAAGAAAAGTTTATTCTTTTCACCTGAGATAACAATGGACCCTGGAAAATGTATCAAATTCTGGACCAGAATATCAACAATAGTCCTAGTAGTTGTTCCTCTAGTAAGGTTCATTTATGTCGGACTGAATTTCAACAGTAACAGTGATCACTGTTCAAGAGGGTAAAATGGGGAATAAAAACAATGACTTTATAAAATCCCAGATGTTTCCAGCTACTTTTCAATAATTTCTTCAAGACTATTCTACAGGTGACCCCCTCATTGTTCTCAAGCAGAGACTAGAAGCTACTTTGTACAATGATCTACACCAGAATTATGTTCTTTTTAAAAAATTTCTTTATTCCCTTTTGTTGCCATTGTTGTTTTATTGTTGTAGTTATTGTTGTTAATGATGGCATCATTGTTGGAAAGGACAGAGAGAAATGGAGAGAGGAGAGGAAGACAGAGAGGGGGAGAGAAAGACACCTGCAGACCTGCTTCACGCTTGTGAAGCAACTCCCCTGCAGGTGGGGAGCCAGGGACTTGAACCAGGATCCTTATGCTGGTCTTTGCGCTTTGCGCCACCAGTGCTTAACCTGCTGCGCTACTGCCCAACTCCCCAGAATTATGTTCTAACAAGGCCTTTGGGAAAGAGATTAAATTACCATGTTAGGACAACCTGCATACTTATCTTTTTCTGTTGTTGGTTGAAGTTGTCAATAATAACACCAATGAAGAGATTCAGAGTGAAGAATGAGCCAAAGATGATAAAAACCACGAAGTAAATATACATGCCTTTATTTGCTTCAAACTTTGGCTGGTCTAAGGGCTGTTAGGAGTATTTCAAATGAAAGGGGGAAAAACAATTACTGGAGAAAAACATAAACCATTTTGATGACTCTCTAGAAAACTAAAGTGTTTCTCAGCATCCACATATGGTAGTCATGGCCCTGCAGGCAACCCTCTTTCTACTTCCCCCATGAATGATAGCATGTAGTGGGGAGATGGAGTGACAGGAGAGTTGGGTTTTTTTCTCTCTAAGCAATGGGGAGATTAAAAAGTTCTGAGAAACAGGAGTGACATAATCACCAATGTCAGCTGAAATGGTTCCTAGGATGCCTGTGGGCCATCATGATAGAAGCCAAAACTCAGAGACTGCAATATATCAGGGCATGCGTCCCTCCGACAAATGTCTACCCACCTGTCGATCACTCAGGGACATGTGTAAATCCCTGAGTAAGTCCCATGTAAGAGAACACGTCTGTGTAAGACATGCCCTTCCCTCTGATCTTCGCCTCAAGGCAGCTGGGGACCCCATGTTCTCAGACGAACGAACAAAATGAGTACGAGGGCTAGCAAGGTTGCTCACCTGTATAGTGTACTTTGCCATGAGTCCAACCTAGCTTTGAGTCTAGTCTGGTATTAAAGGAAATTCTATTGCCATGGTCACCACCACCACCACCACCCCCATCACTATCTTAAAAATGAGTGTAATAATATTTTAAGATATTCACTTTGTGATAAACTGCTTGCACCACTATCATACCTTTCTGCTACTAATAGTTCACAGGTATTGAATACGGGCTATGTGCTAGACATCCTGAAGCTTTAACAATACAATATTTGTGACGATAAGGGAAAAGTTACAATGGTGAGTCCTATCTTGATTCAATTATTTGCTCATTCTTTGGCTTTGGACAATTCTCTTCCTCCATTTTTCCAATTTGGAAATAGAAGTAGATTTCTGATGATTTCTCTTCCAACTTTTGGGATCTATAATTCCTCTTTATCTAACTAGAACTTAATAGCTGGCAATTACCAGAAATCTCTTTCTACTCTGAGGATCCTGGAAACATGGAAAGGTCTTTCTTGCTCGGTCCTAAGATTTCCTCACATTCAACAGAAGTATTCATGAAATTTTGTCTTCTGCCTGTCTACCCACTTGGAGAAGAAGTGAGAGAGGAAATCAAGGCCACCCCATCCTCCCGAGGCTTCTGGCTCTCTCTCCTACCTGACAGGATCTTCTTGGTTGATATGGAGAAAGAAGACTGGACTTAGAACCAAACTAAAATGTCACATTCATGGAAAATTAACTAGAAATCTCCATCATGTCTGTCTCATGGGAAAAGGGGAAAGATCACCGATCCATGGAACACTGAAGCCAGAAGTGCTGGACTATCCACGTAGTCATGACATCCTGGACTTGACCCAAGTATTTTGGAACACGGTGGATATAAACTCACCTCTCTGGAATCAATAGCTGCAGACATAATTTCTATCCATCCTTTGAATGTTGCCTGTAACAAGAACAGGGAAATATTAACAGAATTATGGACTTACTACCAGCAGACAAATACCATGCAGTGTGGACATGGACATCCGGTGATGTAGCACCCTCCCAGGAGACAATGGTCTGAGAAAGGATGGGTAGAAAGGAGCTTCATGATGGGTGTTTGAGCATCTTTTCTTTATTCATTCACACACACACACACATTTCAAAACAAAACACATAAGAGTTCTCATAATAGAAGGAAAAGATATTTTTTCTTCCCGTTCTCTCTGTTGTACAGAAGATGCATTTTAGCTGTACCTATTATTACAAGGAGTTCTGTTTAAATTTAGTTTGTTTTGCTTTGCCACAGTGACCATCTGCATGACCTTACCTCTGTGCATTCCCAAGCTCTCTGTCTCATTGTGATAACAGAATATTTTCACTAGTGGTGCAAGTGTTTCTGATAAACAAGAGGCCAGTCACAGGTGAAGGGCAGAAAACAGGTAAGAAATGCCCCTCAAGGAAGCCTCTGATGTCCAGAGGCAAGACTCTTATAATAATACAGTTTTAAAATTTTTCTTTAACAAATAAGAAAAATAGATTTGTGCTAGGAAGACCATCTTGCAACTGAATGCCTTCTCCCATCCCTTCCCCCCGCCTTTCTCTTTCCCTCTGTTTTATATATCCCCTAAGCCCAAGTTTGAGAATAAGGTGTGTCATATATATATATATATATATATATATATATATATATATATATATATATATATATATATATTTCCTTTTTGAGATGTGAGGCCACTATCTGCTCAGGTCGCAGGTGTCTGAGTGAGCCTGGCTTCCACTCATCAGGTCTTGTCACTCAAAGGTTGACTTCCTAGTAGCGAGCCCCTGAACCGTGGCATTTGGTGACACTGTGATAATATTTCACAATATACAGGAATCAAATCGTTATACTTTATGCCTTAACTTTTACAGTGACGCATGTCAGTCATCTCCCCAAAACAAATCAAAAAACAGAGGATGGGATGCGAGAGATGACTCAGTGGGTAAAGCACATCCCTTGCCATACTTGCTGCTCTGGTTCAACCCACAGAACCCCATGGGGACATGATACCCAACACCAACAACAGCATGACACATGGAGCAGTTCTGTGGTGTCTATCCCTCTCTGTCTTCCACTTCCCTCTAGAAAAATACAGAATAAAAATATGGGTGGGGAGTCACTCACTGTTATCACATATAGCTGAGGTCTTGGGTTCATTCCCTGGCCACATATTAAAGAAAATAAAAGAAAAAAAGTCATAACTCTGGGGAAAAAAGAAGGGAACTGACAGAGAACCAGTGGGCCAGCTGTTGGAAGAAACCTAGTTAAGGAAAAGGATCTTTCCTGCTTGTCTCCACTCTGTGTCTAAGACTCAGTAATCACAGTCTGATCTGGGACTGAGGTACAATGTGGAAGTGGTGATAAGAGCATAGCCTCTGAAGCTCTAGTCCTCTCTGAGAGGAGCTCTGGAGAGAAAAACACTGCAGAGGAGGGGGAAAGATGTACAGAGTCTTGCGAGAGTATCCTTGGAGATGCTTCATGAATAATCACCCCAAAGGACATTGGCTCCCTCATGAGAAATTGGGACTCAGCTCTACTATCTCAATGGAGTCACTGTGATTTGATTAGTTGACAAATTATCTATGATTCTTTTAAGTTTCCTTATTTCACAATGAAAGACATATAGGCAACACTTACCACTTGTAGCAGGGCAAGGTAAGCCATCCCCACATTGTCAAAATTAACTGTCAAGTTGATCCAGATGGCATTTGCACTGTCACATTCATTTTTGTTTGCAATAATGGTGTGATTAAAAACTGTATTTGTGTTATCAACGCATCTTCCAAATTTTCCAGAAAAGAAGTTTACTCCCAGGATACAAAATATGAGCCAGAAAATGAGGCAGACAAACAAAACGTTCAGAATGGCCGGTATGGCACCTATCAGAGCATACACCACCACCTTAGGGAAACAAAGATGGAAAGAAAGCATGGTTGGGACAGCTCTTGCCAAGTTTTTCATCTTCCTGGGATGGGCCTGATGTGTGGTGAGCTCCATCTCGACTTCCCACCCCTGCTCTCCTCGCCATGACAAAACCTGCTCTCAGCACCACACAGGACAGGTCCTCTCCTCTCCCTTACTGCTATTGAAGGTCGCTTGGGAAGGGTCCCATGATGCTGGCAGGAGAGTCTCATCGGACACCTGATCTCGATGGAGAAGTCCATCTGAACTGTTAGAGACGCAATTTACTATATCTTGGCCCCCATCTCTCAAATTCTAAACAGTGAGCTGGATAGAAAGGAAAAGTTATACAATATAAGGAAAGTCTGGCTCAACTCAGAAACAGCAGTGGACTGCTGCCTTTCCCTGCTGGCTGGCCATCCTCCCTCCCTCTAGAAGAAAATACCTTCATTCCTTCAAACTGGGACAGTGCTCGCAGAGGCCTCAGAGCTCGCAGGATCCGCAAGGGCTTCCAGTCTTTCTTATCAGTAAGAGTGGTCATGGAGACCTGGTGGGCAGAGAAGTCACAGATGGTTTTCATTACTTGGTGTCAAGGGAAGTCAGTGGGGACTCAAGATTGGGACTTGCCATAGTGGATCTCGAACACTGACACTACTGACACGTGGAAATGGATGGGTCTTAGATCATGTTGATATTCCTTCCTTTGAGAACTGGACAGTGACTATAACACAACATCTTTGTTCTTGGGCAATAAAGACTGAACTATTCAAGGGTAAGAAGGTGCAACTGTAACTTGATTTTAAGTAGTTGTTTTAAAAAATATAAAATGAAAAGGCACATGAAGGGAAAGAGTGAAGGGGTCCTTTAGACGTGGGGACTGGGGACTCGAACCTAGGTCCTTGCACATTTTAACGTGTGCATTCAACCAGGTTGCCACCACCCGACCCCCCTCTCTGTCTTTATAAGAAAAAAAAAAAAAAGACCACCAGAAGTTGTTGTGCAGGCACCAAGTCCATAGATAACCTGACAGTGAAAAACAAGAGAGAGGGAGAGGGAGAAGAGAGAGAAAAGAAAAAGAGATAAAGAGAAAAAAGTAACAAATTATTTTTTCTAAAATCTTAAAAAAATTAATTTTTATTATTGAATAGAGACAGAGAGAAATTGAGAAAGGGAGCAGGTAGACAGAGAGGAAGAGAAACAGAGAGACACCTGCAATACTGCTTCATCACTTGTGAAGCTTTCCCCCTGCAGGTAGGGACCAGGAGCTTGAACCTGGGTCCTTGTACACTGTTGGGTATGTGCTTAACCCAGTGTGCCACCACCTGGCCCCTGAAAAATAATAAATTTGCTAGTATTTCCCCTCACTCAAATGTCTCATCTCGGAGTATGTAAGTCCAATTTATTCTCCACATTTCTTCCCAACAGGACAGGACTAGGGAAATCCGATAAATATACTAACTAAAAACTCAACAAATATGCTGACCTTAATTTGAAGTTGGCTATTAGCAGATCTTTGAGTCCTTCTTTCTGATTATGCAGAACCCTCAGAGGCTCAACTTGGAGGGGGGATTGCACAGCAAAACAGAAAGTGAATTCTATTCCTAACTGAACTGGTGTCAGAGTTGACTAAGGTCTAAAAGCAATCCCCACTAGACCCTCCAGTCTTATCATACCAGCACAACATTTGAGAATTGAGAGAATTAAATATGTTACTATGACAGAAAATATAATTAAAAATTCTTGTTGGGAGCCGGGCGGTAGCGCAGCGGGTTAAGAGCAGGTGGCGCGAAGCGCAAGGACCGACAGGCGTGAGGATCCCAGTTCGAGCCCCTGGCTCCCCACCTGCAGGGGAGTCACTTCACAGGCAGTGAAGCAGGTCTGCAGGTGTGTATCTTTCTCTCCCCCTCTCTGTCTTCCCCTCCTCTCTCCATTTCTCTCTGTCCTATCCAACAATGACAATGTCAGTAACAACAACAATAATAACTACAACAACAATAAAAAGACAACAAGGGCAACAAAAGGGAAAATAAATAAATAAAAAATACAAAAATAAATAAATAAAAAATACAAAATTTTTTAAAATTCTTGTTGATTAAAAAATCAATTCAAAGTGTATTTTGTTTATGATAGCTTTTAAAAATAGATTTTCTGTTTTATTTTTAATAGCTTTGCCTTTGGAGAAAGTGATTTTAGCAGCTTTTAATTAGAAATTCCATCTTTCTATATCATTCTCAGTATTAAATACTATCAAAATAAAACATTTTGTCAGTCTGAGAAATGAAAATAAATCTCTTACCTAATAAGTACTACTATATTAACTAGTATATATATTGGCAACTAGAATTTCTTCTGGGAATTGCTTATTCACAGTCTTCTACCACTCTTACATTGGATTGCATTTTTCTTATTGATCTGTAAGGATTTTTTCTTTTTTTTCTTTTTTAGATACTTTTCTCTTTTTATATTTATTTATTTATTCCCTTTTGTTGTCCTTGTTGTTTTACTGTTGTAGTTATTATTGATGTCATTGTTGTTGGATAGGACAGAGAGAAATGGAGAGAGGAGGGGAAGACAGAGAGGGGGAGAGAAAGATAGACACTTGCAGACCTGCTTCACCACTTGTGAAGCAACTCCCCTGCAGGTGGGCAGCTGGGGGCTTGAATGGGGATCCTTAAGCAGGTCCTTGCGCTTTGCGCCACCAGTGCTTAACCCACTGCGCTACTGCCCGACTCCTCTGTAAGGGGTTTTTCTATACTATGGATTATAGTTATCTATTCTGGAGATGACAAATACTGTCTCTAGGCCCTCAGTGGTCTTTAACTATACTTATGGTATTGCTGAACAACATTAGTAAGCGTGCAGCTGACAGAGAGGAAGCGGGTGATAAATGCAGTCTATTATTACTCCCGTCGGCATTAACTCTACACCGACAAATTAGCTTCCGGTTTCCCTGTCTGTAATGTGACAGGTGATATACCACATTTGAATTTACATCACTGTTGTGTGGATTAAGCAAAATAATGAATGTGAATAGTGCTCTGAGGTGCTTGACGCTCAAACTGAAGATCAGTCTGATCTGTTAGCTACCAACCTGCCTTGAGAAATCTTGAAAAGAAACGGGAAGTTGCAAGGAGAGGGAAAGTGAAGAATACATGAAGTCATTCTAGGCATGCTTCAGACACTATCGGTACTTGTGGACAGAAATTAATGCATGCATCGTGGAAACACATTAGTTCCACAGCACTGCTCTTTGGGGGTTTATATAACTTCCCTGTGAGTAATTCTTAAATAAGAACATGGAGTCTAGTGTTTAAGAAATAGAATACATGAGGGATGGAATCCAAGAAAGACTGGACTGTTGACGGAACTGATAATGGCAAGTACTATGAAGAAAAATGTTTTGGGAAGTCACCATCTGAGGCATAACAAGAAAAACGGTACCCGTATGATTCCCTTCTCAGCCCCCTTCATGGGTCACAAAGATGGCAAACTTACAATCACGATCAGGAAATCCAGCCAACACCAGGCACTGGTGAAATACTTCCTAAACCCAAAGGCCAACCACTTCAGACACATCTCCAGGATAAAAATGAATGTGAAAATTTTGTCAGTGCACTCAAGCAATGTTTTGATATTCCTTTTCTTTTCAAGGTTAACATCTTCAAATACCTGAAAAAAAAAAACATTAGCATGATAAGCCAGGTTAAGTATCTGCATAGAAATCCTTACTTTTTCTTTCCTATTTGAGTAAATTGACAGTATTCTCAAAAGGTTTAAGGCTAAACTTTCCCAAGTCAAACTCTTCAGTAAACAAAACTGCAAAACTGGAAACTGCTATTTCTTTCTTTTGTTAATTTGTTTGTTTTCATCTTATGAGGGAATTATCGGTTGACAGTCCAGTTGTTGACAACCTACCCAAGTCAAACTCTTCAGTCAACAAAACTACAAAACTAGAAGAAAGAAGATGTTATTTCTTTCTTTTGTTAATTTGTTTTCATCTTATGGGGGGAGTTATTGGTTGACAGTCCAGTTGTTGACACATGAAGACAATTTCTCATCTCCCCATGATAGGTGTCTGCAAAACACTCTCAAATCTAACTCACATCCTTTTCCACCACTATGTGCCAAGACCCCAAAGGCCTCCCCCCCAACTCCCTCCCTGCCCTAGGGAGATTCCTGTGCTTTGGTTCATGATTAATCAACAATTTGTATGACTTTATATGTTAACTCTTTTTCAGTCACCAGGTTCCAGATGCTACCATGATGTCAACTGGACTTCCCTAGGCAGACGACCTCACCAATGTGTCCTGGAGCCCCACCTCCCCAGAGCCCTGCCCTACTAGGGAAGGAAACAGACTAGGGGTATGGATCAACCTGTTCAATGCCCATGTCCAGTGGGGAAGCAATTACAGAAGCCAGACCTCTCACCTTAGGCACCCCATAAAAATCTTTGGTCCATACCCCCAGAGGGATAAAGAATAGAGAAACTTCCAGTGGAGGGGAGGGGATATGGAACTCTGGTGGTGGGAACTGTATGGGATTGTACCTCTCTCACCCCACAGTCTTGTCAATCATTATTCAATCACTAATTAAAAAATCCTGCCACCCTTGATGCCCAACACTTTCTACTACTAACCAACAGCCTTATCTCTATTTATGTCAGTGTTCCCTCTAAATGTGGCCATTCTGGATCCAGGCTTTGGCACACCAGGGTAAGTGCATATAGTATGAAGTATAAGGACCCATGTAAGGATCTGGACTTAAGCCCCCAGGCCCCCCACCTGCAAGGGAGTCACTTCACAAACAGAGAAGCAGGTTTGCAGGCATCTCTCTGTCTCTCTTCTTCTCTATCTCCCCCTCCTCTCTCAAGTTCTCTCTTTTTTCCCATCTCTGTAAGATGGGAAAAAATGGCCTCCAGGAGCAGTGGATTCATAGTGCTGGTATGAAGCCCCAGCAATAACCATGGAGGCAAAACAAACAAACAAACAAATAAAAATATTCTTGTTTGTATAATATGACTTTCCAAAATTTAGGAAGCTCTGGGCAAGAGCTGGTTGTGTTAATGATTTTGAATAATACACATTCATTAACTGTGATTTTCAAAATAATACATGTAGCTTCCAGAGAGCCTCTTTTCCATGTTATATCCCTCGTGTTTCTCTCATTCAAAGCCTGTGATTCTTCAAAGTCTATAATAAGTTAACCTTTTTTGGCCTTTACAGAGTTATAGAAAATGAAAGAGAGAGAGAGAGAGAGAGAGTAAAGACTCTAGCACTAAGACTTCCCCAAACATTTGAATAAACAGTAAAGGAAAAAAAATATTATAGCTAGCTTGATTTTTAAAATTTTTTATTTATCTTTTCTGTTTATAATATTTTTTATTTTTTTTATTTATAAAAAGTAAACACTGACAAAACCATAGAATAAGAGGGGTACAACTCCACACAATTCCCACCACCAGAACCCCATATCCCATCCCCTCCCTTGATAGCCTTCCTATTCTTGATCCCTCCGGGAGTATGGACCCAAGGTCATTGTGGGATGCAGAAGGTGGAAGGTCTGGCTTCTGTAATTGCTTCCCCGCTGAACATGGGCATTGACAGGTCAAACCATATTCCCAGCCTGTCTCTCTCTTTCCCTAGCTGGGCAGGGTTCTGGGGAAGTGGAGCTCCAGGACTTATTGGTGGGGTCATCTGCCTAGGGAAGTCCAGTTGGTATCATGCAAGCATCTGGAACCTGATGGCTGAAAATAAGAGTTAACATATAGAGCCAAACAAATTGTTGACTAATCATGAACCTAAAGGCTGGAATAGTTCAGATGAAGAGTTGGGGGGGGGGGGTGTTTCTGTTTTGTAGATAGTTAGTAGGCCATTTTAGCTATATTCCAAAGAGCCCATGACTATATTAGTTTTTTTTTTTTTCTCCTGAGCCTGAAATCTGATATGCAGGTGGATCTAAATTATTGTCTGGGGAGATGATGTCATGGCTGGAAAAAGGACCAGAAAGCTGGATCAGGGAATAGAGTAGCTCCCAAATATGGGAAAGGGGTATAAATATTGTTGACTATAAACCCCATTGATTTGATCTGATCCAGGGCCCATATTCAGCTTAGGAGCCTACATGACCTCTGCAGCCCTGTAGATCTGAGCTCACATTCTGTGCTCATGAGTAAGAATGTTCCAAGCTGCTGTCAAGCACTTAGATAACCACATACCCCCATAGCCCTGGGGAAGAAAATTCAAAAGAATGAAACTCTCAGTTCTGACTCCCTCTAACAAGAGGACTTGTGCCTGGAGAAAACCTTCATCTCTTTCTCTGTCCTACCAAGTTCTCATCAGCTTTTATATCTCAACTTGGCTGATATTTTCCATAGAACATTGTTCCACTGACATCAAGCCTCTTCTTCCATGGTGTCTCCTTAACACTGTGGTCTGTAATTCCCAGTCTCCATCGGTTTACTCCAAGTTCCTGAAAGTCAACACCTTTCTTCTCCTTTCTTCTTCCCTCCTTCCCTCTCCCCTTCCTTCCTTCCTTTTCTCCTGTTTACCTATTTTTTCCACTAGGGCTATTTCTGGGGTTCAGTACCTACATAGCAACTCCACTATTACTGGAGGTCATTTATCCTTTCTGAAGGTGGATGAGAGAGAGAGAGATGTTGTTTATGTTCGGGAGCTCCAGCAGGCCGGGCTAGCTTTGCAGCAGTGAACAGAGACTCGGGGACTCATGGTTGAGCTGTACGCAGTATCTCTTTATTCATGCAGGACGCAGCACAATCTAAGCTGAGCTAAGCTAAACTAAAACTACAATCTTGTCCTTATAAATATACTAGCCCAGTAGGGTGGGAACAGGATGCAACGCAGAGAGGGTGGAGAGAAAAGTGACTGGTGAAAATCAGAGTGTGACAAGGAGAGGGGGCAGAACAAAAACATATCATGAACCAGTGGGGATTGAACCAATGCCCCGCAGTGGTTATGTAAATAGAATACAGTAGTTATGTAAATAGAATACAGTGTTAAGCAGGGGGTATTAAACTAATGAAACAGAAGGGGTTTTTAGAAGCATACCAACAATTCCCCCTTTCTTTTTAACTAATGGCCATAGTATCAGGATTGTGGGGTGAACAGAAACCTTTATCGTACAGGCATTTTCAAAAAAACTGGCATAAGACATGGAAAACAAAATAGGCGAGCAGCAATAACCAGTATGATGCCAAGAGGAACATTTCTTGCCTCAAAGGGCAAGGCCTAGCAGGCGAAAGGGCATTTCTTGCCTCTGGGAGCGCTTCATGCCTCTGGGGGCATCTCTTGCCTCAAAGGGTGTTTCCTGCCTCTGTGGGCATAACCTAATAAGGAGGGGGAGTTTTCTGCCTCTGGGGACAGAGCCTTCAGGCGACGGGACATGGTCTATAAAGTCTCAAGGCAATTGGCTGAAGTTAGTCTTTGAGAAACACAGCAGCATGTACCAGTAAGTCCGATGGAGGTGTCAGTCCAAAGTAGCTGACCACAGAAGAAAATGCCAAGGGATGAAACGCTGAATGTCTGTCTCGATGGGGAATGTCGGCCACCAGAATTCTGCTTTTCTGTAGAGTGATCTTTGGAGTCTGTGACTCTGTTTCTTCAGGTCATGCCAGGTCACATCATTGGTTTCTGGGGGTTTGTTGTAGTCATTCCATCTTGTGGGCGATGTCAGAGAACAGGAGTCCAAATGGATTTCTGGGAATTCCATTTGAGTAGATGCTTTTTCATGTGAAGACTTGACAGCTGAAATTCACTTACTTGTCAAACAAAACTTGTAGCAGATTAGAAGTTTACTATAATTGATAACTCCATTATAATTGGAAGTCCTTTCTAGTATGATTTTAAGGTTTGTTTAAACAGTTTAAACTCAATAAAATGTGGAAAGGTACAGAAGAATCACAGTAGAAGCCTCAGGCATGAGAATAATTAACATAATCATTGCACTATCTGCCCCGCCCATAACTCATACCGTTTCAGGATTCATCATTTCAGATTTATGCCAAGACATAAAAAAGAAATCAAAGGAGGGAAAAAACAATTTTTTGGATTGTTTCTGGATGTCTCTAGAAATCATGGCTGCGTCCAGCATTTTTTTTTTAAGTCAATGTCAAACAAAAATTTAGTCATTCAAATCACTCTCTTACGAAACAGATCTCACCATGTAGCATCAAGAGTCCCTGGAGGGCGTCCTAGTCCAAAAAGCTCTTCAAAATTCCATTTAGGGTGCTTCTGACTGTTCCTGCTGTATTGCTTCAGGCACCCATTTTTAAAATTGTCTTCCCAGCGAAGAAAGAATCCAATCAGGAGAGTAAAACTAACCATGTGTCTCCATTCTTGGGGACTGCCAGGGTACTGGAGAACATTCTTCAAACTAAAGTAGTCCTTCTCAGCGGGAAACATGTGAGAAGAAGTCCAGAAAGTCCCAGTGGAAATCCCCATGCATATCCCAAGGTCTACGATCACGGTCATAAAGAACCAAATTGTGGCCCAGAGCAAAATGTAGTCCTTTTCCTCAGGAAACATGGGAGAGGGAATCCAGAAAGTCCAAGGAGAAATCTCCGTGCATCTCCCAAGCTCTATGATCCCGGTCATAAGAAACCAAAGTTCCCGGTCAGGGAACCGAAGTGTGGCCCAGAGTAAAATGTTCCAGAGACAGAGAAACTGTCTCATAATGAAACAGTAGAGGCTTTGGCAAACCTCTTCATAAGTAGAAGAGAAGACCATAGTGCATAGGTAGGCAAAGTCTTCACTTATCTGGGAGTTGCGCAGGTCCAGTCCCACGTTGTAGCGCCATATGTTGTTTTCGCTGGGCTATGTTGTTTTCGCCGGGCTGGCTTCATGGGCGGGTAACAGACGCCCCGGGACTCATGGCTGGGTTGTACGCAGTATCTCTTTATTCATGCAGGACGCAGCACAATCTAAGCTGAGCTAAGCTAAACTAAAACTACAATCTTGTCCTTATAAATATACTAGCCCAGTAGGGTGGGAACAGGATGCAACGCAGAGAGGGTGGAGAGAAAAGTGACTGGTGAAAATCAGAGTGTGACAAGGAGAGGGGGCAGAGCAAAAACATATCATGAACCAGTGGGGATTGAACCAATGCCCTGCAGTGGTTATGTAAATAAAATACAGTAGTTATGTAAATAGAATACAGTGTTAAGCAGGGGGTATTAAACTAATGAAACAGAATGGGTTTTTAGAAGCATACTGAGAGAGAGAGAGATTCAACACTGTTCCACAACTCATGAAGCTTCCTCTGCAGGTAGGAGCCAAGAGCTTGAACTCTTGCTCT
Source organism: Erinaceus europaeus (assembly GCF_950295315.1). NCBI lineage: Eukaryota > Metazoa > Chordata > Mammalia > Eulipotyphla > Erinaceidae > Erinaceus > Erinaceus europaeus. The sequence goes on along the minus strand of NC_080182.1, from coordinate 11,910,408 downwards.
ACTCTGCTGGGTGATGTCTCTATACTATGGCCAAGGGGAGACAAGATATAAGGGGAGTTGAGTGAACGTGGGTCATGAGAAGATACCCAACACAGTGGTAGAATGGGGGGGGGGGGAATGACCAGGTGAGGAAGGATTGTATACAGCTATGAAGACTGATAGACTGGAGTTTCTTCCAGACCTTACGGGATCTCACAGTACACTGTGATTTGGAAAGATGCCCTATGCACATAAAACAATACCTCAAGTCTCTCTCTCTCTTCTGAAGGCATCATATGATGAAAAACACTAACACCATTTATTTTTTGTATCCTACTATGGTCTTCTCCTAACATCTTGTCTTTTAGAAACCAGCACTATGGTCTTCAGCAAAAGAGAGGGTAGGAGCATCACGGTCAGAAACACAGAATACAGACGGAATGTTTAGACAAGCTGCAAGAATGCGAGACCTGGAGCCAAGGGTCAGACTCCAATAGCGATGGTTTTAATTATGATTTAAATTATCAATTATGCATCACACGTGTCACTTCTGCAAAGCATCTACAGCTTGGGGGTGTCTAACTCGAAGCATGACTCTAGAAACTGTGCACAACCCTGTCCTCGACCTAGCAGCAGAGACCCTGCTTCAGCGCGGTCTCCCCACCAGCACAGTCTCGGGGCAGAAGACAGAATGCAGACTCCCTTTACAGGACTGATCACTTACCAGTGCCCCGCTGCTCAGAAGAATCACAAAGATAATAAAGCCCTCGAACCAGCTGTGCTTCACTATCTGGTAGCAGGTTTTTCTCAGGTTCTGCCAGATGATCCAGGGGGCCTTTCTCTTGTCCATAGCACAGCAGGGAAAGCAGGGAAAGCAGAGGCACAGGCCTGTAAGCAATGAACAGTAGCACCCCGTTAGTGGGGTCTTTACTAGACTGGACCAATAACCTCAACTCCTCCCCATCCCTATACTTATGTGTATGTGTATCCCTGGCACAGCTCTTACCTTTACAAGTTTTCCTTTGAAAGAGGTGAAGTCTTGTTTTAATCCTTTGAGTCTAGGTCCAGATATGCAACTTCATATAAAACAACAGAACAGAGTAGACTCACAATGTGCTTGTTCTGAACTTAGGGCCTGAGAGTTCCTGCATGTTTCTACCAGTCAAGTGTGACCTCCTAAGAAAAGCAGACTCTAGACCGCTAGGTTCAGAAGGAAGAGGATAGGCATGTGCTTCAAAGCTAAAGTGCCCAATTCAGTGCAGGCCAGATCAGCTGACGCTGAGTGCAACTTCCATGAACAAAGCCAGCTACTCTTTACAGAGATCATCGGTCTAGATGTGCAGAATCCAGAACCCATGCTTGTTCCTATATGATGCTGACTTGTGTGGTTATCTGTTATGCAGCATATTGGAGGTGGGAGGGTGGGGGCAAAAGTAAACTGAAGAACTAGAAGCACTCGATTTGTGAACCTATCAAACCGTATGTTTTTAACTGATTAATCTATTTACCTATTAGCATTGCTTGAGTCTAGGTCCTATAATGGATCTAAATCCTCTTCTAGGGAAACCATGTTGCAGAAGCTACTGCCTTATCTATTTTTTTTCTTCAAAGATCCTATTTATTAAAAATCTTTTTTTTTCCTCCAGGGTTATCGCTGGGGCTCGTTGCCAGCACTATGAATCCACTGCTCTTGGTGGCCGGTTTTCTTTCTTTCTTTTCTTTTTTTTTTTTTTTTTTTTCATTTGATAGGACAGAGAGAAATTGAGAGGGGAGAGTAAGATAGAGAAACGTAGACACCTGGAGATATGCTTTACTGCTTGGGAAGAAAAATGGACAGAGAGGGAGGCATCCTCCTCCCTAGGATTTTTAAAGAATTTCACTGGGGCAGAGTGCAACAGACAGTATTCCTATAATATAATACAGGACTTGATGAAATGATGGAATGAAACAGAACAGATGGTACTGATTGACTGTCTCGTGTATGTGACTTATAGTCACTCATTGAGCAGTGACAACAATCCATTGGAGCAGATAGAATTATTACACCCATGCAATAAATGAGACACAGAGAAGTCAGTAAAAATTGAAAGAGACACAGAACTGGTAACTGGAAAAGCCAGATTTTTAATTCAGACAATCAGCCCCAGAGCTGAAGCTTTTTTTTTTTAGATTTTATTTATTCATTAATGAGAAAGATAGGAGCTGAAGCTTCTAACTACAGTGCTATCCTGCTTTAAGAAATAAATCTTGAGTGATATACACTGAGGTCTGGTAGGGAATTGAGTCAAGTCTAGACTTATGGTCAAGCTCTTTTAGTCTATGACCTCAAATATATTCTAGCAATGGATATATACTTCTGGAGACTACAAAGTTGCAGAAATATTGACCTAGTGGATTTACCAGGACAATTGTTTACACCTTCTACCCTGGTGGTCTGTAAGATGACTCCACTTGGATCAATAAATTTCTTAGATCTTTTTCACCTAGGTGTGAAAAAGATCCAAGAAGATTCTTTGGCTCCTCCAAAGAATCTATGAAATCTCATTCTCTAGTCCCTGGTAGAAGAAAAATAAGGCATCTTCTAGAACCTTAAAGAATCAAGAAGTACGTAACATCATTATCTGAAGTTGGTGATTGTACATGGACAGCTGAAGGAAGAGGGAAGGAGAGAAAACTCAGCTGGAGGCCCACTAGTGCACTGCTGGCAGGTGCCCTCTTTGCAATAGCCTCAAGTCCATGTGGAGAAATTAGAGGGCTCAAGGAACCACTCAGAGATAGAGTGGCTTTTTAAAAACAATAAATTTATTTGTTTATTTTTCATATTTCATGTATTTATATATGTATTGGATAGAGACAGAGAGAAATCAAGATGGAAGGGGAGGTAGAGAGGGAGAGAAAGAGAGACACATGCAGCACTGCTTTCCACTTGTGAAACTTGTCCCTGCAGGTGGGGCTGAGAGCTCAAAGCCGGGTCCTTGTGCGCTGTTCATATGGGCTCTCTCTGGTGTGCCACCACCTGGCTCTGGGGTGGAGGGACTTAAGACAAGGAGCTCAGGACTACGGTAGAATGCAGACATTCTTGAGTTAATCCCAACAGTCACCTAGAGAAACCAAGGTGCTGAACACTGCCCCTGTGGCATCAGGGAAGCCAATCAAATACTAAGCTGCCACAAAGACCTTGGTGAACAGTATCAGACTACCCTGTCGGCAATAAAAGTGGTTTCAACCTCATAGCAGAGCTCCCACGTTCATGGATCAGTCTTTGAAAAGAAAAGGATCCGTATCTCTCCTCCCCACTTCCAGACAAAGGCTCTGTGTAAAGGCCATCAAGTCCCAGAATACTATGCCACTCGTTCAAAATTCCTCCCCTCTACTGCAACTCACCTGTTCCAGAACCCAACACTGTCTGGCCAATGACAGCAAACAGACAGGTAAAACTAAGAAGGCACCGGGTTTAGACAAGCCAAATAGATTCAGTCCTCAATGTTTTGTTTTTTTTTAAGATGTCATTTTCTCTCTATTACTTTAATCTTTCCTATATCTTTTGCTGTCATTTTTCTCCTTTTTCTTATCATGAATAATACCTTTAGATTCTCTAATTTGGAGTTTATGTTCAACGACTCTTACTGCTCCACGTGAACTTGTTATAAAGGGGAAGTGAAGGGGCTGGGTGGTGGCACATCTGGTTGAGCACACATGTTACAATGCACAAGGATCCGGGTTCAACCCCCAGTCCCCATCTGCAGGGGGGAAAGCTTTGTGAGTGGTGAAGCATTGCTACAGGTGTCCCTCTGTCTGTCTCCCTCTCTATCACCACTTTCCATCTTGATTTCTGGCTATCTCTATTAAATAAATAAAGATAATAAAAAATTTTAAAGGGGGGAAATGTAGTCAAACTCATTAAGGGGAGAACTATAGGGTTATCCTTGGAGGTGGAGAGGGGTGAACCAGGAGTAAGGGGAAGGGCATAAAACTATGGTGGTTGGTTCAGTATTAACCTCTATAATCTTATGATATTGTAAGCCACCATGATATAACTAATATGAAATAAATATGTAAATAAATATATAAATAAAAAGGACAACCCCATTAACTATTCTGTGAACTTGTAAACCAGACGCAGGAATATTGTCACATACGTTTAGGCAAACATCTCTCTGGTCCTTTTTTGGGAACCATTTCTAGTATTCTCCCATAGGAATCTTGTGGATCAATGGTGCTACATTCCGAGAATACACTGACAGCATCGAGCTTCTGTATCTAAGACCAAAGGAAAAAGGCAATCATTTACAAACACCGCCCCACCATGATAATATATAATACAGCATTGCATGGATTTATGGGAAACACACTAGCTAGACAAAGGTCTAGAGGAATGATAGATGTCAAGAAGCGTCCTTCACTTAGGATTCTTTTTTTTTTTAATTTGTTATTGGATAGAGACAGAGAGAAACTGAGAGAGAAGGGGGAGATAGAGAGGAACAGAGACAGACAGATACCTGCAGGCCTGCTTCACCACCTGTGAAGCAACTCCCCTGCAGGTGGGAAGCCAGGGGCTCGAACCGGGATCCTAACTGGTCCTTGCACTTCGCGCCATGTGCGCTTAACCCGCTGCGCTACCGCCTGACTCCCCTTCATTTAGGTATCTTTTCTGGCCAATGAATTCAAGAGAGAATCCTCAAACTGCTGTACAGTGGCTGAGGAAGGGCAAGACATAAGTAGACACACACTTAGGCAGTCTCTTCCTCTCAGGTCATACGCAGTCCTCCCTCGCTGCTTTGTACTTCCGCTTTCTTGGCTTCACTCTACCTCGGGCTTTTTCTTCCTTTTTTATTTTTTTTGCCTCCAGGGTAATTTCTGGGGCTCAGTGCCTGCACTAGGAACCCACTGCTCCTGGAGGCTATTCTTTCCCTTTTGTTGCCCTTATTGTTTATCGTTGTTGTTATTGCTGTCATTGTTGTTGGATAGGACAGAGAGAAGTCGAGAGAGGAGGGGAAGAAAGATAGACACCTGTAGACCTGCTTCACCGCCAGTGAAGTGACCCTCCTGCAGGTGGGGAACTAGGGGCTCAAGCTGGGATCCTTACACTTTGCGCCATGCGTGCTTAACCCACTGCACTACCACCTGGCCTCCTATTTTGTTTTTTTTAATATATTTATTAAAAAGTTGATCAAGACAGTGAAGATGATACAGCTGATTCTTCTCAGTCTTCTGACGATGAAACTAAGCACCAGAGGAAGATGTTCACCATCCAGGAGAAGGTGAAGCTCTTGGATATGATCAAAGATGGCAAGAAAATTGTGGAGGTTGCCCGCCATTATGACTTGAATGAGTCTACCATTACTTCATGTCTAGAGGGCTCTAACAATGTTCAAACGCATACTTAGAAGGCTTTAAACAGGTTTTCTATGCTTTATGACAATATTTGATTTTATAAATAAAGAATCCTACTTCTCAGAAATCCACTTAATGTGGTAGAGTCTGGAACTGATTTAACTGTGACAAACGAGGTATGCTTGTACTTGATTGGCTAACAAACCACAAACAGGGAAGGCAGATGCTGAGGGTAAGTCCACTTTCCTGAGAGGAAGCTTTTCAGCTATCTCAGTTCCTGGGCCCTAGGCCAGTGGTTCTCAATGATTTCACCCATGAAGAGACATTCTGGCAATGCCAGGGTACTTTTTTTCACACTTAGAAATGGGAATCTGGTTATTAGCAGCCAAGAGTGTTGCTGTACAACATACAATGCACAGAACAGTCCACTCTAATGACAGTGACCCTGACCCAGATGTCACAGTGACCAAGTGGGGAAATCCTGGCCTATGCCCATCTTAGCCCTGACTCTGCCAGGTTACTCAGTGCTGCTTTTCTCTAGTGGGTGTCTAAGAAGGTTGTGTAGATCGGTCACATGTTCCATCTGTGCGCCTCTTAGGGAAATTACCTTTGGAGGAACATCATCTTCAGAGAAGAGATCAACTTCCACGCTTGCAGCTCCTGGACTGGAAGGTTTCTTGGTCTCCTGATGAAGTTCAGAGGCCTGACACAGAGAAGTCCAGATTAATATTCTTTCTGGACATCTCACTTGAGATAAAACAATAACCTTATAATTATCTCAATATGTGTGGGAAAAGGGTTAGATAAAACTCAGCACTCATTATTGGTTAAAAAAAAACTCAAAATATAGGAATAGAATTAAACACACACACACACACACACACACAATAATAAAGACCACTGTGGCCAAGCAGTGGTGCACATAGATTACCAAGAGTGAGGATCTGGGTTCAACCCCCTACTCCCCACCTCCAGGGAGGAAGTTTCACAAGCAGTAAAGGAGGTCTGAAGGTGTCTCTCTTTCTCTCTGCCTCTCTATCATTCTCCTCTCAGTTTTTATCTTTCCTATTAAAAAATAAACAAGCAAAAAAGTTGGGGTTCCAATGATAAACCAGGTGGCAGACTACACTATAAAGCAACAGCCAAAAAGTACTGAAATAAAAATAGACTCACAGGTCAGTGGGACAGAACTGAAAACCCAGTAAGAAGACCATACATATGTGAAAATGTCATAAGCAGTTGATCATATATTCATGGGCTTCTTTTTATTTTAAGTTTTGTACTGCTGTTAATATAATGATCAAGTTTCATTCTTGTGATTCTGAAGCTTTCCCACACCATTTATTTTTCTTATTATCTTTATTTATTGAATAGAGACAGCCAGGGAAGGGGGAGATCGGGAGGGAGACTGACAGACACCTGCAACATTGCACTCGCAAAGCATTCCCTCTGCAGGTGGGGACTGGGGGCTTGAACCTGGGTCCTTGCGCATTGTCACATGTGCACTCCACCAGGTGCTATACCATCCAGTCCCATTCCCACACCATTTATTGGGAAGGCTTTCCTTACTTTGTGCTCGTATCCCTGTTGTCATAAAGTAAGGAAAGCCAATAGATGAGACAGTATTAAACTAAAACACTGCACGGCAAAAGAGACTACAGTTAAAAACAAGTAACCTTACTGAGTGAGAGAAGCTATCTATAAAAACAGGTCAGAGAAATGATTAATATCCAAAATAAAGAAAGAATTAATATAACTCAACAACAAAGAACAACCCAATTGAAAAACAGGCAAAGGATCTGAACAGACATCCTCCAAAAACACACAGGGCAAATATACAAACATAAAAAGAAGTTCATCATCCCTTATTAGGAAAACACAAGTCAAAACAACAATCAGATACACCCTTGAACTCGTACAAATGACTATTAACACAAAGACAAGTAACAGTATCGGCCACCATCGGAGGAAAAGGAACTTTCATACACTACTAGTGGGGTTATAGACTGGTGCATCCATTGTGAAGAATGTATGACAATGCATCAGAAACAAAAATAGGTATTATAGGATTCAACTATCTTGCTTCTGGGTGTTCAGTGAAAAAATATGAAACTACTGATTTAAAGAGATAAGTGCAAAGCATGTTCATAGCAGAATCACTCAAAATAACCAAGAGTTGCAAATGACTTAAGTACCCACTGATGGGTGCATAAAGAACATGTAAGATACGTATCACATATATGTGATGGCAAACTACTCAATGATAAAAACAGTGGAAATGGAGTCAAAACTACAGGTGCTCAACTGGGTGTGCACCACCTGGTCCCATAACCAGTATTCTTTATTTGTGGTGGTTTCTTATTGCTAGGTTGTTTGTTTTGTTTTGTTTTTGCCTCCAGGGCTATCACTGGGGCTTGGTACTGGCATCATGAATCTACTGCTTGTGGTGGTCACTTTTTCCATTTTACTAGACAGGAAAGAGAGAAATTGAGAGTGTAAATGAAGACAGAGGGGGAGAGAAGAAGATAGACACCTGCAGACACACTTTGCCTCTTGTTAAGTGCCCCCTGCAGCAGGTGGGGAACTAGGAGTTCAAACCTAGATCTTTGTGTACTTAACTGGGTGTACCACCACCTGCCCCTCCCATGATTGCTAGTTTAAGTTATCTTACTTTGAGATTAATTTGTTCTGTGTTCATGCTGTCATTCTGCTAACTTAATTTTCATGCTGTAAATAACCATACTTATACACATTCCAGTGATGAAAAAATAACACATTATTTCCATTTATTCCCTCCTCCTTCTCTCTTTCCTTTCTCTAACACAAGGAAGTGGATGGCATGGGAATTCAGTTCTCACTTGAAGAAGAAAAAAATGGACCAAAACCCAAAATAGTTCTCTAAAGAAGAGATACACATGGCTCACAGACACAGGAGAAAAGGCTCCACTTCACTGATTAGTGAAATATACATCGAAACTACACTGAGGTTCCACCTTACAGCTGTGATAACAACCTTTATCAACAAAACAGGAAAGATGGGTGTTGGGCAGGTAGTGGAGAAAGAGGAGGCCCTGCTGCATTGTTGGGGGAATGCAGACTGGTGCAGCACCTTTGGAAGACTGAGTGGAGAGTGCTTAAACACACAGAAACAGGCCCATGCTCTCAGAGGGATAAAGCATAGGAAAGCCTCCAATGGAGGAGATGGGATACGGAATTCTGGTGGTGAGAATTATGTGGAATTATACTCTTCCTATCCTACGGTCTTGTCGATCATTAGAAAATGAATTTAAAAAGGGAGGGGATACTGCATTGATTTGAGAAACTTCTCTACATCAGATCCACATGCCTGAGAAGCTATTAAAAATATAGGTCAACATTTAAAAAAAGGAATTCTTTATGATCTAGCAATACCACTCTTAGACACTTATCCAACCGTAAACACTAATTTGAAGGAACATGTGCACCCCAGCATTCATAGCTGCATTATTCACAACAGCCAAAGAGTGGAAGCAGCCTAAATGCCCACTGACTGAGAGCTGACTAAAGAAGTTATGGGGTATATACTCCACAGGATACTACTCTGCAATAAAAAGAAGATATTGTGTCTTTCGGGACAAAATGGATGCAACTGGAGGTGATTATGTTTTAGTGAAATAAGTAAAGAGATGAAAGGCAACTCCCAGGTTGTCCAGGTTTCCTCATATGTGAAGTCTAGAAAATGGACTAGAAATAAGAAACCTAGAATTAAACAGTCTCTGTGTCTTTGTGAGAACTCTGGTGGTTATCTCGGGTAGGAAGGAGAGTGGGGAAAGAGAACTTTGGTGGCGGCTGCAATGTGGAACTAGTAATCTTACAATCTTGTAACCCACTTTTTAATCAGAAATTGAAAATGAACAGGAAAAAAAAGTTACAGCATATATGGTTAATGGACAACTACTCTTCAACTAAAAAAGATGGTATTGTATCCTTCAGGACAAAGTGGGTGAAACTGGAGGTGATTATACTTAATAAATAAGGAAGGAAATGAAAGGCAACTACTGGATGGTCTTGCTCATACGTGGAACATATGGAATTGAAATACATACACTTGTAAACAAAAAAAAAAAAAGAAAGAAGTGACCAAATTTTCTCTAAGATTTTCTGAAAATTATGGTGTTATTCCTGCGGGAGGAGGTGTGTCACAGAACTTTAATGGAGGGTGCAGTGTGACAATCTACGACTGTAATCTTATAATCATGCAGACCATTATTAAATCACTAATAAAGGGCAGGAGTAGATAGCATAATGGTTATGCAAAGAGACTCTCCTGCCTGAGGCTCTGAAGTCTCAGGTTTAATCCCCCCACACTACCATAAACCAGAGCTGAGGAGTGCTCTGGTAAAAAAAAAAAAAAAAAAAAAAAAAAAGGGGGGGGATTTAAATCACTAATAAAAAATTTTTAAAAGGAACCTCACCAATGTGTCCTGGAACCCCACCGCCCCAGATCCTTACCTCACTAGGGAAAGGTAGGGAAAGGCTGGGGGTATGGATTGACCTGCCATGCCCAGGTCCAGCGGAGAAGCAATTACAGAAGCCAGACTTCCCACTTTTTACACTTCATAGAGCTCTTTGGTCCATAATCCCAGAAGGATAAAGAATAGAGAAGCTTCCAATGGAGAGGATGGGATATGGCACTCTGGTGGTGGAAACTGTGAGGAATTGTAGCCCTCTTATCCCAGAATCCTATATATCATTATTAAATCACTAATTTAAAAAGTTGAAAAAAAAGACAACACTAAGCAGAACTTGGACTGGAGTTGGTGTATGACATCAAAATAAAAGACTCTGAGATGGGGGCGGTCTTGGAGCATGAGGGCGGTCTTGGAGCATGAGGGCAGAGGAGGACATAGAGGGGGTTGAACTGCTATGTGGAAAACTGAGAAATGTTACACATGTATAAACTACCATATTTTGCTGTTGACTGTAAACCATTAATCCCCAATAAATAAATAAAATAATAATAATTTTTAAAGAGTAACATTGATAAATTATGCTTTATCAAATTTCAATATACCATTAATAAAATGAAAGATGTACCACAAAGAGGCAAAAAAAATATTTACAACATGCAAATCTGACAAAGGATGTGTATTCAGGATAAGGAATGTTCTTTTTTTTTTTTTTTTTGTCAGCAGTGTTATTGTTGGGCCTTCGTACCTACATTAGTCCACCACCACTTCCAGACCAGAGACCATTTCCTTTTTTTTCTTTCTCTATTATGTAACAGGACATAGAAACTGAGATGGTAGGGGATTCAGAAAGTGAGGAAGAAAGAGACCTGCAGCACTGCTTCACCACTCATGAAGCTTCCCCCCTGCAGGTAGGAACTGGGAGCTTGAACTTGGGTCCTTGTGCATGGTAATGTGTGTGTTCAAACGGGTGTGTAAACTGCCCAGTCACTGTAAGTTCCTATAACTCATCACTAATAAAACTAAATGGATAAAAAACACTTCACCAATGAAGGCCTACAAGTGGTTAAGAGATATGTGGGAAAGATGTGTACCATCTACCATTAAATTAAAACAAAAACCACATGGGACACCATTTTGACTCATTAAAATGGTTAAACTAAAGACTACTGACAACATCAAACACTGGGAAGAATGTGGAGCAAATAGATGGTTGTAGCTGTCCACTGCTGAACGCTATACTATGGTGGACAGTTCAGGACTAAACAGAGAACCCTGCTGTGTCCAGGACTAAGGCTGAAGCTGTTGAGTTGATGTAGGGAACCCATCACCCCCTGCTCCCTAACAGACCTCATCTTTCAGCACTCCTTACCCACAAGTCCCCAGCTGGTCCCTACAGAGACTGAGTCTCTCCCCATTGTATATTCTGCTGTGCTGTGCTATATACTTCACTTTTCACGATTCCCTTCTTCACCTTTCAGCCAATCCAAATTCTTTATTTTGTTGAGTATTAAACCAAATAAATTGCTTCCCCTGTTGCCCAAGTCAACTCTGATCTCTCCCCTCTGAACTTCTCAGATAACCCCATCTGCAACACCTGTGCAGACCATGATTAGAACTCACACAAGAATTGCAGGAATTACTGAGAGGTGGTCACCACGCTTTATCACATTACCCCAACACAGTGTTCCCATCAGAGCAGAAAACCTGTCATCCCTGGCCACACTAACTTTATATAACTCCAGGTCTATCTATGAACGTTCACCATACCTTGTGGGAAAACATGTAGACAAGTTATCTCAGAATGCCAGGCTTGTGCTTATCACAGGCTTGTGCAAAGCACAGCCTCATTACCCTTCATGGTCAGCATGGATCTGTAACTCCTCAAACACTGAGAGGTGTCAATGGGGCCAAATCCCCAGAAGCCAAAGCTCCATGCCATAGTCAACTGGTGTCTGATGTCACTGAAGGAGTATGTGACTTCCTAGCCATTGCCGCCATGAATCTCTGAGATGACATGAGGAGTGCTAGCTAGGGAAGGCCTTGAAATAAGGAAGGTCCTGAGGCTTACTTCCCCTATCATTTTCACACTCTACTGCTCCATTTGTTCCCCTTAATGATGTATTCTGCTTTTTTGCTGAAATAAGATGTTTCAGAACTACTTTGCTGTAACTTGAAACTAACTAATAAAAGTCAAGAAACCCAGTGATGGGGCTTTACTGCTTTCACTCCTTCCGTAAGAGATTATAGGTTGGTGAGAGAGAGCCCCTCATGGGTCCTCACAGACTTAGACTTTGTCTCTGAGCAATCACTCATTGTCCCTGCATCACAGGCTTCCAGTCAGTACCTTTGTTCCAGGCTCAGGCTGTGCATTATCTCCACAAACAGATTCACTTTCATCTTCTTCCTCAGCAAGTGGAGCCAGCCAAACCAGATCATGTCTTAGATTCAAACTGTTGGGTTCACCACTTGTCTCTGAGTCATTTTGTATCTTGGTATCCAGAGGAATGATGTCTTTGCTTTCTGCATTAGGACCTCCTGGCAGCTCTTTTTGCTTTGGTAAATTTTGACGCTTGCACCATTTGCCACAAAGATGTTCAAGAGATTTCATAACATAACAAAAAGCCCAGTGGAACCGGTCTAGGGCTAATTGGACTTTAGTTTTATTGGCTTCTCCTTCCCCATTTCCATCTCTCTCCTCATTACTGAAGGAATTGAGCAGCAAGGCAATGAAGAGGTTGAGTACCTGGGGGCAGGAGTGGTCATAAAACAGAAGGAGAATACAGAATCTAGTGCAGGGAAGATAAGGGGGGTTTTCAGAACAGCTTTTCCCCATGATTCAAAACAAACTCAAATAGTTCTAAGTCCATCTGTCTTCCAAAGAATTTCATCTATGAAATAAATAAAAGAAAGATTGGGCCGGCGATAGAGACTGCAAAACCAAAAGAAAACTGAGGTTAAGCCAAATGTAGTTTCTCTATTAGATAATATAAGCAACATATAGCATAGAACCTGGACAGTGTCTAGCAGAAATGGTATTGTGGCAAAATAAAAAAATCAAATAAAAATCAAAAGGTCGAGTCTACAACTTTTCAGCTGAAGCATATGTCACTTTAAATCCAGAAAATTCCCACAGCTTCCTCATTTTTTCTCTATATGCAAAATGGTGTCCCAGTTGAACATATTTGCCTCCTGAAACTCCTTTGTGACTCTCACCAGTTAAAACACACACACACACACACACACACACACACACACACACACACACACACACACACACCCTTTGGAGAGCAGTGTCTTGTTGGTGTGAAGCAATCCAGTTATTATTTCTCAGCATCACCAGGAGAACACTAGATATTTGCTCAAGTAAATTTGTCTAAATCCCTTTGTCCCTTAAAGTCCATTCCCAAAGACTTTATCTTCCACATCCTTTCTCAGTGTTCTTTTCCCTTTCTGTTGGTCATAGTCTGATCTGACTTTTTGTACACTACTGTCTCTCTACACCATTAGCTAGGTAGAGCTTTCCTATTTGGATAGTTAATTATATTTTCATGACAGCCCCTACATGATTCTGCAATTCTTGTGCTTGGGTATTTTTGTATGTCTCTGATCTATTCACATCCTCTATAGAGTAGCCCTAGTTATAGCCCCTCCAGGAATATCTGTTTCCAGCTCAACTCACAGACTCCATAAAGCTTCCACAATATGAAAGTGGCAATTACCATGAAGCTTGAACATAGGACAGGGAGAGGACCAAATAGGACATGAAAGTAGACTTGCTCTACCTTTTCCCTCTCCCTCCCTCAGTGCTGGCTGTGTCACTGTAGGCTGCTTTTTCTCACAGCTACACAACATTTAAAAACTTTATTATTGGACCTGGACTGGAGTTGGTGCATTGCACCAAATGAAAAGACTCTGGGGTGGTATGGGGGGAGTACAGGTCCTAGAAAAGGATGGCAGAGGACTTAGTGGGGGTTGTATTGTTGTGTGGAAAACTGAGAAATGTTATGCATGTACAAAATATTGTATTTACTGTCAACTGTAAAACATTAATCCCCCAATAAAGGAAAAAAATAAAAATAAAATAAAAAGTTATTATTGGATAGAGACAGAGAGAAATTGAGGGGGGAGACAGAGAGGGAAAGAGACAGAGAGACACCTGCAGCCCTGCTTCATCACTCAAGAAGTTTCCCCCTGCAGGTGGGGACCAGGAGCTTGAACCCAGGTCCCTGCACATTGTAGAGTGTGCGATTAACCAGGTGTGCCACTGCCTGGCCCCAGCTACATAACATTTGGAGTTCTACTAGGAATTATAGTCATAAGAAGGAATTGCTGAAGCAAAAGGGTCATTCTTTTCCTCAGTCCTTTTCTTTTAAGAATGAGAAATCTCCACAGTGGACATATATTTCCAACTTATCCATCAAATTAAGTCATGAACCTTTAGCTTGACCAAAGAAACTGGCAAAAAGAATATGGTCATCTTAAAATAGCCACCTGGGGGAGAGTATATACATATTGGCATGTCAGCCATCATGGGCATCATGTCACAAGACGATTATGTTTCAAATTTGTCATCCTTCCTGCAAACCAAATTCTGATGCAGATGTAAATTTCACCATATATACATATCAATATAATATTTTCTAGAAAAATATTACAAATGAAGAGAATGCAATTTTTAGTCCATCTAGGTTTTTAGGTGTAAGGATACTCACCACAAGTTTTCCAATCACCATGACCAACAGAAAGACAATAATGCACAGTTTGCTCTTAGTTTCTTCCATACATTCCCACATGTTTTCAATCCATTCTCCACAGAGGATACGGAACACCACCAGAAAGGAATGGCAGAAATCCCCCATGTGCCAGCGTCTCAGACATGAGTTTGTACAGTTACACGTTTTGAGATCAGTCTTTGTGGAATTGAACTGAGAGCCAAAAAGCTGCATGCTGACTACCGAGAAAATAAAGATCACAATGGCCAGGACCACAGTTAAGTTTCCAAGGGCTCCAACAGAGTGACCAATTATCTTAATCAGAGTGTTTAAAGTTGGCCAGGACTTGGCTAACTTGAAGACCCTCAGCTGTAAAAACAGATAATAAAAAACAGAAGGAAAGCCAGCTTAGGACAAATTCTATCTGTTCAGTTATAAAGCAAATGACATGTTCCCAAAACACAGCATTTATGACTTTCAAAAAAATATATTTTTTCAATGCCAGATACATCCTAAACAAGTCTCTTCACCTCCTTGTCCCAATTGAATGAATACTCAACTTTATCTACTTTTGTTTGAAAAGTTTGCTCATCTCTTTTAGTGATACAGACTTTGGAATAGAATAGAACCTATATGTTCATTGTAAAAATCAGTGTTTTGTAATTCTACATACTATACTAGGGGGTAAAAACTCTAGTTGAGAAACCAAATGCAGATTGTTGTCTGAGTTTGCATGACTTGAGAGTTAAGAATGTTTTCTGTATTTTTAATGACTGGAAAACAAAAGAAGAAAAACATATTACACATGAAAATTATATGAAGTTCAAAGTTCTGAATCCACAAATAAAGTTGGGTTTGTTTTCTAGTTTGCCACCAGGGAGGTCACTGAGGCTCCCTGCCTGCATGAGTCTTCCACTCCTGGTGGACTATGTTTTTTTTCTAGGTAACAGGTGAGAGACAGAGGGAGAGACACAGAGAGGAGGAGACATTTTTGTCCTCAGCCTATTACTCAAAACATTCATTCTATTCTCAAAGATATTCTTTTTCTTTTCTCTTTTAAATTTTATAAGTGATTTAATATTGATTTACAAAATTATAAGGTAACAGAGGTACAACTCCACATCATTCCCATCACCAGAGTTCTGGATCCCCAGTCCCTCCATTGGAAGCTACAGCAGTTCTCCCAAGGTTGCAGATAATAGATAATAATAGATAACTATTATTGCTACAGCTATCTGTCTATATTTGTGCATATCTGCCCATTTTTATGGCCTCATTTTCTCTTCCTTACCAAGTCACACATATACCTATTATTATATCCCAATGTCTCTCTCTTTTTCCTCTTCTCTCTCAGGATGCTGATGGAGTTGGAGTTCAAAGCCCTCTGGTCATCTTCCCCTATCATTACTCCCCCACTGGGAGTATGGATCAAAATTATTTTTGGGGTGAAGAAGGTGGGAGAATTGCTTCTGTAATTGCTTCTCTGCTGGGCATGAGTGTTGGCAGGTCAGCCATACACCAGTCTATTTCTAAAGATGCTCTTTTTCTATAGAGATACTGCAGACTTCAAGGAAATAATCATAGAGAAAACACAGCAATTAGTTTCATAGGTCATTTCTAATTCAAACTTACAGTATAAGACAGTGATTTCTTTTTAAAGTAAAATCCTGGTATCAACTATTTGGAGGTAAAAAAAAGACTGAAAGCTAATAGAACTTAGGTTCCCAAGGGATGTCCACCACTGTTTATCCAGAGGGGGTCTAGGGCCATATCAGGTATAAACTGTGGTTCTATCCTCATGCAAAGGCAATGCCACAGAGTTCTATGCCTCAGATCATAGCTATAAGCCCAAATAGTGATAAAGCAAATGTAATTTTTCTCACCTGAATGCCTATAAAATTTAAGGTGAGCAGTCTAATAATGCCTGACTTTGAGTTATACAATTTTCTGACATATCTCAAGAAGAAAATATGCATTTAGGAAAATGAATCTATATCCTTACTTGAAAGACTTATAATAGATATTGTATTCATGCTGTCTTCTCCCAAAAAGTAAATCTTTGGAAGAGGAAAAAGGGACACCTAGCAGGTTTCCAATTCCTCTCATGCGGCTTCTCTGTAGCTTTCCTCCTATTCCTATGATAGATTCTGTGACATTCTACTTTGCATCATAGTCATCTCTGGAGCCAGGAGGTGGAACAACTGGTTGAGCACATGTCTTGCAATGCACAAGGACCCAGGTTCGAGCCCCTGGTCCCAACCAGCAGACAGAAAGCTTCATGAGTGATGAAGCAGTGTTACAGGTGTCTCTCTGTCTATCACCCCTTTCCCTCAGTTTCTGGCTGTCTCTATCCAATAAATAAAGATAATACAAAATTTAAAAACACATTAATTTTTAAAAAATGATAGCATAGTCATCGTTGGCCTTGCCTCTCTTGTATTATCTATGGACTGCCAACTCCTTGAAGACAGTGCTTCCTTCATCTTTGAAAAGATAATCTTTTGATACTTCTGGGGGAAAAAGGAAGTTGGGTCTCCTCCAGAAAACAAATGTTACAATAAAATATTTCTATGAATATCATAGAATAACTGAAATTTATGGTAAACAAAGAAATATCACTGTTGTTGATTATATGTGGATAGCGGGAACAGCAGGGAAGGGAGGGAAAGACTCAAAGAAACACACCACTGCATTGCCAGTAGACTCAATATTTTCAAGTGCTTGAAATCCATGTGGCAGATTCAAAGTGCCTACATGGAACTGCTCATGAACTGAGTGGCTTAAAAAGGAGCTCAAGATGCTGTTTAGAGCTGTAGAAGCCACATGCTCTTGAGTGAATCCCAAGGGTTTACATATAGGAGCCAAGGTACTGAACACCAAACTCTAAAATGTCCCAGCTACCACAGAGATCCTGGTCAACAGGGCCTAAAAAAGTGACTTGGACCTCACAGCAGAATTCTGACTTTCGGCATGCTTCACTTCGGACTGTGTCCACAGAATTCAGGTGTGGAATGTCAACTCTTCAGCTTCATTACTCTGGTGAGACCTTTCCTAGCTCATAGGACTCCTTAACTCCATTTCAAGTGGCACACTTCTTAACAAAATCTCAAAACCTACACATAGACCAGGGCCCATGAGGTTGGGCATATGTACATGTTATCCATACGTTCGAGAAAAATACATACCTTAAAGCAAAAGTGCACAATAATTTACAGTGAATCAACAAATGAAGCAAGAAAGTGTACAGGACTAAAAAGACACCTTAAAGTACCTAATGAAATAGTTTCTACTTAAGCCTAGATATCCTCCTCACCTACTTCCTATTACATGTCCCCCAATCACTCCAAAGCTAACTCTTTCAGACGAAGTAAGAACTACAGAAGCTGAATAAGGACAAGAGACTGGCATAATTTAACAATGACTTTTTAGTCACTATCAGGCCACCCTATCACTTGGGGTGAGTCAGAGAGCCCCGGGGTTCCCACACACATGATGGGCCTAGATCTCTAACAGATCCCTCTCACCACTGTCACTGGTCATCTCCATCAGGAACAACACAATGGACCCCTTTGTGGGCCCCTATAGGACCTTGCCCTCAATGTGGATCAAAAATGGTAGGGAATGTTCCACTCTCTGAAGGGAAGTTGGACAACATATTCTACCTACTACCCGAGGAAGATGGGTCCTGAAATTAGTGCAGCCTGGAATGTTCCTAGCCATGACCACAGAATGTGAGCTCAGACCTACAGAGGCTACATAAGCTCTTGTGCTGAATATGAGTCCCAGATCAAATCGATGGGGTTTACAGTTAACAATATTTATATATTTTCCCCATATTTGGGAGCTACTCTCTTCCCTGACCCAGCTTTCTAGTTCTTTTTCCAACTATGACACCATCTTCCCAGACAATAACCTGGGTCCACTTGCATATTAGATATCAGGTGAAGGCAAAAACTAGTAAAGTCATTGGCTCTCTGGAAAATATCTAAAACAGACCTACTAGCTTCTTCCAAAAGGGAAACCCCAAATCTTCATCTGTAATATTCTTTCCTTAGATTCATGATTAGTCAACAATTTGTTCTGCATTATATCTTAACTCTTTTTCAGCCACCAGGTCCCAGATGATACCATGATGCCAACCTGACATCCTTGGGCAGAGGACCCCACCATGTGTCTTGGAGCCCCACTTCCCCAGATCCCTGCCCCACTAGGGAAAGAGAGAGACAGGACAGGAGTATGGATCAACCTGCCAATGCCCATGTTTAGTGGAGAAACAATTACAGAAGCCAGATCTTCCACCTTCTGCACCCCACAGTGACCCTGGGTCCATACTCCCAGAGGGATAAAGAATCAGGAAGCTATCAGGGGAGCAGATTGGATATGGAGCTCTGGGGGTGGGCACTGTGTGGAAATGTACCCCTCTTATCCTGTAGTCTTTTCAATATTTATATTTTATAAATCAATAAAAATAAATTATAAAAAAAGAAAAACTAAGTGGGTATAGTGTCTTACCTCTTCCTGATAGATGTCTGTGTACCACAGACATTACCAACTGAAATCTTTCTCCACCTCCAGTGCACTAGGCCCCCAGTAGTCACAAACCTTCTCATACAATCCCGTTAGAGTCTTTAACTCTGCTGCAATAATCCAAAGCTTGTCTAAGATTACTATACTGTACTCAGGTAACAATGACTATCTTGTGAATTTTTATTCCCTCAGTAAAGTGACTGGAGGAAAAAAAACAACCTTAGGCACGAGGAAGAAGGTTACAGTTTTGATTAAAGTAAGATTATTAATAGCATTATTCATGATTAACAAAATTAATAATAAAAAATAAATCCAAGACTCTTTCAATCCTTAGTTTAAAAAAAAAAAAAAAAGCAAGTATGTCTTACCACTCTTAAAGGTCGAAAGTATGGCCGCCTTCGTTTCCCTTCCTGATTATCCTTACCCACTATACTGTGTATCACATCTGCAAAACTCAGAAGAGCAACAGCACTGTCAAAAATGTTCCAGCCTCGTTGAAAATAGTGGTAAGGATCAAGTGCAATGATTTTTAGGCACATTTCTGCCAAGAAAATGCCAGTGAAAACCTACAGTGAGGGAAAGAAGAACGAGAAAGGTAAATCATCTATCCTTGAAGACACGCTTTTAAGAAAATTACAAGAGTTAGAGGTTACAAAAAATAGGACATATGTTCATGGGTGACATGGTTTACCCTAAAGCCACGGAAAAGCAACGTTTACTGAAGTAGCCTTACTCTACCTTTGTTCTCCCACCCACCTCTATGGTGTCCACACAAGTGTTACCAAATTCATAAACTGCACAAAGTTTATTTCCCACTCTAATGAAAAGAAGGTAATGTTGGCTTCTTGGTACCTGACACATAAGGAAGTGTCCATTTCTCTTCTTAATTCTCTTTGAAATATCAACAGAAACTCAAAACTGGGCAGAGAGAAGTGTGTATACAGCACTGAAAACTAAAGATAAATATTCTCCACAAACCAGAATTCAATAAAGAGTTCACCTAGCCATTCAATCTCAACACCTACTCAGAGAATAAAAGAGGTCTAGGAACTAATGGAGGTGATGGAGTAACAGTGGCTGTATGTTTCTACCCAGAACAGCTAGATAAAGCAGCAAAAAATCACCTGAAAACTCATAAAATTATAACTGAGACTTCTTCAGAAACTCACTAAGCCACAGGTGGGTGTGGGTATGTATAGTCAGTGGATGGAAAAAAATGAGTGAAGGAGTTGAATTTGTTTTATTTTTTTGTCTTGCCTAATTGCTCTAGCTGATCTTCCAGGACCATGGTGAAGAGCAGTAGTAGTAGTAAGAATGGACATCCTTGTCTAGTGCCAGATCTTAGGGGAAAATCTTTTATATTTCACCATGAATATAATGCTTGCAACTTTTATTGTGTTGAGGAATACTCCTCTATTCCCAACTAACAGTTTTGTCATAAAATAGACATTGAATCTAGTGGAATGACTTTCTAACATCTATTGATACTCTTATGACTGTCTTTCTTTTTTGTTGAAATGGTTTATTATACTAATTGATTTGAATGTGTTGAACCATCCCTACATGCCTGGGCTGAATGTCATTTGGTGCTGATGGATTAATCCCTTAATTTGTTGTTGGATACAATTTGCAAAGATTAAGTTGAAGAACTTAATCAGGTCAGTGTCAGTGTTCATCAGGATCTGTAGGGTTTTTTTTTTTTTTTTGGTTGTTTATTTTTTTGTAGTGACATATCCTGCACTGAAGATGAAAATGATATTGGCCTTTTAGAAAATTTGGGGAGTGTTCACTCCTTTTCAATTTTTGGAAGAATTTGAATAAGATGGATGTTATGTATCTGAGAGTCTTGTGAGATTCATCACTGAATCCACCTGCTCCTCAGTTTTTTAGCTTAGAGGAGCCTTTTAATTGCTGGTTTAACTTATAAGACAGTTATATACATCAACCATCTAGATAATTTACTTCAGGTTCTACTTGTTGCCATCTTGCATTTTAATGGGTTGGAGACAGTTTGTTTTCTTAAACTTCATAAACCAACTTCCCCTACTAATTTTCTAATTTTCTTCTGTAACTTTATGGCCTCTCAACTTTCAAAGGATTGAATAAAATGAGTGTTATTTTGTTTGTATTAGGATATGGCTGGCTCAGTGCCTACACTACGAATCCACTGTTCCTGGTAGCCATTTTTTTCCATTGTTGTTGTTGTTATTGTTATTATTGCTTCTGTTGTTGTTGTTGGATAGGACAGAGAGAAATTGAGAGAGGAGAAGACAGGGAGGGGGAGAAAAAGATAAACACCTGCAGACCTGCTTCACCACTTGTGAAGTGACCCCCTTGCAGGTGGGGAGCCAGGAGCTCAAACTGGGATCCTTGCGTGGGTCCTTTTGCTCTGTACTTAAATGTGCTTAACCACCGCCTCCCCCAGCTTGAGTTTCTGCAGACCACTGAAACTGTCTTACTATCAGCAAAAAGGCTATCCAGGTTTCTTTGATTTTGCTTCATTCATTTGTTCACCAAAGTGGCCCTTTTCATTTCCTTCAAGAACGTGTTCTTTGCACTCACAACTTGACTAATTATCAGACGTCTAGATTTGGCCTATCTCAATTGTCTGTATCCTTTCTCACTGATTTAATCATTTCTAGTTTTGGATTGAAAGTGAAAGATAGAATTCTTCCTTCCACATAAACAATTAAAGAGCACTGTAACCTTATCAAAATTGCTGTATCTTCATGGAACATACCTAAAATGGACTTCCTAGCTTCTTCCCACACAAAGACCCCTAGTTTCATGTGCTGTATTCCTACCTTTGTATTCCTGTTTATTGACCAACTTGCTTTATATCTTACCACCTTTCGGCCACCAAGTTGCAGATGCTACTATGATGCCATCCAGACCTCCCTGGGCAGATGACCTCACCAGTGTGTCCTGGAACCTCACCTCTCCAGAGCTCTGCCCCACTAGCGAAAGGTAGAAACAGGCTAGGGGTGGGAGTCAGGTGGTAGCGCAGTGGGTTAAGCGCATGTGGCACAAAGCGCAAGGACCTGTGTAAGGATCCTGGTTCGAGCCCCCGGCTCCCTACCTGCAGGGAAGTCGCTTTACAGGTGGTGAAGCAGGTCTGCAGGTGTCTGTCTTTCTCTCCCCCTCTGTCTTCCCCTCCTCTCTCCACTTCTCTCTGTCCTATCTAACGATGACGATATCAATAACAACAATAACTACAACAACAATAAAAAACAACAAGGGCAACAAAAGTGAAAATAAATAAATAGATAAAAAAAAAAAAAAGAAAAGAAACAGGCTAGAGGTGTGGGTCGACCTGTCAATGTTTCTGTTCAGCAGAGAAGCAACTACAGAAGCCAGACCTTCCATCTTCTGCACTCCATAAAATTCTTTGGTCCATAGGCCCAGAGGGATAAAGAATAGGGAGGCTTCCAATGGAGAGGAGGGTATACAGAACTGTGGTGGTGGCTACTGTGTGGAATTGTATCCCTGTTATATTGCAATCTTGTTGATCATTATTAAATCCCTAATTTAAAAAAAAACTGCTGTGTCTCCAGGGGTTGGGGGACCAGAAGAGAAGGATAGAGATGGGGAGATGGGTGGTCAATGGAGCAAACCTACCGGTTAAATTGTTGTCTATAAGGGCACATTCTGTAGCACCCCACAGACAATTACTATATTAGTATCAGAAATGATTGACCAGAGCTCCTAATGACAGATGCAATCATTATGGGAAGATCAGGGATACTCTAAGAATGGCCAAAAAGTAACAGAGACACTACATTCAGTGCATGCTTTGGGGGAAATGACACAGCAGAAACTTGCTCCATTACAGTCATCCCACAAATTGTCGAAATAAAGGGATGTCTGTGAACACAAGAAAGTGACATGTAATAAAAGAAGCTGTGTTTATAGACAGTCAGCAAACACTGCGATGCTAAGAGTTGTCATCTCTGCTAGTAAACCCATAGGAAAAAATTGTTTTTGATTTAGTCCCTTATTTTTTTAATTTAAAAAGCATATACTAGTTTGAAAACTGAATAAAATATATTTCAAGAAGAAAGAATGAGCTATTCTAGATGCTGAGTCCATTAACTCATTAGCTTATTGGGGCAGGACATTCAGTCAGTAATTATTTGTTACATCTGACATTTGGCATATTAATTTCCCTGGGGGAAAAATAAAAGCCTTTTCCAGAAACCATGAATTAAAGTAAATAGTTCTTGGAAAGTTTTCCCAGTTTGAGTGAGACTAAATCCAGCACACGAGAAACATAAAGCATGCTCAAATCTGAAACCCCGGCCACAGAAGCTCTACACACAGGAAGTTTCCGGAGAAGCTTCCCTGCTGCCAGGCCATGACTCATCTTCCCAGGATGAATAACATCTAGTAATGGTGACCACATTATTCCATGACAAATGATGCCATAATATCACCTGGAACCATGGTGCCCATTACATGAGTCTCTGGACATGGATAATGCTCTCTTGATTATCTTCTCCCCCAAATTATCTTTTTTTCCCCACCACCAGGGTTATCACTAGGGTTTGGTGCCTGCACAACAACTCCACTACTCTTGGCAGCTGTTTTTCTTTTTCTTTTTCCCTATAGCTTGATAGAGAGAGAGAGAGAGAGGCAGAGAGCGAGAGAGGAAGAGAAATAACGACGTCAGCAGCACTGCTCCACCACTTGTGAAGCTTCCTCCCTTGCCAGTGGGTACTAGGGACTTGAACCCAGGTCTCTGTGCTTGGTAACTTTATGTTCTACTGGATGCAACACTGCCCAGCCAATCAAATTATCTTTTAAGAAGACTGCTTGAGTATGGATCCTCACTGTATAACTTAAGAGACACTTTATAAAGGTGTGAAGCCTGGGTAGCAAGAGAGAAAGAAAGAGAAATAATAGAGATGAGAGAGACAGAGAGAAAAAAGAAACAAACTTTATATTAGAAGGTCAACACCGGTGCATGAAAATTATTGAACTGCATAGAAATAAAATCCTATCTCTCTATTCAACTTGTGACCAACAATCTAGGTTAGTTTAGGTCACTCAAAAATTCTTAGATTTAGAATGAGTGATAGCCCAGATTCTGGCATTGTTTTATATTGTTAAAAGCCTGCTGTTACCAAATTTCCTTTATCCAACATGTCCTCAAAAGACTTGTCCATTGGATAATGCTCCATGGCCAAGAAGATGGTGTTGATTATGATGCAAATGGTGATGGCTAGCTCAGTGAAGGGGTCAGTCATCACAATCTTCAAGCCCTTCTTAAAGGATATCCACTGGGGGCTACAATTCCACATGAGGTATTTGGATGCCAGGTTGGCCCCACAAGGAAGGCATGGCTCTTGTGATTTTTCTTGTTCTGGGAAAGAAGAATGCAAGAGTAGTTGTAGATTCAGCGCTGAAAGAATGAGGCTGCCCACAAACTATGAGTATCCCTTCCTCTCTCTTTGTTGTGATCTTGTCAGGGTGCTCAGTCAAGAAGAGGACTAGCTCTTGTGGCCAGAAAAAGCTTCCTACATGCTACATGTGGTGTACTAAGCACAGCAAGTCTTTTTTTTTTTTTTTACTTTGATGTTTAGTTATTTAAATGTTTTGCCTGCAGACTTATCACTGGGGCTTAGTGCTTGCACTGTAAATCAACTCACTGTTTCTGGTGACCATTTTTTCTCCTCTCTCTCTCTCTCTCTCTTTCTCTCTCAAAATCTCTTTGTATTCTATTTGATAGAAAAGAGAGAAATTGAGAGGGGAGGAGAATATAGAGAGGCAAAGATAAAGACAGAGATACCTACAGACCTGCTTCACTGTTAGTGAAGCAGCCTCCCTGCAGGAGAGAAGCAGGGCTCAAACGGGGATCACTGAGCTGGTCCTTGTGCTTAGCACAGTGTGAGCTTAACTGGGTGTGGCACTGCTTGGCCCCCAGCACATCAAAACTAACTGGCTATGCACCCAAGAGAAATCCATGTTATGTTCACTCAAGCTAAACCATGGAGATGACTATAACAGAGAAGAGCTCAGGACATCTAAGAGGATTAAAATAAAAGCCACAGGGGTAGGGATAGACAGCATAATGGTTATGCAAAGATATTCTCATGCCTGAGGCTCCAAAGTCCTAGGTTCAATCCCCTGCACCACCAAAAGCAAGAGCTGAGCAGTGCTCTGGTAAAAACAAGCAAAAACAAAATAAAGGTCTCTCTGTAAACTGGCTAAGTTGAGGCCATAAAGAAACTGTGCCCTTGATTTTTCTGGTATCATTTCAAAGACTCATGAAGGCCAATTTAGGTGACACAAAAGTCACCTTTTAAGATACTCAGAAGTGCTGAGGAACTCATCTGGCCACCTTCCTGCAGGAACCTGAATATTGCCTTTGAATATCACCTCTTTGCTAACTTCCTGTTATCTGCTAATCAAGTCCTTCACAGGCTTGCAGCCAACTGACGTTTTATTCTCCATGACAGCTCTCCTAACTCTGCCACCTGCCACCTACTAGACACTGCTGTGTCTTCTCTTCTTTGACTGACTACTGCTGTTAGTGAGACTTGTGGTGGTACGACCTATTTAGGGTCCCACACAGATGGTCTTGGACCCAAGTTCCTTACAAATTTAAGCAGTTCCCTTCATTACTCACGTGCTAGCTTAGGGTGCTTATAGAGGACTTACTACTTCCAAGCCAATCTGCTCCTATGAGGTATCTGCATATAGCATACTTTAGGTAAAGACCTAATAATCAAAATACATAAAGAACTCAGCAAACTTATCAAAAAAAGAAGAAGAAGAAAATGGGGTGAACACATGGACAAAAATTTCACTGATGGGGCCAGGCAGTGGCACACCTAGCTAAGCACACATATTACAGTGCACAAGGACCCAGGTGCAAATTCCTGTTCCCACCTGCAGGGGGAAAGCTTCTCGAGTGGTGAAGCAGGGCTGCAGGTGTCTCTCTGTCACTCTCACTATCTTCCCCCATCTCTTTCAAGTTCTCTCTCTGTCTCTATCCAATAATATAAATAAAAATAAAATAAAT
This sequence comes from Erinaceus europaeus, assembly GCF_950295315.1. Lineage (NCBI taxonomy): Eukaryota > Metazoa > Chordata > Mammalia > Eulipotyphla > Erinaceidae > Erinaceus > Erinaceus europaeus. Next base: position 11,884,381 of record NC_080182.1, on the reverse strand, counting down.
TTTAAACAACAACAAAAACTTCACTGAGGAGATCCAAATGGCCAACAGACACGTGAGGAAATGCTCAAAGTCACTATCGGAGAAGTTTAAGTAAAGACAACAATGAAATATCACTTTACACCTGTGAGACTGTCTTACACTATAAAGAACAGTAACAACAAATGGTGAAGAAGTTGTTGAGGGAAAAGGTACATGTCTGCACTGCTGCTGGGAGTGCAAATTGGTCCAATCCTTGTGGAAAACAGTCTGAAGATTTCTCAGAATGCTAAAAATGGACTACCCTATTATCCAGCAATTTTTCTCCTGATGGTTTACCCAAAGGAAACAACAACACCTTTCAGAAAAGATTTAGGTACATGTATGTTCATAGCAGCACAATTTGTAATAGTCAAAAAGTGGAAGCAATCAGATATCCAATGTCAGATGTGGGCTAAAAAAATGTGGTACGTGTACACAATGGAATACTACTCAGCTTTTAAAAACTATGAAGTTGTTTCCTTTACCTCATCTTGGATGAAACTTGAAGACATCATGTGAATTAAGACAAGACAAAAAGAGGACAAATACAGAGTGGTCTCACTTATAGGTGGAACTTAAGAAATAAGGACAGAGAAAGAAAACACAAAGCAAAACTTGGATTGGATGGGGTCTATTGCACCAAAGCAAAGGACTCTGGGGAAGGAGGAGGCTGGAGGGGACGAAGAGAACCTTGGGGTTTGTTGCAGGATAATGTAAAAGAAATTAAGTTGTAGGTGATAATGTTCTGCAGAGAACTTTCACAAGGAGACGAGAAACTGGAAACCATCAGCTCCTCAATAATAAATAAATACATACATAAAGCTGATCCCATATAGGAAGTGAGTTGCTGAGGGTTTCTAGGGTGTTACTAGAGAAGTGCAAGAAAACAGCATGGAAGGTAAGCCCCGCCCCCTGGGGACCGGAAGAGGAACTTACCGTGCATGGTGATGGTGAGGATGCTGACAGCACTCAGTGCCCTCTGCCTCTGGACGGGGTCTACGAAGTCATCAGGGTGGTCCACTGACAAATTCTGAGACAGTCGTTTGGTTTGCTCTAGGAGGGGTGGCTAAGAGGGGAGGGTTAGTGGATTTTCTAAGGACAGGGATCAACTCACCTCAACACTTTTGGATTTCAGTGCTACATGTAATAGGAGTTTTAAAATGTATTTATCTGATAGGACAGAGAAAAGTTGAGTGGGAAGAGGAGATGATAGATAGATAGATAGATAGATAGATAGATAGATAGATAGATAGATAGACAGAAAGAAAGAAAAAATAGATAATAGATGGATAGATGATAGATGGATAGATAGAAAAAAGATAGATGATAGATATATAGGTAGATAGACAGACAGACAGGCAGACAGATAACAGACAGACCTGCAGCCCTGCTTCACCACTTGTGAAGCTTCCCACCTGCAGGTAGGGGCTGGGGGCTTGAACTCTAGTCACACATTCTGACATGTGCACTCAATCAGGTGTATCATCACCCAGACCCATGCAATAGGGTTTTTTTTTATTGGTTTATTTACTTCAACTTCATGTCACTACAAACATTCAGTTTTCTAACCAGCCATATTTGTAATATGTACACATGCCTCAAATCTTACCAAGAGACATTTTTCTTTCTCTGTGATTCATTCACTGTCCACATCTGATCCAACTTTTGTAAGTTCCTTCATTTATTATTCATTACCCACAAACATGTTTCCCAAGGTAACGTACTATGGCTTAGGGTATGAATGCATTAAAATATAATTTAGGAACAATGTGTGTAAGAGGAGGAAATGGACAAATTTAGATAAGTGGATTGTCAAGTCAATTTTTAAATAGTCATAATGAAAAAGAAATGTAAAGATAACCATCACAAAATATGTATACTAGCCAAAGTACGTATCAGCTTGAGGCCAAAGTATATTGAGTCTCACCTTGCCTTGGAATATGTAAGAACAAAAACCTTCAGCTATCCAGATAAGTCAAGTGTTGATAAAGACTTATTTCCTAAACGTTCTGGACCAACCAGGTTTCTTTTTGTGAATGACTCTTTTAAAGGCAGTCTGAAGTCTTTCCCAGTTATTTCAACTTCGCTAGCCAAGACTTACTTTTGGATGGAAATCTTCATCAGAGTCTGATCCTGGGCCACGGTCTTTCCCAGGTTGTCTCAAAAAGAAAGACTTCCTTTTCTTACTACCAAACAACTTTCTTTTTTTCGGGTAGAAAGATGACACTTCGAGGGAATTAAGTGAAGTTCTGTCAATACCCATAGCAACCAGAGCCTTAGGGAAAAAAAAAAAAAAAACAATCAAAACAACAGCATTGACAATTAATGAACAGATCATACTCTCCCCCCACACACACACACATAGCTTCATAAAACACGCAAATGACCTTGACCTCAGTGAGCAACATTCTCATTTCTGGTGCTTCCTATCAGTTACTCTTTTACCTCAGTGAACAGAACAACGTACCATCTCTGCTATTATTTATCTGGGGGAATATGTCTACGTTTTTGTTACCCAAAAAGACTGTAGCCGTCAAAAGGAAGGCTGAATTTCATAATTCTGTGTCCCCAACCCTTAGAACAGTAGACATCCCATGCTAGACACTCAACAGAAGTTTGTTCCTGGTGATGCAGATGTTATGCACTTTAAATGGACTTAACAAATCTCTCTGGAGGACAAGAAGTAGAAGACATAGTCCTTTCCCTGAAAATATTGGAATTCAATTGAAATAATGTAAAGGTAGCAGGAAAACAAGGTCCCATGTTCAATTTCCAATTCCCAGCACTACCAAAGCCAGAGCTGAGCAGTGTTCGTCTTTCTCTCAATCCCCTCTTTCCTCTCTCTCTCTCCTCTCCTCCCCCCATCTATATATGTATATGTATATACATATATATAATCATTATTTTTTAAGAAACAATCAACATTATTATATTCCCAGTTTCTCAAGTAGAGGCCCTTAATACAAGTATCCAGATTCCCACAAAATGTGGAGCAGAGACTTCTTTTTTTTTAACACATATTGCATCCAAGACCAGCAATCTGGGCCCTGTCTCTTTCTCCAAAGATCCATGCTTCAGAAGGCCAGAGAGCATCAAGATCACACAACTTAAAGTGAGCTAGGGAAAAAAGTCTTCAAGGAACTTAAATTCTCTAAAAAGGACCAGTGGGGAAAAACCACTGCAATCAGGCCTTGAGTCCCAGTTCTGTGGTCTCTGGAGCACCCCTCCACACACACAGGCAGGCACACACACACACACACACACACACACACACACAGGAAAGCCCTCCCTCCACTGTCTGACCCCACATATCCCACCTCTTTTTCCTCCTTCAACAGCTGCTGGGCTTCCTGGAACATCTTCTCCTTGGCTTCTATCTCTGCAGCTACATTTCTGTTCTGTTCCTCATAAGCCATGGTGACAACAGCCAGGGTTAAGTTAATCAGGTAGAAAGAGCCCAGGAAGATGACCACCACAAAGAAGAAGACAGAGTAAAGCCCTGAGGTAAACAAGGTCTGTAAGGGGCAGAGAGCATGCTTGCATCAGAAGCCTTCTTCCACAGAAGTTACACAACAGAAGTTACACATAGCATTTGGTCTCCCCACCGGACCTGGTTGGTTCAACTACCCATAGCAACTAGCCTCCCTGACCACCTGGGGCAAATATTCTGGTGTACTCTCTCTTGGTGAGTAATGCCATCCATACCTTCCCATCTCCATCACTTTCTCATGGGCATCTGCATTCTTAAATAAACAAGGCAAGAGAGCTAACAATGCAACACAAAGAGCGAAGGGCAGAACTTCAGACAGTCAGGGATCTAGAGAGAGGTAGTAAAGAGGTTCATTTTTGCACTCTTCTCCCAAAAATTATATTTATAATTTGTAATGTTCTGACAGAATTTCTAAGGAAGGACCTAACAGTCTAACTGTTAAGGAAGAGGATGAGATGACAAAGGAGACTATCAGCTAGAAGTTTACAAATACATGATCTAGAGATAGAAAAGTAATGCAGGAACCAGGTGGTGGCATGCCTGGTTAAGTGCACACATTACGGTGCACAAGGATACAGGTTAAAGCCCTTGGTGCCTACCTTCAGGAGGAAAGCTTCATGAGTGGTGAAGGAGGGCTGCAGGTGTCTATCTCTCTCCTTATTTCCCTCTCCTCTTTCGATTTCTGTCTCTATCCAATACTAAATAAATAAATATATTTTTAAAAATAAGCAATAGGTGATCAGGCGATAGCACAGCGGATTAAGTGCACATGGTGCGAAGTGCAGGGACCAGCATAAGGATCCAGGTTCGAGCCCCGGCTCACACCTGCAGGGGGTCACTTTGCAAGCAGTGAAGTAGGTCCGCAGGTGCTTATCTTTCTCTCTCCTGTTTTGTCTTCCCCTCTTTTTTTTTTTTTTTTTAATATTTATTTTATTTATTTATTCCCTTTTGTTGCCCTTGTTGTTTTATTGTTGTAGTTATTATTGTTGTTGTCGTTGGATAGGACAGAGAGAAATGGAGAGAGGAGGGGAAGACAGAGAGGAGGAGAGAAAGATAGACACCTGCAGACCTGCTTCACCGCCTGTGAAGCGACTCCCCTGCAGGTGGGGAGCCGGGGTTCGAACCGGGATCCTTATGCCGGTCCTTGTGCTTTGCGCCACCTGCGCTTAACCCACTGCGCTACAACCCGACTCCCGCGTCTTCCCCTCTTATCTCAATTTTTCTCTGACCTATCCAACAACAGCAGCAATAACAAAAACAGCAAAAACAAAAACAAAAGGGCAACAAAGGCAACAAAATGGAGAAAAATGGCCTCCAGGAGCAGCAGATTCAGAGTGCAGGCACCAAGCCCCAGTCATAAGCCTGGAGGCTAAATACATAGACAAATAAATAATATAAATAAAAAAATAAGTAATTGAGAAAACAGCAGGAGATGGAGGGAAGGAGAGAAGAAAAAAACTTGAGAGAGAATACATAACCTGTTTATAAAGTTTCTCCCAGGAGTCTTGAGTCATAAGTCTGAACATTGCAAGAAAAGACCAGCCAAAGTTGTCAAAATTTGTATAATTATAGTCAGGGTTAAATTGTGTTTCCATGCATTTAAAATCTGAAGAACAGGTACTAGATATTGGAAACAAAAGAACAAAGAAAAAAAATCAAATTCTCTGCAATCCAGCTTCTTTTACTTCCCCCTCAGCACTGTTTCTTTGCCCAGGCTCACATCAGATAACCCTGGATGAAGAGAGTGGTCACATGGTCACCCTTCTAGCTACTGAGTCTCCACAACCTCTGTTTTTTTTCCCCAACTTTTTTTTTAACCATCTTATTGAGGGACTTCTGGCTTACAGTACAGTTGTTGACACATGAGTGAACTTTCTCATCTCACCATGATGCCTACAAAACATTCTCACCCTCTGAATAGGTCCTTTCCCACTGCCATGTAGTAGGACCCAAAGCCCTCCTCTTCCCGGGCCTCTCCTTGCCCTCCTTTCCCAGAGTCCTTTGCTTTAGTGAAAGACACCAAACCCACTTCAAGTTTTACTTTGTGTTTCCCTTTCCTGTTCTTGTTTCTGAAGTTCCACCTACAAGTGAGATCATCCCATATTCACCTTTTTCTTTCTGGCTTACCTCAGGTAACAGGACTCCTTCAAGCTCCACCCAAGATGAGGCAAAGGAGATAACTTCATTATTCTAAACAGCTTAGTAGTATTCCATTGTGTTTATATACCACAACATTCTCAGCCACTCATCTGTTGGGTACCTAAGTGGCCTTCTAGTTTGGGCTGTTACAAATGCACTGTTATGAACGTTGTACATGGATCTCTTTGGATGGGTGTATTTGTTGCATTAGGATATGTTCTCAGGAGATGAATTTCTGAGTCATAGGGTAGATCTATTTCTGAGAATTCCTCAGTCTGCTCTGCACAGGGACTGCACCAATGTACATTCCCAGTAGCAGTGTAGGATGGTTCTTTTAGCCCTGCGACCTCCCCAACATTTATTGTTGCTGTTCTTAGTGATGTATGACATTCTCGTTTGCAAGTCAAGTGGCATCTCACTATTGTTTTTATTTGCATTTCTCTGATAATCAGTGACTTGGAACACTTTTTCATATTCTATTAGCCCTTTGTATCTCTTCTTCGGTGACTATTCTGTCCAGAAGATGTATGTACACAGTATAGTTTGTAAAGCTCTTCTCCCATTCTGTAAGGAATCTCTGTTTTGGTGGTGGTTCCCTTTAGCTTTTCAATGTCTTATGTAGTCCTATGGGCTTATTTTTGGTTTTGTTTGGGCTTAAGTCATCAAAGGAGTCTTTAAATTTTAATTCAAAAAAGGATTGACCAATGCTTTCCTCTAAATATTTGACAGTTTCTGATCTAACATCTGATTCCTTTATCCATTGGAGTTTGTATTTGTGTGTGGTAAAATACCGTGATCTAGTTTCATTCTGTATGTTTCAACCCAGTTTTCCCATCACCATCTGTTTAGTATTTTGGAGTTCCTTGTCAAAAATTAATGTTCATAAGTGTGGGAGCTTATTTCTGGGCTCTCAGTTCTATTCCACTGGTCAGTGTGTCTATTTTTTGTCCCAGTACCAGACAGTTTTTATTACAATAGCCTTATAATATAGGTTGAGATCTGGGAGTGTGATGCTATCAGTTTTGCTCATTTTTTCTCAACACTGCTCCGTCAATTCTAGATATTTTCTGATTCCAGGTAAACTTTTGTAGCTTTTTTTCTATTCTCTTAAAGAAAATTAGTAGGAGCTTGGTGGGAATTGCATTAAATCTGTATATGGCACTGGGTATAACGGTCACTTTGGTGATGTTCATTCTTCCAGCCTATGAACATGGGCTATCTTTTCATGTCTTTGTATCTGTTTTCTATTTTCTATTCCTTGAATAGTGCTCATAATTCCAGCATACTTAACTGGAACAATGAGTAATTTTTTTCAAGTGATCAGATATAAAAAATTAAGTATGGTGACATAATAAATAATTAATGGTAGAGCTAAGGGATAGCATAATGGTTGTGGGAAAAGAATTTCATGCCTGAGGCACCAAAATGCCCCAGGTTCAATCATCATCATCATTATATGCCAGACCTGAGCAGCCCTCTGATTTAAAAAAAAATGGTGGGGGTTGGGCGGTGGTGCAGTGGGATAATCGCATGTGGCGCAAAGCACAAGGACCAGCGTAAGGATCCCGGTTCGAGCCCCTGGCTCCCCACCTGCAGGGGAGTCGCTTCACAGGCAGTGAAGCAGGTCTGCAGGTGTGTCTATCTTCCTATCCCCCCTCTGTCTTCCCCTCTTCTCTCCATTTCTTTCTGTTCTATCCAACAACAAACAACATCAACAATGGCAATAATAATTCCACAACGAGGCTACAACAACAAGGGCAACAAAAGGGGGAAAAATGGCCTCCAGGAGCAGTGGATTCATGGCACAGGCACTGAGCCCCAGCAATAACCCTGGAGGAAAAAAAAATGGTGGGTCCAGGTGGTGATGCACCTGGTTAAGTGCACATATTACAATGTGCAAGGACCCAGGTTCAAGCTCCTGGTCCCCACCTGCAGGAGGGAAGCTTTTTTGCGAGTGGTGAAATAGGGATGCAGATGTCTCACTCTTTCCCCTCCCTGTTTCTCCTCCCTTCTCAGTTTCTCTCAGTCTCTATCAAATAAATAAGTAAATAATAAAATTACAAAGAAGAGTATACAACAAATATGAAGATTGACTGGGGAGAGAGCACATCAGTTTAAGGAACAATGGTCATGAAGTCTGCCTCTCTCCCCAGCTTCTCGGGCACTTTCTAGAGATAATTGTTACACCAGTTACTTTTGTACCTTACAGAAGTTTTCTAGTAATAACAACACACATACACACACACACACACACACACAAACACACACACACACAAACACACACACACACACACCTTTTGTAATACATGAATGTAGTCTTTCTTTGAACATTTTTTTTCATGGAAAAAGATGATTTAGAGGTAAATCCATATCAACATGTAGGGAGATATCTTTTATTTTTTTATTCTTTTATTGGTGATTGACAAGATTGTGGGATAAGAGGGGTACAATTCCACACAATTCCCACCACCAGAGTTCTGTATCCCACCCGCTCCATTGGAAGCTTCCCTATTCTTTATCTCTCTGGGAGTATGGACCAAAGATCTTTATGGGGTTGTATAATTTATCCAAGTACTTTGCTAAGGATAAATTTGTAGATTTCAATTGTCCACACTGGTTTGCTCTTACAAATTTTAGAGTTTCACATTACAAGCAATGGATATCTTGCATCCACATGAGCAAAACACCCATCACTAGGCTTATCTATATAATAAAGGTAGGCACTTAGTTTTTATAAGTGTTACTGTAGATATTTTTAGAAAAGTAATGCATGCATGAGGTTTAAAAGATTCCATGATATCCAATTGCTTGGAATGAAAACCATGCACCCCAAGTCCAACACCTATGCCTCTTTTATAAACATATCTTTAAATACAATTATACTGATATTCAATTTATTAATTTTAGTTTTTGTTGACTAATTTATGGTCAGTGAGGGTTACTACTAATATCATTCTTCATAAAAAAAAAAGTCTTTGTTGACAGCCTGTGTTGATGGCTGTCTTGAGTTGAATACATTTTTTTCTTTGCCATTGTTAGTTGCTCTTTCCAATTTTCACTCTCATTTTTCTAGAGAAAAAAATATCTCAAGTAGCTTCTTAAGAAGACTGGGTGATCTTAGCATACATAAACATCTTTTTTTGTTCTATATTCAGCCAATCGATAGTTTGGCCAGAAACAGAATTCTGGGTTGTAAATAGTTTTCCCCAGGGGGCAGAGAGGTGGCCCTCTGGTTTATGCGCACATAGTGCAAAGCTCAGGGACCCGTGCAAGGAGCCTGTTGGAACCCCCAGCTCCCCACCAGCAGAGGGGTCGCTTCAGAAGTAGTGAAGCAGGTCTGCAGGTGTCTCTTTGTCATTCCCCTTCTCTGTCTTCCCCTACCCTCTAGATTTCTCTCTGTCCTATCCAATGGAAAAAATGGCCTCCAGGAGCAGTGGATTCATAGTGCTGGCACTGAACCCCAGTTAATACCCTGGAAGCAAAAAAAATAAAAATAATTACTTTCCCCTAGGAAGTTATGGAAGCACTGCACAGGTATTATTCTCTATTGCTGCTAAAAATTCTGAAGTCATTTTGATTTTTTTTCCCTTCTCTTTTTATCTTGCATATGAGGTACCCACGCCCAAAGGTTCTGAAACACCATGACTATGTATTTGTATGGTTCTTTCATTGATCATGTTGGGCACATTATGGAACAAACATCAGGAGATATGCATTAGTACTTCCTGGCAAGTTATCTGTATTACACATTTGCTATTTTCTCCCCCCCCCCCTTTTTTTTTCTGTGCTCTGTTACTGAGGTTCTTGGTTAAAACTTAGGACTCACAGACCTAGTAATATGGCTTCTTCAGATAGTGAACCTACTTTGTCACACACATTATCTAGATTCAATCCCCACTTCACTAGAGGAAGTTTCGGTGCTGTGGTGTCATATTCTTCTCTCCCTTCCTCCCTTTATTTTATTTTGGTTTTTTAATATTTATTTATTTGTTTGTTTGTTTGTTTGTGAGAAAGATAGGAGGAGAGAAAGAACTAGACATCACTCTGGTACATGTGCTGCTGGGGATCGAACTCAGGACCTCATGCTTGACAGTCCAATGCTTTATCCACTGCACCACCTCCCAGACCACTCCCCCTCCCTTTCTATCCAGAAAAAGTTGGTTTTGAAGTGGTGTAACCTTGGTGACAACAACATCAACAACAAATTTGAGATTTATGGCTAGATATTTAACCTCCTATGTTTGTCTCTGGTTTGTGTTACTACTTTCTGGACCGTTTCCCTAATCTTTTTCATTTTATTATAGTTTTTAATAATTATGTTGTCAGAAATTCTTTCTTATTCTGTTTCTTTCTTATAACAAGGTATTTTTATTTTATGCATCTCTCTTAATTCCATAAAGGCCTCTATTAATTTTTTTATTTATATTTTATTTCATATTTTTATTTCATCATTTTATTTTTTATTTCTCTGTCAAAAATGGCCTAAGTTAGTTTTGATGCTCTTAATTCTTGTTTTCAGCTATCAAGAACAATGAACCCACCTTCTCTGACCCATCTTGGACAGAGCTAGAAGGAATTATGTTAAGTGAACTAAGTCAGAAAGATAAAGATGAGTATGGGATGATCCCACTCATCAACAGAAGCTGACTAAGAAGATCTGAAAGGGAAACTAAAAGCAGGACCTGATCAAATTGTAAGTAGGGCACCAAAGTAAAAACCTAGTGGTGAGGGGTAGGCATGTAGCTTCCTGGGCCAGTGGGGGGTGGGAGTGGGCGGGAGGGATGGGTCACAGTCCTTTGGTGGTGGGAATGGTGTTTATGTACACTCCTAGCAAAATGTAGACATATAAATCAGGAGCTAATTAATATGAGAGGGGGAAATCAATTGTATGTCTCAAAGTTTCTCAAGAGACAAACTGAATCTTTTTAATATATAGGCTATGTATTTGATATGCGGACTCTCTCAAAAGCCTAAACCAAGTAGATTAGAAGCTTCCAATAGCACAGCTATATACAAGATACTGGGTACTGTCCAGCAAACCATAACAAAGGGACTTTTCAAAGTTAACCCAATTAACAAATAATGTGATGATAATATTAACTATTGATTGTCTTTTTGAACCCTAAGACAGCAGGAACCTCACATATTCACTATAGAGCCCCTACTTCCCCCAGTCCTGGAACCCTTGGATAGGGCCCACTTTCCCGTATGCATCTCCCAATCCAAACCAAATAACATTGTATCTGCCGATCACAACCTAACCAAAGCAACGATTGCTACCTCAACATGCTTCACCTCAGAATGTATCCAGAGACTTCACGTGTGGAATGACAACCCTTCAGCTTCATTACTCGGGTGAGACCTTTCCTTTAATAGTACACTCTAATTTCATCTCAGGTAGTTCACTTTCCAACAAAGTCCCATAACCTAGATATACACCATTTTCTGTGAGAGAGAGCTTATGTGCACACGTATCCATAAACTACTGCAAAATATATACCTGAAAGCAGGACTACACTAGAGTTTGCAGTGAGTACCTCCCTAACACTTCCTCTCCACTATTCCAAGCTTGGGATCCATGATTGCTCAACAAATTGTTTGGCTTCATATGTTAACTCTCTTTTCAATCACCAGGTTCCAGATGCCACCAGGATGCTGGCTAGGCTTCCCTGGATTGAAGACCCCACCAATGTGTCCTGGAGCTCAGCTTCCCCAGAGTCACACCCTACTAGGGAAAGAGAGAGGCAGACTGGGGATATGGACCGACCAGTCAACGCCCATGTTCAGCGGGGAAGCAATTACAGAAGCCAGACCTTCTACCTTCTGCAACCCTCAACGACCCTGGGTCCATGCTCCCAGAGGGATAGAGAATGGGAAAGCTACCATGGGAGGGGGTGGGTTATGGGGATTGGGTGTTGGGTGTGGAGTTGTACCCCTCCTACCTTATGCTTTTGTTCACTAATCCTTTCTTAAATAAAAAATTTTTTAAAAAATTCTTGTTTTGCTTACCTCTCTTAAAGGGTAATAGGTTATTCTCTCCCCCCCACCCCACTCAAATTCTTATTTTGAAAATCTATTCCCCAACATGATGACTATATCTGGAAATGGGGTTTTGGAGAGGTAATCAGATACTAAGAATGCGGCCTTAGGACTAGTGTTCATATAACCACATCTGGGGAGCTTCCACAAGTCATAGATGGGAGACTGTCAAAAAGGTCCCGAGGTTCTCTGCCTGGGAGAAAACCAGAGTAGAAACCTCTTACCTGTCATTCTTCAGCCGGGTGCCACACAGTTTGAAGTCACTGCAATTGTCTTTCTTTTCTAAGCAATAGTCTAAGAAAGAAACAATCAGATTGAAAAAAAAAAAAAAGAAAGAAAGATCACAAGATCTTTCTCTAAGAAAGATCACAGAAAATATGCCAGATTACACTTGAAACAGATGAGACTTGGAATTCTTTAAAATGATCAAAACAGTTCCAAAGAGGAACTGGAACCAAGCCTCTAGGAAGGAAAAGGAGACTAGAACAGAAAGAAGGAATGAGATAGAGGAGGAGGAAGAAGAGGAAGAGGAGGTAAAGAAGGAGGAGGAGGAAGCAATTACACCACCATCACCACCTCCACCCTACCTCTCAGTGCACAAGGGAGGGGAAGCTAGCCCTGGAGGTGCTGGAGGTGCTAGACATAAGCCAGACCATGAGTAGCTCATAAGCTAAGACAGACATGGGGAAAGTAAAGCCCTGAGAGATGAGATTGGTGTGGGGCTGCAGGGGATGAGTGGGGCATACACAAGTGATATAATCTGAAATGTATGCATATGTTCAGGGGGGTACTGTGATGTTGTTGGTTCCCTTTGACCAAATGAAGGCATTCTGAAGACTTCTTTTGAGACGTGATAAAGTTGTGGACAGATATCCAAATAGGAAAAGATGGGGGCCAATGCTCTTCATGTGGATGTAATTTTAAACTCTCCTTTCTTTACAGAAACCCAAAAGAGTGAATCAATCCTCTAACAAAAGCACCTGCCACCTGATACCCTGGATGGATGCATCCATCCCTTGCTCTTAAGAGACTCTGTAATGAGTATATGCAGGTAGTGTGACTGAGGATAAATAAAAGTCAGCCACGCGCAAATCAAGAAGTGAAAGGGTCTACTTACCCATATTGCTGAGAGTAATATTATATTGGAGGCAGTCCTTCCTGACACACTTGTGGCTCAGATTTCCCATGAAGAGCTGCTGACCGACAAGTGCGAAGATACTGAGGCAAAAGAGAGTCAGAATCATCACATTGACAAGCTTCTTCACAGAGCGCAGCAGGGCCCCAACAATGATCTTCAGACCTGAGGAGGAGGAAGAGAGGGGTGAGGACAGCCCTGGCACACAACCAACTAGATGTGGGCAAGGGGCAGGGACAGAGCATCCTGAGTCTGGGACACTGCCTTATTGCAGGATGGAGTGGGCAAGTGGCCTGGACTGGGATCTACCCCCGTGTATGGCACGACATGAGAGCAGCCAGCAAGCCTCTTCATCCTTGCACTCACTCTGTCATAAGGGTGCTGTAAGGAGTGAAGATACTGTAAAAACACACCACAGGGACAAGCGTTATAAAGCATGATGACAGCTATGCAGGTGCCTCCATAAAGGGGAGCCCCACACAGCAGCAAGGCCAAGGTGAGGTCCTCTCCAGAGGAGGCATGAGCTTTGTTCCTGCTTAGCAGTCACTGCCTACTGTAAGGTACATGAGGTGCCGCGAGTCACAGCTACTCTAGGAGGCTGGAAACTGAGAGGTGGTGTTAGGTCTAGATCCAAATAATGAGGATTCCTGGGGACAAACCCACATGACTAGTTATAATAAGAATTTTTCGGGAGTCAGGCGGTAGCTCAGTGGGTTATGCGCACGTGGCACAAAGCGCAAGGACTAGCCTAAGGATCCCAGTTTGAGCCCCCAGCTCCCCACCTGCAGGGGAGTCGCTTCACAGGCGGTGAAGCAGGTCTGCAGGTGTCTATCTTTCTCTCCTCCTCTCTCCATTTCTCACTGTCCTTTTCAACAACAACAACATCAATAACAATAACTAAAACAATAAAAAAAAAAACAAGGGCAACAACAAAAGGGAATAAATAAATATTTTTTTAAAAGGAAAAAAAAGAATTTTTCTTTCATGCCTGAGGCTCTGAGGACCGAGGTTCAATCCCCAGCACCACCATAAGCCAGAGCTGAGCAGTGCTCTGGTGTCTCTTCTTCTCTTTCTCTCTCTTTCTCCCTCTCTCATTTGTTGCAAATGATGCAGTTTGATACATTTTTACTCACAGTAGAACTTTTTATCAAAGTTGTACTCTCCTCTTCACTAAAATAAATCAGATACATAAAAAAGAACGAAAATTGCAGGCTGTTTTCAAGAACCCGTAGCCTCCAACACCACTCATATTGCTTGCTTTACCTCTTCATGTTCCTAGGGTTCATCTTACTTTGAAGACATTATTTAATTTACTTACTCATTTGTTCATAAAGTTCTGGCTTAGTGTACTTCTCTCCTTACCCATTCCCACCTGGACTATAACCTCCACGAGAGCAGGGATCTTTGTCTTTTCACTCATTCATAAACCCAAAGAGGCTAGCATAATGATTATGCCAAAGACTTTCATGCCTGAGGCTCTGAAGTCCCAGGTTCAATACCCCACACCACTATAAGTCAGAACTTAGCAGTGCTCTGGAAAAATCATCACCTCCACCATCATCTTAAAAATATACAATGAAGCTAGCACAGTGCTTGGACACAGGAAGTGCTCAGTACCTATCATATATATAATAGTTTGTACATGCATAACATTTCCCAGTTTACCACATAACAATTCAACCCCCACTAGGTCCTCCTCTGCCATCATGTTCCAGGACCTGACCCCTCCCCCCACCCCACAGTCTTTTCCTTTGGTGAAATGCACCAACTCCAGTCCAAGTTCTGCTTAGTGTTTTCTATTCTGATCTTGTTTTTCAATTTCTGCCTATGAGTGGGAATCATCCCATATTCATCCTTTTGTTTTTGACTGATCTCACTTAACATGATTTCTTCAAGCTCCATCCAAGATATTTATTTCTTATTTGTTTATTATTTCAATAAATATTTATTATTTATTTGAAACCAGAGTTATTGCTGGGGCTTGGTGCCAGTACTACAAGTTCACCACTCTCCATGGCCATTTTTCCTTTTTTTCCCTCTCTCTCTCTCTCTCTCTCTCTCTCTTAGGACAGAGAGAAATTTAAAGGGCATGGGGAAACAGAGAAGGAGAAAGATAGTCACCTGCAGACCTGCTTCAGTTCTTATGAAGTGGAACCCCACACCCTAACCCCCATCTCCCAACCATGCAGGTGAGGAGCAAGGGCTTGAACCTTTACTTTACATGATGACACTTTGGAAAGAATCTGTAAGAAGATCCTCTCCTATTCGTTCACACCCAGCATTGAATGTGCAAGTGACTTACCTGAAATGACAGAGATCGCCTTCAAAGCTCTAAATACTCTGAATGTGCGCAGGGATGACATGTTGACTGTGATACCTGGGCAATATGATATGATCCTAAAAGACAAAGCACAAGAAAGCCCCGCTCTGTTCAGCTTTGCAGGTGCCATGCACATCCTCACAAAAGTCACAAGTAAGGAAGTATGGCTCCACTGTGGTGAAATCTACAGCTTCAGCTTTCACCTTCCTCTTTTTTTTTTTCTTCCACCAGGGTTATCACTGGACGCGGTGCCTGCACTGCAAAACCACTTTGGCAGCCATTTTTTTCTACTTATATTTGACAGGACAGAGAAAAATTGAGAGGGGTAAGGGAGATAGAAAAGGGGTAGATAGTACACGGTAGACAGCACAATGGGCAGGGGTAGATAGTGCAATGGTTATGCAAAGTGACTCTCATGTCTGAAGCTCCAAAGTTCCAGGTTCAATCCCCTGCATCACCATAAGCCAGAACTGAGCAGTGCTCTGGTTAAAAAAAAAAAAAAAAAGGATTGATAGATAGGCACCTGCAGACCTGCTTCACCACTTCTGAGGCATCCCCCCTGCAGGTGGGGCCCAGGGGCTTAAACCCGGATTCTTGTGCAGGGACCTGCACTTAGCGCTATGTGTGCTTGAGCAGGTGTGCCATGGCCCAGCCTCCCAGCTTCACCCTCCCAACCCCACATTCATTTCCTGATCTGGGAATATCACTTGCTACTGCCATGGACCCTAGTTTGTATTAATAGGTCACTCCCCACTAATCTTTACAGTTTGACATAAAAGGAGTATTTCTACAGTCTGCAGTGAGTAACCCCCAACACTTCATCTGCACTATTGCAGCCTTTAGGTCCATGATTGTTCAACAATTTGTTTGGCTTTGTATGTTAACTCTCTTTTCAGCCACCAGGTTCCAGATGCCAGCATGATGCCAACCAGACGTCCCTGGACAGACTTCCCCAGAACCGCACACTACTAGGGAAAGAGAGAGACAGGCTGGGAGTATGGCTCGACTAGCCAACACCCATGTTCAGCGAGGAAGCAATTACAGAAGCCAGACCTTCCACCTTCTGCAACCCAAAATGACCTTGGGTCCATACTCCCAGAGGGATAAAGAATAGGAAAGCTGGGAGTCGGGTGGTGGCACAGTGGGTTAAGCGCACATGGCGCTAAGCGCAAGGACCAGCATAAGGATCCTGGTTCGAGCCCCCGGCTCCCCACCTGCAGGGGAGTCGCTTCACAGGCAGTGAAGCAGGTCTGCTGGTGTCTATCTTTCTCTCCCCTTCTCTGTCTTCCCCTCCTCTCTCCATTTCTGTCCTATCCAACAATGATGACAACAATAGCAGCAATAATAACTACAACAATAATAAACAACAAGGGCAACAAAAGGGAAAATAAATAAATATTTAAAAAAGAATAGGAAAGCTATCAGGGAAGGGGATGGGATATAGAGATCTGCTGGTGGGAATTGTGTGGAGTTGTACCCCTCTTGTTCTATGGTTTTGTCAATGTCTCCTTTTTTTTTCTTTTTTTTAAATTTATTTTTTACTTAAGATTAAAAAAAAGAAATGTAAGGAAAAAAAGGAGTATTTCCAGAAAGGATCAAGGCAGTTGTGATTACATCCACATCCTAGACCTCCATGTGCAGTGCAGATGTTCCACTCCACAGCCATGTCTGAAAGGAAGCCTCTTGAGCCTGCACTCTTCACCACAGCGCTACACTAAGAGCACCTATCTGCTGGACTTCCAGTGGACAGTGCTGAGATGAATGACACCTATCTCCAAGGGCTTTTGTGCATATTCAATAGGAAAATACACACAAAGTCCTTTCAATAATGGCTGGCGCAAACTGAGAGGTTTTCAGTATTGTGCTGGCAATGAACCTTCACTCTTCTTACCTTTTATTTTGCTGACTTCAACTTATTTAGAGGCCAAACTGATGGCCTCTCCATTAGGAAGACGTTCGATTTTCATACCATTCCATAGGTGAATATTAAGTCAAAATAAACCATGGACTTAAACTTAACAGCAGGAACCACAAAACTTTGAGGAAAAAAAAACTTGAAATACTTTAGGGTCTTGCAGTAAACAGAGTTTTAGACTCCATGGTTGCTGTACATGCTCCTGTCCGAGTTCTTCCCATTGAGAGTTGTGACTATCCTGTTTTTTTTTAATGATAATGTTTGTTCATTATTTGATTATTTATCTATTTATTTATAATAGACATAGAAAGGGAAGAAAGGAAGAAAGACCAATACCTGTAGCACTGCTCCACCACTTGTGAAGTTTCCCCTCCACACTACCCCTACCACCCTCCAAGTGGAGAAGGTGATGTCACAGTAAGGATTCAGAGTCTTTGTATATTACCTTGAATATCTAATAGGGGAAGAATTTGACATGAATATAGATGTCACTAGCACAACTAACTTCAAACTGAAAATTAACTGAATAGTACCGAACACAGCACAAATCTTCAAGAAAGACTTGACTGGTCATGCTAAGGGAGTGAAGACGACACTTCTTGCCGAGAGGTCTTTATCTTGGTGGTGTTTAATCACTGAAAACTACAACTTAGGGCTTCTGTGACCTCGGTGGCAGAGAGTTTAACATACTTCCTACAGTTTGTCTTCTGGCAAGAAACAGCCCCCATACCCATCCCCCTCTCTCTCTCTCTCTCACTGCAGTAGAGAGGGGATAAACTCTCATGAAAAAAGTGGTGAAGTAAGTTTGCTATAATGGACCAGGTCTCAAACAAGGACTGCCGGGATAGCCTGAGGATGCTTCTTCCCGAGCTAGTGCTCTCTAGGTTGGAGAGAACTCAACTGGAGCCGATCTAGGCTGCTGCGTGGGAGAGGGATCAGGAACTCGTGCCGCACTAACTTTGCAGGAGATACACTCTGGAACCCTCGGAGCCGGAAAGCAATTTCCAAGTGTCTTTAATCAGAAGAGCAGCTGTTTTTATACTCTCCAAGTAGGGTGGAAACAGGATGTGATATAGAGAGGGTGGAGCGAAAAGTGACTGGTGGAAGATCAGGGTGTGATAAGGAGGGGGGGTGGAGCAGGTGAGAATTCTACCACTAAACCACCAATGCCCTGGAGGGAGTGTGGTGCTTTATGTAAATGTAAAAGTGATTTATGTAAATAGACCGCTTTGAATGGGATCAAACCAATCCCTATATAGGCATACCGGTGCTTGGTTAAGCAGAAGCCAGGGGGAGCTGGCATACTACCCAACAAAGGACAACATCTAGGTCTGTTACAATGTTTTTAGCCTGATGGAGCATTACTTGAGGTCATTTCTCTTCTAGCTAAGCTTCTTTGTGAATAAGTGAGACTCACTGATACTATTCCTCTACTAAGTGGTTGACTCTTCTAAGTTGTCTAAAGATGGACTGTTCAAGCTTATGTACTCTCAAATTTAGAGAAAATCATCCTTAAAATAAAGGATGAAATGAAAAACTGGAAAAAAATGTGACCCATGAAGTTGGGCAGTAGGTAGCACATTAGACTTACATGCATAGGGTTCTGAGTTTGAACCCTGGCACTGCATGTACCATAATGATGTTCTGTCTACCTATCTATCTGTCTCATGAAATAAATAAATCTCTTTTTTAAAAAAACATTTAAACATTCTTACGCTGTTGTAATGACAAGGGAATCCAGCCAGTTCCATGGATCTCGGAGGAAAGAGAATTCATCCAGAATCAAACCTCTCGCCAATATTTTTATCAATGCTTCGAAAATATAGATCCCAGTGAAAACATACCTACAAAGTAAAGAATTCAGAACAAGAAACATGGTTAAGTCATGTGAAAAGCAGACAATAGTATTCAAGGACTGTGTCAAAGTTAAAGTTTCTGACAATCTATTAGTAACACTGAGGACTTACTGTCGCCATAACAAACACTATGCCCTGGAATGGGGGCTGTAGCTTGTCATCACTGTTCTAGAACTATCACTCAAGTCTATAGAAAGGAACAAGGGCAAAGGAACGAGAGTAAGTGAGAAGGCTAAAAATTGGATCTTTCCACATCCTACATTCATGAATTGGAACGATTAATACTGTTAAAATGCTCACACTACTCCAAATGATGTACAGACTTAATGTAACCCCTATCGATGTATCTGCAGAAACAGAAGAATCCATACTGAAATTGATGTGAAAGTTCAGGAAATACAGGAAACACAATACAATCTTGGAAAAGAACAAAGTTGGAGAGGTCTCACACTTTCTTGGTTTAGTTTTTATCCTTTTTATTTGTTTACCAGAGCACTACTCAGCTCTGGTTTATGGTTATGTAGGGGGATTGAACCTGGCACTTCTTCAAAGCCTCAGGCATAATAAGCATTATGCAGTCTTCCCACCCTTCCTCACACTTTCTTATGTCAAAATTTATGACAAAGCTACAATGATCAAAATAGTGTGGCACTGGTATAAAGACAGATATGCAGATCATTAGGGATAAAAAAGAGCATCAGAAGCTAAATCTCAAATATATGGTCAAATGATTTGCCACAAACATGCCAAGACTATTCAGTGATGAGAGGGTAGTCATCCTTTTTGTTATTCTGAATAACAGAAAGGAAAACTAAAAGCAGTATTTGACTAAATTTGGAGTAGGGCAACAAAGTAAAAACTCTGGCTTGAGGGTGAGGCTGGATGTTCAGCTTCACAGGATGGGGGCAGCGGGGGGGAGGGGGAGAATGGGATGAGACACAGTCTTTTGGTGGTGAGAATGGTGTTTATGTAATTAAAAAAAATTACAAAAAAAAAGAGGGTAGTCTTACATTGTGTCCTTTGGGGTAAAATGAATGTAACTGGCAGAGATAATGCTTAGTGAAGTAAGAAAGGAAGCGATGGACAACTACCACATTATTCCACTATTATGTGGAATACAGAGAATGTACACATGAACTTGGAAAAATATACATATAGTCAACCCGTATCTGTGATCTTAGGAGAACTATGGTAGTTACTGCTGGATGAGGTGGGGCACACAACTTTGGTGGTGGGGGTGGTGTAGAACTCTACCCCTAGCATCATAATTTTGCAAATCAATATTAAATTACTAATACAATTGGCATATTGCACCAAAGTAAAAGATTCTGGGGCAGGTTGGGGGTAGAATAAAGGATGACAGAGGACCTAGTGGGGGTTGTATTGTTATATGGAAAACTGGGAAATTTTATGCATGTACAAACTACTGTCCAATGTAAAACATTAATTCCCGGGAGTCTGGTGGTAGCGGGTTAAGCGCACGTGACGCAAAGCACAAGGACTGGCGTAATGATCCCGGTTCAAGCCCCAGGCTCCCCACCTGCAGGGAAGTTGCTTCACAGGCAGTGAAGCAGGTCTGTAGGTGTCTGTCTTTCTCTCCCCTCTCTGTCTTCCGCTCCTCTCTCCATTTCTCTCTGTCCTATCCAACAATGACGACATTAATAACAACAACAATAATTACAACAAAAAAGGGAAATAAAAGAATATTTTAAAAATTAAAAAACAAGAAACATTAATTCCCCAATAATGAAATTTTAAATAAATAAATAAATTACTAATAAAATATTTTTTTAAAAGAGGGTAGTTTTTTCCTAACAGTTGCTATTAGGAAAGCTGGTTAGCCACATGCAAAAGAACAAAGTTGAATCCTTACTTTAGACATACAAAATTTAACTCAGGTGAATTACAGAGCTAAATTATAAGTCCCCTGGAAGAAAATAACTGTAAAGCATCTTCCTGCTGAGAAGCTAACAATCAGAATAAATAAAGAACTCCTACAACTCAACAATAAAATCTAAAATATTCAAGTTAAAAATGAATAAATAGCATACATAGTCAAAAATCACATGAAAAGATGTTCAATATCATCAGTCATCAGGGAAATGCAAATAAAACAACAATGAGATACTACATGACACCACTAGAGTTTTAAGTCATATTAAAAGTAGTAAGTATTGGCGAAGATATGGAAAGATTGGAATCCTGTACAATTATATGGCATTGTAAAATGTTGTGGTCACCATGGGAAACAGCACAGGTTATTTAAAAGATTAAATGTAGATTTCTTATATGATTCAGAAATACCATTTCTGGGTGTATATATACAAAAAGAAGTAAAAGCAGAGTCTTTAAGAGATAGTTGTACACTCATGTTCACAACAACAGGCAAAAGGGACCCAAGTGTCTACCAACAAATGAAAAAAAAATCAATAAAAAGGTGATATGCACATTGTACAAGTCAATGAATTATTAGTTAACCTCAAAAATGGGAAGAAGATACTGTCCTATGGATTAAACTTGAGGTCATAATGCTAAAGGAAATAGCTCAATTTTTAAGAAAATACTTTTTAAGAATCCACATTTACATGAAGCACCTGGAATAGTTAAATACATAGAGACACAAAATAAAATGGTAGTTGCCAGGGCCTGGAGGGAAGGATAAACAGGGAGTCGTGCTTTTAATGAACAGACAGTTTCAGTTACGTAAGACACAGTCATAGTGGTAATAACTGCACAACTATGGGTTGTTTAATACCAATGAACTATACAGCTAAAAATGGTTATGATGGTAACTTTTTAAAATTCATCTTTATTAGTGATTTATCAATGATTCACAAGAGCATCCGATTACAGGGGTATACTTCCATACCACCAGCATAGTTCTGGGTCCTCCCTCACACTCCCCAAGGATAATCATCATAATTTTCACAGTCTTAGTGAGAATTCAGCTTTTTTTTTTTTTTACAAGTTCATGTGCTTCAATTCTTTATATCATGTGTATGTGCAAAACCATCTGGTAGTTGCCTTTTTAAATATTTTACTTATTTATTATTGGATAGTGACAGAGAGAAGTTGAAGGGGCTGGGGGAAAGAGAGAGGGAGAGAAGCAGAGAGATGCCTGCAGCCCTGCTTCACCACTTGTGAAGCTTTCCCCCTGTAGGTGGGGATCAGGGGCTTTAACTTGGGTCCTTGCATACCGTAGTGTGCGCATTTAACCAAGTGCGCCACCGCCTGGTCCCACTGGTGGTTGTATTTAAGAGATGTGAAAGTCATTTGGTAAGTGATACAAACTGTAGCAATAAAAAAAAAAACAAAAAAACCCCTGAAGAATAAAACCTCTTGACTTTATGCTTCCCACCACTTCTCTCTGTCTCTCTCAATATATAGCGACATATATAGTTATATAATTACATATAACTATATACATACATGTTTTATAGTTTCTTTAATGCAGTGTCAGGGTGGGAAGAAGCAGGCTCATGCAGAAGTCTTTCATGCCTGAGTCTCTAGAGTTTCAGGTTTAATTCCAGGTACAACCATAAGCCAAAGTTCTCCAATGAAAACAAAGGTAAGATAACAAATCAAAACAGAAGGAGAAAAGAACCCGCAATGAACTCAAGGCCTCTCGCACACAGGGTGCTCCTGAGCTGTCTCATGGGGCCGATTTTTCTTTTTCTAAAAAAATTAATAAGAGAGGGTAAAGAAAGAGAGTGAATGGGGCAGTCGAGGTACCACCTGACTGTTCTACCATTCGTGGAGCTCCCTGGTGACTGCCATGGCGTTTCCTTGTAGTGCCAGGGCCATCCTCTACTTTCACATATGGTCAAGCAAAGGCTCTACAGCGTAGTTTGTCTTCCAGTCACCCCCTCCCATTATTCTTACAATGCTTTGTTCCAGACAAAAAGCATGCCATTCAAAGGTAATAATATAAAAGTTGAATGAATAATACTTAAGAAAAATAGCAGCAATCTCAGGGCCAGGTGGTGGCACACCTGGTTGAATTCACAAGTTACAGTGCACAAGGACTGGGGTTTGAGCTCCTAGTCCCCACCTGCAGGGGGAAAGCTGTATAAGTAGTGACGCAGGGCTGCAGGTGTCTCTCTGTCTTTCTCCCTTTCTGTCATCCCCTTCCCTCTCAATTTCTCTCTGTATCTATCCAATAAATAAAGATAATTAAAAATAGAAGCTGTCTCCAACATATGAATAAAATAAACTAGAAAAATTATAAAGCTGCAATACTACAAAATGAATTGTAATTTACATAAGGAGAAACCTGGGAAATAAACATATGCATGTTCAAGAGACAGGCAGATGTACAGGTAATTTTGAGTCAAAAGGAAGGAGTAAATAAGAACTGGTACTAGTCAGAACTTTGTAAAGGAATACAACACAACGACAAAATCATTTCATGAATAAATACAAAATTAAAGAAACTCAATGCAATATATATGATGAGAAGCCTTAGAAAAACAAAGAAAAGTGATGTAGACAATATGTTGAAACCACTAGTGAGAGGAGGCTAGGCAGTAGCACAGTGGGTTAAGTGCACATGGTGTGAAGTACAAAGACCAGCATAAGGATCCTAGTTCTAGCCTCTGGGTCCCCACCTGCAGCAGGGGGAGTCACTTCACAAGTGGTGAAGCAAGTTTGCAGGTGTCTTTCTCTTCCCCTCCCTGTCTTCCCCTCCTCTCTCAATCTGTCTGTCCTATCCAACAACAACAACAGCAGCAGCAGCAACAATATGGAAAAAACAGCCTCCAGGAGCAGTGGATTCGTAGTACAGACACTGAGCCCCAGCAATAACCCTGGAGGCAAAAAAACACCACTAGTGAGAAAATTACATGATTTAAAAAGGCATACAGGACTGTAGATATGCAAATGTGTTATATAAGCAAGTATTATATGATTTATACATAAATGTATTATATATAAATACATTTAAAAATCACTCTTATCCCACCATCCTTTGATTATACAGCATTTATGCATTTCTTATTCCCCATTTATACTTTAAGACCAACTCATTTCTTTTCTAGAGAAAATAAGTCTACAATAGAAATCCACAAAGATGTAGAACAGGAAGATGTACCACGGAACAGATTTAGAAGATTAATCATAAAGCCACTTAAATAAATTAGAAAAAAAAATCTCAACTTAACACAGAAAATCAGATACAAGAACAAAGGAAGTAATTCACTGAAAATACTGAAGATTTGAAGGAATTGTTCCAAAGATACAGGTTGAGAATAGCACTTTGAGGCTGACAAAGTAAGTCACCCAAACAGTGTGCTGCTTTGCAAAGTGTATGAACTATCACACTGGAAGAAACTTTGGTCCTATGTCTTTCCCCCTCTTTCTCTCTGACTTTCTGTCTTATTCTTTGAATCTGAAATGTCAGTTCATATTAGTGAAGACCCAAAGCTGACCAAAAATAACTACACAGCATTTTCAAAGAAGTTTGGAATAACTTAGAAACTCAAAGAAGAAAACATGATCATGCAGAGGAGAGACTATTGGGATAAGAGGATAAAATGACCACATTCAAATAGCAGGGGAAAGAGAACCAAGGTGAGAGAAAATGAAGTAACTCTATCAGAAATATCAAATTCCATTATAAAAGCAAATATAAAGGCAGCGGGAATTCCAAAAGAGATATAGAAGGAAGCAAAGAGCATATTCAAAGAAATAACAAAAATTGTTCCAAATCTAGAAAGTGACCATAGATGTCTAGAAAACTGAGAAAACACAAAAATTTCTGAATCTAAAATGACCAAGACTGAGACACATCAATATAAAATCAAAAGTCAACTGCAAAAAATAAATGTTGTTGGAGCTAGAAAAAAGAAGAAAATGATTTATAAAGGTGGCACTATCAGGTTCTCATGATCTCAGCATAAATCTAACTGGCTAAGAGAAAATGTAACGGCACATTCAAAGGGCTAAATACAAATAGAATCTGAAAAAATTCAGATCTGAGGAACAAACAAAGGACTTCTCAGGTTTACAAAAACAAATGAAGTTTGGTTTCTGCTGCTGAAAGAAGTCCCACAAAAATAGAATAAAACAGGTATGGCAAAACCCTGAGAAAGTGATAAACAGTAAAATAAAACCAGAAACATAAATAATAATAAAATGAAATAAATAAAGTGGAAGTAAAAGGTGATATATATATCCATTTTCTTTTTACCTGTTAATATATATATTAATAGGTAAAAATATATATATTAACAGGTAAAAAAAAATGGATAGTGGTCCGGGAGGTGGTGCAGTGGATAAAGCATTGGCCTCTCAAGCATGAGGTCCTGAGTTCAATTCCCGGCAGTACATGTACCAGAGTGATATCTGGTTCTTTCTCTCTCCTCCTATCTTTCTCATAAATAAATAAATAAATAAAATATTTTTTTAAAAAAGAAAATGGATAGAAGTGATACAATTGAATGAGTCAAGATGAGTTTAATTAAGACAATTTTAGATATTATAATTTGGATACAATACTCATGGTAAACACAAAATATGAATCAGAAATTCATAGCAGGAAAAACTGAAAAAGCTGAGAAAATCTCTGTCAAAAACCATTCACGACACAACCCAAAAAAGAAAAGACCAATATCTCTGATAAACATAGATTACTGTTCATCATGACCAAGTGGGGTTTATCCCAGGGATGCAAGGTTGGTTTAATATACATAAATCAGCCAACATAATCCACCACGACAATAAAAACAAGACCAAAAATGGCATGGTCATATCAATAGATGCAGAGAAAGTCTTTGACAAAATGCAACATCCCTTTATGATCAAAACGCTACAAAAACTGGGAATAGATGGAAAATTCCTCAAAATAGTGGAGTCTATATATAGCAAACCTACACCCAACATCATACTCAATGGTAAAAAACTGGAATCATTTCCCCTCAGATCAGGTACTAGACAGGGCTGCCCACTATCACCATTACTATTCAGCACAGTGTTGGAAGTTCTTGCCAGAGCAATTAGACAGGAGCAAGGAATTAAAGGCATACAGATTGGAAGAGAAGAAGTCAAACTCTCCCTATTGGCAGACGACATGGTAATATACATAGAAAAACCTACGGAATCCAGCAAGAAGCTTTTGGAAATCATCAGGCAATACAGTAAGGTGTCAGGCTACAAAATTAACATTCAAAAGTCAGTGGCATTCCTCTATGCAAACACTAAGTTAGAAGAAATTGAAATCCAGAAATCAATTCCTTTTATAGCAACAAAAACAATAAAATATCTAGACATAAACCTAAACAATGAAGTGAAAGACTTGTATACTGAAAATTATGAGCTACTATTCAAGGAAATTGAAAAAGATACAAAGAAGTGGAAAGATATTCCATGTTCATGGGTTGGAAGAATTAACATCATCAAAATGAATATACTACCTAGAGCCATCTACAAATTTAATGCTATCCCCATGAAGATCCCAACCACATTTTTTAGGAGAATAGAACAAACGCTGCAAATGTTTATCTGGAACCAGAAAAGACCTAAAATTGCCAAAACAATCTTGAGAACAAAGAACAGAACTGGAGGCATCACACTTCCAGATCTCAAATCGTATTATAGGGCCATTGTCATCAAAACTGCTTGGTACTGGAACAAGAATACACACACTGACCAGTGAAATAGAACTGAGTGCCCAGAAGTAACCCCCACACCTATGGACATCTAATCTTTGACAAAAGTGCCCAGACTATTAAATGGAAAAGGGTGAGTCTCTTCAATAAATGGTGTTGGAAAAAATTGGTTGAAACATGCAGAAGAATGAAACTAAACCGCTATATTTCACCAAACGCAAAAGTAAATTCCAAGTGGATCAAAGACTTGAATGTTAGACCAGAAACTGTCAGATATTTAGAGGAAAATATTGGCAGAACTCTTTTCCACATAAATTTTAAAGACATCTTCAATGAAACAAATCCAATTATAAAGAAGACTAAGGCAAGTATAAACCTATGGGACCACATCAAATTAATGAGAAAGATAGGAGGAGAAATAGAAAGAACCAGATATCACTCTGGTACATGTGCTGCTGAGGATTGAACTTAGAACCTCATGCTTGAGAGTCCAGTGCTTTATCCACTGTGCCACCTCCCAGACCAGGACTACATCAAATTACAAAGCTTCTTCACAGCAAAAGAAACCACTACCCAAACCAAGAGACCCCTCACAGAATGGGAGAAGATCTTTACATGCCATACATCAGACAGGAGTTTAATAACCAAAATATATGAACAGTCTGCCAAACTAAACAAGAAAACAAATGACCCCATCCAAAAAAGGGGAGAGGACATGGACAGAATATTAACCATGGAAGAGATATAAAAGGCCAAGAAACACATGAAAAAATGTTCCAAGTCTTTGACTGTCAGAGAAATGCAAATAAAGACAACAATGAGATACCACTTCACTCCTGTGAGAATGTTATACGTAAGAAAAGGTAACAACAGGAGTTAGGAGGTAGCACAGCAGGTTAAGGGCATGTGGATCAGCAAAAGGATCCCAGTTCCAGCTCTCAGCTCCCCATCTGCAGGGGAGTCACTTCACAGGCAGTGAAGCAGGTCTGTAGGTATCTATCTTTCTCTCTCCCTCTCTGTCTTCCCCTCTTCTCTCCATTTCTCTCTGTCCTATCCAACAATGACGACAACAATAACTACAACAATAAAACAACAAGGGCAACAAAAGAGAATAAATATTTTTTAAAAAAAGAAAAGGTAACAGCAACAACAAATGCTGGAGAGGTTGTGGGGTCAAAGGAACCCTCCTGCACTGCTGGTGGGAATGTAAATTGGTCCAATCCCTGTGGAGAGCAGTCTGGAGAACTCTCAGAAGGCTAGAAATGGACTTACCCTATGATCCCGCAATTCCTCTCCTGGGGTTATAGCCTAAGGAACTCAACACACCCATCCAAAAAGATCTGTGTATACCTATGTTCTTAGCAGCACAATTTGTAATAGCCAAAACCTGGAAGCAACCCAGGTATCCAACAACAGATGAGTGGCTGAGCAAGTTGTAGTCTATATACACAATGGAATACTACTCTGCTATTAAAAATGGTGACTTCACTGTTTTCAGCCAATCTTGGATGGAGCTTGAAAAAATCATGTTAAGTGAAATAAGTCAGAAACAGAAGGATGAATATGGGATGATCATCTCACTCTCAGGCTGAAGTTGAAAAACAAGATCAGAAGAGAAAACACAAGTAGAACCTGAACTGGAGTTGGTGTATTGCACCAAAGTAAAAGACTCTGGGGTGGGGTGGAGGAGAGTACAGGTCCAAAAAGGATGACAGAGGACCTAGTGGGGGTTGTATTGTTCTGGGGAAAGCTGAGAAATGTTATGTACAAACTATTGTATTTACTGTTGAATGTAAAACATTAATCATCCCCCAATAAAGAAGAAATTTTTTTAAAATTCACATGAAATGGCGAGTAGGAACAAATAAGAAAATAAATACAAAAATATAAAATAAAAAATAATAATGGTATTGAGTAAGTTCCAAACATTAGTAATCACCTTGTGCATATTCTTTTTCTATGGAACTCCTTTCAATAATTCTTAAAAGCTAGGTCTGGTGGTGGAAATTCCACTAGTGTCTATAAATCTGATATCTTCATTTCTTCATTTTATTTGAATTATAATATTCAGGGTTTTGTTATTGCTGGAGCACTCAAAAGAGAGAATGGCTGGCTAGATTGAAAAGCAGTAGGAATTTATTATACTATGCATACAAGAAGCTCACATGCAATATAAAGACAAGTGTGGCTGGAGTGTTTCAAGCCAATAATACAAAGCACAGGACAGAGATTGCCATTCTTATATCAGACAAAATAACCTTCTAGCCAAGAATGGTAATAAGCTACAGAGAAAAGTACTATGCAATTATCAAAGGATCAATCTGCAAGAAGATACTAGTTATCATGGGTATTGTGACTAACTTACAATATCTGCAAGAATATTTTTTAAGATACTAGTCAGCAGGAGAAAAAACAGTCAAAGTCAGGGTAGAAATTAATAAAACCAAATCAAGAAAGACAGCCTAAAAGATTAGTGATACCAAAAGCTGGTTCTTTAAATGTATAAATAAAATAGATAAACCACTTGCTTGTGGTACTTGTCACTGCAGTCCAACAAGAGATATCAGGGAGCCAGGCAGTAGTGCAGCAGGTTAAACGCACCTGGCACAAAATGCAAGGACCTGCTCAAGGATCCCAGTACAAGCCCCCCAGCTCCCCACCCACAGGTGTCTATCTTTCTCTTCCCTTCTCTGTCTTCCCCTCCTCTTGATTTCTCTCTGTCCCATACAACAACAGTGACAGTAATAACAACAACAACAATAACAACAACAATAAACAACAAGGTCAACAAAAGGGAAAAAACAGCCTCCAGGAGCATTCATAGTGCAGGCACCAAACCTCAGCAATAACCCTGGAGGCAAAAAAAAAAAATAGAGAGAGGGATCAAAGGTATGCATACCGGAAAGGAAGAAATTAAAAAATCACTATTTTCAGATAACATAACTGTACCCAAAAAACTACGGGATATAATTAATAAATTCAGTAAAGGAGTGAGATACAAAATAAGTACACATAAATTGGTGGCATCTGTATATCTAAACAAGTAAGAGGAAAGAGAATAAAAAACTCAATCCCATTTACATTCGAACCCAAAAATATAAAATACCTTGGGATGAATCTCATAAAGGAGATTAAGAACCTTTACAAGGAAAACTATAGGATATTGTTGAAAGAAAGAGAAAAAGAGAAAGAAAGAAAGAAAGAAAGAAAGAAAGAGAGAGAGAGAAAGAGAGAGAGAGAGAGAAAAACATACAGAAATGGAAGAACATTCCTTGTTCCTAAATTGGAAGAGTAAACATTATTAAAATGATCATTCTATCAGGAGTCGGGCGGTAGTGCAGCAGGTTAAGCGCAGATGGCGCAAAGCTCAAGGACTGGCCTAAGGATCCCAGTTCAAGGCCCCGGCTCCCCACCTACAGTCTGCAGGTGTCTGTCTTTCTCTCCCCCTCTCTGTCTTCCCCTCCTCTCTCCATTTCTCTCTGTCCTTTCCAACAATGACGACATCAATAACAACAACAATAAAACAACAAGGACAGCAAAAAGGAATAAATAAATATTTTTTAAAGTACTTTTAAAAAACTTTTAAAAAATGGTCATTCTACCCAAAACAATTGAGCAACTTGTCCAAAATAAATAAATAAACCATGAATAGTCAAAGCACTTCTGAAGAAAAAAAGGGGGGGGAATGGAGGTATCATACTCTCCAACTTCAGTTTATACTACAAAACAATAGTAATTGACAGTGTAATACTAGAATAAAAATGGACACTTGGATCAATGGAGCAGGATCAAGGGTCAAAAACTGAGCCAACAAATAGGCAGTCATCAACTATATGAAAAAGGGGCCAAAACCATCCAATAGGGTAAAGAAGTTCTCTTCAATAAATGGTGCTGGAAAAATTGAACAGCCACATGTAGGAAATTGAAATTAGACCACTACCTCAAAATGATCCATCAAAATGGATCAAAGATTTGGATATTAAACCAAAAATTCTAAAATTTATAGAAGAAAATGTTGGTGAAACTTTGCAGGATTTTCACATCAAAGATGTATTTGAAGACTCAATCCCATCAACATGGGAAATGAAATCAAGAGTAAATAAAGGGGACTATATGAAATTAAAATGTTTCTACACATCAAAAGCAAACTACACAAGGATAACAAAGCAATCCAGTAAATGAGAGAAGATATTTGCATATCATACTACCAGCAAGCAACTGATATCAAAGATCTGTACTAAATTGTTACAGATCTATGAAAAAAGGAAAAATAACCCAGTAAGAAGGGGGGCAAAGAACTAAACAGAAAGCTTTCTAAAGAAGAGATACACGTGGCCCACAGACATATGAAGAACTGCTCCACTTTGCTTATCATTAGAGAAATGGAAATTAAAACTACACTGTGACTCCATCTCAAACCTGTGAGAATGGACTACATCAACAAGCCAGGAGATTACAGATGTTGGTGAGGCTGTGGAGAAGGAACTCTGCTTCACTGCAAACTGGTAAAGCCCCTTTGGAATGTTGTATGCTTTACATTGGGTTCTAGTTCTCCCCCGCCAAGAGAATTGGATCAGTCCAGTTGGTTTCGCGGGCCCGCTTGGCCCTGCCCCAAGGAACCCCCACCAGAGTTCGAGAGTTCCAGAGTTTGAGAGTTGGAGAGTTCTACAGTTGGAGAGTTGAAGAGTTCCAGAGTGACAGAGTTCGGAGGGTTCCTGAGTTCCAGAGTAAGAGAGAGTTCCTGAGTTCCAGAGTTGGAGAGTTCCAGAGTAGGAGAGAGTGCTTGCGCCGCTGCAAAGAGACAGCAGAGTTCTGTTTGGTGATTAGTTTGGTTTAGTTTATGAATCGTTGTTCTTGAATAAAGAAATACAGCTTCCCTGCCCAACCGTATGTCTCTAGTCGTCTCTGTTACCCGCCCGTGAAGCTAGCCCGGCCAGCTAGAGCCTCCGAAATTTTAACAACATTGGAAGACTGTATGGATAGTCTTCAGTCAAATAAAAATGGAATTGCCTTATGATCAGCAGTATCACTTTTGGGAATTTATCCAAAGGACACTTAAACACTAATTCAAAAGGACATATGCACCCCTATGTTCATAGCTGTATTATTCACAATAGCCAAAGAGTGAAAGCAGTCTGAATACCCATCAACAGATGACTAGGTAAAAAAGAAGCTCTATAATTAAAGAAGAATTAAAAGGAAGAGAAGGAGGAGTTGTGGGGTATATATTTGATGGAACACTACTCTGCAATCAAAAAAGATGATATTGTATACTTTGGGATGAAACAGACAAACTATTGAAAGTTATGCTTAGCAAAATAAGTAAAGAGATTAAAGAAAACTACCAGATGATGTCTGTTATATGTGGGATCTAGAGAACTGATACACATGAACTTGGCGGGGAGGGGGGGAAGCCAGCAAACTGTTTCTGTTTCTAAGACTTGTAAGAAGTATGGTGGTTATCTTTGGAAGGTGGGAGGGTAGGGATTCAGAACTTTGGTGGTGGGTATGATGTGGAACTATACCCTGAAATCTTACAATCTTGTAGCCCACTATTAATCACAAATAAAAAATGGGGAAAAATAGAAATTAATGAAACTCAAACCAGAAAATTAAGCAACCCAATAGAGAACAGACAGAAGATATGATTGAAATCCTTAATAAGACTTAAAGATGGACAACAGATATATTTTTTTAAAAATTCCACACTACTCATTAGAGAAATGCAAATTAAAACAATGAGATATCACCCTTCACCAGTTAGAATGTCCTACATAAAACTGTCTCAGACTTCCTGAGAATAATCATAGTTACCAGAGGGATGGGTAACAGAATTTGGTGATGGCCATGGTGTGTAACCAGAATCCTGTGATTTTATTGCCTTTTAAAACATTATTGAAGCACAAATAAAAATAGTGAAACCAAGTTCTGTGTATAGGAAGAGAAGAAGGAACTCTAATACAGTGTTGGTGGGAATATGAACCAATGGGAAATAGAAAATGACATGGGAGTTCCTTAAAAATCAGAAAGGGGAGTAGAGGTAGCACATCAGGTTAAGCACACATAGTGTGAAATACAAAGGCCAGCGCAAGGATCCCAGTTCAAGCCCCAGCTCCTTAACTTCAGGGGCGGGCACTTCACAAGCAGTGAAGCAGGTCTCCATGCGTCTATCTTTCTCTCCTCCTCTCTTTCTTTCCCTTGTCTCTGAATTACTCTCTGCCCTATCCAACAACAGCAGCAGCAACAACAACAACAGAAATGAAAAAAAAGATGGCTGCCAAGAGCAGTGGATTCATAGTGCAGGGACTGGGCCCCAGTGATAAACTTGGAGGCAAAAAAAAAAAAATCATAAAAGGAAATACTTGACTATCCTATAATCCCACATCTAATCCAAAGGACATGAAAATACTGATTCAAAAAGATATGCAGCCTTACCTTCACAGTTGCCTGATTCACAATAGTTAAGATAGGGAGTCAACCAAAATTCCCTCTGGACTAAAGAGCCTAATGGTTAATGCAAAGAGACTCTCAGCCCTGTGGCTCCAAAGTCCCAAATTCAATCCCCCACATAACCAACCATAAACCAGAACTGGACAGTACTCTGGTAAATTCCCATTATGATGAAGTTACACAACATAAAGTCAATGAAATGTTCCTCAGTCATTAAGAGATGACATTGTGTGCTCAGAACAAAATGGGTGGAGTGCAAAGTGATGGTGTTAAGTGAAATAAGAAGTGAAAGATAACTATTGAATGGTTTCGCTCATATGTGGAAAATGGAGAACTAAAACAGACAAATTTGCAAAGGTAAAAGTAATAACCAGATTGACTCCTGGAACCCTTGAGATTATGGTGGCTTTTGTATAACTTGTGGGAATGGGGTGAGGGTGAGGAATAGATAGAGGATTCAATTTGGCATTAGGGCACAGGAACTTCGGTGGTAGGTACAATAAGTCTCTCTCTTACACACATATACACATGCACATACACAATATTATACTCAAAAAATCTTATAATATTGTGAACCAATGTTAAATCATAGAAAGAAACTGTAAAGAGAATGACCTAGTGGGGGTTGTATTGTTATGTGGAAAACTGAGAAATGTTATGTGCGTACAAACTATTATATTTACTATTGACTGTAAAACACTAATCAATCAATAAAGAAAAAAAGAAATTGTAAACAACAGAGAGAATTTTCCAGGTTAAAGAAATTAATTTGGTAGTCCAGGATGTGGCGCAGTGGTAGAGCTTTGGACTCTCAAGTACGAGGTCCTGAGTTCGATCCCCAGCAGTACATGTGCCAGAGTGATGTCTGGTTCTTTCTCTCTCTTCCTATCTTTCTCACTGATAAATTAATAAAATATTTTTTAAAATTAATTTTTATATGAATTGCAGTTGAAATTGCCAAGAGATCATATTCATATTCTGTTGGTTCAAATAACTCATCCAAAAAAAAAAAAGCAGAATTGGTATATAAGCAAAGATGAGAATACAGAGTACACAACTAAAGAAAAAATATAACAAAACATCTTACTCATCTGAATTAGGAAATACATGTTTAACTCCATAAATTAGCGAAAAATAAATAATAATAAGTAATGGCGGGAATATAATATGACTGGTTATAATGCATTGTGAATGGTAGTGTATGATGATACAAACTTGACATATTTTAAAGGTATATGTATCTTTTGATCTAGTAATCCCATTTTAAGATTCTATCAAATCAACAAATTTTAAAGAGTTTTATGCAGAAAGACACCTCTTGCAATGTCATCAATAGTAGTAAAACTCTAAAATGGCTAAGTCACTTGGGGTTTATTCACCTGAAAATATATATGTATTATAAATATATATACACACACACACACACATATATATATAGTCGCCAAAACAATCTCCTGTAAATTTCACATATGCGTACAGATAAACACTTTAAAATTAGACATGGGAGTATGGATCAACCTGCCAATGCCCATGTCCAGCAGAGAAGCAATTACAGAATCCAGCCAGACCTTCCACCTTCAGGACCCCATAGTGATCCTAGGTCCATACTCCCAGAGGTATAAAGAAGAAGAAAGCTTCCAATGGAGGGAATGGGATACAGAACTCTGGTAGTGGGAAATTGTGTGGAATTGTACCCCTCTTATCCTACAGTCTTGTCAATCACCATTAAATCAATAAAAATTATCAGATATAACATTTATATGCAACCTTAAAAGATCTTTAAGGACAATAGCATATATATGAAATTATCCCATCAGCATCTGAGTTCAGTAATTGGGATGCTGGGTGACTTTTTCCTTCTCTTAGGGGTATTAGTCTAGAAGTGGAGGAAGACACGTTGACACTTACTCAGCATTGAGGACTGGTCTGCTTTCGTTCTCCGAAGCTGTGGCCATGAGCACGCAGTTGATGATGACAGTGCAGATGATGAACATGCTGAACAAAGTGACGGGGGTCCGTTAAGGCAGCTTCACTGCAGGCAGCAGCATCCCGAGTTACCAAAATGACCCTGTTCCGACAGGGACACTCTTGACTTCTACGTCTAAGCATTGACAGAGAAGGACTCACACTGTCTCCTTTCCTGAACAAATGTCCTCTGCCAAATGGAAAGCTCCCCACTATGAGGGCTACACAGATGCTTCCACACGTCTGGTCTCTAAAATCCCAGCCCCCTGCTTCCAGGGTGGGCAGCTCTGTGGTCCGATTTGTCCAGAGCCCCCTGTGGGGCCATGCTGACCTGGCCTCTCATACGTGCCTGATCTTCCTTTTCGGTTGTGCTGCTTTTTTTTTTTCCTTCTCCAAAGAGCACCTTCCTGCTAACTCACTTAAATAAGAATCCCTGTCTCAGCCTCTGCTTCTAGGGGACCCAACCCAGAATGTTGCCCCTTTCCATTTCCACAGTGCCTATCTTTTCCACCTTCTCTGTCTAAGGTTCTCTTGGTGTTTCCTCCAGCCCTGTACACATCAATAATGCTGATTAATTCTAATCTATCTGATCCTTTAAGATTAAGGTTGAAAGCTTGTCTTAAGAGAGTGTCAAATCATACAAATGAGTGGAATGGGGACAAAGGCAGGCTT
Organism: Erinaceus europaeus; assembly: GCF_950295315.1. Taxonomy (NCBI): domain Eukaryota; kingdom Metazoa; phylum Chordata; class Mammalia; order Eulipotyphla; family Erinaceidae; genus Erinaceus; species Erinaceus europaeus. The sequence continues at coordinate 11,848,778 of NC_080182.1, read as the reverse complement.
GGAGACATGGTGATACAAGTCTGCAGAGCCCCTCTGAAAGAGACAGTGGCTTATTACACTTGATTTTTTGTCATACAGGAACGCAGGCCTTGCAAAAGTTTCTGCGTTCTCAAAAGAAACTGGAAGCCTGGGTTTTAATGTCAGAAGGTCTTGAACTCTGTGTCAGTCCAACACCCCCATCTATCAGCTGAGTGTCATGCAGAGATTGCCAACTTACAACCTTTGCTTGGGTCTCAAAACCAGTGATGCTTCTCCAAGAAGTCACCCTGATGCCCCAACAGAAGAAGGCAGCTCTCCACTCTACCACTTCCTGCCTACTTAGCCTACCTTCAGAGAACACAAAATCTCACAACAAGGCGTCACACCTTGGTCACACCACCCGCACTGCCCTGTCCTGTAACAGTAAGTTCACTGGCAGTATTTGTTGAAAGCATGAGCTGTTGCCACTCAGCACAATACAGGGTTCATGCACTTTTCACATGACCTGGACTCAGTAAAAGATACAGCAAAAGGATATGAATGAACTGAGATTCTAATGACGAAATTTCGGAGTGGATTGAAAGGTCCCAAAATAAATAAGGCACGCTTGGCGCTGAAGCGATAAATTGTTCTCTTTTTGTTCAACACCATAAATATCTAGGGGGAAAAACATACACACACACAACAGGGATTACATGCACTGACAAAGCAATATGTGTCATGAGTTCATTTGCAGGAAATTCAGTGGCACTACAAACTGAGGCATGACTTGGCTTGGTATGAAAACTGCAGCTTTGCAAGTCCAAGTTCTTTGTGATTATGTTACACTGGGACTCTGAGAACAACAGATCCCTTCATGGGACCCGAGTCCTACACAGAGTCCAAGATAAATACTGGATTCTAGACTGTTCAGCCGATGGAATACAGTTTGGTGTTGCTTTCAAGGGGACATGGTCTGAGAAGTGTCATTATGTCATCCCGTTGTATAAACATGACAATGTGTCACTGTCTACACAGTACTTCTCCATCCCACGGGCACAGCAATTTAGAAAACATTTAAGTCACCCATGTTTTTTTACTGCTTCTATAGTTCACTGAAAATGTTTTCTACCATGTCACTAGGCAAGAGTACATTTGGGGAGCACTGTCACAAATGTGGTCTGTTCTTGACTGAAATGCACTATGTGACATATGGCTGTATTCTGGGCTCTGCAAACAAAGAAAATAGAGGCGTAATAACAGGGGAAAAATAAAACATTCCACAGGGTGTTCTGTAGGAAATATCTATGGAGACAAACACAGTGAGAGAACTTGAAGAGATAGCAGTAGAGGTGATAGTCACACTCAGCAAATTCTTTTTTTTCTCTTTTTTCCCTCCAGGGTTATCGATGGGGCTCAGTGCCTGCACTACAAATCCACAGTTCCTGGAGGCCATCTTTTTTTTTCACTTTTGGTGGTGTTTTTGGATAGGACAGAAAGAAATTGAGAGACGAAGGGAAGATAGAGAGGGGGAGAGAAAGATGAAAGACCTGCAGACCTACTTCACCACTTGTGAACAACCCCCCTACAGGTGGGGAGCTGGGGACTCGAACCGGGATCCTTGTGGTAGTCCTTATGCTTCACACTATATATGCTTAACCTGCTTCACTACTACCTGGCCCCCTAGTAAATTATTTTTAATGATAATTAGTTATAAATAAAACTTAATGAATCTTAGAATAGTCAAGGACCGTGGGACTATGTGGAAGTTTGGTAGAGCTTAGGGGAGCTCCCCCCATCTTCACAGATGGAGGTCTGAAAAGACACCCCTCTTGTTAGCCTCTCTCCATAGAGATGAGCCAAGAGGGAAAAGTCTATCAGACTCAGCTTGCCCTTTGTTAGACTCCCAAATTCACAAAAAGCTTACACCCTCTCTCACTTAGTTCCCCCTGCTGACAGCCAGATGGTTGCCTACCTTAGGATTCACTCACTCATAGTTCACACATACACTCTGCCTTTTGATCACAAAGGAAGAACACATCCTGTCACACACTGAAAAGCCCCCAAAACCTTATTTCCTAGAACCCTTTTGATGTCCTTAAAGCCTTGATCTTCCTTCTCTATCTCACCTTACTGGTTCAACCCCTATTCTTCTCTCAAATGCCTTTGGATAATTAAATGCCTGCATCAGGAGACGGACTGTTAGGACCTTTGTGTATCACATCAACTCATGTTATACCAACCCCCTACCATAGGGGGCAAGCTGACCTCAAAGAAACCTGTGAATTCTGACGTATGTGAAAAATGTTCTTTGTCTAACTTTCTATATTAACCAAAACCCACCCCCCAATAAATGAGTGCGTTCGTACCAGAATCCTCTCTGAGTCTCTTTCTTTATCACGCAGTCCCTTGAGCTGGTGATTAGAAACTCGGTAAGTTTACCTTCCTGGCTGGAGACACCCCTACGTGAGCCCCAGCAAAGGACCTAGAGGGTCCAAATATTATATCCAGTTCTAAGAAACTCTATATGAATTAGTCTTCCAATCAATTATAACATTGAAAGCCTTCAATTTAAAAAATTGAGATTTTTTTTTATTATTATTCAGTAAAAAGATCAAGGAACCAGAGAGGTGAGTGTGTTGCTATGCACACATTCCAGGTTTAACCAGAGAGGTGAGTGTCTTGCTATGCACACATTCCAGGTTTAACCAGAGAGGTGAGTGTCTTGCTATGCACACATTCCAGGTTTAACCAGAGAGGTGAGTGTCTTGCTATGCACACATTCCAGGTTTGAGACCCAGCACCACAAAGGACCAGAGGAAGCTCCAGTGCTTTGATGTATTTATTTCCTTCTCTACGTCTCTTCATTTGAATGAAAATGCAGGCTGCAGTGCTGAACTTGAACTTGTACATACATGAGGCTGCAGACACACACACACACAGCCAAGATTCCCAGATTTTCTCTCCTCCCCCACCCCTCACCCACCTCAGACAGAGAAACAATTTGCCTATAGTTCTCAACTGGCAGAGGAAACCCTATAGGAAGTATCTGGAAACACATGTGAGATTTTAATAGTTTTACAAAATATTTTAATAGTCTCACAAAAGTCTCACTGACCTACTGAATAGATCCAGGATGCTAAATAGGCAGGACAGACCTGCCAGATGGTGATTTTTCCTGGCCAGAATGTCCTAGGCCTCGCTGGGTAACACCGCCAGCTAGCCCAGGGCTTCCTGAGCTCTGGGAATGAAACAAGCCCTGGGTAGCAACCATCCACTACCTACTGCCAAGCCTGATTTCCATTTAACTGGGTAAGTTGGTCATTCACTTACATTTCCCCAAGGTGGAAACACCTTCACAGAATGAGGGTCATTCCTTTCTGTCTGTGTCATTGTCTGACTTGACACATCACCTTTGTGACCCAGGTCCAGAGGCAGCAGGTTGGGAGTGGCCTTGGCCAAAATGCCATAATTGGAGTCACTGTCAACTACCCACCTTTCTATGAAGTTGGAACGTAGCCTTCCGCCATCTGGCTGCAGGGCAGATGTTGGCTCCATAGAAAAGTGAGAGATGGTCACAGGAGCTCTAAAAGCTGGATGCTAAGACCCACTTTGTGAGTTGTGTGCTCTTCCTTTGGATAGAAGGCAATTTCAGGCCTTCTAAAAAAAAAGGGTAAACCCCTCCTGGAGATGGGGCGCCCCGATTAATAGGTGGTAGGACATGGGTCTACATCAGAGCCCTTTGATTTTGATGTTTTATTAATAGCTCTTCTGAATGTTTTAAATATTTCAACTAATGGTGTATCCACTATGCTGACCAGGGTTTTAATGATTAAAATGATAGGTACTGGCTCCTCTCTGCCTGCTGACACACTGCCACCACCCCTTGCCCTGTAGCTCTCTGAAGTGAACGCGTCCAAAGTGAGGAAGTGACTTGCAGCTACAGAGAGAGCACTTGGGTATGCGTCCCAGTTCCATCTCCTCCTGAGGGCCTGGGCTGACTTAACCTGTCTACTCTACCAGAGCACTTGGGTATGCGTCCCAGTTCCATCTCCTCCTGAGGGCCTGGGCTGACTTAACCTGTCTACTCTACCAGGTGTGTTTCTGCCCAGCCACCATGGCCTGACTTGACTGACTTCTCGAAGTTTTCTCATCTGTAGAGTACTCACAATACACATACTCTCTAGGAATGTTGAGAGCACCAGCCGTGTGGTGTTGTAGGAACACAAAACTCTTAAACATCACGCCCTCGAAATTCAAGGGAGAACCAGGCTGAACAGAGATGGACATAGAATGCCCACCCTGGGTGACACAGAGCCTGTCCTCCTGGCACTGCCCATCACACCCCAAGAGGTGGCCTGCCTGTCGGTCTCCTCTCCAGTCTGAAGGCAGAAGGAGGCCTTCAGCAATTACCTCACCTCTGGCAATTGTGCCTGCAAGGAACCCCCAGAATTCTGGCTTATAAGGCCAAGAAGGGGTGGGGGTGCGCTGGCCAGCACTCAGTGGAGCTGCATGTTACAGTGAGCACAGACTTGGGACTGAGCCCAGCTTCGTTCCATCTTGCAGATGGGAACTTCACAAGATGCGAAGCAGTGCTGCAGGTCTCTTTCTCCCTATCTTCCATTTCCCTCTTGACTTCGCTGTCTCTATCCAATAAATGCATAATAAAGGGATCTGGGTGGTGGCACATCTGGTAGACTGCGATGCTCAAGAACGTGGGTTCAAGCCCCAGTCTCTACGTGTAGAGGGAAAGCGTCACAAGCGGTGAAGCAGGGCTACAAGTCCCTCTCCCTCTCTCTTTCTCTCTCTCGCTCTTTTCTATCCCTTTCTCAGTTTCTTTTTCTGGGTCATAAATAAGTACAATATAATATTTTTAATTAATGACAATCAAAATCCAAATTTTTTAAAGAAAGATAAATATTACAGTGCTTTTGTTTCTGTGTCTTTCTTGGACTTTCTTTTTTTTAATGTTTTTTGTTAGGGGAAATGGATGGTTAGGGGTCCTGAGCCCCAGTTATCCAGGGATAACTGAGACTGTGGCCCCTTTGTTTCTCTTTTCCTTCTTTTTTTAAATATTTACTTAATATTTATTCCCTTTTGTTGCTATTGTTGTTTTGTTGTTGTTGTTGTTGTTATGATTGGTGTCCTTGTTGTTGGAAAGGACAGAGAGAAATGGAGAGACAGAGAGAAAGACAGACACCTGCAGACCTGCTTCACCGCCTGTGAAGCGACTCCCCTACAGGTGGGGAGCCGGGGCTCAAACCGGGATCCTTATGCCGGTCCTTGCACTTTGCGCCACCTGCGCTTAACCCACTGCGCCACCGCCCGACTCCCTTTTCTTTCTTTTTTTTCTTTATTGGGGGGATTAATGGTTTACAGTCAACAGTAAAACACAATAGTTTGTACATGTGTAACATTTCTCAGTTTTCCACATAGCAATTCAACCCCCTCTAGGTCCTTGTCTGCTATCATGTTTCTTGTCTTTTCTTGTCCTTCCAACTTACACTGCACTCTCCTCTGTCCACAGTGCCCTTCTGGCCTGACAACTCCAAGTATGCACAGTGTAATGGCATGCAAACCAGGCAGCTTTTCCTCGGGGAGCCAACTTCTGGTGGATGCCAGCAAAGAATGCTCTCATCACCCCGTGTTTTCTAGGACTTCCTCCAACTTCCCCAGCTACCTTTCTCTCTGACCTCAACTTGGTTTTCCACACTGTTCCACAGGACACTTGCAAAGAATGCTGGCAAGGTCTACCCAGACTCTCCTGAAAGGGGCTGGTCTGTAAAGGACTCTCTTCACAGTCCTGAGTGTTCAAACAGCAAAGGAGCACAGAATTCGTATTTTCTGACTCATAAAACCTTTAGAAATTGCTTGACAGAATTTTCCTGTGGGTTCAAGTCCCTGGATTCCCCCACACATAGGAAAGAAGCATCAGTGGTGAGCCAGTACTGCAGGTCTCTCTTTCACTATGTCTCTCCCTTTTCCCTCTCTCAATTTCTGTCTCTGTCAAAAAAAAAAAAAGACCACTGGAAGCAGTAGATCCACTGTGCAGACACCAAGCCCCAGTGATAACCCTGCTGCGAAAAAACATAATGATCACAAATTATATCCAGGCATATGAAACATCAAACCTATCACGGATTGATGTGTATGCATGTACCCACCTGATATTCACATTCTTAGACTTCATGTATTGAGTTCCTATGAAATGTTGGGCATCAGGCTAGAGCTTTGTGCTTTACAAATCTTATTTAATAACTCCAAGCTTAAGTTGAGAGGGGTTTCTTTTTTTGCCACCAGGGTTATCACTGGGACCTCATACCTGTATGACTCTACCATTTCTAGTAATCACTTCTTTTTCCTTATTTTTGGTAGAGGTGAGAGATGAGAGGGATAGAGAAAGAGAGAAGCAGAGAGAAGGAGAGATGCCTGCAGCACTGCTCTATTCCTGATGAAGCTTCCTCTTGCAAATAGCAACCAGGGGCTTGAACCTGGTTCCTTATGCATGTTAATGTGAGCACTCTGCCAACTAAACCACCATATGGCCCCAAGTCTAAAGGTGTATTATTATTATTATTATTATTATTATTATTATTATTATTATTATTTGGAAAAGAGACCAAGAGGAGTTGAGAGGGAAGGGGTATACCAAGAGGGAGAGAGAAAGACCTGCAGCACTGCTTCACTGCTCGTGAAGCTTCCCCCACTCTCTACAGGTGGGTGGGTGATAGCTTGAACCCAGATCCTGGTGCACTATAATATGCACTTTCTACTGGGAACACTGCCCCATTGCCCTCCCAAGTCCAAAGTTTTTAAAGATAAAATCTTGTTACTGGAATGGCTATTCCTAAATAGGCATATTAATCCTTGTGTGAATATAACACTTTATAGTTTGTAAAATGCTCCCATAGCTGTGTGGTGGCAAAAGCAGTTATTCTTCCCACTTTTACATACCAGAAGTGTGAAAATTAGTGAAGTGACTTGCCCAGAGTCACAAAACCAATATCTTAAAGTGTTCTACATAGACTGGGGATATGGATTAACCTGTCAACACCCATGTCCAGCAGAGAAGCAATTACAGAAGCCAGACCTCTGCCCTGCAGCCCATAGAGATCTTTGGTCCACACCCCCAGAGGGATAAAGAATAGAGATTTTCTTTAAAGTTTCCAATGGAGGGGATGAGATAAGGTACTCTGGTGGTGGGAGCTATATGACTCATCCTCCCTCTTATCCCACAATCTTGTTGATCATTATTAAATCACTGATGATAATCTTTAAAAAGTTGAAAAATAAGAAAACACAGAGCAGAACTTGGGCTGGGTTTGGTGTATTGCACCAAAGTAAAAGACTTTGGGTATATGGAAAACTGGGAAATGCTAAGGATGTACAAACCATTGTATTTTACTGTTGACTATAAACCATGAATCCCCCAATAAAGAAAGAAAAAAGATTCTGAGGTGGGGGGAGGGTTCAGGTCCTGTGACAGAGGAGGACCTAGAGGGGGCTGAATTGTTATGTGGAAAACTGAGAAATGTTATACATGTACAAACTACTGTATTTTACTGTCATCTGTAAGCCATTCCCCCAATAAAGAAAAGAAGGGTAAATGAAAGATTATAAGTTTATTCCCTTTTTTATAAAAAAAAATCAAATAAATAATTAAGTGGTCTACACCCAACTTTTGTGACTCTTACCCCGGACCTCTCTCTCAGTACCATTTTAAGTCTCCTCGGTTTTCCCTACAGCTTTTCTGTTGCTTAGTCCTTATATTCTTCTTGGAGACAGACATACATTCTAGAGAGAAATGAGGACTGAAAAGGACCCCCCAGGTGATGACGGGAACTATGTGCAGGAGGTAACCAAGAAGTATGGTCTGTCCTCTGCAGACCCCTGAGCGGTATTTGGAGATCTCTGTAACACCTGTTGTAGCTGCAGTCAGAACACCCCATCCCTCCCTCCCCCATGGACGTACTTTATGATTTCTATAGAACGGATCCAAGTCTTCCAGGGGCTTCGACACCAGTTCACGGGGGATGTCACCATAGAGCTTGGGCAGCTTCCTAGAGGCCTTTAGGTCAAGCTGAGGTCGAGGTGGGGGGTCTTCTGCTGTCTGGTCTTTGGACTTCTTTTTCTCCTTTTGGATGGCAATCTGCTTCTCAATTAAAGCCAGAGAGTCAGGAGTGAAGGGGCGGAAATTTCGTGCATCTGGGAATATTACTGGGTAACATCTGCCATCCATCTTCACCCTTGAGACAGAGACAAGCAGCAGATAGTCAGAGAACTCTGGGAGGTGAGAGAGAGACAGAGAGAGAGAGACAGAGAGAGAGACAGATAGAGAGAGAGAGCCCAGAAAAGATTTGCCAAAGCTAATAGGGTAAGTCTACCTTGAGATAATAACTCTCCTGGCATCTATAGCAGACAGACCCTTCCAGAAGAACTTCCTTGATAGCCCCACGCTTAGAACTAGACTCTGAGAAAAGGTCACAGAGTTCAGGTTGAATGCTTTTATTCCCCATAACAGAATTTAATGAATTTCAGTCTAACATAGACCATAAATCACTCCAGGGAATTACGGTGGGGAATGCAACACACATTGTTGAATGCACACACTATTCATGCAACTAAGTTTTCAATGTATGTTCCAGTACAGTGATAGGTACTAGCAGTACGAAAAATCATGCTTCTTCCTGCTGCTCTTACATTTATGGTGCCTTGGTATAGTGCAAAGATAGATAAGAGAAAGGACATTACAAAAGAGCGAGCGGGGGCTGGGTGGTGGTGCACCTGGTTAAGCGCACATATTACCAAACTCAAGGACCCAGGGAGTCTGTTTCACAAGTGGTGAAGCAGTTATGCAGGTGTCTATCTATCTCTCTTTCCCTCTTTCTATCTCCTTTGCCTTCTCAATTTCCCTCTGTCCTATCTAATAAAAAAAATTGGGGGGGGGAAGACCACCAGGAGTGGTGGATTCATACGTAGTGCATACCAAGCCCCAGTAATAACCCTGGCAGCAAAATTAAATTAAAGACAGGTACCACTGTAGCGTCTGCTTTGTGTGCACACAGGATAGATTTCTAACCAGTTTGGGGTGGCTTTAATGTCTCCCTTGATAACAGAAAGACATTAGAAATGAAGGGGGTGGGAGAAACATTAAGAATGATGGAAACAAACATCACATACCGGTGCCCTTAGGTAAAAATAATAATAGTAAATGAATGAATAAAGTGGTATCTGCAGTTCTTTCTGCAGGGAGTGGAGATACTGTGGAGTGGAGTGGCCAGATCTGGGAAAGTACATGAAGCCCTATAACCCTTGATAAAGACCATGGACCCTACCTAGGACAAGGTGGGGGCCTTTTTTCTGCCAAAAGCCAACTGGCTATTTACAACATCATTCATGAGTCATGCAAATTTATCCACTCAAAAAATCATCACTGATTGTTGCTATGAAAAAAAATTAATAAATAAAGCTCTGAAACTTACTGAATTTAGATTTTGACCTGTGGTTGCCTTGGCAGGGTCACACCAAATGATGCTACCAGCCCTGTATGGCTCTTGGATTGGATGATTTCCACGTCTGACCTGGAGGGCAACAGGGAGATGAAAGAGTGGGGGTACTTTTGCTATTATTAAAATGACAGAGAAGTAATCACCAATGTTTTTTTTTAAATATGTCAATAACTAGTGAGAATCAATAAGCTTGGAACAGGAGAGTGAAAGAGGTAGGGTGTCAGACATCATATAAATGAGCTTGAAAACTCTTTGGAAAATGACTACTTAATGGAGTGACGGGTGTGAGAGTAACTGAGACGGCTGACTACTAAGGGTTAGAGTGGCACCTGCGAGACAGACAGGAACCAAGTCTCCTGGGCTACGGAGCTAAACTTAACAGTGGGGCTGCCCACTAGGAGAGCACAAGTGGAGCAAGCAACGATGGGGAGACACGTTCAGCTTCAAACATTGGGAGCTGAGGCTGCTCCCGGAATCTTCAACAGAAAGAACCAGGTGGTGTTTGAATACAGAAGAAGCATCACTCCCCTGGGCACTAAGCTCTGAAAGGAGCACAGGCACAGGTGGAAAAACAGTGTCAGGACTTGTCTTGACAAATCTGCCAGGAAACATCACGCTAAGACATCCCCAATAGCTGACCACTCCTCCTTCTGTAAAGCCCAAAGTAGTTAGATGGGGCTTCAGGGCTATAATTAAAGGCAACGCATGGGACACACTAAGGGCAATGTGCTATTCAGGATGTGTGAGAATATGTCAACTGAAACCAAACACAGAACTCTGGGGACTAGGGCAATAGCATAATGGCTATGAAAAAAGTCTTCATGCCCATGACTCTGCTGTCCCAGGTTCAAGCCTCAGCACCACCATAAGCCAGAGTTGAATTGTTCTCTGGTTTAAAATTAAAAAGTTTTTTTTTTAAGTCTGTTAAGTTACCAAATGTAGATTTACTGCATTCTGTCCCACATTCCCTTAGGGTCATACGGCCTATGGAGGCATCTAGATGATAGAATGGACTGTAAAATTCAAGTTACTCTCAGGAACCAGTGGCGCACCTGGTTGAGCACACGTTACAGAGCTCAAAGGTTCAAGTCGGGTTCAAGTCGCTGGACCCCACCTGCAGGGGGAAAGCTTCACCCGTGATGAAGCAGGGCTGCAGGTGTCTCTCTATCCCTCTCTCTCCCTCTCTATCATGCCCTTCCCTCTTGGTTTCTGGCTGTTTCTACCCAACAAATAAATACAGATAATAAAAAAGAATTCTAAATTTAAGTCGCTCTCTCCCCACTTCTTCCTTTCTCTTATACCCCTCCTTCCCTCTCTCACTCTCTTTCTTACACAAACATACCACTGAATTGGCATTAATCAAGTGGGCATATAACAAAATCCTGTAGCTGATTCTAGCAATTGTGAAAGGTATTTAAGACAGGTAAGAAGTCCTTTTCAGTCAGCCACATTTAAGTGGTAGCTGATTCGATAAAGTGGATGTGGACAGGTCCTGGGTGGCAAATGTTAGGCCTTATGCTAACAGACTGCAGGGAATCAGGTGTGCCGTTGCTGCCACGATCATGAAACTGCTGAAGAAGAAACTAGACACAGAGTCTGCTTCTGGGGATGTTTATCCCACTTATGTTTTATTTTGTTTTGAGAAACAGAGATTCTAGAACAATAAATGGCACAAAATAAAACAAGTCCTCCCCCCAAATGGCATAATTTATATTTTATTATAGATGATGAAAGAAGTGAAGTCAACACTGAAAAAAAAAATTAATGAGGTCTGGGTGAAAAGAATGCTTTATAAAAATTATCAACTCGGGAGTCGGGGCGGTGGCGCAGCGGATTAAGCGCAGGTGGCACAAAGCGCAGGGACCGGCCTAAGGATCCCAGTTCGAGCCCCCGGCTCCCCACCTGCAGGGGAGTCGCTTCTCAGGCGGTGAAGCAGGTCTGCAGGTGTCTGTCTTTCTCTCCCCCTCTCTGTCTTCCCCTCCTCTCTCCATTTCTGTCTGTCTTATCCAACAATGACAACAGTAATAACTACAACAATAAAACAACAAGGGCAACAAAAGGGAATAAATAAACAAATAAATAAATAAATAAATCTTTTAAAAAATTATCAACTCAAAAAATGTCAAAATACCTAAAATAGACCTACTAGGTTTTTCCAAAATGGGGACCCCAAATCCCATCTGCTCCATTCTTACCTTTAGGCTCCTGACTATTAAATAATTTGTTCTACTTTCTATCTTAATGCTTTTCAGCCACCAAGTTGCAGATGCTGCCTTCTGCACCTCATAACGATCCCGTGTCCAGCACCTCATAATGATCCCGTGTCCATATTCCCAGAGGGATAAAGAATAGGAGGGCTATCAGGAGAGGGGATGGGATGCAGAGCCCTGATGGTGGGAATTGTGTGGAGTTGTACCCCTCTTATCCTATGGTTTTTGTCAGTGTTTCCTGTTTATAAATAAAAAGTAAAAATAAATAAATAAATAAATAAATAAAATATGTTTTTTAAAACCTGGACAGTCAGACACTGAAAAATGGAATTAGATCATCAGTTCATTTAATATCCAAAAATTAACTCAAGATGGACTAAAGATTTGGATACTAGACCCCCCAAACCATAAAAACAGTGGAAGAAAACACAACTGCAATGCTTCAGTACCTTGACATCAGAGATTTCATATTTGTAAATAACTCTATTGGCAAGGGGATCTAAAGCAGGGATAAACAAAGGGGAATACATAGTATTAAAAAGCTTATCATATCAAAAGAAGATACTACAACAATAAAAAGTCAGTCTAGTAACAGGGAGAAGATACTTGGTACCACATGGGAGTGACACGGCATCAGCTGTCATTTCTCTCTTTCTCTCTGTCTCTATCTGAATGAAAACGTGGCCTGAGAGCATTAGAATCATGCATGTGCCAGGTCCCAGAACACTGATTCAAAAAGATATATACATCCCTGCATGGGTAGCTATACTATGCACGGTAGTCAGGATCTGGAATCAACCTAAATACCCATCAACATATGACTGGATAAAGAAGTTGTGGGAGACTTACTCAATGTAATACTCCTTGGCTATTAAAAATTATGGCATTGCACCTTTCAGGACAAAACAAATGAACTAGAGATGATTGTGCTAAGTGAAATAAGTACGGAAGTGAAACACAATTACTGGGTAAGTCACTTACAAAGAAAACATAACTACACAAAAGGGCATGCAAAGATAATAACAAAACTCTTAGATTTTGTGAAAACTGGTGATTATCAGAGGAAAGGAGGAGGGAATATTGGGGGAATGAGTAAAGGGGTCTCTCAGGTGTAGCGGTGCAATGAAACCATTCTCTTAAAATACCATAGTTCTTGCACTGAAGTAAAGGATTCTGGGAGGGAGGGAAGGCTTTCAGGTCCTGGTGCATAATGACATGACGGAGGAGAACCTAGGCTGAGGGTGAGAGTGTTTTGCAGAAAACTTAGAAACTTCATACATGTACCAACAACTGTAAACCATTAATCCCTCCCATTAAAAAATTGTAACACTGTAAAACAATGTCTAGTCAATCAAAAAAATACAATTGGTCCTTGAGCTCAGGCTTCTGCTTGAGGTTGATACAGAGGTTGATGGGAGAGTTTAATGAATGGGGGAAAGTGAGGCCAGGGATTATCTCCCCAATTCTTTCCCTTGTGGTGGCCGTGAGTCACAGCCCTTCCATACAATTCTTCCTCTAACCACAGCACCTTACTTCCCTTGCTTCTTTAGATGTAAAGTGTCAGGTATGATACTCTGCTCTCACCACAGCTGAGAGCTGCACGTTCACTTACCTGTGCTACTAAAATCTTCTTTGTGCTAGTAAAATATTCTCAGATTGCTCCGTTTGAATGTGACATCTGTTTCCTGCCAGAACTCTGGCTAATAGAATCATCCATTAAATAATATTGTGGAAGCAAGAAAAGGAAATGATTACCCATGAACCAAAGCCACCTAACACGTGGAAGTTTTACCATGTGGGTGCATCTCTTCTCAGTAGACCTTTTTGTACATATCTGGCATGGCAGTCATTGTCATGCATGTGCAATTTTTGACTTATGCAAAATCACAAACAGTTTTACAATGGGGGGGCTCATTTGTTAATGGTATCTATCTTGGCTTATTTTAATGTCTTTATTGGGGACTTAATGGTTTACAGCTGACAGAAAAATATAATAATTTATACATGCATAACATTTCCCAGTTTTCCATATAACAATTCAACCCCCACTAGGTCCTCCTTTACCATCAAGTTTCAGGACCTGAGCCCTCCCCCGCCCACCCGGAGTCATTTACTTTGGTGCGCCACACAAAGTCCAGTCCAAGCTCTGCTTAGTGTTTTCTCTTCTGACCTTGCTTTTCGACTAATGTCTATGAGTGAGATCACCCCATATTCAGCCTTCTCTTTATGACTTATCTCACTTAACATGATTCTTTCAAGCTTCATCCAAGATGGGCTGAAAACGGTGAAATCGACATTTTTTTGAAAGATGAGTAGTGGGGAGTAGGGCGGTAGCACAGCGGGTTAAGCGCACATGGTGCAAAGCGCAAGGACACCCATAAAGATCCTGGTTTAAGCCCCCGGCTCCCCACCTGCGGGGGGGGGGGGGGGGGGGGGGGGGGTCACAAGCAGTGAAGCAGGTCTGCGGTATCTGTCTTTCTCTCCTCCTTTCTGTCTTCCCCTCTTCTCTCCATTTCTCTCTGTCCTATCCAACAACGACATCAATAACAATAGTGACTATAACAATAAAAAACAAGAGCAACAAAAGGGAAATGAATAAATAAATGTTTTTTTTTTAAAAAGCTGAGGGAGTCGGGCGGTAGCACAGCGGGTTAAGCGCAGGTGGCGCTAAGCACAAGGACCAGCGGAAGGATCCCGCTTCGAGCTCCCGGCTCTCCACCTGCAGGGGAGTCACTTCACAGGCGGTGAAGCAGGTCTGCAGGTGTCTGTCTTTCTCTCCCCCTCTCTGTCTTCCCCTCCTCTTTCCATTTCTCTCTGTCCTATCCAACAATGACATCAATAATAACTACAACAATAAAAAAAAAACAAGGGCAACAAAAAGAATTAATTAATTAATTATTTTTAAAAAGCTGAGTAGCACTCCATTGTGTATATAGACCACAACTTGCTCAGCCACTCATCTGTTGTTGGACACCTGGGCTGCTTCCAGGTTTTGGCTATTACAAATTGTGCTGTTATGAACATAGGTATACAAAAATCTTTTTGTATGGCTGTGTTGTGTTCCTTAGGATATATCCCCAGGAGAGGAATTGCAGGATCATAGGGTAGGTCCATTTCTAGCCTTCTGAGAGTTCTCCAGACTGCTCTCCACAGGCTTTGGACCAATTTACATTCCCACCAGCAGTGCAGGAGGGTTCCTTTGTCCCCACAACCTCTCCAGTATTTGTTGCTGCTACCATTTCTGATATCTGTCTTGTTTAGATAAAAATTTGACTGTTTGAAATACATTATCTTATGCAATCCTCAGAACAAGCTCATAAGATAAATATTATCCTTGGGGGATATGAAAAGAAAGATCTATTAGAAATTAAGGTGAACTGTGAGTGGACTTCTCCTAAAGGCCAGGGTATAAACCTAAACTCTTCTATGACTGGTGTTTCTTAGTTCTCTCTTTCGATAAGCAGCCAAACTGAACCGCTTGATCCTCAAATTTACCCTAACCAATAGCAAAGGTCAATGGGAAATAGCAAAAGGTCAAAGGGCTTGCACTGCATACTCACAGTGTTTGAGCATAGATCTGATCCATACCAGCTGGAATGCCAAAGATCCACAAAAAAGTAAGCATAAGCTTTGAACTTTGGGAGCAGCACTATGTGAAATGTTTCAAATTGATTAGCTCTTTTGTTTTTTTCGGATAGGACAGAGAGAAATTGATAGAGGAAGGGGAGATAATGATGGAGAGAGAAAGACAGACACCTGCAGACTGGCTTCACCGCTTGTGAAGTGACCCCCCTGCAGGTGGGGAGTCAGGGGCTCAAACCAGGATCTTTGCAGGGTTCCTTGCATTTGCACTATATGCGCATAATCCAGTGCACCACTGCCCAGCTTCCAATTGCCTCTTAAAATTTCTAAGAAATCTACAAGGTTGATTCACTACTATATCATTTTGACCCTTGGTCCCTTGACGATCAAAGCAACTCCACAGTGAACTTTTCACTACAAATTACAAAAGAAGGCAGTAAGACTTAAAGAAATAGAATCACGTAAGTGCTGGAGAACCTAAATCTCAAGCAGTCACCACCATGAAGTCCAGCCAAGGCCCCACATCTGTGTGCGTCTGATCTTTGATAAAGGGCCCAAATGATTGAATGAAGGAAGGAGGCTCTCTTCAATAAATGGTGCTGGGAAAACTGGGTTGAAACATGCAGAAGAATGAAACTGAACCACTTTATCTCACCAGAAACAAAAATCAACTCCAAAGTATCAAGGACCTGGATGTTAGACCAGAAACTATCAAATACTTAGAGGAAAACATTGGTGGAACACTTTCCCACCTAAACTTTAAGGACATCTTTGATGATACAAGGAAGACAAAAATAAAAACAAATCAATGGGACTACATCAAATTGAAGAGTTTCTGCACAGCAAAAGAAATCATCACACAAACAAAGAGACCCCTCACAGAATGGGAAAAGATCTTCACATGTCATACACCAGACAAAAGACTAATAAACAAAATATATAAAGAGCTCACCAAACTTAGCAACAAAAAAGCAAATGATCCCATCCAAAAGTGGGCAGAGGATATGAACAGAATATTAGTACAGAAGAGGTCCAAAAGGCTAACAAATACATGAAGAATTGCTCCAGGTCACTGATTGTCAGAGAAATGCAAACAAAGACAACATTGAGATACCACCTCACCTCTGTGAGAATGGCATACATCAAAAATGACAGCAGCAACAAATGTTGGAGAGGTTATGGGGACAAAGGAACACTCCTATACTGCTGGTGAGAATGTAAATGGGTCCAACCTCTGTAGAGAGCAGTCTGGAGAACTCTCACAAGGCTAGAAACAGACCTCCCATATGACCCAGTAACTCCTTTCCAAGGGATATATCCTAAGGACTCCATAATAGCCAACCAAAAAGATACGTGTACACATATGTTCATAGAGCACAATTCATAATAGCTAAAACCTGGAAGCAAACCAGGTGCCCAACAAAGATGAATGGCTGAGAAAACTGTGGTATATATACACAATGGAATACTATGCAGCTATTAAAAACAATGAACCCACCTTCTCTGATCCTTCTTAGATGAAGCTAGAAGGAATTATGTTAAGTGAGCTAAGTCAGAAAGACAAAGACAAGTATGGGATGACCCCACTCATAAACAGAAGTTGAGAAAGAAGAACAAAAAGGGAAACTCAAAGCAAAATCTGACTGAGTTTGGAGTAGGGCACCAAAGTAAAAATCTCTGGGTGGAGGGTGAGGATGGATGTTCAGCTTCATTGGGGGGGGCTGAAGAGGGTGGGGGAGGGACACAGACCTATGGGGGTGGGAATGGTGTTAATATACACTCCTATTAACTTACAGTCTCACAAATAACTATTTAATTAATATGAGAGGGGGAAAATGGATTGAATGTCTCAAATTTTTTGATGCATAGACCATAGGCTGAGTATATGTTCCTTCAGTCAGATTAAATGTTCACAGTGGACTTAATTGTTAATACATTTCTTCTAATGACTTGTTCTTTGAAATGTTGCCTCCAAAAAGCTTAGACCAGGGAGAATAGAAGCAACTGATGGCATTACTTTATAAGATACAACAATATATAAATAGCATACAAGGATGTAAATTATGGTGAGGCCTTATATGATACAACAAATCCCAATAATGGGATTTTCAAAATTAACCCAATTGCCAAGTAATTTGGTTATAACAATAACTATCTATTGCCTTCTTAAACCCTAAGACAGCAGGAAATTTCTCCTTTCTCTTATAAGCCCATGCTTCTCCTAGTCCTGGAACCTTTAGGGTGGGGCTCACATTCTTGCATGCTTCTCTCAAGTCAGACCAACTGAGACTGCATCTGCTGATCCCAGCCTAATCAATGCAAACAGTACCACCTTGTCATGCTTCACTTTGGACTGTGTCCAGAGATGTCAGGTGTGGAATGTCAACGCTTCAGCTTCATTACTCTGGTGAGACCTTTCCTAGCTCATAGGACTCCTTAACTCCATTTCAAGTGGCACACTTCTTAACAAAATCTCAAAACCTACACATAGACCAGGGCCCATGAGGTTGGGCATATGTACATGTTATCCATACGTTCGAGAAAAATACATACCTTAAAGCAAAAGTGCACAATAATTTACAGTGAATCAACAAATGAAGCAAGAAAGTGTACAGGACTAAAAAGACACCTTAAAGTACCTAATGAAATAGTTTCTACTTAAGCCTAGATATCCTCCTCACCTACTTCCTATTACATGTCCCCCAATCACTCCAAAGCTAACTCTTTCAGACGAAGTAAGGACTACAGAAGCTGAATAAGGACAAGAGACTGGCATAATTTAACAATGACTTTTTAGTCACTATCAGGCCACCCTATCACTTGGGGTGAGTCAGAGAGCCCCGGGGTTCCCACACACATGATGGGCCTAGACTTCTAACAGATCCTTCTCACCACTGTCACTGGTCATCTTCATCAGCAACAACACAATGGACCCCTTTGTGGGCCCCTGTAGGACCTTGCCCTCAATGTGGATCAACAATGGTAGGGAATGTTCCACTCTCTGAAGGGAAGTTGGACAACATATTCTACCTACTACCCGAGGAAGATGGGTCCTGAAATTAGTGCAGCCTGGAATGTTCCTAGCCATGACCACAGAATGCGAGCAGGGATGCAGAGGCTACATAAGCTCTTGTGCTGAATATGAGTCCCAGATCAAATCGATGGGGTTTACAGTTAACAATATTTATATATTTTCCCCATATTTGGGAGCTACTCTCTTCCCTGACCCAGATTTCTAGTTCTTTTTCCAACTATGACACCATCTTCCCAGACAATAACCTGGGTCCACTTGCATATTAGATATCAGGTGAAGGCAAAAACTAGTAAAGTCATTGGCCCTCTGGAAAATATCTAAAACAGACCTACTAGCTTCTTCCAAAATGGAAACCCCAAATCTTCATCTGTAATATTCTTTCCTTTAGATTCATTATTAATTAGTCAACAATTTGTTCTGCATTATATCTTAACTCTTTTTCAGCCACCAGGTTCTAGATGATACCATGATGCCAACCTAAGCTCTTTGGGCAGACGACCCCATCATATGTCCTGGAGTCCCACCTCCCCAGATCCCTGCCCCACTAGGGAAAGAGAGAGACAGGCTGGGAGTATGGATCGACCTGTCAACACCCATGTTCAGCAGGGAAGCAATTACAGAAGCCAGACCTTCCACCTTCTGCATCCCACAATGGCCCTGGGTCCATGCTCCCAGAGGAATAAAGAATAGGGACGATATCAAGGGAGGGTGTTGGATATGGAGTTCTGGAGGTGGGCACTGTGTGGAAATGTACCCCTCTTATCCTGTAGTCTTGTCAATATTTCCACTTAATAAATTTTTAAAAAAGAAAAAAAGTACAATGTCAGATTTCTTCAAAATAAACTGCCATGCCAAGCCTTTAAAAAAAAAAAAAAGAGAAGTGAAGTAAAGAGAAGAAGAGAAAAGAAAAGAAAAGAAAAGAAAAGAAGAGAAAAGAGAAATTCATCCAAGCTGCCTAGTTCTTCACACTCTAAGCTAAGACATTCCAATGAGAAATGAAAACCACACAACTTCTTACTGTGCTGGGCTGGGCTAGGCTAGGCTAGGCTGGATCAGTTTCCCAGGACATCAGCCTCACGGCCACCACCCCACTCATCTGTCACTTCCACAGTTATTTCACTGATCCTACCGTCACAGCCCTCCTCCACCCCATCCAACCAAACCAGACAGTCCAACTGTAGCTTTACCCTTCACAATGTCTCTTTATCCATTCTTGGTGTTGGTCTGAATAACAAGTTCTTAACTTTGACACATAAGCTATTCTAATTAATGTGAGGCACATAATAATAATAATAATAATAATAATAATAATAAATAATAACTCCTTTCTCCTCCACAGTTCAGGGTTGCAAACATCTATTAGCCAGCCAGACCTCTCCAATTCCCGTGTCCCCATACCTCTCCAGAACTTGGAGCCCATCACCTGAGTCACATTCTTGTACCTAGTCTCAACCTCTGATTTGAATAGCAAGTGGATACAAAAGGCCGATTCTCTAGCCTAGTGAAGAAATGTAAAAGGAGCAAGCTCCATAATAGCCCAGCGCCAATCCAAAGGACATACCTGCCTTCCAGTAAGGTGATTCCCGACGGCAGCCTCAGAGATGCCTCTTGAAGCTCTCCACAGAGCCTGGCTCTCTCAGAGTCTGAGCTTCTGCCCTTGGCAGTCAGAGCCCTTCTGGGAGGGGCGGCTCGGAAGCTGGGTGGAGAGCATGGAGGAAGGCAAGTGGGAAGAGAGCCAAAGTGATTTTAAAGAATCGTGTAGGAAACCTTGTAACTGGAGAAGTGACTGAGAGGGTACTTACATTTAGACTCTGGACGCAGCTGCCTTTAATCAGTGCTTAATCTAACTCTGCAGAAAACATCATTAATAAAGAAACAGGTTGTTTTTTCCTTCGGCTTCATCCAAGTGGGTGAGAGAAGACAGAGAACCTCATCTGGAAAGTCAGACCATGCTGTTACATTCAGTTTAGCCTGCAGGCCACTGAACCCAAAGACTCTGGGACTTTGCGCCCCCCCTCCCCCACCTGCAGACACTCACAAGGAGAACTTGCTCACAAGCACTCACTTGCCTCCCTTTCCCTCCCTCTCAGCTTCTCTCCTCTGTTGCCATCAGCATGTTGGGCCTGAGATTCAGACCTAGGGAAATAAATCAATCCTATTAGTTTATATAGTGGCTACAAAGGATGCCAAGATGACCCCCTTGGCCACCAAAGCAACTTCACAATGAACCTATCACCAAATCCAAAACTACTTCTCTTTAAGTTTCTATTTTGTTAAATCCTGGGGGATTTTGAGATCTCTCTGCCATTGTCACCCTCCTGTGGTTAGCAGACAGTCACCTAGGATAAAGGATGCAAATGCGCATTGCTTAGGACAAGGGGTAGAAGGTGGGTGCTTCAAGGAACTCTGGATTGGAATCAAAGGCACATTTGAGTCCTTCACTATATAGTAGTATGCACAAAAGAACTGGACTTGAGAAGAAGCAATTATAGAAGCCAGACTTCCCATATTCTGCACCTCATGAATAGCTTTGGTCCGGGAGTCGGCGGTAGCGCAGCAGGTTAAGCGCACATGGTGCGAAGCTCAAGGACTAGCAGAAGGATCCTGGTTTGAGCCCCCAGCTCCCCACCAGCAGAGGAGCTGCGTTATTGGCAGTGAGCAGGTCTGCAGGTGTCCACCTTTCTCTCCCACTCTTTGTATTCCCCCTCTCCATTTCTCTCTGTCCTATGCAACAATGACGTCAATAACAATAATAATAACTGCAACAACAATAAAAACAACAAGGGCAACAAAAGGGGGGAGGCAAATTTTTAAAACAAAGAAAAAGGTTGTAATCATACATTCTTAACTTTTGTCTGATTTCAGGGTGGCTCTCGAAATGAAAATGAGAGAAAATCAAAAGATAGAAAAAAGTATTTAGAGTTAATCATATTTCTTTTTTTTTTCATGGATAAAAACGTGTGTGCATTTGAAGAGGAAAAGGAAACCTCTAAATCCATTATCTTACAAAGGCCCTGGCCTTTTAAAATACATACTCTTTGCAAATATTATTTCCTAAGCTATTAAGTCACATTCAGATTTCTCACTCTGAAGTATCAGAAACCTTTCTGGATTCATCTTCAGGGTAACTGCAAATGATTCCAAGTGTACAGCCTTAAGTGTCAAAGAGTAATATGCAAACATAGGCCTTGCAAGAAGTATGGAGATTGCATTTAGGACTTTCACTATATTCCCTACCTCTGTGGAGGACACAGAAAAGGGAAACATACCTCTGAAAGCTGGGGCACAGCACCTGTGAAGAGCCATCGTAAGGAGAGGATGTCAACACCAGGATGTGGCTGGGATTCCCCCCACATTTGCATCCCTGGAATCACACAACATCATCATCTCCTTTATGAGCTAGGAGGCAGGAAGACCCTGCCCGCTTCAGTCCTGTCATCTGATGAGCAGCCCAACTTCACCATCATTGACCAACTAGTGAACATCAGTTTCAGGAGCAGATGTGCCTCCCGTCTGCTTGTTAAACAGAGATGACACTGAACTGTGGCAGAGCACCTGGAACTGCCAAAGGAAGACGTGGACCTTTAATGAACTTGCAGTCGGCTGTCAAGAAAGAGTGGTGTAACGAGAACTCTAAAGCAATTACAGAAGCCAGAACTCCCACCTTCTGTACCCCAAAAAGAATTTTGGTCCATACTCCTAGTGGGAAGAAATATTAGGGGAAGATGACTAGAAGGCTCCAAAACCTGATTCCATCATGACCCAGAGAGAGAAGAGGTATAGATGTGACTTAGAAATCAAGAGAAGACAGGACCATAGAAAAATGGGGCCAGGCAGTGGTGCACTTGGTTAAGTGTGCACATTATAGTCCGCAAGGATCTGGGTTCAAGACCCTGGTGCCCACCTGCAGGGGGAAAGCTTCATGAGTGGTGAAGCAGGGCTGCAGGTGTCTCTCTGTCTCTCTCCCTCCCTATCTTCCCCTCTCAATTTCTCTCTGTCTCTATACAATAATAAATAAATAAAACATTTAAAAAAGAGGAATAAAAATGGCCAAAAGAAAGAGAGAAAGAGAGAGAGAGAGAGAGAGAGACAGTAAACATATGTCTGTGATCTTGGGAGAACCATTGAAATTTCCAATGGAAGGAATGGAGATGTAGAACTCTGGCAGTGGGAAGGGTGTGGAATTATACCCCTGTTGTCTTATAGTTTTGTAAATCCACATTAAATCAATGATAATAAAAAAATGCAACTCTAAAGCAAGAAGGGGAACATGAAGGAGCTGTAAGCAAAATACAAACAGCTTCCACAGCACTGAGCAGGGATATGCCATTCTTCCAACAAGAACTGGACTATGAGCTGGAGCTCGGGGGATATGTAAGAAAGAACTCAGTGTGTAGAGAAAGTAGGGCTGAGGTTTGTGGAGGATGATGCACAAGACCTGCAAGTGTGTAGAGAATCTTTAGTGGTTCCATGAAGGTGGACCATGTCGAGGGAGTGAGCATGGGAGAGGAGTCTAAGATGAAGGCATATTCTGCATAGCCCTCCACACCACTTGAATACCAACCAAGCAACAGCCAAACCTGGAAGCAACCCAGATGTCCAACAACAGATGAGTGGCTGAGAAGTTGTGGTCTATGTACACAGTGGAATACTACTCAGCTATTAAAAATGGTGACTTCACCTTCTTCACCTCAACTTGGATGAGCTTGAAGGAATCTTGTGAAGTGAGATCAGCCAGAAAGAGCAGCATGAATATGGGATGATCTCCGTCATGGCCGGAAGTTGAGAAATAAGGACGGGAATGGGGAACACTAAGTAAGATCGGAATGGGTCTGGTGTATTGCACTAAAGTAATGGGCTCTGGGGGGAGGGGTGATTCCTGGTCCTGGTGCATGATGGCAGAGGAAAAGGACTGAGGCTGGGGGTGAAAAAGTTTGGCAGAAAAATGAGAATATTTTATACATGTACCAACAGCTGT
The DNA here is from genome assembly GCF_950295315.1 of Erinaceus europaeus. Classification (NCBI taxonomy): domain Eukaryota; kingdom Metazoa; phylum Chordata; class Mammalia; order Eulipotyphla; family Erinaceidae; genus Erinaceus; species Erinaceus europaeus. The sequence continues at coordinate 11,825,507 of NC_080182.1, read as the reverse complement.
ACTTTCTGTAAACCATTAATTCCCCCCTAATAAAATAAAAATAAAACAACAGTGAAAGAACTTAAACTAGTATTCTGTCACACACAGGCACGGCACTGGCAATATCTTAAACTTCTGATGATGTTATGAATAACCACTTTTGTTTCCCTAGTAGGGGCCATTCACTAACGATAAGACACCCATGAAGACAGGCAGAGGCTAAGGGCCATGGTGCATCCCCGGCAGAGGTGTGCGAGCAGCAGCATGTGCAGGGGATTCTGTGGGAAAACTGGGAGCAAACTTCAAGGAGAACTGGCTGTGACTGAGTTTGGAAGCACATCCCTGAGGAAGCACTAGCAGTCAGGGTGCTAAGGGTGATTCCCAGGTCCTTAAAAAGACTATGATCTTGCTTACTGCTATGATTCCATGCTCAATACGTGCTTAACAAGTGTCAACAAATAGAACCCCTAACTTCCTTCAAGTCTTGATAGAAGCCCAGCTCTTATTATTATTATTAGTTAGGGACAGAAAGAAATAGAGGAGGGGAGAGAAGGAAAGAGACAGAAAGACACCTGTAGCCCTGCTGCACTACCCATGAAAGTTCCCCCTAGAGGTGGGGACCAGGGGCTTGAACCTGGGTCCTTGTGCACTGTAACGTGTGTGCTTAACCAGTGGCACCATCTGCCCCTACCCCCAGCCTTCATCCTTCAATCCTATCTTCCTGTCTCTCTGGTTCAGGGAAGGACCTAATGGGTGCTTCTTTGTAAGATCTTGTTCTTTCCTCCCAACTTTCATTCTGATCTAGTCTCACCTAGCACAACCCTTCTTGTCGGGAAATTGTTAAGCCAGCTCCCCCTGCTCCACCCTGCATTCCTGATACTATGGCCTATCTACATAATCATTGTTTAGCATGAGAGATTCCCCACCCATTCCATTCCTTTGATCTATCTTCTTTCTGCCCTCAGGACCCTCCCTGCCTCCAGGGTATTAATTAATTAATCCCACCAGTTGCTAAGGAAGCTTCTACCTTTCCAGTCCCCTTTCGCCTTTCTCCATTTCCGTTTCCAACTTGCCACTTCTGGGTCTATCCTATAAAAGCATTGTTTCTCTGATCACTAAAGACATTGCACTGCCACTCCGCCATGAGTTCGAGTCATCTCTCCCGTGTCGCTGAGTGAGTAGCAGCCCAGGCTGGCTCCGGTTGAGTTCTCTGTAGCCCAGAGAGTACGTACCCGGGAAGAGGCACCCCTGTGCTAGCCCGGCACCTTCTCGCCTCTCACCTGATTTGATGAGTTTCTCCAATGGCAGTTGTCCCCAGCCCATTTCTAGTGGTCTGCTCCTGCCTGCCCAAGCCCACTTTCCACTCTGAGTAGTTCCAAAGCTGCTCTGTTCTTGCCATAGTTAGCACTACCTTTCCCAAACCCTCAGTTCCCACAGTCCTGCTACTTCCATGAAGCCTGTCGTAACTGTGTCATCTTTCTGTTTGCTCTGTCTCCATGATTAAGTTCTTCTTCTTCTAGCATTTGCCCTTCTTCCATAGCCAGTCAACAGCATCAGGTTGAGCCTGATGTAAAGTTTCGAGACCTCCTTTGAATCTGGACAGGTGGCAGTCGTTGACTATGTGGGTCATAGTCTGTCTGGAGCCGCAGGGGCAGTTCAGGTCGTCTCTGGCTCCCCAGCGGTGGAACATAGCAGTGCACCGGCCATGGCCTGTTCGATAGCGATTGAGGAGGGCCCAATCATAACGTGCTAGGTCAAAGCCGGGTTGACGCTTGCAGGGGTCTGTGATGAGGTATTTGTTCTTTACCTCAGCTGACTGCCAGCTCTGTTTCCAAGAGACTGGAACAGAGAAGTTCAGTGTAGGCATAGGGGACCAGATTGGATGACGAGACGTCAAGCGTTGGACAGGGTGGGCGAAGATATCGGCGTATGTTGGCAGGTCCGGTTGAGCGTAGACGTGGGAAATAAACTTAGATGATGCCGCATCCCGACGAATATCTGGTGGGGCGATGTTGCTAAGAACTGGCAGCCATGGGACCGGGGTGGAACGGATGGTTCCAGAAATTATCCTCATGGAGGAATATAATTTGGAATCGACCAAGTGGACATGGGGGCTACGAAACCACACTGGGGCACAGTATTCTGCAGTGGAATAGCATAATGCCAGAGATGATGATCATAGTGTGGAAGCGCTCGCGCCCCATGAGGAGCCGGCCAGTCTTGCAATGATGTTATTCCTCGCGCCCACCTTTGCTGCAGTTTTTATGAGATGTTCGTGAAATGACAGAGTATGATCAAGAGTAACGCCAAGATAGACTGGCTGGGCTTCATGCCGGATTCTCGTATCGCCAAGCTGCACATTAAGCTCACGCGAGGCCGAGGCATGGTGTAGATGGAAAACAGATGATACCGTTTTTGCAGTGCTAGGGATTAGTCACCATTTTTTACAGTAATCAGATATCAGAGACATGTCTTTCATGAGTGTTTCCTCGAGGATGTCAAACTTTGATGCCTGAGTTGCACAGCAGATGTCATCGGCGTAGATGAACTTCCTTGAGGAAGTTTCTGGGAGGTCATTGATGTAAATATTAAATAGCGTAGGAGCCAGAACAGAGCCCTGGGGGAGGCCACTTGAGACAAGTCTCCATCTGCTAGACTTGTCACCCAGATGCACCCGGAATCTTCTGTTTTGGAGAAGAAACGATATAGTGTTGGACACCCATGGAGGCAGGCATCTTGAGATCTTGACTAGGAGACCACGGTGCCAGACCATGTCATAGGCTGCTGTGAGATCAACAAAGACAGCACCCGTCTTTAAATTCTTCTGGAATCCATTCTCAATGTAAGTTGAGAGGGCCAGGGCTTGTTCGCAGGTAGATCTTCCTGGGCGGAAACCAGCTTGGGCGGGTGATAGGAATTTCTCTGTAAGAGGAGAAATACATGACAGAAGCAGCCTCTCTAGGAGTTTGTAACACACGGAGAGGAGAGAAATTGGTCTGTAGCTGGCGGCCAGTGTTGGGTCTTTCTTTGGTTTCAAAACCGCTATAATCTTCGCACGACGCCAAACTTTGGGCATAGACTCAGATTCCAAGATGTGGGACAGGAATGAAGCAAGCCACTTCTTTGCTGCGGGGCCCAGGTTAAGAATGAGTTCTGGGGTGATGTTATCATAGCCAGCAGCTGTTCCCGGTTTAACCCTCTTCAAAGCGTCTTCCAGTTCAGACAGTGTAAAGGGAGAGAGTTTTGGAGATGGACAAGATAACCGGAAGTGGGATGACCACTCATGGGAAATTCTCTTTTCCAGACTGGGTCGATCTTAGCACGTCCAACTTGAGTTAGGTGACTGGCCACTGAATTTGGAGATACGGGAGGATGGGAGATGGGAGGGGGTTGGCTACCGGCACCCAGTCTGTGAAGAAGCTTCCAGGCCTTCCTACTTGAGTAGGTGAAGTTCAGACTTTCCGTGAGTTGTTGCCAGTGGGCTTGGCGTGCTGCATCCAGGGAGGCAATGAGATGGTCAGCCACATCTGGGTCGCCCGACTCATCATACTGCTTTAGTAGTTGCTTGCATTCAGCATCAAGACAAGGCGTATAGTTAGCATGTCTCCCATGAGGAATGGCTTGGGAAGCTGCTTTGAAGATGGCTTGGCGGAAGCGCCTGTAGGAATCTTCAGAGGGGATAGAGTTAATTGGAATTGTAGGAATAGATTTGTTGGTAAGATCACTGAACAGATGCCAGTTTGCTTTCCGAAAGTTCCATCTTAGTTTCTCCGAGCACAGAATCAGTGGGAGCTGGAGACCAATGTGGATGATAGCTGGGCGGTGATGACTGTGCGGGAAGATCTTGAGAACTTGTCTCGTAGCGGGAAAGGCTTGGCCGTTGACTGTGCTAATCCAGCACAGGTCAGGTGACGAGTCTTTATCACATCTAGCACTGTGAAAAGAGCCTGGCTGTTTGGGATCATATAATAGGGAGAGGTCAATCGTGGAAGCCCAGTCGGCTAAGATAGAGCCATCAGCACGAGTGGAGGAATATCCCCAGTCTTGGTGATGACTATTAAAGTCTCCAGTGTAAACGGCTGGGTGATTCGGGCTAGGCAGGACCTCATTATCCCATGAGGCACTGGGAGGCTTATATACGTTGACGAGCTGAATAGTTCCAATAGTAATGGAGTCGTAGAAGGTCGAAGAGGCCGTATGGTAAACGTCCGCAAGACACGATTTGGCGTAGATGGCTCGGCCGTGTTTAGGATGGAGATTATAGCATATTAAATCGAATCCACTGATGGTGAATCGAGCAGCTTCATCGACTGCTATATGTGTTTCTTGTAGGCAGATAACATCTGCCTAATGCTGTATCGCCAATTGACCAATAAGAACGCGTTTGGCAAAGGACAGCCCCTCAACATTAAGTTGGAGGACTCGAAGAGCAGGACCAACAGCTTGAAAGCTGTCAGGAGCTGCTTGTTGCTGGCTTTGAAAGTGACTGGGATCCATGTGGATTCAGTCGGCTAGGGAGGATCGTCAGTTTCCCCAATGAATGGGTACTCACGAGATGCACCACGGGAAGGTCGATCCAATGCATCCTATGATTAAGTATTGATGCTTTAATAGTACTTCATAAGAAGTGTACAACACACATGTTCATTTCAAAAGTATTTTATCTATTGCCTTCGTGCTCTGGTTTGAGTTTTTTGTTGTTGTTATTTTTGTTTATTTTGTTTTGTTTTGTTTTCACCTCCAGGGGTACTGTTGGGGCTCAGTGCCTCCACTACAAATCCACTGCTCCTGGAAGTCATTTTTTCCATTTTGTTGCCATTATTGTTGTTATTGTTTTTGTTGTTATCGCTGTTGTTATTGTTATTGAATAGGACAGAGAGAAATGGAGAGGGGAGGGGAAGTCAGAGAGGGGGAGATAAAGATAGACACCTGCAGACCTGCTTCACCGCCTGTGAAGTGACTCCCCTGCAGGTGGGGAGCCAGGGGCTCGAACCAGGATCCTTGTGCAGTTTCTTGCACTTTGTGCCATGTGTGTTTATCCCAGTGCACCACCGCCCGGCCCCCTGTTTTGAGTTTTTTTCAGAGGCATTAGAAAAGCACTTTAGTAAATAGAAGAATGGAAAGCTAAGAAAGAAAAAGAAGAAGTACTTAAGATGATTGTGCATGGTCAACTGGGACTCAAGTCTCTGAAGAAGGTCCCTCTTTTAAGGAACCATCTAGAATATTTTTGAGAAGCAGGAGGCTGAGCATTTATCCTCTGGCTTGTCTGCATGAGTCTTATGATAATAAGTCTCTAAGATGACCCAGATGACCCTTATCTCTGATGTCCATGTTTTTGCATAGTCCCATTCCAAGAGGAACTGGTACAGCCAATACAGTATTACAGAAGTGGTAGCATGTCATTTCTTCTGAGACTTGGTCACAAACGGCAGTGCCACCTCTTCCCTGCTCTCTTAGATCACAACTCTGAAGTAAATCAGCCTTCAGGGTATTCCATGTGGGAGGAACTGAGGTCAATTCCCAGACCTTCAACCTTCTGCATCCCACTTTTGTGTTGCAGGACTGTCTTCTAGAGATTTTCTGAGTGTAGCAGATACTTTTGGCTCCCTCACCACATTCCCTACTTGTGATTTTAGCCAAAGTTAAGGTGAAACAGCTCCTGTGTACCAATAACATCCCACCTCAAGAATCTAGAAAGTTTGCTATGCATTTCTTTTTCCCCTCCCACAGTTTCCCAAAGGCTTGTGCCTACATGTACATGCTGATCAGACTTCAGTGCCAAGCTCATAAGGTGTCCTGCAACACAAAAGTGAACGTTATGCCATCAACTAGTTTCCATAATTCATTCCTTATCCCTGTATGTAGTGTTTAGTTTATTTAGTTTCCCTGTTCTGATATGTATTACTGAAAATTATTTTAGTTGCAAGTAATAATATCCTAAATTTAGAATAGAATATAAGAGAAAAAAAAACACCTTATTGACAGGGTATAGAAGTATCATACGGAACCCCAGAGAAGAGAAGTTGCTGACTCTGACGGAATAGAACCAAAGATGAAAATAAGCAAGGAATCTGGAGAGCCTTGACTCTCCTCTTGTCTTTTTCTGATCCTGGATGACCTGACATTAAATGGGCTAGTCTCAACCGCTATGCTAACCTGCTAATCCCTTCCATTTTCAGACTAAAATAAATTCCTGGGGAAGAGCTGTGTGATTGCCATCTATCTGGGTCTGGGGCCTAACTCTAAACCAGCTGACAAAAGCCAGGGGGCCTGGAGGTCATGTTGTTCCCACCCACCCTGTAGGTGGGTCCAGAAGTTGCAATTCCTGAAGTTTCCTAGTGGGAACAGCGACATGACAACGGCATCATGTTGAAGGGGTAAGCACAGTGCTACGTTTGAGTGTTGCTTTTTACACTTACCTGCTTCATTAAGAAATGGTTTGCTCATACCTACTGCAGCAGACCTGCGATTTGACTGTAAAATACAAGCTGGAAAACTTTTCCCATATTAGGGAGTTACTCTCTTCCCTGATCCATCTTTCTAGCCCTTTTTTCCAACTATGACACCATCGCCCCAGACAATAGTTTAGGCCACCTGCATGTTAGATGTCAAGCTCATACAAAAACTATTAAGGTCATGAGCCCCTTGGAATATACCTAAAATAGACCTACTAGCTTTTTCCAAAACGGAAACCCCAAATCTTCATCTGCAATATTCTTGTCTTTAGGTTCATGATTAATCAACAATTTTTATGGCTTTATGTGTTAACTTTTTTCAGCCACCAGGTTCCAAATGCTAACATGATGCCAACCGGACTTCCCGGGACAGATGACCCCAGCAATATGTCCTGGAGCCCTGCCTCCCCAGACCCCTGCCCCACTAGGGAAAGAGAGAGACAGGCTGGGAGTATGGATCCACCTGCCAATGCCTATGTGCAGTGGGGAAGAAATTACAGAAGTCAGACCTCCCACTTTCTGTACCCCATCATGATCCTGGGTCCATACTCCCAGAGGGACAAAGAATAGGAAAGCTTTCAAAGGAGGGGATTGAATACAGAATTCTGGTGGTAGGAATTGTATGGAATTGTACCCCTCTTATCCTATGGTCTTGTCAATACTTCCATTTTATAAATAAAAAAAATTACAAGCTGAATATCTGTGTCCGTGGTTAGAGTTAGCATGTACACAAGAGGCCTCCCACGAGCTACCCTGTCTCTACCCCACATACACATACATAGTCTTGTTACCCACCACTGCCCTCCCTCATTTCAGCTTCAGAACATTTCAATTCTAGGGGCTGGGGCAGTGGTACAGTGGGTTAAGTGCACATGGACTAAAGCACAAGAACCAGATTAAAATCCCGGTTCAAGCCCCCAGCTCCCCACCTGCAGGGGGGTCGCTTCACAAGCGGTGAAGCAGGTCTGCAGGTGTCTGTCTTTCTTTCCCGTCTCTGTCTTCCCCTCCTCTCTCCATTTCTCTTTGTCCGATCCAGCAATAACAGCAACAACAACAACAATAATAACAACAACAGTAAAAGATGGCTTCCAGACAGTGAAGGCACAGAGCCCCTGGAGTCAAAAGAAAAGAAGGAGGAGGAAGAGGATAGAAGAAGAACGGAAGGAGGAAGAGAAGAGAACAAAAAAGAAAAAAACTTGCAGAGTGCTGACCTGGTATAGTGGCTTTGCCCATGGGCTCTGAGACAGAAGAGCTTCAGGTTCAAACCCCATTCTCATGAGAAACCAGAACTTTACCCCTCTAGGGAAAAAAAAAAAAGGAAGGAAGGAAGGAAGGAAGGAAGGAAGGAAGGAAGGGAGAAAGAGAGAAGAAACTAGAGTGCTGTGCTGACTTCTTTGTACAAGAGGGTGGGGGGAGAGGTGGAGAGAGAGAAAGAGGATCGAGACAGTCAGATAGGCATGCTGCCAGCCACAGGCTGGCATAGGTGGCCAAGTCTATATGGAAGCCCAGCAAAGGGACTGGCTGGCAGTCAAAAAGGATATAATTAACTTAAGGATGACAATAAACTTGTAGCCACGCTTAATAGGTTTTAAATATTTTCTCAATTTACCCTGGCTTCATTCTTCCAGGCTTGTCCTGGTTGGGTATGAAGGGAGGGGGAGAGACAAGGAAAAGTCTAAAAGGAGCAGTAGTGCCAAGTCTGTAAAACGGAATGAGTGTAGGCTTGAACCAAAACCTCGGTGGCCTCCCAGCCACCAGATGTCTGGAAGGCATCAGATATCCTCAGGGAAACTTAGAGGAGGAGAGGTGAACCGGAGGGACAAGGAGAAACACATCTGACTAGAAAGAAGCTGTCTCTCCTGTCCCCAACCCCATCACTGCTCCCTGCCACTCTCCTCCTTGGCCCTTAGAAGTCTCAGGATGCTGGCCAGGCTTCCCTGGACTTAAGACCCCACCAATGGGTCCTGGAGCCCCGCTTCCCCAGAGCCCCACCCTACTAGGGAAAGAGAGAGGCAGACTGGGGGTATGGACCGACCAGTCAACGCCCATGTTCAGCAGGGAAGCAATTACAGAAGCCAGACCTTCCACCTTCTGCATCCCACAATGACCCTGGGTCCATGCTCCCAGAGGGATAGAGAATGGGAAAGCTGTCAGGGGAGGGGGTGGGATATGGAGATTGGGTGGTGGGAATTGTGTGGAATTGTACCCTTCCTACCCTATGGTTTTGTTAATTAATCCTTTCTTAAATAAACAAATAAATAAATAAATAAAAAAGAAGTCACAGGTGATCCAAGGGCTGCAGTTCAGTGACCGCCCCCCTCCACACCACAGAAGATGAACACCCTGATTGTTCAGTCATTCCAGGGTGGCTTGTTTGCTTGTTTCTGGCCAGGAGGAATGTGAATAGTGGTTATTTCTTTTTTTTTTTTTTAATTTTTATTTATAAAAAGGAAACACTGACAAAAACATAGGATAAGAGGGGTACAACTCCACACAATTCCCACCACCAGAACTCCATATCCCATCCCTTCCCCTGGTAGCTTCCCTATTCTTCATCCCTCTGGGAATATGGACCCAGGGTCATTATGGGGTGCAGAAAGTGGAAGGTCTGGCTTCTGTAATTGCTTCCCCGCTGAACATGGACACCGATAGGTCGATCCATACCCCCAGCCTGTCTCTCTCTTTCTCTAGTTGGGCAGGGCTCTGGGGAAGTGGGGCTCCAGGACACATTGGTCTGCCCAGAAAAGTCTGATTGACATCATGTTAGCATCTGGAGCCTGGTGGCTGAAAAAAGGAGTTAACATATAAAGCCAAACAAATTATTGACTAATCATGAACCTAAAGGCTGGAATAGTTCAGATGAAGAGTTGGGGGGGGTTTCCATTTTGTAGATAATTAGTAGACCTATTTTAGGTATACTCCAAAGGTCCCATGACTAAACTAGGTTTGTTTGTTTGTTTTGTTTTTCTTTTTCTTTTTGTTTTTGTTTTTTTCCTGAGCCTGACATCTGATATGCAGGTGGATCCAAGTCATTCTGGGGAGATGATGTCATAGCTGCAAAAACAGCTAGAAAGCTGGATCATGGAAAAGAGTAGCTCCCAAATATGGGAACGAGGTATAAATATTGCTGACTGTAAACCCAATCGATTTGATCTGATCTGGGGCCCATATTCAGCTTAGGAACCTATATGACCTCTGCATCCCTATAGTTCTGAGCTCACATTCTGTGGTCATGAGTAGGAACATTCCAAGCTTCCCCAATATCAAGACCCATCTTCCTTAGATGTAGCATAGAGTATGTTGTCCAGCCTCCGGAGGATGGAACATTCTCTGCCGTTGTTGATCCGTGTTGTGGGCAAGGTCCTATGGGGGCCCACAAAAGGGTCTATTGTGAATAGTAGTGTTTCTAAGGCACATTTAGAGACCTCTGGAAGTGCAGTCACTATGTGCATAGGGAAGAGACCATGACTGCTGGGGGTGTGAGTCCAGAGAGGGTATGACTGGGTGTCATAGGAGAAATACGGAAACCAGTCCTTTCAGTTTGCCACGTGACTCCAGGTTAATTGCATTCTACAAAGCCTAACCTTGATGAGGCTCACTCTCTCTTTCAAAGTCCTGAGCACAAAATTGGTCCTGGCTGCTTCCCTAAACAAAGCCCCCAGGTTTGCTTGAACCTATTGCCATCTGTCACTATTACCAGATGTGTCCTTTGATCGTAGCCTGCCCCACTACTGTCCATTTCTGCTCCAGCTGTCCTGACCCCAGGGAGTTCTCCCATGGACTCCTTCAACCCTACTGGGTCCTAGATTCTTTTTACTCACCTCAGTTTCATACCATCTTTCCTCTCAGTAATGAGGCAATTTTTTTTCAGTGCCTTGAACAATAGTTACGAAGATGTCTTCTGGGATTTTCGGGCGGTAGCGCAGTAGGTTAAGTGCACGTGACGCAAAGAGCAAGGTCCCGTAAGGATCTCGCTTCAAGTCCCTGGCTCCCCACCTGCAGGGGAGTCACTTCACAAGCGGTGAAGCAGGTGTCTTTCTCTCCCCCTCTCTGTCTTCCCCTCCTCTCTCCATTTCTCTCTGTCCTAGCTAACAACAACAACATCAATAACAACAACAATAATAACTACTACAACAACAACAAAAAAGGGCAACAAAAGGGAAAATGAATAAATATAAAATTTAAAAAATTCAAAGATGTCTTCTTCCATGTTTTAATATGCATGCACCTGGAGTCTTGCTGTCCATCTCAAGACATTTATCTGGGTATTTCTTTAAAAAAAAAAAAAAAACTATTTTTCTACCCCTAAAAAGAAATTTTAGTGTTGTATTGCACCAAAGTGAAAAACTCTGGGGTGGGTGGCGGGAGAATACAGGCCCAAAACAAATGGCAGAGGACCTAGTGGGGGTTATATTGTTATATGAAAAACTGGGAAATGTTATGCATGTACAAACTATTGTATTTACTGTCAAATGTAAAACATTAATTCCCCAATAAAGAAATAAAACAAGAAGAAATTTTAGTAAAGAAACATATCTCTAACTCACTGGATTGTCATAGTTTGAAATTAAAGGTAATGCTGTCAATTTTATGGCTAATCCTGGAAATTAAAAAAGGATATGGGGGGTTGGTTGGTGGCACACCTGGCTGAGTGCAGATGTCATCATGTACAAGGACCTGGGTTCAAGTCTCTGGCCCCCACCAATGGGACTAGGGACAGGGCTCATGAGCAGTATAATAGGGCTACAGGTATCTTTCTTTCTCTCTTCCTCCCTATCTCCCCTTCCCTCTCGATTTTGTTCAGTCTTAAAAAATTAACAATAAATAGATAAATGTTAAAAAATGGATATTGGGAACCCTAATGTTGGGGAACTTGATTTTTTTTTCCACCAAAGTTATTGCTGGGGCTCAGTGTCTGCATGATTCCACCACCATTCTTGGGAAGCCTTTGTTTCTTTTCTTTCCTTTTCTTTTCTTTCCTTCTTTTCTTTTTTCCTTCCTTTTGATAAATGGTGAAAGACAGAGCAAGATAGAGAGAGAAAGAGAAGGGCAGAGAAAGGGTGAGACACCTGCAGCATTGCTCCGCTCATGAAGTGTCACCCCTACAGACGGGGACCAGGGGCTTGAACCTGGGCCCTCATGTAACGAACATGGGTGCTCTTCCAGGTGTGTCACTGTCTGACCTCTAGAGGCCTATTCGTAAGACATTTTAGTCAATATACATTTTTTAAGATTTATTTATTTATTTTTACCAGAGCACTGCTCAGCTCTGGCTTATAGTGGTACGGAGGACTGAACGTGGGAGTTTGGAGCCTCAGGCATGACAGTCTCTTTGCATAACCATCATGCTATCTCCCTCCTCAAGAAACATCTTGAAGTAAACATGTACGTAGCTTTTCTGTAATGACTGGAGAGTCAGACCACTGGGGTGTGTCCTCAGCTTCTCCCGCCTCACTTGACTCTCAGAGATTATCTGTGCGTGACCAGTCCAGTCTGCTAATAAATACCTTGTTCAGGGAAGACCAGTGAGCCTCCCCCACCCCAGACTCAGCTATGTGTTTCTGTCAGAGAAGGAGGCTGGCACAGTGGTTATAAAGACACTCTGGCCAAAGAATATCCACGTGCCCACAGGAACATTGCTCAAGAAGAAACTCAAGCCAGGCTTCCCTACCTGCCCATCTGTGGGCCTATCTTTCACCATCAGGGAGCCCAGGTATGAGAAAAGGGCACAGCTGCTACCAGGACTTCTGAAGGGAAGTGGGGGACAGGGTCACACCCATAAAGCTCAAAATTATGAGCCTTTCTGCCCTGACTTATTACCACCCCAAACACAGGTGTCTGCTGGGAGTTCCTAAGATTCCTAGGGTACATTTATACTCAGTCTCTCTCTCTCTCTCTCTCTCTCTCTCTCGCACACGCACGCACACACGCACACACACACACACACACACACACACACACACACATCAGTAGAATAGAGAAAAAAGAGAACATATGCCCAGGGAACCTAAAACTTCATTTGAACTACGGCCTGGTTTTCTCTGTAAAATTAGGTTCCCCACACTTTAAAAGCTATGAAGTTAAGAAAGGGAAGTTTATAGCTTAAGTGATTTCAAAGAAGAGTCAAACTGGGGGGGTGGGGAGTAGATAAAAGGATAGAAGACCTGGCTAGCCTTCACTGGCCATCTCAAGGCACCCTCCCCTAACTTCACCTGCCCTCATGCCAAATGGGGATTCCTGACCAAATCCACACATATGCTCCTGCCAAGCTTCTGTACGGGCTGACCTCTCCTTGCCATCCTTTTAGAATCTGCACCAACATTCAGAGCTGGCTCTCCAGGATCCTCTCCTCCAGGATCAGAGGTAGCTTACTTTGCTGACACAGCCAAATCCTGTACCTCCTTCTCTGTTTCATACTGGGCAGGCCCCATCTCCCCATCAGAAAACTGGCATGAGGCAAAGACTGTATCCTCTTCCTTTGTACCTCTTAGCATACAGGTGGAACTCAGGAATTCATGCTTATCAGTCAACATTCAGGGGCTGGGTGGTGGCACGCCTGGTTGAGCATACCCAGGTTCGAGCCCCCAGTGCCTATCTGCACGGGGAAAGCTTTGTAAGTGGTAAAGCGGGGCTGCAGATGTCTCTCTGTCTTTCTTCCTCTCTTGTTTTCTGGCTGTATCTATTCAATAAATAAAGATAATAAAAAAGTCACAATTTTTTAAATAATAATAAAATAAATCAATCAACATTCAAACTCAGCACTGGGCCGGTGAAGTAGCTCACTAAGATAGTATACTGTTTTGCCATATGCAGATGCAGATTTGAGCAAGACTCCCATCATACTGCAAGAACTTCAGTGCTATGGCCTCTCTTTCTCTCTCCCTCCCTCCCTCCCTCCCTCTCTCTCTCTCTTTGAAAAAACAATTCCTACTAATTAGGATGCAGCATGCTAGATAGGAGATGGCTTGGCTGCTTCCATAAAGACCCACACTCCAGAGCTCTAGGAAGGGCGGAGTAGGGAGGGAGCAAGGGAGGGAAGTACTCACTAAAAGCTTATGGAGCACACAGAAGAGCTGAGCATCAGAACAAAGGCTCATTTCAAAGGGCAAAGGAAACACTAGAAGCCTGTTAATGTAAACTGAATATGATCAATTATTACTTAAATCACTTGGTTTCACTCCTTGTTGTTATGCACAGTTAATTGGAGGGAACAGAATGCTGGGCCTGCCTGAATGGGGATGGGAGGTGGCCACCATCTCAGGCATATAGTTTCTCTCCCACCACGGAGCCATCACTTAGGGATGGCAAACATTAGGCCATACTCTGTGGAGCCAGGTCCCACTTACCCACACCCTGGTCCCTCAGGCTGGAAATGTGGACAGCCAGATGATCTAAAAGAGATAGAACCACAGGCTTGGACTGCATGGCAAGAGGTTACCTAAGGACCCCCTTCCCCAGGCTCTGGATAACAAGCTTGCCATCCACTGGGCCTCACTCAGATATCTCTGCCCCCAAAGAAAGTCTGGTGGTCCTCACAGCAAGTTAAATCTCGTATATGTGTGTGTCCTGAGTTCCGACCAAATCATAGAGCATGGTAGGGTGAGGAATCTGAGGAGAGGAGACACAGAAATAAGAAGCCACCTCTGCCTTCACTCACTCAGTTGGGAAGGCAGATAAGACAGACTGAACTCCCTGTGGGCCACAGAGAAAACACACCTAACATTTAATTTAGGATTACAAAATCTGGTTGAGTCTGAGATTTTATTAATGAAGGGCCACAGGATGATAGATATACCTGGTTAAGAGCACACATCACAGCGTACAAGGACCTGGGTTCAAGCCTCTGTTTCTCCATGTGCAAAAAGAACGCTTCCCAAGAGGTGAAGCAGGGTAGTAGGTGCCTCTCTTTCTTTCTCCCCCTCTATCTTTCCTTTCCCTCTTGATTTCTTTCTGTCTCTATCAAATAAATAATAATAACTATTTAAAAAATAATAATAATCCTGTGGCCAAAAGGACAAGAGGTAGGCGGTGTGAACCTGACTACACTACTACCAAAGGAGGACATTTTGATGCACTAATTACAGACAGAGATTCACAAGAAATGTTTAGTAAGAAGAATGAGTAAAGCTTCATGAGTTAGAGGACAGGAGAGACAACATTGTCATGTGGAAGACCTTTTGTCTCAGAGATACCTTAGCAAACACCATCAGAAGACACTTTTCCAGCCTTTAGGTTCATGACTAGTCAGCAATTTGTTTGGCTTTATATATTAACTCTTTTTTTAAGCCACCAGGTTCCAGATGCTACCATGATGCCAACCTGACTTCCCTGGGCAGATGACCCCACCGACGTGGGTTCCCCAGAGCTTCCCCAGAGCCCCGCCCCACTAGGGAAAGATAGAGACAGGCTGGGGGGTGTGGATCCACCTGCCAATGCCCATGTTCAGTGGGGAAGCAATTACAGAAGCCAGACCTTCCACCTTCTGCATCCCCTAATGATCCTGGGTCCATACTCCCAGAGGGTTAAAGAATAGGAAAGCTATCAAGGGAGGGGATGGGATACAGAGTTCTGGTGGTGGGAGTTGTGTGGAGTTGTACCCCTCTTGTCCTATGTTTTTGTCAGTGTTTCCTTTTTATAGATAAAAATTTTTTTTAAAAAAAGACACTTTTACAATGCAGGAATGTGAAGGGGAGGTTATAAGTGGTAGAACAGGAAATTTGAAGCCCATGGATATTTTTTTTTCTTAAGCATGCACTTAAATTTCTGCTTAATTCTCCTTACCGTATGTTCTCAACTTTCAGTTTTGTCACAAGAAAGTTTTTAATTGCTATACTCCTTTCAGTACAGCTTTTGTGTAAATAAATATTACCTCAAGAGAAACACTTTTTTTGCAGATCTGTTAATTAGAAGTTCACAGTCTTTGCAGTCAGGAATCAGCGGGGTGTGTGTGTGTGTGTGTGTGTGTGTGTGTGTGTGTGTGTGTGTGTGTGTGTGTGTGTAGATTCACATATACCTATGTTCTTTATATCTGATTCATGCACATAGACACACGCAGCAGAGTCTCAGCTTTACATTGCATGGATGTTGATAGGAAAGAAAAATCAGTCCCTGGCAGGCCCTTTGTCTCTGTGGAGTTTGCCAGTCTCCCCACGGCTATATGGACTTTCTGCAGGCACTCTGGCTTCCTCCCACACTCCAGAGATGTGTTCACTGACTTGCAGTGTCTAAATTACCCCAGGCTGGATGCGTGGGTGTGGGGGAAAGAGGAGAGAGAGACAGAGAGAGAGCCAGAGAGAGAGAGTTCCAGATAGAAAGGTGCCCTGCAGGGTCGGTCTCCATCACTCACCCTGAGCCACTGAGAAAGGCTCCAGGCAGCTGAGACCCTGAACTGGCTAAGGGGGCTGGGAAATGAAGCAATAAGGGATAGTTTGATATTACCTGTGCTTGAGGCCTTTATTTAAAAGTTTGGTGATGCTCTGTAACCAGAGACATGCCACAGGACATTAACCCTTGGTTTGATCGCCTAGTCTATGGTAAAGTTGGCTTTATTGGATGTCATTTCCTCTAAATTAAGTTATGGATGACACTGAATGAGAACTCACCATATTTTCATTGTACTTGAGTGTATTTGATCACATTTTATATTTATATATACATATGTGGCATGTTTATTAGCTACAGTAGAATCAAATGCTAACAAAAAGAGAGTATGGGAAGTCAGGCGGTAGCACAGCGGGTTAAGAACATGTGGCACAAAGCGCAAGGACCGGCATAAGGATCCCAGTTCAAGCCCCCGGCTCCCCACCTGCAGAGGAGTCACTTCACAGGCAGTGAAGCAGGTCTGCAGGTATCTTTCTCTCCCCCTCTCTGTCTTCCCCTCCTCTCTCCATTTCTTTCTGTCCCATCCAACAATGATGACATCAAATAACAACAACAATAATAACTACAACAATAAAACAACAAGGGCAACAAAAGGGAATAAATAAGTAAATATTTTAAAAGAGACTATGAATAGTGACTTCTGTCTTGAGACAATGAGAAGCATAATGAACTCTGAGTAATGCTTTTATCATCATGAGTATGGAAAATTAGATAACTTGGATGATTCCTGTGATCAGAACAACTAAACTATTGGGTACTGTTAAAAGTTGAAAGGTTAAAATGTTTAAATACCTCTAAGGACTCTGCAAATAAAAAGAAAGCAGACACATTTGGTTAGAAGAGAATGTTGAAATCAGCTCTTATTAGAATGGCCTATGCCAAGTCCTGAAGCCTTTGTGTTCCTAGACTTTTTTTTTCTGTAGTTTCACCACTTTGGACCAACATTTTATTTTATTTTATTTTATTTTCACCAGAACACAGCTTAGCTCTGGCTCATGGTGGTGCTGAGGATTGACCCTAGGACCTTGGAGCCTCAGGCATGAAAGTCTTTTTCATACCATTAGACTGCCTCCCCAGCCCCTTATGTTCCATTTAAATGACAGCAAATGGTGTGAGGTATGAGGCAGGATGGGGAGGCCAGGACCCATCTAAAGAAATATATAAGAGAAAGAGGAATTTACTGTGTGAACCTGGAGCATCCAAAGCCTGTGTCCATAATGAAAATAAATAATGGTCTACATGTGCAGAGCCTGATTCTAAGCACAGGCTGGCAGGGGCAAATACAACTAGAAGCAACCTACATGCCCGCTGACAGATAACTGGATAAACAAGTTATGGGATAGGCAAGAGTGGAGGCAATATGCTTCCTGACCTCCAAGCATACTGGAGAGCCACTATAATCAAAATGGCCTAGTACTGGAACCAAATAGACACACAGACCTGTAGAACAGAACTGTGAGCCCAGGAACCACCCCCCACATCTATGGTCAACTACCTTTTGACAAGGAAGTTCAAAACATCCAATGGAGAAAGGAAAACCTATTCAGCAAGTGATGTTGGGGAAAACTGGGTTGAAACATGCAGAAGAATGAAACTGAACCACCACATTTCATCACATACGAAAGTATATGGATCCAAGATTTAGAAGTTAGAGCAGATTCTCAGACTAAATACTTAGAGGGAAAACATGGGTAGAACTCTATTCCATATAAGTTTTGAATTTTTATTGTGGTTCCATGTCTGCAGGGCTCCACCATCATTGGCAACCTTTGTTTTGTTTTGTTTTATTTTCCCTTTTTTTCAGAAAGGGGGTGAAAGTAAGGAGATACCATAGCACTGCTTCACCACATATGAAGTCTCCCCTCCGGGTGGTGCCCACACGAAGTGCCTGTTGGACTTGAAGCCAAGCCCTCACACATGGCAGACTATGCACTCAACATGGTGAGCCATCTCTCGGTGCCTACTGCCACTCCATTGGATTTTATTTAATTTGCTACCAGGCTTAACCTTGGCCTCGGTGCCTTTACTCCACTGTCTCTTCCCTGTGGCCTTTTTGTTTTTTTCTTTTTTTCTTCTTCCTTTTTCTTTTTTGACAGAGGGTGAAAGACATAAACAGAGAGAAGGAAAGAGAGACAGAAAGGAGTGACACCACAGCTACACTACTGCACTGCTCATGAAGCGTCCCTGCTGGGTGGTGCCTTGAACTTGTTCCCACACCCTACTAAAGTGTGTGCTCTACAGGTTATCTCCCTTTTACCAGGTCACCAACTACTGCCAACTGCGATAAGAGACATGAACATACGCTTTGTTAAAAAAGTCTAAGGGGGTCGTCCGGGAGGTGGCGCAGTGGCTAAGGCACTGGACTCTCAAGCATGAGGCCCTGAGTTCGATCCCTGGCAACACATGTACCACAGTGATGGCTGGTTCTTTCTCTCCTCCTATCTTTCTCATGAATAAATAAATTCTTATTTTAAAAAAGTCTAAGGGGAAGATTCATCTGGGACAACCTGTGTTAGGCACTGCCTCCAGCAAAGCAACAGGGGGGAGGGGGAGGGAGGGGAAGGAAGGGGTTCCCAGCTGTGACCATGAGCCCATGAACTCAGACTGATGGACGAGGAGGCTACACAGGCTCCTGTGCTAAACGTGAATAGATATGGGCCCTGGGTCAGATGGATGAGGTAAACAGTTCATTGCATTCATGTACTTTCTTCAAGTTTGGGAGCTACTCTCTGCCCTACTCCAACTTTTAGCCATATTCTCAACTCTTGACTGCATCTTCCCAGACAATGTTTTAGTTTCTTCAGTTTGTTTCTTTTGTTTCTTTAGTTGTCAGCTATCGAACTCAAACAGAAATTATTTAAGTCATGGGCCCCTAGGGACATACCTAAAATAGACTTCCTAGCTCCTCTCCATCTAAGATCCCTATTCTTACCTGCTCTATTCTACTTCCTAGTTCCTGTTTTATTGTTCAATTTTATTGTTTTGTCTTGCTTTGTATCTTGCCACCTTTCAGCCGAAGTTGCAGATGCTAATATGATTTCATGTTTTTCTTATGGTAGTTGGATTTATAAAGTAGGCATAGTGAGAGATGAACAACAATAACCAATCAGAACAAAGGATAATTAGAACAACTTATGTGAATGTGGCCTTTCTTTCTCAAAGTCTCTTTTCAGAGATACTATTTTCAGATTGTAGTTAACTGTGGATAACAGAAACTGGGCTAAGTAAAACCCAGGGTCAGAGAATATTACTGAATAGGGAAATTATAAATTAAAGACATCAGAAAAGGCAGGAGGTCATGGAGAAATATGTGAGAGGCTGTTGTGAACTGTAATCAGGCTGCAAGGATTCCTGAGCCCAGGAGAGATCCGGGGGCCTTTTAAGTTTCTGGTAGTTGATCATTTCTCTCCAGGAGGAATTCACAGATTGGTCAGATCAGATCCATAATCTTGTCCTTGGCTTTCATGAGTCATGAACATTTCATTTATTAAAAAAAAAAAAAAAAAAAAAAAATCATGTCTGCTGACTCAGGCAGCCTCTTCCCAGCCTCAGGATTCGAGAGAAGCCGAATAAACAGCCCTGGGTTTACTCACTGGGGTGGAAGCTGAGCCAAAGTGGGTCAGATATTTATGCACAGCCTTGATTTTGTTTTTCACCAGAATTTACAGAAACTGGAATATCTGACAGTGGAGGACTG
This sequence comes from Erinaceus europaeus, assembly GCF_950295315.1. Classification (NCBI taxonomy): domain Eukaryota; kingdom Metazoa; phylum Chordata; class Mammalia; order Eulipotyphla; family Erinaceidae; genus Erinaceus; species Erinaceus europaeus. The sequence continues at coordinate 11,805,995 of NC_080182.1, read as the reverse complement.
CTCTACCTACGAACTAGTAAGATAAGCCAGAATGTTGGGCAGGTGCAGTATGTCATCCCCACCCCCAGGCTGCAGCTGAGCAAACCTTGACAGTGGCTTTTTCCCTCACCTCCCTTTGCTTCTCCTTTGGGTAGACGTCCACCCTTCTTCCAGCCTCCAACAGCAGCACATCATGGTTGCCAAGGTTACAGCTTATTTTATGTGACTCTTTATCTTCCTTATTTAGGAAAAAAAATAAAAATAAAAAGCCCTAATTTCATCAACCACATGTTTGCAAGCCTTCTCTGGAGTTGGATGCTGCATCTGTTATGGTGATTCTTATTATCCAGGAATGTCACTTCCTGACCTGATGGACACATGCAGAGAGTGTAACTGTGTTCTCTTGTGACTTAATTACATTTCCAAGAAGTAGTTAAGACAAACAGACCTGGTTAATGGCTAAGCGTTGACCCCAATATAAATTGGAGCTCTGTCAGCTGAGAAGGACTGAAAACCAAGGGGGCCAGTACCTCCTGAACACAGCCCTGCCATGGTGTCTTGAGGGATCTAGCCCAATTCTCTGTTTGTATGCTCACCCACAGTCTCTAGAAAGGGCAGCAGCTCCTCTGACTCATGGGAAATTTCCAAGTGGCATGGTGACCAATTCAAGGCAAAGAATGGAGCTAGCAATCCCCAAGGGGGGATCCCAGTTGAGAAAACAACAAGAGTCTAGTCAATGTCAGACTTTACAATGAATGGGATGAATCTGACAGTGCAAAGTGAGAGGGCATCCACTCAGAAGCACAGGAACACATGTTAGACAAAAGTATGGCACTTGGAAGTCCAGCGGTAGCGCAGCAGGTTAAGCGCATGTGGCGCAAAGCGCAAGGACCGGCATTAAGTATCCTGGTTCAAGCCCCTGGCTCCCCACCTGCGGGGAAGTCACTTCACAGGTGGTGAAGCAGGTCTGCAGGTGTCTATCTTTCTTTCCCCCTCTCTGTCTTCCCTTCCTCTCTCCATTTCTCTCTGTCCTATCTAACAACGATGACATCAATAACAACAATAATAACTACAGCAACAATAAAAAACAACAAGGGCAACAAAAGGGAAAATAAATATATTTTTTAAAAAAGAAAAGTATGGCATCAATTTGGAGCTGTGAGGGCCAAGAAACTGAGTGATCAAGAAGGAAGTAATAGCCCTGCCACATGCCTTGTTGGGAACTGCACCTGGGCCAGCCCAGGACATAGAATTCCTGGAACTTTTAATGAGTTTAAGAACATTTTCCAGAGAGCAAGAGGGAAGGAGCTTCGCTCCCAACAAAGTACACAAATGGTCCTGGCCCACTAAAGAAAGCATCGTTTTTCTTAATGGTTTAATGGGCCTTGGTAAACAGTAGGTGAGTCCCGACTTAGATGGGAAAACCTGAGTTGGCAGAATACAGCCTTGCAGGGCTGATAAAGCAGGGTGGGGAGCTGCCTTAAAGCTCTTAGCCCCGGGGGCCGGGCAGTGGCCCACGAGAACTGGCTCAAGTAGCCCAGTTCAAGCCCCCGGCTCCCCACCTGCAGGGAAGTCGCTTCACAAGCAGTGAAGCAGATCTGCAGGTGTCTTATCTTTCTCTCCCCCTCTCTGTCTTTCCCTCCTATCTTGGTTTCTCTCTGTCCTAACCGAGAACAACAATAATAACAACAACAATAACAATGGGGAAAAATGGTGATAACCCTGGAGGGAATTAAAAAAAAAAAAAAAAAAGCTCTTGCCCCCTTATGAACCTAAGAGCTCTGTGGACTTTTCTACTGTAATCAACTTAAAGAAAGGATTCATTTACTGAAGGAAAGTAATTTTTCTGAAAGTAAGGAGTTAGCAGGAATAATGTGTAAATGGTACAATGACAAGACACTGTGTGAATATATAAAAATGTATCTTCAAGCTACACAGTGAGGGTGGCTGATGGCTCTGCACAGAGATAGGGTTATGGGAGAGAAATCAGAAAAGAAGAGCCCAGGTCCATGGCCAGGCTTCTGCCCTCATTGGAGACTATTCTGGGCCTTGGTTCACACATTTGTGAAATGCTGAAATAATAATAATATCAACCAACATTTACTGGGAGATTCTTCTTTATACCTTATGTCCCAAGCACTCAATATGGGTTATTTCTCTTAACTGCCACAATGATCTTGTGATGCAGGAGGGGGGAAAGAAATCTGACAATGACAATGACAATGACAATGCTGGACATCCTAACAAGGCAGAATAAGCCAGAACTGAAAAAGAAGGCTGGCTCATGCTTCAGATGAGACTACTTGCCACAGCATATGGTTTTGCAGAGACTTACAGTTCCTCTTCCATGTTGAGAGATAATGTTGCTGGCTCATGTCTCAGCCCCAGAGTTATCAGATTATTTCTCGATACTGAGACCTGAGGCAAAGAGTACAGAACACTCAGATCCCCCAGTTGAGAACTCCTATGACCAAGAGCCCTGGGGACTGGAAGGGCACCACTGTACCTGGGGTAAAGGGCCTGCCCTCCACTGTTCCAGGAGCTCATGGCTCACTTGAAAAAGGGAGTGCTAGAAAATGAACCTAGAGAGTCTGACATCCCCCAGACTGATGAGGACAAAATAAAGACCCTCTTGTTCCAGGAGCCAAAGTAGGACCCTAAAACACAATCTCTTCATCTGTAAGTTCACAATAACCCTTATCTCACTAGGAGCTTGTAAGAATCAAGGCAAGGGAGTTGGATAACACACTCTATCTACCACCTGAAGAAGACAGGTCATGAAATTGGTGCAACTCAGAATGTTCCTACTGATGACCACAGTAGAGGATGCAGAGGTCACATAGGCTCCTATGCTAGATATGGGCCCCAGATCAGATCAGATCGATGGGGTTTACAGTCAACAATATTCATACACTTTTTCCTTATTTGGGAGCTACTTTCTTTCCTTATCTGGCTTTCTAGCCCTTTTTCCACCCATGGCATCATCTCCCCAGGCAATAACTTCGGTCCACCTGCATATCAGATGACAGGCTCCGGCAAAAACTAATTAAGTCATAGGCCCTTTGGAATATACCTAAAATAGACCTTCTAGCTATTTCCTAAACAGAGACCCCAAATCTTCATCTGCAATATTCCAGCCTTTAGGTTCCTGATTAATCAACAATTTGTTCGGCTTTATATCTTAACTCTTTTTCAGCCTCCAGGTTGCAGATGCTATCATAATGCCAACCTGATTTCCCTGGGCAAACAACCCCACCAATGTGTCCTGGAGCCCCACGTCCCCAGAGCTCTGCCCCACTAGGGAAAGAGAGAGACAGGCTGGGAGTATAGATCGACCTGTCAACGCCCATGTTCAGCGGGGAAGCAATTACAGAAGCCAGACCTTTCACCTTCTGATGCCATAATGACCCTGGGTCCATACTCCCACTCCCACAGGGTTAAAGAATAAGAAAGCTATCAGGGAAGGGAATGGGATATGGAACTCTGTTGGTAGGAATTGTACCCCTCTTATCCTATGGTTTTTGTCAGTGTTTCCAATTTATAAATAAATAAATTTTTTAAAAAATTAAAAAAAGAAGAAGCAAGACAAGAAACCTTTAGATTTCAAAGGATTCTCTAAGTTTCCATTTGGTCCTTTGAACATCAGTACAGAGCTGTGATTTCATGAAAGAACTCTCTTTCTCTCTCTCTCTCTCTCTCTCTCTCTCTCTCTTTAAGCTCCTTAAACTGATTTGTGCTGCCACCCATCATCTATCAGGAAGCTAGAAACAGAAATTATGTTCAAATAAACTTCCCGATCACAACTCCTTTAGTTCTGTGTGCTTTTCCAAATGTTCTTTTTCAAAATGGGCTTCTGATGAAGATAATGATTAGTTCATTGATTTGTTCCCTGGAGAAAGGGGTAAAATGAAATCCTGCTCATCAGATTTCTAATTTTTGTTATTCTGACTGAATTGGGTAGGTTTCTACATCACCTCCCTTCTCCAAACTTCCTCCCCCCCCCCACCCCGTCTCTCTTCTCCCCCACCCCGTGGTCCCCTTCCCCATCTGCCAGGCCAACAAGAAGACTCTCACAGCAAGACTGCTCCAAGACTATAGGCCAGAGGAGCTCTCTCAGCATGTTGGGATTGCCAGGCTTGTGTTCCACCAGAGGAAAACCAGAATTAAAGATACAAAAGAATGTGGCCGGGTGGTAGTGCACCGCATTAGGCATAATATGAAGCATATGGACCTGGGCAAGGATCCCAGTTCAAGCCCCTGCTTCCCCACTGGCAGGGGGCAGGGGATCACTTCACAAGCGGTGAAGCAGGTCTGCAGGTGGGTGTCTATCTTTCCCTCTCCCTTTCTGTCTTCCCCCTCCCCTCTCAATCTCTCTCAGTACAATCCAAAAAAAAAAAAAAAAAAAGGCTGCCAGGAGCAGTGGATTTGTAGTGCAGGCACCCAGTCGCAGTGATAACCCTGGAGGCAAAAAGAAAAGGTGTAAAAGAACTTACTCAGGCTAGTAATCGGACGCAAACACACTTTGTCACTCTGTCTCCCTCACCCCATCCTCTGTCTATGTGAGTGAAGGTAGGGACAGAACAAGCAGCAGAAAGACTCACTGCCTGAGCAAGAGAGGGAGCATATTGAGAACAGCAGGCATTAGACAAGGAGTCACTGCGCTATGGGACAAGCCCATGCAATCCCGGGGAGACCTGAGTGCAGTCCTGACACCCCTATAATATCTGGATGTGACATGGCTAGAAGAGGTCTTGCTCAGATTTGACCTATGCAGGAATTAATAATGTTACATGGTATTTCCAGCTGTGGGGCCACTTCCCTCACTGTGGTCAAGGATGAATGCGGTTCCCAGCATTTCTGGACTGACTACCACTTTCATTCTCACACCTGCCCAAAGTTCTCTCTCCCTGTGCTGTCACCAAGATTCTTTACAACAAAAGAGAATTTTACCTGAAACTTGGGAGTATTGCAGTACCTTAGAACAATCTTGCTGAGAATTTTAATATTTTTGTTTGTTTGTTTGTTTTATAGATTTTTTTTTTTTTTACCAGAGCACTGCTCAGCTCTGGCTTACAGCAGTGTGGAGGATTGAACCTGGGACTTGAGAGTCTCAGGCATGAGAGTCTCTTTGCATAACCATTTTGCTATACCCCACCCTGAATTTTATAGAAGAGCTACACACAGAAAATATTTTAGGGCTGGGGGAAAGTCCTAGATTCAACCCCCAGCACCACCATAAACCAGAGTTGAGCAGTGCTCTGGAGAATGAAGAAAAAAAAAAAAACATTTTATAAGTGACAAATGAGATCTAAAAACTTGTTTATGAACTTTCCAGTTTACTAATTTCTACAGGTGTATTTGTTATTTCATAGTTACTGTGTAACAAATGATTTTATAGATGAGAAGACATACATTTAGATGAGGAGTGATTTCTTCAAGGTCACACAACTAATTAGTGGCAAAATCAAAGAATGATCTCAACACCTGCTCACTCCAGCTGTGCTTCCTAACTACCGGGGAACTGGTGGATCCTAAAGGAATAAGGACGCCTTCTGCACCCCATAAAGAATCCTGGTCCACACCCCTAGAGGAGGAGAAATATGAGGGGAAGATGACCAGAGGGCTCTGAGCTCCAATTTTATCAGGACCTGGAGAGAGAAAAGGAAAAAGGGAGGACATTTGGATGGAGTGATAGGTTTAGGTGTGACTTAGAAAGCAAGAGAAGACAGGACCATGGAAAAAATGGGTAAATATGTATAAATATAGATAACCACAGAAATAATAGTCAGCCCATATCTGTGACCTTGGGAGAACAACTGCAGTTTTCAATGGAGGGAGTAAGGTCACAGAACTCTGATGGTGGGAACAGGGTGAAATTATACCCCTGTTGTCTCATAATTGTATAGTTCAATATTAAATCACGAAAAAATTTTAAAGGAATAATGGCATTTAGAAATACAACAATATGGTGGTTAAAAAAAAAAAAAGCCACCTCAACATGCTTCACTTCAGACTGTGTCCAGAGACTACACGTGTGAAATGACAACCCTTCAGCTTCATTACTCAGGTGAGACCTTTCCTTTCATAGTATACTCTAATTCCATCTCAGGTGGTTCACTTTCTAGCAAAGTACCAAAACCTAGATATACACCAGTTTCTGTGAGAGAGAGCATATGTTCACACGTATCCGTAAACTACTGCAAAATATATACCTGAAAGCAGAAGTACACTAGAGTTTGCAGTGAGTATCCCCCTAACACTTCCTCTCCACTATTTCAAGCTTTGGGCCCATGATTGCTCAACAACTTGTTTGGCTTCGTATGTTAACTCTCTTTTCAGTCACCAGGTTCCAGATGTCATCAGGATGCCGGCCAGGCTTCCCTGGACTGAAGACCCCACCAATGTGTCCTGGAGCTCAGCTTCCCCAGAGACCCACCCTACTAGGGAAAGAGAGAGGCAGACTGGGAGTATGGACCGACCAGTCAACGCCCATGTTCAGCGGGGAAGCAATTACAGAAGCCAGACCTTCTACCTTCTGCAACCCACAATGACCCTGGGTCCATGCTCCCAGAGGGATAGAGAATGGGAAAGCTATCAGGGGAGGGGGTGGGATATGGAGAATGGGTGGTGGGAATTGTGTGGAATTGTACCCCTCCTACCCTATGGTTTTGTTAATTAATACTTTCTTAAATAAAAAAAAAACCTCATTAAAAAAAAAAAAGCAATGGCTGGGCCTGAGCAGTGGCGCACCCAGTTGAGCATATACATTCTAGGTTCAAGCCCCAACTCCATCTGCAAGGGCAAAGCGTCACGAGCAGCAAGACAAGGACTGCAGGTGTCTCTCTGTCTCCATCCTTCTCTGTCTACCCCTCTCCTCTCAATTTCACTCTGTCCTATCAAATAAAGACAAAGAAATGGAAAAAAAATAGCCACTGGGAGCAGTGGATTTCTGTAGGCACCAAGTCCCAGCAATGCCCCTGCAAAATAATAAGAAGAAAACAATGACTACATCTTCCTCAGGATTAGTCAGAAGGGAAAGAGGAAAGGAGCTTCCGTGCCCCTTCCCTTAAGTGTGGGAAAACTTGTAACTATTTCAATCAAGAAAGAAAAATAAAAGTCACACTAGGTCAGAAACAGGCCAGCCTGGCTCCCTCTGCCTACTTCTCTGGCGATACTCACCCCACAGGAAAGCCAGCCTCAGTATAATACCACCAATGCCCTGCGACTAGTATGAGAGAGAGGCCGCATGTGGGCTCCCAGCTGACAACCAGCATCAGTTGCCAACAATGTGATGAGCAGCCCTGGTGTCCAACCATTTGGACACTTAGAAGATTTCCACTTTATGTCAAGCCCCTGCCTATCCACCTTCCCAGCTGAGGCCCCAGACATGGAGCCTGACTGCTGCCTATCTGAATTCCTGGCTTACACAATTTTTCAGTACAACAGAATGGGGTTAAGCCAGTAATCAATTTAGGGATGGCCCATTCCACAATAGCAACTGGAACAGACATACACAAGTTCTACATGTGTCCATTGGCATTTAAGTCATACATTCCACATGACTTTCTCATGTGATAAACTTCCCAATAGCTTTTCAAAATTCCCTTAACAAGCAACAGGAAGGTGCCTTTTGGGAGATGGTTCTTGGAGGAGGTCCCCTCCTTCCCCCTCATTCACACTCTTCACACCTATCAGGATGCTTTCTGAAAAGAAGTGGACAGGTTAGGATTGCAACTCCAGTGTTATATTTAATTTCTCTGAACTTTGGTTCTTCCTCTTAAAATGAGAAAGAGGCAGTAATTCTCACTTTAGGAATCTGTTGAAGGATCTAGGAGAGAGAAGGTATAAACCTGCTCTGGGAACTCCAGCACATTCTAAGGCTGATGATTAGGACCACCAGCAGTAAATACACCCCCATACCCCCACCCCACATCACAGTCCCTCCTCTTGCCTTGATGCCCGCTAGATCTAGCCTGTGCAAATAACTGTGGAAATGAAATTTCCCAGCCCAAGCCATTAGCCCCACAGAGTCTCATGCAGCTGACATCTTTCCCCTCTACTTTGCACCTTTCCAATAAAAGCATTGCCTCTTCTGATTACAGGAGAATTCTCCCCTCTAATTGACTTTCAAGCATTAAAGTTTTACTGAGATGATCTCAGAGGCTCCCTGGGGAAAGGAGAAGTGCCTAGCACTGCTGCCCTTAGGGCCTTGGTGCAAGCGAGGAATTCTAAACCTGCTCTGAATTTTGGCTGAGTACAATAAAAAGCAGCTCGATGCAAGCGAAGGCTCAATTTCCCTCTCTCCTTATTCATTGGAGGGGAAGAGAGCAGGATCCCCTGTTCCCCACTGCATCCCACTGACCTCTGCTAGAGCACCACCCAAGACAGAGAAACATTGCACCTGCACACCAGCCACTGTTCAAGCGATGTCTCTGCAGAGGCACAGAGAAGTAAGAGGCATGGAGCCTGTCCTGATAGTTCAGCTGTATGTGGGCACATGGGACAGACAGATGCTGAACCAGTACAAGGCAATAATTACATGTCAAACAAGAGGGGTAAAGAATAGGGAAGCCTCCAGTGGAGGGGATGGAATATGGAACTCTGGTAGCAGAAATTATATGGGACTGTACCCCTCTTATCCCACAATCTTGTTATCTTGTTGACCATTATTAAATTACTAATAAAAAAAATGGCTTTGGTCCAGGAGGTGGCGCAGTGGACTCTCTCAAGCATGAAGTCCTGAGTTCGATCCCCCACAGCACATGTGCCAGAGTTATGTCTGGTTCTTTCTCTCTCCTCCTGTCTTTCTCATAAATAAATAAAATGTTTTTAAAAAATTGGCACTGGAAAAAGTAAGTAAATTGGAGAAAGGTAGGAATTTGGGATAATTGGGAAAGGTTCCCTAGTAAAAAGGGAAAAAAAAAACTTTGAAAATAATAACAATAGTAAACACTTAACTACAACCTGTTTTGTGTCAGTTTCTTCCCCCAAATCTTTTACTGCATCTCAAAACAACCCTTGGAGTGGTGGGAAAGCGAAAGCAGGAGATGGCTGTGTAACACGATTAGTAACTTAAATGGCAGAGGTGGGCTGAGGAGCCTAAAAGTCTGATTTGGGTGTGGGTTCACGACACTGGGCTGCGCTAGTGGAAGGGAGACAGAGAAGGGCTTGCAAGCCAGAGATGTGCAGCTGCAAAGGCACTGCTCTCCACTCAGTGCCAGGCTCAACTTCCCTCTGTCTTCAGGGGAGAGAGTGAAGTCATGCAGACATTTTTATAAGTTAAGGAAATCTTAGAATGAGCAACAACCACAAAAACACACCGTCAGTGATCACATCTTAGAAATGTATATGAAGGGGATGGAGTTAAGGAGTTCTTAGCTTTTGTTTTATAGTCCCCAAATATTAGGGAAAAAAATTTTTTACCATGAATTATTTTCATAATTTGGTATTGTCCTGTATAAAATGAACAAAGGAAGTCTCTCCTTCTGAGCCCCCACCATTGCAGACCAAACTGAAAGCAGTTGTGGGACACAGGAGCATGTGGGGAAGATGACACTCCATGTCCCATCCCAGCGGGAGTTGGGGACATGCTCTCCATCAGTCACAGCCTATTCTTCAAGCCCTCTTCTCATCGCCCTTCCTAGCTCCACCAAGAGAGTTGCAGACTGTGTTTTACAACTTTAAATATGTATTGAGGGGGCCCCAGGAAGTGGTGTAGTGGACGAGGTGATGAACTCTCAAGCATGACGTCCATAATTCAATTCCCAGTATTCCGTGTTCCAGAATGATATTTTGGTTCTTTCTCTCTTCCTTTCTCTCGTTAAGACATAAGTATCTTAACCTTTTTAAAAACAGTATAATTCAGAACTTGACAAAAATCAACATACTCCATGTAAAAAAAAAAAATCTGGTTTCTTGTGTGTTCCTGGAGGTGGTGCAGTGGATAAAGCACTGGATTCTCAAGCATGAGGTCCTGAGTTCAGTCCCCAGCAGCGCATGCACCAGAGTGATGTCTGGTTATTTTTCTCTCTCCTCCTATCTTTCTTATTAATAGATAAATAAAATATTTTTTAATCTGGTTTATTTGTTTTGATAAAACGAGAGACTCTGGTCCCTCTGGGAACGTTGTGCGTTCTCACTGCACAACGCGGCACGAGGGAAGGCTGCTACACCCTTCAGCAGATAGGACAGGAGCTATGCCTGTGTGCTTCTCTCCCTTCCCTGTCTGCCCACAATGAAGGGAAATGATATCACATCTACCCTCCTCTTCCTGACAGCCAGCATGCTAACTCAGTTACATCGCCCACTCTGTCCTGGTGCTGAATTGGTTGGTCTGTGGTTTAGACTACAAATAATTTTCAGTTGTTTCACAATTCTGTTTTCCCCAAGATCCTTTGGAGCAGGAACAGTGTCAGCACATCCTTTGCATTGCACACATCCTCGATCATTGAAGCTTTTCATTGAGGGCCTGATAAATTGACCTGTCATGGTTTAGACCTAAGTTTCAATTTATCCACGTCTGGCTGTGGCCAAAGTATCTTTGTAGCTAAATGCTCAGCCCTCCCCAAGAAGGATCTATGCTTTTATGCCTCAGAACATTGATAGACTGCAGACTGCTCTCCTCAGGCCTATTGCTTTACTAAATATAACAGCTGGCGTCTCTTATCTGCCTGCACAGGCAACCTGCGTCCCCCTTCCAGCTGATCTATCTTCCACCAGTGGACAGTCAACTTCCTACTACAGCTCTCCCCTGCTCATGCATATTATACGAATGACTTACACATCAACAAAAGGAGGAATCCCTCTGCCATCGACCTGATTCATTTTGAGCAGTAAAAAAAAAAAAAAAAAAACACTTTACAGCATCATGCTGTGCTAAAATTCTCTTTTTTGCTTTCTTTGTCACAGGGTGACCAACTGCAGCTCAGTGCCTACACGATGACTTAATCACTCAAGGTGGCCATTTTTTTCCCTTTTATTTTGGATAGAGGTAAGAGACCAAGAGGTATACAGAACAAGATGGAGAAGGAGAGAGACAAGAAAAGATAGAAAGAAAGGCATCTTTCCTTGCAGCACTGCCCCACCACATATCAAGTTTCCCCGCGTTTCCCCGCTACAAGTGGGGACATGGATCCTTGCACACGGTAACAATGTCTCTCCCTGGCCTCAACTCTTTCACACCTTCAAACTTACTTAGTCATGAGAGCATTCTCATGAAGTGACATTGTAGACTAAATAGCTTATAAAACACAACGCAGTCTAGATGGGACCTGAATCCATTCACAGCTTTTTCTTCCTTTTCTTTTTTTTTAAAAAATATTTATTTATTTATTCCCTTTTGTTGCCCTTGTTGTTTTATTGTTGAAGTTATTATTAGATAGGACAGAGAGAAATGGAGAGAGAAGGGGAAGACAGAGAGGGGGAGAGAAAGATAGACACCTGCAGACCTGCTTCACCGCCTGTGAAGCGACTCCCCTGCAGGTGGGGAGCTAGGGCCTCAAACCAGGGTCCTTCCGCCGATCCTTGCACTTTGCACCACCTGCACTTAACCCACTGCGCTACCACCCGACTCCCTTTTTCTTCCTTTTCAAAGGTAAGCTAGAGTTTGGCTGATTCTCTGGAGCAGTGGCAAATGATGCACTGGGTCCACTCAGCCCCCAAAAGGGAACATCTGATTCTCCTGAGGTACCTGATGGCCTCCAGTCACCTGTGACTATGGTTGTTCTTGAAAACAATCTGCCTGGAACTCTCTGGAATGGCCATCAGAGTAGAAAGAGCTTTTCTGAAAGGTTGTGGGGTCAAAGGAACCCTCCTGCATTACTGGTGGGAATGTAAATTGGTCCAACTCCTGTAGAGAGCAGTCTGAGAACTCTCAGAAGGCTAGAAATGGACCTACCCTATGATCCTGCAATTCCTCTCCTGGGGATATACTCTAAGGACCTCAACACACCCATGCAAAAAGCACACTTTGTAGTAGCCAAAACCTGGAAGCAACCCAGGTGTCCAACAACAGATGAGTGGCTGAGCAAGCTGTGGTATATATACACAATAGAATACTACTCAGCTATTTAAAATGGTGACTCCGGGAGTCGGGCTGTAGTGCAGCGGGCTAAGTGCAGGTGCCGCAAAGCACAAGGACCGGCATAAGGATCCCAGTTCGAACCCCAGCTCCCCACCTGCAGGGGATTCGCTTCACAGGCGGTGAAGCAGGTCTGCAGGTGTCTATCTTTCTCTCCTCCTCTCTGTCTTCCCCTCCCTCTCTCCATTTCTCTCTGTCCTATCCAACAACGACAACAACAATAATAACTACAACAATAAAACAACAAGAGCAACAAAAGGGAATAAATAAAATAAATTTTAAAAAATAAATAAATAAAAAGAAAAAAGAAAGAAAGAAAAGTAATTTATTTTTAAAAAATGGTGACTCCACCGTTTTCAGCCAATCTTGGATGGACCTTGAAAAATTCATGTTAAGTGAAATAAGTCAGAAACAGAAGGATGAATATGGGACAATCTCACTCTCGGCAGAAGTTGAAAAACAAGATCAGAAGAAAAAACACAAGTAGAACCTGAACTTGAATTGGTGTACTGCATCAAAGTAAAAGACTCTGGGATGGGGGGGGGGGGGGAATAATACAGCTCCAAGAAGGATGACAGAGGACCCAGTGGGGGTTGTATTACTATATGGAAAACTGAGAAATATTATGCATGTACAAACTATTGTATTTACTGTCGAATATAAAACATTAACTCCCCAATAAAGAAATTTTAAAAAATGATACTTGCATTACATTACATTACATTACATCATTACATTGATACTTGCTCTTTCTTGCTCAACTTGGAAATCTGAAGCCGCCATATGAACAAGATCAAGTTAGTCTCCCAGAGATAAAAGGTCATATGGAGGGCCTGGCAGTGGTGCACCTGGTTCAGCATACACATTATCATGTATAAGGACCCAGGTTCCAGCCCCTGGCCTCCATCTGCAGGGTGGAAACTTTTCAAGAGGTGAAGCAGTGCTTCAAGTGCCTTGCTCTCTTCCTATGTCCTCTCCCTCCTTAATTTCTCTCTGTCTCTACTGAGTAAATAAGTAAATAAAAGATATTTTTAAATGGATTTGGGGAGATAAAATAATGATTAGGCAAAAGACTTTCATGCCTGGGGCTCTGGGGTCCCAAGTTCAATTCCCAGCATATCATAAGCCAGAGTAGAGCAATGCTTTGGTTTCTGACTCTGTCTCTCTGTATCTTGCTCATTAAAATAAACAAAATATCTTTAAATAAAATAATAAATAAATTTTAAAAAGTTTTGTGGAGAACAATGGAGGCATTCTAGTTGATAGTCAGAAAATTTCCAGATAGATGAGTAAACATATAATGCCAGCCAAACATGATCCAGGGTCATTCAACTTCCAGCCAGCCTGCAGCAAACCTGAGAAAAATCAGTTAAGGCACAAGGGAGATTGCACAGTGGTGGTGCCTAAGTATTTGTATGTGAGAGGTCTTGTGTTTCATCTCCTACATAACCAATATCCAGAGCTCTGTGGCATTTTGTTTAAAACGAACAAACAAAACAGAGGGAGAAAAAGAAGAGTCAATAAATTAATCAATCATGCTAAATAGGCGGGGCTACAGAGTAGCAGCAGCTGTGTTCCTCTCCTCTCCTGGGTCAACTAGGAATACCAAAGGAGATCACCTGGGACCACATCAAGACAGGACTAGGATGACTTCAGGAACCCACCAAATACTGGTAAGTACAAACACGGTGTGGCTTGTGGACAGGGAGGAGCCTAAGGCAAAATTGAGCAGATGGTAACAGTCCGGCAGTTTACCAGTTGAGGCACCACCTCCAGTCTGTTTCACCAACAAAAAGACTGCTGAAGGGAGGAGGGACTCCCCTATGAATCACTAGACACAACTGTGAGTCTCCATTGCTACTGCCCTCAGAGGCTGGAGCAGCAGGGGGGAGGCCCTGTCCTGACATCTGGGAACAGAGAACTGACCAGGAAACTATGAAGAAGATCTACACTTCGGTGTCTAGCAGTGGGGCTGTATAGTGGAAGCCATTACACATTGTTCTCTTGATGAGAACATGATGATTAATTGACTCAGAACCTACAGACTACAAATGGGACTTGTTTAGAAACTCATAGGGCCCAGCAGTGCTGTCCTGCTTGGCAGAGAAGCTGAATTGAGCCTGGGGCTTTGGATCCTTGGGGTGTGAGAGTCTCTTGCATAACCACTGTGCTATCTCTCCCACACCCTACTTTATCTCTTGGTCAGGAATGAGTGACTAAGCTAAGAAGCCTACTTATAGTTTGAAAGCCCTCAGGTTGACATAGCCTACAGGGAAGAAAAAGAACAAAAGACAGTGCTCCAAGTCAGGGATTGAAATAATATTAAGGGAGTCGGGCTGTAGCACAGCGGGTTAAGCGCAGGTGGCACAAAGCACAAGGACCGGCATAAGGATCCCGGTTCAAACCCCGGCTCCCCACCTGCAGGGGAGTCGCTTCACAGGCGGTGAAGCAGGTCTGCAGGTGTCTATCTTTCTCTCCTCCTCTCTGTCTTCCCCTCCTCTCTCCATTTCTCTCTGTCCTATCCAACAACAACAACAACAATAATAACTACAACAATAAAACAACAAGGACAACAAAAGGGAATAAATAAATAAAATAAATATTAAAAAAAAGTTTAAAAAAAAAGAAATAATATTAAAACAACTGTTAATTTCCACAACTGTGAACTCTTTAAATATGTTACTTAGACACAAGTCAATCCAGGCAAGAGTGATCAGTAATTTGAAAAGTATGAGAGACTTCATAACATACTATAGAGAATGGTTAAACCAACAAGAGGAAATACTGGATAAATAAAACAGGACAAAAGTCCAGCTAAAAACCCCTCAAAGGTTGAAGTACAGAATAATGAGGTCAATATCTAAATGCTAGTTAAGGAAATAGTCACAGGAGTGAGTAAAGAGTTTGAAAGAATTGTCATCAGAAATTTCAGAAACAAGAAATGGACTCTGGAAGAAAACACTAATTATCTCAAGGTTATTAGAGAGCTGAAAGCTGAAATAGCTGAGCTAACAACACAACGAGCGGAACAAGCTAATACAATATCCAGAACAGGGTAACAAAATAGATGAACTACAGAAAACAGTAGTGGGGAGAGAGAAAAGAATAATGAGGCTGAAACAGAATTAGCAAGCTCGAGGATGAATTAGAGACAACTAAAAAAGAAGTAAGAGATCTCAAAAGGACATATGGGATGACTTCAAAAGAAATAATATATGCATTATTGGCTTACCAGGGGGAAAAAGAGAGGGAGGGGAAGAAAGCATTTTTCAGGACATAATAGCTGAGAACTTCTCTAGTCTAGACAACATCAAAGACATAAAGGTTCAAGAAGCCCAGAGGGTCCCAAACAGATTTCACCCAGACTTAAAGACACCAAGACACATCATATTTAGAATGGAAAGGAATAAGGATAAAGAAAGGATCCTCAAGGCTGCAAGAGAAAAACAAAGAGTCACCTACAGAGGAAAATCTATAAGATTAGCAGCAGACTTCTCCACACAAACACTACAGGCCAGAAAAGAATGGCAAGATATCTATCGAGTGCTCAATGAGAAAGGCTTTCAATCAAGACTACTATATCCTGCTAGATGGTCACTCAGACTAGATGGAGGTATAAAAACTTCTCAGACAAGCAACAGTTGAAAGAATCAACTATCACGAAGCCTACCCTGAAAGAAGTTCTGAAAAGTCTCCTATAAACAGTCAGACCACCATATATATGCCATATATCACAAGACTAAAAATATACAATAATTATGTTAAAATATCTTCAATCTATAATATAAATAAATATCAATAGCCTGAATTCATCTATTAAAAGGCACAGAGTAGGAAGATGGATCAGAAAACACAACCCAACAGTATGCTGTCTACAGGAAACCCACTTAACAAGACAAACACAGACTCAAAGTGAAAGGATAGAAAAATATCATACAAGCCAGTGAACCACAAAAAAGGGCAGGAACAGCTATTCTCATATCTGACACGATAGACTTTAAAAAATAAAATTTAAAAACTAGGGATGGACATTACTTAATACTCAGAGGATCAGTCAACCAAGAAGACTTAACAATTATTAACGTGCATGCACCCAAGTAGAAGCTACCTAAATACATCAAACATCTACTGAAAAAGCTACAGTACTATATTAACAGCAACACAGTAATAGTCGAGACTTCAGCACCCCACTCTCTCAACTTGTCAGATCATTCAGGCAGAAAATCAATAAAGAAATGAGGGAGCTAAATGAGGAGATAGATTAAACTAAAACTATTGGACATTTTCAGAGTCATTCACCCCAAGAAACTGTAATACACATTCTACTAAAGTCTACATGGGTCATTCTCAAGTATAAACCATATGTTAGGCCACAAAGACAGCATCAGCAAATATAATAGCATTGAAATCATCCCAAGCATCTTCTCAGACCACAGTGGAATTAAACTAACACTTAACAATCAACAAAAGATTAGTAACAGTCCCAAAATGTAGAAGCTCAACAGTCCACTACTTTACAACTATTGGGTCAAAGAGAAAATCAAGGAAGAAATCAAAATGTTTCGAGAGTTCAATGAAAATGAAGACACAAGCCATCAAAATATTTGGAACGGAGCTAAGGCAGTACTGAGAGGGAAGTTCATAGCTATAGAAGCTCACATTAGGAAACAAGAAAAACCACAAATAAAACAACCTAATTGCCCACCTTAAAGACCTAGAAGTACAAAGGAACCCTAAAGTAACCAGAAGAACAGAAATAACTAAAGTTATGGCAGAAATAAATAACATTGAAAATAAGAAAACCATACAAAAGGTCAGTGAAAGTAAATGTTGGTTCTTTGAAAGAGTGAGTAAAATCAACAAACCTTTAGCCAGACTCACAAAACAAAAAGGGAGAAGACCCAAAGAAATCAGAAAGAGGAGATATCACAACAGACACTGCAGAAATTCAACATATCATACAAGGCTTCTATGAACAACTGTATGCCACCAAGCAAGAGAACCTGGAAGCAATGGATGATTTCCTAGATACCTATGAACTTCCAAATTTAAGTAAAGAGGAAATAGATAACATGAACAGGCCCATCACAGCTAATGAAATTGAAACAGTTATCAAAAACCTTCCCCAAAACAAAAGTCCTGGACCATATGGTTTTACAAATGGATTCTACAAAACCTTCAAAGAAGAATAGCTCTACTTTTAAAAGTCTTCCAGAAGACTGAAGACACAGGAATACTCCCTTCCAGCTCCTATGAAGCCAACATCACTCTGATACCAAAAGCAGACAGCAACACATCCAAGAAAAAAAAAGAAGAAGAAAACTACAGACTAATATCTCTGATGAACATAGATTCTAAAATATTGAACAAAATTCTAGCCAACCAGATACAGCAATATATTTAAAAGATTATTCATCATGATCACGTGGGGTTTATCCCAGGGATGCAAGGTTAGTTTAATATACATAAATCAGTCAACATGACCCACCACATCAATAAAAACAAGGCCAAAAACCACATGGTCATATCAACAGATGCAGAGAAAGCTTTTAACAAAATACAATATCCCTTCATGATCAAAAACACTACAAAAAATGGGAATAGATGGAAAATTCCTCAAGATAGTGGAGTCTATATATAGCAAACCTACAGCCAACATCATACTCAATAGTGAAAAACTGGAAGCATTTCCCCTCAGATCAGGTACTAGAAAGGAATGCCCAATATTGCCATTACTATTCAACATAGTGTTGGAAGTTCTTGCCTGAGCAATCAGGAAGGAGCAAGGAATTAAAGGTATACAGATTAGAAGAAAAGAAGTCAGCATCCAATAGCACAGCTATATACAAGATACTGGATACTGTACAGCAAACCCTAACAAAAGGACTTTTCAAAGTTAACCCAATTACCAAATAATGTGATGATAACAGTAACTATCAATTGTCTTTTTGAACCCTAAGACAGCAGGAACCTCACATCTCCACTATAGAGCCCCTACTTCCCCCAGTCCCGGAACCCTTGGATAGGGCCCACTTTCCCGTATGCGTCTCCCAATCCATACCAAATAATATTGCATCCACCGATCACAACCTAACCAACGCAACGATTGCCACCTCAACATGCTTCAGCTCAGACTGTGTCCAGAGACTTCACATGTGGAATGACAACACTTCAGCTTCATTACTCGGGTGAGACCTTTCCTTTTATAGTACACTCTAATTTCATCTCAGGTAGTTCACTTTCTAACAAAGTCCCATAACCTAGATATACACCAGTTTATGTGAGAGAGAGCTTATGTTCACACGTATCCATAAACTACTGCAAAATATATACCTGAAAGCAGAAGTACACTGGAGTTTGCAGTGAGTACCTCCCTAACACTTCCTCTGCACTATTCCAAGCTTGGGATCCATGATTGTTCAACAAATTGTTTGGCTTCATATGTTAACTCTCTTTTCAATCACCAGGTTCCAGATGCCACCAGGATGCTGGCCAGGCTTCCCTGGATTGAAGACCCCACCAATGTGTCCTGGAGCTCAGCTTCCCCAGAGACACACCTTACTAGGGAAAGAGAGAGGCAGACTGGGAGTATGGACCGACCAGTCAACGCCCATGTTCAGCGGGGAAGCAATTACAGAAGCCAGACCTTCTATCTTCTGCAACCCTCAACGACCCTGGGTCCATGCTCCCAGAGGGCTAGAGAATGGGAAAGCTATCATGGGAGGTGGTGGGTTATGGAGATTGGGTGGTGGGAATTGTGTGGAATTGTACCCCTCCTACCTTATGTTTTTGTTCATTAATCCTTTCTTAAATAAAAAATTTAAAAAAAAAAAAAGAAGAAAAGAAGTCAAACTCTCCCTATTGGCAAACGACATGGTAATATACATAGAAAAACCTAAGGAATCCAGCAAGAAGCTTTTGAAAATCATCAGGCAATACAGTAAGGTATCAGGCTACAAAATTAACTTTCAAAAGTCAGTGGCATTCCTCTATGCAAACACTAAGTTAGAAGAAATTGAAATCCAGAAATCAATTCCTTTTACTATAGCAACAAAAACAATAAAATATCTAGACATAAACCTAACCAAAGAAGTGAAAGATTTGTATACTAAAAATTATGAGCTACTATTCAAGGAAATTGAAAAAGATACAAAGAAGTGGAAAGATATTCCATGTTCATGGGTTGGAAGAATTAACATCATCAAAATGAATATACTACCCAGAGTCATCTACAAATTTAATGCTATCCCCATCAAGATCCCAACCACATTTTTTAGGAGAATAGAACAAATGCTACAAATGTTTATCGGGAACCAGAAAAGAACTAGAATTCCAAAACAAGTTTGAGAAGAAAGAACAGGACTAGAGGCATCACACTCCCAGATCTCAAATCGTATTATAGGGCCATTGTCATCAAAACTGCTTGGTACCAGAACATGAATAGACACACTGACCAGTGGAATAAAACTGAGAGCCCAGAAGTAAGCCCCCACACCCATAGACATCTAATCTTTGACAAAGGTGCCCAGACTATTAAATGGGGAAAGGGGAATCTCTTCAACAAATGATGTTGGAAAAAATGGGTTGAAATATGCAGAAGAATGAAACTGAACCATTTATTTCACCAAACACAAAAGTAAATTCCAAGTGGATCAAGGACTTGGATGTGAGAACAGAAAATGTCAGATACTTAGAGGAAAATATTGGCAGAACTCTTTTCCGCATAAATTTTAAAGACATCTTCAATGAAACGAATCCAATTACAAAGAAGACTAAGGCAAAACCTATGGGACTACATCAAATTAAAAAGCTTCTGCACAGCAAAAGAAACCACTACCCAAACCAAGAGACCCCTCACAGAATGGAAGAAGATCTTTACATACCATACATCAGACAAGAGTTTAATAACCAAAATATAGAAAGAGCTTGCCAAACTCAACAAGAAAACAAATGACCCCATCCAAAAATGGGGAAAGGACATGGACAGAATATTCACCATGGAAGAGATCCAA
The DNA here is from genome assembly GCF_950295315.1 of Erinaceus europaeus. Taxonomy (NCBI): domain Eukaryota; kingdom Metazoa; phylum Chordata; class Mammalia; order Eulipotyphla; family Erinaceidae; genus Erinaceus; species Erinaceus europaeus. The sequence goes on along the minus strand of NC_080182.1, from coordinate 11,785,925 downwards.
AAGGCTGAGAAACACATGAAAAAATGCTTCAAGTCTTTGATTGTCAGAGAAATGCAAATAAAGACAACAATGATATACCACGTCACTCCTGTGAGAATGTCATACGTCAGAAAAGGTAGCAGCAACAAATGCTGGAGAAGTTGTGGGGTCAAAGGAACCCTCCAGCACTGCTGATGGGAATGTAAATTGGTCCAACCCCTGTGGAGAGCAGTCTGGAGAACTCTCACAAGGCTAGAAATGGACCTACCCTATGATTCTACAATTCCTCTCCTGAGGATATATCCTAAGGAACCCAACACATCCATCCAAAAAGATTGTATATACCTATCTATGTTCTTAGCAGCACAATTAGTAATAGCCAAAACCTGGAAGCAACCCAGGTGTCCAACAACAGATGAGTAGTATTCCATACACAATGAAATACTACTCAGCTATTAAAAATGGTGACTTCACTGTTTTCAGCCCACCTTGGATGGAGCTTGAAGATATCATGTTAAATGAGATAAATCATAAAGATAAGGATGAATACGGAATGATCTCACTCTCAAGGAGAAGTTGAAGTACAAGATCAGAAGAGAAAACACAAGCAGAATGTGAACTGGAGTCAGTGTACTGCACCAAAGTTAAAGACGCTGGGGTGGCGGGGAGAGTACAGGTCCTGGAAGAGGGTAACAGAGGACCTAGTGGGGGTTGCATTGTTATGTGGGAAACTGAGAAATGTTATGCATGTACAAACTATTGTATTTACTGTCAACTGTAAAACATTAATCCCCCAATAAAGAATTTTTTTTAAAAAATCAATCATGCCAGCCTAGAAAGAGCTATTTGTAGAGCCAGGTGGTGGTGCACCTGGTTCAGTGCACATGTTACAATGCACAAGGACCCAGGTTTGAGCCCCTGATTCCCACCTGCATGGGGAAAGCTTTGCAAGTGGTAAAGCAGTGTTGCAAGTGTCTCTCTGTCTCTCTTCCTCTCTATCTCCCCCTTCCCTCTCTATTTCTGATTGTTTCCATACAATAAATAAATAAATATAATATAATTTTTAAAAAAGAGATATCCTCCTTATCAGTAAGCTAAGACACTAAGTTTTGAGGTGGATTGTTATATCACAAATATTAACTGACATGCTTCCTACTACCACTTGGGAGAAACTTCAGCCTAAAGACCCTGCCTGAGTACCGATCTTACCTTCTTATAGATTTAGTGACATAGCTTCATTTCCCTTTAATTCTCCTGCATCATAAATGCTTCCCACTTTTTAAATCACTCTAAAATCTTACAAACACTCTAGTATTTCTTTAATAACTAAAGAAAAAAAAGCCTTATTTTGAGACACCCCCCCCCCAGCTGCACCCCACGGCCACCAGTTTCAACCCATAATTCTCTACTCCTATTTAAAAGGGTTGTCTCCGAGAGTCGGGGTGTAGCGCAGCGGGCTAAGCGCAGGTGGCGCAAAGCACAAGGACCGGCATAAGGATCCCGGTTCGAACCCCGGCTCCCCACCTGCAGGGGAGTCGCTTCACAGGCGGTGAAGCAGGTCTGCAGGTGTCTATCTTTCTCTCCTCCTCTCTGTCTTCCCCTCCCTCTCTCCATTTCTCTCTGTCCTATCCAACAACAACAACAATAATAACTACAACAATAAAACAACAAGGGCAACAAAAGGGAATAAATAAATAAAATAAATATAAAAAAAATAAAAAATAAAAAAAATAAAAAATAAAAAATAAAAGGGTTGTCTCCTCTTTTTATCTCCAATTGCTTCCCTCCTGTTCTCTCTGAACCTATTCCAGTCAGGCTTTCACCTCCATTCCTCCTCCAACACACACACACACACACACACACACACACACACACACACACAATCTTTTCATGTCAAGTCACCAGTGACATCCAAACTGTTAAATCCAATAGGTAGTAGTCAGTCCACATCTTTGACCATTCTCCAGCATTCAACACAGTTCACCATTCTTTCCTCTTAGAACATATTCTTTCCTTAGTGTTCACATCACCAAGATCTGATTTCCTTCCTCTCCAGCAGTTGCCTCTCATTCTCATTCCTGGGCTCTCCTATTCTCCTCAACCTCTAACATGTGAGTTCTCTGTATTCCAAGCTGGCCTTTCTGTTATTCATTTCTGTCACAGTGGCTTTAGCTACAAAGTATCTGCTGGTGACAGTCAACTCTCCTCACCTCTGAACTATATGTCAACTGCCTATTTGGTATCACCACAGGGATGCCAACAGACACCCCAACTCTAAAGCTAAACTGCTGGGATCCCCGTGCCCTAGCACAGATCTCCTCTCTGTCAGTTGACAGAGACTCAGTCTTTCCAGTGGTCAAAAACCTTAGTGTCATCTTCCACTCCTCTCTTTCTCTCACATCACATATCCACTTGGTTTACCCTCAAAGCCATTGACGTCTAGTTCTTTCTATCAACCTAGTAAGACAGCTGGCTTAAGTGACTGTCAATTCCCATCTCATTACTGCAGTGGGTCTCTCACCTGATCTTCCCACTGCCCTGGCCACCCCATTCACATTCAGTATCTACAGATCAGTGATGAAGAGGGGAAGAATTCCCATATTGCTTCTCACACCAAAAGGAGGAATATATATTCCTCCTCTGGCCAGATCCAGCTTTCTAGTACTATTTCCAACTCTGACACCATCTCCCCAAACAGTAACTTTAGCCTACCTGTTTGCTGTCAGGCTCAGCTCAGGCAAAAATTAATAGTGGGCCCTTTGGAATAAGCCTAAAATAGACCTCCTAGCTTTTTCCAAAATGGAGACCCTAAATCTCAGCTGCTCTAGTCTTGCCTTTAGGTTTACTAAACAATTTCTTCTGCTTTATATCTTAATGTTTTCCAGCCACCAAGTTGCAGATGCTACCATGATGCCAACCTGACTTCCCTGGGCAGACAACCTCACCAGTGTGTGCTGGAAACTCTCCTCTCCAGAACCCTGCCCCACTAGGGAGAGAGAGAGAAAGGTGGGATGGGGGTATGGATCAACCCACCAACGCCCATGAACAGCCAATGGAGAAGCAATTACAGAAGCCAGACCTCCCACCTTCTGCACCCCATAATGATTCTGGGTCCATGCTTCGAGAGGGATAAAGAATAGGAACGCTTCCAATGGAGGGGATGGGATACAGAACTCTGGTGGTGGGAATTGTGTGAAGTTGTACCCCTCTTTTCCTATTGTCTTACTGATCATTATTAAATCAATAATTAAAAATAATAATAAATACTATAAGATGTTAAAAAAATGGAATTCTCACTCTTGTAGAATGGGTTGAATCTGTACATACTGTGCTCGCCTGTGTAGCTTCTGGTTGAGCTGGCTGCCATGGTAAGAAAGGCAGAACAGCCCACCAGGACAGCGGCTGCATCGCTCTAGCGATGACGTCCAGAGAGCGCCTCTTTGAGCCAGGTGAGCATTTCCAGAATGAAGTCTGGAACAAGCAGGTGCCACTGTCTTAGGGAGGCCTCATTCCTCTGAAGGGAAGGGGCTAGTGACCTGGGCCAGGCTTTGAAATCCCCACTAACCAAACACAAAGTAAATCTTAAAATTCTTCATACCTAGCAGGTCGTAGCAACCCATTATAGGGTAGAACTGAGGAGCACTTTGGGGGGTGGGGGTGGGGGTGGGGTGGGGGGAGCTTTGGGGGAATCATTTGTCCTGGAAAAAAATGTCACTGTAAGTGAATCCATTTAAATGGGGTTATTTTCCACCAGGCTTTATGCCTGCAAGACTCCACCATTCCCTGAGGGATTTTCCCCTTTCGCTTTCAATACGTGGTGACAGAAAGAAAGGGAAAGGGAGAGTGAAAGGGAGAAGAGGAGGGGGAAGGGGATGGGGGAGAGGGAGAGGGAAGAGGGTGAGGGGGCGAGGGAGAGGAGGAGGGGAAGAGGGAGAGGAAAGAGGAAGGGAGAGGAGAAGGGGAGAAAGAGGGGAGAGGGGAGGGGGAAGGGGGAAAAGGAGAGGGAGAGGAGGAGGGGAAGAGAAAGGGGAAGAGGGGGAGGGGAGAGAAGGAGGGAAGGGGGAGGGGAGAAGGGGAGGGAAGACGGGGCTGAGGAGAGAGAAAGGGGATTAATTGGTGGTGAAGCAGTGCATCAGGTGTTTCTCCGTCTGTCTCTCTCTATTTTCCACCTCCACTCTTGATTTATCTCTGTCTCTATCAAAGGGGAGAGGGAGAGAAGGAGGGGGAGAGAGAGGGGGTGGAGGAAGAAGGGGAGGAGAGGGCTTGGAAGGGGGAAAGAGGAAGGGGGAGGGGAGGGGAAGGAAAGGACAGGAACCTGCAGCATGTCACTGCAGGTTGGGACTGAGATCTTGAACTCAGGTAGGTCACCAGGCTTGGGAATGTGCATGCTCCCCAGTGAGCCACTACGGAGCCCCATCAGTCACTCCTCCCTGAAGCCTCCATCACGTCATCATCCTCTTTGCTCATTTTTGTTTTTCTGTTGTAACCCAACTCTGCCAGACTCTCTGTTCTTGGAAGCTTTCAGATCATTACTGAATCAATCCTCCACAGTCACTCTCATCTTAATGAAATACTGTGTCTTTTTGCAAATATAGCCATTTCACGCTGCAGTTTGGGCATAACAATCACAGCGAAAACATACGACGTTAATATTGAATTGGGGTAGATACGTGCAGCGTTAAGCTCGAGGGCAGTGGAGTAAGGACACACTTCCTAAGGATACTGGGATGGACTGCATATAGAATTCTCTTTATAAGGTCACGGCGGGGTGGCCTTCGCTTCCCCAGCCTGTCATTATGGGCACCAGCAGCAGATGCTCTAGTGGTGATGAAGTTTCCTTGCACTCGGAAATTGCACTTAACAAAAGGAATTAGCATGGTAGCTCCTGGCTGAAAGTGCTCCATCGGGAGAGGGTGAAGGGTCCAGCCTGGTAAAGATGGTCAGCAGCTAAAGCCTATGCTACACTGATTGAGAGAATAAAGCGCCTCCAGGCTCTCACTTCCAAAATGAAGCCCTAAAACCGTGGTCCACACCTCCAACTGGAACACCAAAAACAAACTAATCCACAGATATCTCCTTTGAAAATACCGCCATCTACTGAACTTGAGTTTCATTTCCAACTTCATTGTTTTTGATATTATAACTGACGGGAGGAGGAGGAGGATTGTGTTGAGTCTATCACTGGGAGAGGTTAGCCTACCTCAAAAAAAGAAGAGGTAGGGGACAGGTGGTGCTGCACTCGATTGAAAGCATGTGCTCCAATGTGCAGGGATCCAGGTTCAAGCCCCCGGTCTCCACCTATGAGGAGAAGATTAGTTGGTGGTGAAGCAATGCAGCAGGTGTCTCTCTGTCTCTCTCCTCTATTTTCCACCTCCCCTCTTGATTTATTTCTGTCTTTATTAAATAAATAAATAATCAGTGAAACTTGGTGTGGTCTTTCAAGATTTAGCCCTTACTCAGCAACAGAGAAATTAATTTTTGTTTCTTTCTTATTAGTGATTTAATATTGGTTTACAGAATTACAGGATAAGGGGGCCAGATGGTAGCACATCAGGTTAAGTGCACATAATGTGAAGTGCAAGGACTGACTCAAGGATCCTGGTTCGGGTCTCCGGCTCCCCACCTGCAGGGGGTTCACTTCACAAGCGGTAAAGCAGGTCTGCAGGTGTCTCTTTCTCTCCACTCTGTCTTCCCCTCCTCTCTATTTCTCTCTGTCCTATCCAACAACAACAGCAGCAGCAACAACAATGGTAAAAAAGATGGCCTCCAGGAGCAGTGGATTCATAGTGCAGGCACCGAGCCCCAGCAGTAACCCTGGAGACAGGATAACAAGGACACAATTCCATACCGTCCCCACCACCAGAGTTCTGTGTCCCCATTCACTCCATTTCAGAGTTCTGTGTCCCCATTTCACTGGAAACTGTAGTGGTTCTCCCAAGATCACAGATATGGATTGACTATTATTTCTATAACTATCTGTCTATCAAATGGGCAATACATATAAACCCCATTTTCTATGGCCCTGCCTTCTTTTCCTTTTTTTAATTTTATTTATCTGTTTATTTGGTTGTTTGGTTGGTTTTGCCTACAGGGTGTCCCTGGGGATCGGTACCCCTGCACTGAGAATCCACTGTTCCTGGAAGCCTTTTTTTTTCTATTTCGTTGCCCTTGTTGTTATTACTGTTGGATAAGACAGAGAGAAATTGGCTGAGGAAGGGGAGACAGAAAGGGGGAGAGAAAGACTGACACCTGCAGACCTGCTTCACCGCTTGTGAAGTGACCCCTCCCCCTCCGCAGGCGGAGGGCGGGGATTGAACTGGGATCCTTGCAAGGGCCCTTATGCTTTGCTCCATGTGCACTTAGCCTGATACGCTAGTGCCCCGCCCTCTTCTCTTCCTTTCTAACTCACACACACACCTATTACTATTTCTGAGTGTCTGAGAAATTATTGTTTGAATATTGCTTGTTCTTTCATCTCTGACTGGGCACAGAGTTGGACCGTGGGTCCACTTCACCTCTCCCCCACTTGACAAACTGTTTTCCTTCCAAGTCAGGCTCAAAGGTCTCCCCTAAAAAGGTTTCCTCGTTTCCCTGAAACTTGTGCTCTCTTTTCTCCGTGCTTCAAATAGTTTTTCTCAGTCTCGTTAAAGTGACCAAACACTACTTCATTTTTTAACCGTCCAGTTTCTCCTCTATGCTCAGGCTTTGTGAATACTTTCCTTGACTGAGTGCGACTACCACGTCTTCTACTCCCAAATGTACATTGAAGATACTTAACAAACATTTGTTCAGTGAAAAAAATAAATAAATACCATGACCATGCCAATGGATCCAAGGTTACATCAGCCTCCTAAACTCAGTTTTTCTATCTAGTTAAAATGCATATAACATTTTTTAAAAAAATCATTGGGGCCAGGCAGTGACACACCTGGATAAGGACTTAGTGTGCAAGGACCCAGGTTCGAGTCCCTGGTCCCCACCTGCAGGGGGAAAGTTAACAAGTGGTGAAGAATAGGGAAGCTTCCAATGGAGGGGATGGCACACTGGACTCTGATGGTGGGAACTGTATGGAATTGTATCCCTATTATCTTACCATCTTGTCAATCATTATTGAGTCATTAGTAAAAAAGTCTTTTTAAAATATGCCCTTGATGTAGTCGAGCGGTAGTGCAGCCGGTTAAGCGCATGTGGCGCTAAGCACAAGGACTGGCATAAAGATCCCGGTTCAAGCCCCCAGCTCTCCACCTGCAGGGGAGTCGCTTCACAGGGGCTGAAGCAGGTCTATAGGTATCTATCTTTCTCTCCCCCTCTCTGTCTTCCCCTCCTCTCTCCATTTCTCTCTGTCCTATCCAACAACAACAAATATATATATACCCTTGATGACATTTCCCTGTCATTTTTTTTTACCAGAGCACTGACCAGCTTTGGCTCGTGATGGTGCCCCTCTGTCATTCCATCCAGGCAATACATGGTTATGTGAATGAGATCACAGCACTGAAGCTGCCTTTGATTCGTGGCCAGGCTCGAACCTGGGTCACACACATAGCAAAGCAGCACAGTATCCAAGTGAGCTATTTCACTGGCTGAAAAGAACTTTAAAAAATGTATACAAATGAGGGCCTGCTGGTGGCGCACCTGGTTGAACACACACATTACAGTACGCAAGGACCAGGGTTCAAGCTCCCAGTCCCCACCTTCAGGGGAGGGAAGCTTCACAAGTGGTGAAGCAGTGCTGCAAGTCTCTCTTCTTCTCCCTCTCTATCTCCCTCTTCCCTCTCTGTCTCTATTCAAAATAAAGGAAGGAAGGAAGGAAGGAAGGAAGGAAGGAAGGAAGGAAGGAAGGAAAGAAGGAAGGAAACAAATGAATATTCAGATGCGGTGGTAAACACCTGAGGTCTGGAGGGAGGGTCTCAGATACAGAAACTTTAGCCCCCATGAAATTCAGGGCCCATCGCCCTCTCATCTTCACACACCAGGAAGCTCTTAACACTTCTTCATTTAAGGTGCTGGGCAGAGTGCACACACTACCAGGCACAAGCCCAAGGTCCCCTGCTGTGGTGGCAGTCGAGGGGGTGCTGGGTGGAGGCTGGATGAGCAGTGGAGCAGCACTGCAGGTATCTCTCTTTCTCCCTCATATAAAAAGGAAAGAAATGACCAAAAAAAAGAGGGGGGTGGAGAGACAGAATAATGGTTCTGTAAAAGCCTTTCAAATCTGAGGCTCTGGGGTCCCAGCTTCAATCCCCAGCACCACCATAAGCCAGAGTGAGCGGTGTTCTGAGCGGTGTTCTGAGCAGTGTTCTGAGCAGTGTTCTGGTCTCTTTCTCTCTTGGTATCTTTCCCTCTGTGTCTTCTCTTTCTCATTAAAATAAAATGAGGGGGGGGGCAGTGCTGGAACACCAGGCTCCAGAGATAACACTGGCAAAATAAATAAACCAATTTATTTCACTTAAGATTCTTTGCTGGAGGGACCAGGTGGTGGCGGACCGGGTTGAGCGTACACGTTACAGTGTGCAAGGACCCAGGTTTGAGCCCCCACTCCCCACCTGCAGGAGAAAGCTTCACAAGTGGTGAAGCAGTGCTGCAGGTGTCTCTCTGTCTCTCTCCCTCTCTATCACCCCCTTCCCTCTCAATTTCTGACTGTCTCTATCCAAAAAATAAATAAAGATAAAATAATTAAATAAAAAAAATTCTTTGCTGGCTCTATTATATGGGGATAGATAATTAAATCACTTGCCGTTTATGACTGACTCAATTCTCAACCTTCTATTTCCTCTCTGGAAGTTAGGAGAGTGAGGTTAGAAACTTGTGAATTCTAAGCCTCTAACCACACAGGACTGGGCTCTCTGACAATTAAACCCCATTGTCAGCATAAACTCAGGGGTTTATTATTTACATTTACATAAAGGGGTTACATTATTATTTTATTATTTATATTTTATTATTATTTATTTATGTGTTGTGTTATTTTATTAGTTATATAAGGGGGTTATATTATTAGTTGTCTATTTATGTATTTGTTTTTATTTGACTGGGGAATTAATGGTTTATAGTGTAGTCTTTTAACACACAGGCACAGCCCCTCATCTCCTCCTGACCGGTATCTAGGAGACACCCCAGGATCCCACTGTCCCTTCATCCTGTCCCTTCCTCTCCTTCCCCAGAGTCCTTTGCTTTGGTGCAATACACCACACCCAGTCCAAGGTTCACCTTATGTTTTCCTTAACTGTTCTTTAACTTTAAGTTCCACCTGTAAGTGACATCATTCAGTATTGGTCTTTCTCTTCCTTGCTTGTCTCACTCAGCATGATATCACTGAGTTCTGACCACGCCGTTACAAAGGAAATGACCTCTTCATGTTTAATAGCTGCATAGTACTCCGGTGTGTATATGTACTACAACTTCTTTAACCATTTATGTCATTGGGCATCTATCTGGATTGCTTCCAAGTTTGGGCTATTACAAACTGTGCTGCTATGAACATTGGTGTGCGTAGGTCTTCCAAGAGGTGTTTTTGTTTTCCTGAGTAAATCCCTAGAAGATGGGTTGTTGGGTCATAAGGTAGCTCCATTTCTTGAGTTCTGACCAGTCTCCTGACTGTTTTCCATAGTAAAGGGGTTATATAATTACTGTTTTTCCATTGTCTTTTAATTGTGAAATACCAAATACTATAAATAACATAAGATATTCCTATCAAGAACTCCAAGGGGATTTAGAAGTTCTGTTCAGGAACAAAGGATGAAGTCCAAATGCATATTTTTCTTATATCACAATATCACCAAAAGCAATGAATTTCCAAATTCAAGGGACATGAGAAATCCTGGCACAATAGACTCACATGAAGATATGTCACCATAAAATTTTAAAGCACTAAGGAACAAAATAAATACTGAAAGTTCCCTGGGAATAAAAACAGCTCAGGAAACACAGTGGCCTTTCACTTTTCAACAGCAACATGGGAAGAGAAAAGACAGTGAAATAATGCATTCAAAATAAATAACGATGAAAATAATGATGTGTGTCCTGACTTCCCTGGGTAGACGGCCTCACCAAAATGTCCTGGAACCTCGCCTCTGCAAAGCCCTACCTTGCTAGGGAAAGACAGAAACAGGCTGGAGGTATGGATCCACCTGCCAATGCCCATGTCCAGTGGAGAAGCAACTACAGAAGCCAGACCTCCTACCTTCTGCACCCCAAGAACAAGTTTCGATCCATACTCCCAGTGAGGGAGAAGTAATAAGAGGGCTCTGAACTCTAGCTCCACTGGGACCTAGAGAGAGAGGAGGAGGAGGAAAAAGGGAGAGACATTTGGATGTATTAATAGGGTTATGTGTGCTTGGAGGGGAATAGAGGATGGATGTGGAAGAAAAGGGGGCAATTATGCATAAATGTCAACAGATAGTTGTAGAGATGACAGTTAACCCATGTCTGCAACCTTAGTATCTTGGTGAACTACAATGGAGGGATTGGGGATTCAGAACTCTGGTGGTGGGAACAGTGTGGAATTATACTCCTGTTGACATGTAATTCTGTAAATCAATATTAAATAATTCTAAAATTAGAAAAATAATAATGATGTGTGTGTACATCCTAAACTTCTGTAAAGGAATGAATGGAGATAAGCAAAAACAAGCTTCCTTAAAAGCAGACTTTCCTCTTTTGTCATTATCAGATAGGTACAATCTAATTTATTTAGGACTGACATAGAGAAGGTCAACTTATTTCCATAGGTCACATACCTTTTATTCCCCCATAGGAAAAAGAATATGCTCTGGAAAATGGAATCCATTCATTCATAAAAGATAGTAACTTGTATGGATCCACCTGTCAATGCCCATGCTCAGCGGGGAAGCAATCACAGAAGCCAGACCTTCCACCTTCTGCATCCCACCTTATAAGGAATAGGAAAGCTGGGGGGTGGGGCCTCAAAAAAAAAAAAAAAGAATGGGAAAGCTACCAGGGGAGGGGATGGGATAAAGAGTTCTGGTGGTGAGAACTGTTTGGAGTTTTACCCCTCTTATCCTATGGCTTTGTCAATATTTCCTTTTTATAAATAAAATAATTTTAAAAAGATGTAAAGTGAAGGCAAAACCATAAAAACATTGGGCAAAATATGTAAATATAGATATATAGTGATAAATATAAAGTCAGTGCACATCTGTGACCTTGGGAGAACTAGTGCAGTTTTCATTAGAGGAGGGGGTGGGGAAACAGAACTCTGATGGTGGGAATGGTGTGGAATTATACTCCTATTATCTTATAATTTTGTAAATCACTAACAAAATGAAATTAAAAATAAAAATTTAAAAAAGATACCAACTTGTGATTCAGAGAGTGCTCTCATAGAAATTTTGAATGTTAAGCTTTGCTTTGAAAAGTAAACGACTAGGGGCTGGTGAGACAACAGAATGGTTATGCAAACAGACTTTCATAGCTGAGGTTCTGAGGTACCAGGTTCAATCCCCAGCACCACTATAAGCCAGAGCTGGGCAGGGCTCTGGTTTTTCTCTTCTCTGTGTCTCTCTGTATCTCTCTCTCACTAAATAAAATATTCAAAAAAAAGTAAAGTAAAAGATTATAATGCATTAGTTCTTTCTTTTCTTTTCTTTTTTTTTTCTCCAGGATTATCACTGGGACTCGGTGCATACACTATGAATCCACTGCTCCTGGAGGCCATTTTTTCCCTTTTGTTGTGTTTGTTGTTTATCGTTGTTGTTATTATTATTGTTGCTGTCATTGTTGTTAAATAGGAAAGAGAGAAATGGAGAGAGGAGGGAAAGACAGAGGGGGAGAGAAAGATAGACACCTGCAGACCTGCAGGTGGGGAGCCAGGGGCTCAAACCGGGATCCTTACACCGGTCTTTGAGCTTTGCGCCATGTGCACTTAACCTGCTGCGCTACCACCCAGTCTCAACACATCAGTTCTAGGTTGTTGTTTTTTAATATTATTTATTTATTTATTCTCCTTTGTTGCCCTTGTTGTTTTATTGTTGTGGTTATTGTTGTTGATGATGATACCATCGTTGTTGGATAGGACAGAAAGAAATGGAGAGAGGAGGGGAAGACAGAGAGGGGGAGAGAAAGAGAGACACCTGTAGACCTGCTTCACCGCCTGTGAAGCGACTCCCCTGCAGGTGGAGAGCCGGGGACTCCAACCGGGATCCTTGCGCTGGTCTTTGCGCTTTGCCCCATGTGCACTTAACCTGCTGCACTACCGCCCGTCTCCCAAGACATCAGTTCTTAACTGGAAGTAAAAACATAAAAGAATCAAATGGGTGAGATTACTAAAGAGGAGTATGTATGGCTTGAAGAAAAACCAGTGCTTGGCAGAGAATCACTAATACAGGAAGCAGAGAAAACAGTCAAGAAGCTGGTTTGTGGTTTTAGCTCCACTAATTAAAGCACCTCACCTCAATTTTCCTTAACTAAAAGTACTACGTATGCCTGATGCTCAGTAAGGTTATAACTGAACAATTCTATAGTTGACCAATAATATTCACAATGGCAAAGGCAGGTCAGGTTGATCTAGTCAAGAATACTTTCATCATTTTAAATAGAAATAGATATCGGGGTTGAGTGGTGGTGAGTCTGCTTGAGCACGCAGGTTACAGTGCTCAAGGGCCCAGGTTCAAGACCCAGTCCCCAACTATAGGGGGAAAGCTTCATGAGTGGAGAAGCAATGCTGCAGATGTCTCTCTGTCTCTCTCCCTCTCTATCTCCCCCTCCTCTCAATTTCTGGCTGTCACTATCAAACAAGGATAATAAAAAATTAAACAATAAATAAAATAAAATAGCAATAAAAACACTGTGGAAAAGAAAATAATACAGTGACCTAAAGGTTAAACACACCAGCCCCAGAAGAGGGAAAAACAAATATAGCTTCTAACTCTCCCAGAACTTAACCACAGCAATCTTCTGGTATCTATGAGGGGTTGAGTTCAATTCCCACAGATGCCAAAATATGTATGCGGACACTCAACTCCCTCATAGTTGACCCTTCCTGTTCCTGGATTCCAGATTTGTTATTTCAGGTAACTGACATCTAAAATTGGTTGACCTGGACAAGGCACAAACTGAAAACCATAGATTACAAAAGGGCCAACTGTGGTTTTTGTTTTGGTGGTGTTTTTTTGGCCTCCAGGGTTATCGAAACGGAATTTTTGTGCCAGTCCTTGTGCTTTGCACCATACGCACTTGACTCAGTGCGTTCCTGCCCACCACCCCACCTCCAACTGTGCTTTATTTGTGCTTTGAGATTTATGAATTCAAGAATCTATGTTTCTTCTTGCTAAATAAAATCAGTATATTGAATACAATTTCTTTATATGCAAATGCCTTGGTGTTTTTTTTATTCTGGGGCCTTGTCAATGATTTCCCTGCTTCATAAATTCTACTTAAGATGTTGTTTTTCTCTTTCTGGTCTTTATGTGGCTAGGAAAAAAAAAAAAAAAAAGGAAGTATGCCTAATAAGTGGTAACACACATCTCTTACATTTTCATAGGTTCATTTCTATGGTTTCTACTGCAATTATGTTCCTTTCCTGAGGGTGGCTAAAAATGTGCCTGCAGCAAGAAGATAAATGCTTGATTAGCTGCAATTAGGGGTTGTGAGATGAATACCAGGTGACAGTCTGCACTGTTCATCAAAGTGCATTAACACAGGTTAAAGGGGGCATACATTTTTCTTTCTTTTTTTAATAACCAGATAAGGTGCTGGGAGATAAATTAATCAGTAGAACATACACCATACCGTGTATAAGACTCGGAGACAGAAGGCAGGTCTGCAAGTGTCTCTCTTTCTCGCTTCCTCTCTAACTCCCCCTTCCTTCTCATTTCTCTCTGTCCTAGCAAATAAAAAATAGAAAGGAAAAAAATGGCCACTGGGAGTGGTGGATTTGTAGTGCCTGAACCAAGCCCTAGCAATAACCCTGGTAGCAAAAATAAAATAAAATAAAAAATTTTAAAAAGCCCAAGGAGGCTGCTCTCCCGTGGTATCATGCTGAGATCACCCCCTGGCATGTCATTAACAAAAGAATCATAATCAATCATGCTAATGCCTAAAAACCGCCTTTGATAGAAACCATCACTATGGAAGACAGTGTCTTCTACTTTCTGTTCCTGTCAGAGAACAGCAAACATAGCATTTCAGAGACACGTTGGAAAGGGCTAACACACATAAGCATTTGTTTTAGCTGAGGTGAACTATGAAAGGCACATTAGCCCAGCCAGAGATGACTCCTAGAATAAAAAGAGTAAGAAATCCTCTCCACCCCACCTTCCTCCTTCCTACCAGAGACCTCGCTGGGTGACCCTTAGATCCTTAGACATGCCATGTACCTTCTGGGACCTGTGTGCAATAAATCTTGTAACTCTCACAATTTCTTTTTTTTTAATCTTTATTTATTGGATAGAGATAGCCAGAAATCTAGAAGAAGGAGGAGACAGAGAGGGAGAGAGACAAAGAGACACCTGCAACACAACCTAACCACTTACAAAGCTTTCCTCCTGCAGGTGGGGACCAGGGGCTTGAACCTGGGTCCTTGCTCATCATAATATGTGTGCTCAACCAGGTGCGCCACCACCCAGCCCCAATTCTCACAATTCCTTACTGAGTGTATCCTAAAATCAATCAAACCAACATGTTGGCGTTGACCCAGTCACTTCACCCCAGTGAAGGAAGCAACGACGGGGGTTTGTTCAGATTAATACAGGCTGGGGGTCAGGCGGTGGCACACCTGGTTAAGCGCTCACATGACAGTGCACAGGACGTTCAAGCCCCTGGTCCTCACCTGCTGGAGGAAAGCTTCACAAGTGGTGAAGTAGAGCTTCATGTGTCTCTCTGCCTCTCTCTATCTCCCCTTCCCTCTCAATTTCTCTCTGTCTCTATCTAATAATAAATAAATTTAAAAAAAAAGATTAGCACAGGCTGGAGGGTGACTCGGGAATAACAGCAATAATAACAACACTGTCAATAGGCTCCAGCTGATGCTGCCACATTAGAGACAATGTGCTATGACAAATGAAGGCGCCTTGCCCCTCTCCCTAACAAGGATAAGCAGAAAATCCCATCCGCCACACTGGCCACATCATCTAGACTTTCCAAGGGGCATTAGCACCGTCAGGTCTGCATGTCTCCTTACAAGCTGTTGCTGTTGAATTCAATCCTAAAACTAAGTACCCCTAAAACTCTTTATGGGGGTTGGAATCACTAATGGGAATACACATACTCCACCAACCTCAGCGTGAGACTTTATAGCTGATCACAAGACCCTGTTCAATACTAAGCATAGCTTTCTTCACTGCCCACCCATGTTGCTCCTGCCTTTGGCCAGAACCTACACTGGTTGGCTTTCTTTATCCAGAGAGGCATATTCCTAGAGGTGTCACTCGTTAACTAGCATGCCTTTGGGGGTTGCTGGGAGCCTTCTCCTCTACACTGACCTTTCTTATCGAGCATACATGTACTAAGGGGTGTCCCACTGAAGCCCCTGCTTTCACACACATGAGTCTCCCTTGTGGAGAAATGACCTTCAACTCAGCGGGAACTCTGATGGAAGTATTCCACTCTTGGGAACTAGGACTTCCAAACAAGAGGGGTCCAAGTTACAGGAATGTGAATCCAAACTCTTCTTTCTTTCTTTCTTTCTTTCTTTCTTTCTTTCTTTCTTTCTTACTTTATTTTTTATGGCTGACTGATTTTAACTTGGAGCCGTCAAAGTATTGCACCTGAGTGACTCCCCCACTCCTGATAGACTCTTTTTTTATCTCTTTTTTTCCTAAATAAAGAGGGGAGGAGTATAGAGAGAAAGAGGGGGAGAGAGAGAGAGAGACAGACAGACAGAGAGAGAAAGAGAGAAGCCTGCAATACTTCACCAATTGTGAACCTTCCCCCCTGAAGGTAGGGGCTAGGGGCTTGAACCCAGGCCCTTGTGCATGGCAATATGTGCACTCACCTGGTTGAGCCACTGCCCCGGCCTCTGTAGAGTACAGTCAACTGTTAGTATTCATGAGGCATTTGGTAAAATTTTGAAATGGACATTTTTCTAGGGGGTCATCTCTGGGATTCACCACTCCACATTGACTTTTTTTTTTTTTTTTTTGGCAGGGGGAGAGGAGAAAGAAACCACAGCGCTAAAGTTTCTCCCAGTGTGGTGGGGTCCAGGCTCCAACCTGGGTCGCACACAGGGCGAAGCACTGTGCCATCCAAGTGAACTATTCTGTCTGCCTTGTAGGTGTGACACTTCACACTGCAGCAGGTGCTCTGGGTCCCTGCGCCACACCCTCAGGCCCGTCTAAGTTTGCCTGCAGCTACAGTAAACCATGTACTGGCAGTCCCTTCAAAAATCTACAAGTCTTGCTCTTCCTCTGCCTGAAGAGTTCTAAGGGACTTAAAAGCCTCAGAGAAAGTTGGAGATAATTCTGAACTAGTGAGGCACAGGGAAAGTGGATAAATTCAAAATGGTGGTAAGAGGAATTAAGAGTGCAGAGACACAGTTCAAATAAAAAACACAGCAAGGGCCAGGCAGCGGCACATCTGGTAGAGCACACACATCGCAGTGTGCAAAGACCCAGGTTCAAACAACTCATCCCCACCTGCATCGCCTATGTTCAGCGGGGAAGCAATTCCAGAAGCCAGACTTTCCACCTTCTGCACCCCACAATGACCCTGGGTCCATACTCCCAGAGGAATAAAGAATAGGAAAGCTTCCAATGGAGGGGAAGGGGATATGCCACTCTCATGGTGGGAATTGTGTGGAATTGTATCCCTCTTATCCCACAATCTTGTTGATCATTATTAAATCAATAAAAATTTTATAGATAGCAAAAAGAAAAAAAGGCACGAAAAATGGGGATAATGTAAGAGGGTTGTGGGGGCTATGTGTCATGGGGGTACAAGAAGGAGGAGAGAAAGGGACAGAATTCATATTTGAAGAAATTTTAGCTGAGAATTTCCCCCCAAATTATAGAAAAGGACAGGCAGCCCCCCATCCACGAAAAATGAATCTCCAAACCTAAACTCACCAAGGTACAGAATAGTTCAAATGTCCAAGGCCAAAGACAAAGAAGTAATTCTGAGGGCTGCCAGAGAAAAGGGAAAAAAATATCTGTAAGGGAGTCCCATCAGCCTGTCAGCTAATTTTTCAGCAAAAACTCTAGAAGATAGAATATATTTAAAGCTCTGAGTGGAAAAGGTCTCTACCCAAGAATACTCTGTCCTGCCGAATTATCCAGGAGGCTCATAGAATCTATTTATCTTTGTCTGTTTATTGCCACCAGAGCTATCACTGGGGCTCAGTCCCTGCATGATAAACCCACTGCTTTTGGCAAACTCCCCCCTCCTTTTTCCCTTTTTTGTTTTTCTTTATTTGATTGAACAGAAAGAAATTTTGAGAGGGGAGCGGGGAAGACTAAGAGAAGCACCTGCAGTACTTGCTCCATCACTCATGAAGTGTCCTCTCTGCAGGTGGGGAGTGGGGTCTCAAACCCCGCTCCTTGAGCATGGTAATGTGTGCACTTGACCAGTGTGACTGTCCAGCCCCTGCACATAGAACTTTTCAGATAAGCTACAACTGAAGGAATTCATCGCCACTAAACCACACCTACAAGAGATACTAATGGGAATGACATGAAATAAAAATACAGAATGCTTCGTTCATAGGGGTAAACAAAGCCAGAAAAATAAGTGAAGCTGGGGCCAGGTGGTGGTGCACCAGGTTAAGTGCACACATCAGTGTGCAAGGATGCAGGTTCAAGTCCCTGGACACCACCTGCAGAGGGAAAGATTCATGAGTGGTGAAGCAGATATATAGGTGTCTCTACCTCTCTCCCTCTCTAGCTCCCCCTCTCCTCTCAATTTCTTTCTGTATCTACCCAATAATAAATATATATATATTTATTTATAAAAAGAAGTGAAGCCAGATGAGGCCTATGGGCTTGGACATCAGAACTCAGAATAATAAAAGCTGGAAGGGAGGAGGTATTGTAGGGGTGACCTGATGAACTTTGATGGAAGGATGTTGGTGATTTGGTGGTAGTGATGGTGAAGTAACGCACTCAAAGAAGGTGAAATTTGGGGATCAGCAGGGGCACAGCTGGTTAAGCTTTTATATTACAATGCACAAGGATGCAGGTTCAAGCCCCTGGTCCCCACCTGCAGGGGGGAAGCTTCACAAGTGGTGAAGCAGGGCTGTGGTTGTCTCTCTGTCTCACTACACCCCCTCCTCTTTCAATTTCTCTTTATCTCTATCCAACAATAAATAAGTATTAAAAAATAAGAAGGTGGAGAGTCGGGCGGTGCAGGTTAAGCGCACATGGCACAAGGTGCAGGGATGGGCATTAAGGATCCCAGGTCAAGCCCCTGGCTCCCCACTTGCAGGGTAGTCACTTCACAAGTGATGAAGCAGGTCTGCGGGTATCTATCTTTCTCTCCCCCTCTGTCTTCCCCTCCCCTCTCCATTTCTCTCTGTCCTATCCAACAATGACATCAATAACAACAACAATAAAATAACAATGGCAACAAAAGGGAATAAATAAATATTTTTTTAAAGGTGAAAATGTGAACTTCTGAAATATCTATAGGCTTGTAAACCAACATGTATCGATAAATTAGGGCAAAATATATACCTGAAAGCAAAAGTGCACAATAGTCTGCAGAGAGTCGGTATCTATTGTCATCTCTAAGATAAGATAATGATATATCTTTTAAAAAATGTATTTTTTTAATTTTTTAAAATTATCTTTATTTATTTGCTAGACAGCCAGAAATGGAGCAGAAGGAGGATATATAAAAGGAGAGAGACAAAGACACCTGCAGCACTGTTTCACCATTCGCGAAGCTTTGTCCCTGCAGGTGGGGACTGGGGGCTTGAACCCTGGTCCTTTAGCATTGTAACATGTGCACTCAACCAGGTGCAACACCACCCAGCCCCTAGACAATGGCATTTTGCTAATCAATTTTTCATTTAAAAAAAATGGTAATGGTACTGTAGTTACTTTTTTTTTGTCTCCAGGGTTATCGCTGGGGCTCAGTGCCTGCACAATGAATCCACTGCTCCTAGAGGCTATTTTTTCTCTTTTGTTGCCCTTGTTGTTTATTGTTGTTATTATTGTCATTATTATTGCTGTTGTTGTTGGACAGAACAGAGAGAAATGGAGAGAGGATGGGAAGACAGAGAGGGGGGAAGAAAGAGAGACACCTGCAGACCTGCTTCACTGCCCATGAAGCTACCCCCGCATGTGGGGAGCCGGGGGTTTGGAACCGGGATCCCTGAGCTGCCCCTTGCACTTCAAGCCATGTGTGCTTAACCCACTGAGCTACCACCCAGCCACCTTTTCTCTTTTTCTTTTAAAGGGTTCTTAAGTTTTCAAGACACTGAAGGGAAGTTCAGAGTGAGGTATACGGTTGCAGGTATTTCCTTCTGTCTATGATATAGAGAGGGGGGAGATGGGTGGGCTTAGTTGGCCACGACTTGGTAGCTATTAGAGCTGGGTGGCAGATCATGTGAGTTCATCAGGCCAGTGTGCCTGCTTGTGCCTAGATCTGAAATAAAAATAAATAAACAAACAAATAAATAAACTTTCCTTAAAAAAAAAAAGAAAGAAAGAAAGAAAGAAAGAAAGAAAGAAAGGAAGGAAGGAAGGAAGGAAGGAAGGAAGGAAGGAAGAAAGAAAGAAAGAAAGGAAGAAAGAAAGAAGGGATTCGGGCAGCAGTGCAGTGGGTTAAGCACACGCGGCCCAAAGCTCAAGAACCAGAGTAAGGATCCCGGTTCGAGCCCCCGGCTCCCCACCTGCAGGGGAGTCACTTCACAGGCAGTGAAGCAGGTCTGCAGGTGTCTGTCTCTCTCCCCCTCTCTGTCTTCCCCTCCTCTCTCCATTTCTCTCTGTCCTATCCAACAATGATGACATCAATAACAACAATAATAATAACTACAACAATAAAACAACAAGGACAACAAAAGGGAAAATAAATAAATAAATAAATAAATTTTTAAAGCCCCTAGATGGTTCTTAATTTGCAACACTGCTTTTCATCCCTTTTTTTTTTCTTTGCCTACTCAGCTGTCAATACTTGAAAGAGAGGTTTGTTAAGGGATCCTCTCCCATGACTATGACCATCAGTAAGCAAGTATTATAAACTCCATCTTTCTCTTCACATACAGAGAAATAGGATTCTTTTTTTTTTCAGTATATATTCTTTTATTTTTTTATTTCTTTATTGGAAGATTAGTGTTTTACAGTCGATAGTGAATATAAAAGTTTGTACATGCATAACATGAAGAAATATGATTCTTATACTCTCACTCTCTTCTACAGCAACCTGTTACCCTAATAATGAACCACTTAACAATGTCTATCTGGGGGCCAGATGGTGGCACACTGGTAAGCACATACGTTACGATGAGCAAGGACCCAAGTTCAGGCCCCCAGTCCCCATCTGCGGGGGGTCGGGGGGGCCGGGAGGGGGCTCTGCGAGTGGTGAAGCTGCGCTACAGGTGTCTCTCTCTCTCCCTCTTTATCTCCCCCTTCCCTCTCAATTTCTCTCTCTCTTCCCAATAAATAGATATGACAAAAAATTAAAAAATAGTAATAAGATAATGTCTATCTGCTCTTTTGCTCTGTCTCTGGTACTAAAAGATGTCAGATCCGGAGCATGTTTGATAGAGAGAATTGTTTAATGATATTATCTCAAAGTTTTACAAGAGACAAGAGCACCATGTGACTCATTCCATGTGACTGGACTCTTTCCAGCAACTGGAAAGCTGTGGAACTAGACCCCTTACGTTAGCCAAACAGTCATAGGACGGGAGCCCTTCTCTTCCACTGGCCCACTACCCATTACTCAGCCTGAAAGTCAGATGGTCTTCTTAAGGCCTGGTTCAGCCATATTAAAAAATTTGCTAGCACCTGACTGAATCGGGTTTTCTTGCAACACCCTTGCCACTTGGTTAACTGGCTTTTCAAAGGGTAGGCCTCAAAACCCCCCCCATTCAGTACCACTATACACCTCTATCCATTCCCCTGGTGTTTCTGCTGTGGTTGAAAGGCACATTTCACTGCTATGTGATGGGTCAGAGTAAGGTTTATAAAAGACTGCATTTTCCTTTGCTTGAAAATCAATACATGATCAAGGAAAATTTAGAGGAAAAAAAAATCAGGTAGTATATAAAGGTATAAAATTGAACAGATTTCCCTTTCACTTCACAGTCCTCTCCCTCTCCCTCTCCCTCTCCCTCTCTCTCTCTCTTTGATTATCTTTATTTACTGGAGAGAGACAGCCAGAAATCAAGAGGGAAGGGGGAGATACAGTGGAAGAGAGACAGAGAAACACCTGTAGCCCTACTTCACCACTCACAAAGCTTTCCCCCTGCAGGTGGGGACCAGGCACTTGAACCCAGGTCCTTGCACACTGTAATATGTTCGCTCAACCAGGTGCGCCACCACCCAGCCGCTTCCATTTTTCTCTCCATTGTCAGCTGCAATTACCAACTTCTGCTTCTATGGAGCAATAGTCAGTGTGTTACAGGCCACTGCTAGACTGTGACTCTTGCTCCACAAGCCTGTAATATTATCATTATGACAAGAAACAGGAAAACTACACTTCCCAAGCTTCCTTGCACCAAACCAAGAAGAATGTGAGGCAAATTACCGAACCAGGGAGAAAGCTGGAATCTGCCTCAGGATGCAGGATCAGAAAAATTGCAGGAAAAAAAGGCCAGGCAGCGACAACTAGAAGAACAGCCACAGGAGCAGGTACCATGGATGTTCTTTCCTGATTCTCCTCAATGCCAATTTCCAGGGGGGAGAAAAATCCCCTGTCCGTCAGTTTTATAGCCTCTAATAATAATTCCTATACTATCGGGGACAAGAACGCCCTGCTAATTCCAGGGAGCCTGAGGTTTCCAGTATCAAATGTGTTATGTGAACATACACGAGGTTGTCGGAAATGTCATGACAGGGGGTTTTTTGGTTTTTTTTTTATGTTTCCCTAAGCAAAAATGTGTCATGACTATTTCCAAAAACCCAATACAAAGATTATGGAATGAGGACCAAGCACTTGACATGCTATATAAAATGGCTTGCTTTTATTCTTCAGTCTGGTGTAGAAAATTGTATCAGTAGAGAGCTAAGTGCAGTAATACACCCTGCACCATTACTAATTTTGATTCTATGGAAACTATTTTACAACTCTATAAGTTGTAGGTAACAATAATGCAAAATAATCAGTGTCTATCCTACATACAGACCAATTTTGCCAGGTGCAGAGAAATGGAGTCTTCTACCTGTGTGTGTGGGGGGGGATCAGCTTTGACCTCATTTCACATTCACTTCATTGCTGTTTTGTTTTATTTTGTTTGCTTTGGTTTTTACTGCCACGACAGTTATCATTGGGGCTCAGTAAGAATCTACCACTCTGGGCCCTCATTTTTTCCTTATGTCCTCCTCCTCTTCCTCACCCTCTTCTTCTTCCTTCTTTTTTCTTTCTATTTTATTTGACAGGACAGAGAGAAATTGAAAGGGGTGGGGGGACAGAGAGGGAAAAATAAAGACAGACACCTGCAGAGCTGCTTCACCACTCCCTAGTGTCTCCCACGCAGTAGGAAACAGGGGTTTGAGCCCAGGTCCTTGCACATGGTAACGTGTGTACTCAACTAGTCGTGCCACTGCCTGGCCCCCACTTCAGTGCTCCTTTATCCACTAGAAGATGTGTTTCCTTGACTTCTCCTTTGAGCTAGCTCTGATACCTGCCTCGTTCCTTCACTATGAAGAAAATACAGTCTTCCACATATCTATGCTACATCTGCAGAAGATTCACAATCCTATCCTTTCTTTTTTTTAAGATTTTATTGATTGATTGATGAGAAAGATTGGAGGAGAGAGAGAAAGAACCAGACATCACTCTGGTATATATGCTGCCAGGGATCAAACTCAAGACCTCATACTTGAGAGTCCAATGTACTACCTCCCAGACCGCCCTACCCTCTCTTTCTTTATCTTTTTCAGAATTCTGCACTCAGTTTGAACAAACAACTCATGGAATGTTACATTATGAAATCAACTGTTATGCCACCAGGCTTCACACCTGCATGATCCTACCACCTCTCCAGGGGCTTCTTCCTTTTTTCTAGATAGCGTGAGACTCAGAGGTGGAGAGAGACACCAGGGCACTGTCCTGCCGTGTATGAAGCTCCCACCCTGCGTGGTAATAGAATGACCCCTCACCCCCCGAGTCCTTGAGTACAGTAAGATGTGCACTCTACCAGGTAAACCACCACCCAGAACCTCAATTTCTTTGATGTGGTACAAGGGAACAAATCCAGGGCCTCGGGCACCTGTAATAACATGGAGTTGCCTCCCCAAGCCACTTTTTGGTTCAATACTTGTAGAGAGAACTACCAAAGAAGTATTCAACTATGCATGGTGCTCCCTTGGTGCTACCCATGGATGAGGCACAGGGCCATCTACTGAGGGTCTCCCAGCCTCAACCCCACTCTATTTTTTTGTGTCCTGCCATATGAGAATAACTCATTGTACCAAAAGCTTATTTGATTTGCTTCACACGTTTGCTTCAGCAATGCTTCAGTGAGTCATCTTTGACTTCTGTTTTCAAGTAAAATATGATTGTATTTGTAGGATGAATTTCTAGAAGAGGAACTGCTAAGTCACTCTCCAAAGAGATCATACCAACTTCTCCTCCCACGGGTGTGTGACATAGCTTTCCCTCACTCTGTTAACACAGTACATTATCCAATGTTTCTATCTTTTCTCATCTGGTAGATAAAAAATTGATTCCCCCCATGCTTTGTTAAGATTCTGCTTCTTCTGATGAATTATTTTTTTTAGTATTTATTTATTTATTTTCCCTTATTTTGTTGCCCTTCTTGTTTAACATTGCTGTGGTTATTGATGTTGTTGAATAGGACAGAGAGAAATGGAGAGAGGAGGGGAAGACAGAGGGGGAGAGAAAGACAGACACCTGCAGACCTGCTTCACTGCTTGTGAAGTGACTCTCCTGTAGGTGGGGGGCCGGGGGCTCGAACCAGGATCCTTACGCCGGTCCTTGTGCTTTGTGCCACATGCGCTTAACCCGCTGTGCCACCGCCCGACTCCCCTGATGAATTATTTTATCTTCTTTCTTTTTCCAGCTGGGGGCAACAGCACGGCTCTGGCACACATGAAGTTACCCTTTGAATGGTGCTCTGATGTGGTGGCCAGGAGCTCAAATGCAGCTCCTAGTGTGTGATCAGATGTGCCCATCACAAGAAGCCCTTATTATGTATATATTTCCTTCAGCGTTAATGAGATTCAGTATGTGTCCAGACATTGTAAGCTAGTCATTTACTTTTACCATAACTGCCTAGTTAAATCATTTGCCAGTTTTTCCCATCTTGTTTCAGCGCTTTTTATTTTAACTTGTAAGCTTTCTTGCTACACTGTGGAAGCCGGTCTTCTGTCCTGTGATTCTGTAAATACCTTTCCCCATAGTGGGGCTGGGGTAGCCATGAAGAGACAGGGCCAGGCAGGCACAGTACAACTCAGTGGTTCAGGATGCAGCTGCCCTCCAAGTCTGAGTGAGTTGCTACCTTCTCATTCACAGCAGCTCAGCAGTGAACATGTAATTGAAGTGCAAGAAAGAGGGTGCTTTGTGGCATCACCATGGAAACTGTCCCTCCCACAGCATCTACAATTCAAAGGTTCCTGTTGGCATTCATGTACAACAAATTAGCAAAGAAAGATTTCCAGACTCACAACCCTGATTTTGGATGCAGTTTGAAGGTGCTTAGAGGCATAAAGAATGCCTGTGGTTTCTAGGGGGATTACTAGGGAAAAGAATTGTCTTCCGATCCAGCTTGCATGGAGGATAATTTGTTGAGACATTAGAGGGAATTTTGCTTTTGATGCAGTTTTCTTTCTTTGTCCACCTTCTGCTGGTGGTTGTCTGTCCCATAGTACTTGCTGACCTCAGAAGTGCTTTTTATTTCTGAGCCTTAAGCAGAAACTGCCTGGATTATCTCTGGTCCTGCCTTCATAAAAACTCAAACTCACTGAACAGAGTGGGAAAGTATGTGCAGGATATAAGTCAGTTCTGTCTGGAGGGCAGAGAATTCAGTGAAGGCAAAAAGAGAAGGACTCACAAGATAGGACACCTGTAATGCCATGCTGAGCGCTGGTGCCCCGTGGGAAGAAAGAGCTACAACAGAGGAAGCTCTGATGCTGCTATAGCATCACTCTCCCTCCCCTCTTCCCTTCTCTTCCCCTCCCCTCCACTCCTCTGTTCTTCTTCTTCCCCTTCTCCGTCTCCATTTCTTTCTCCTTCTCCTTTTTGTTCCTCCTCTTCTTCCTCCTCCTCCTTCTTCTTCTCTCTCTTTCTCCCTGTCCTTTCCCCTCTCCCTCTCCTACCTGAACATCTGGATTAAAAAGTGGCTAGGCCACCCCATCATCCGGGGTCCTAGTCAGGGAGTCCTGGATTCCCACATCGATATGATGGGCCTAGACCTCTAACAGATCCCCCTCTCCACCATCACTAGTCATCTCCATCAGGAACATCATAAACCCTCCAGTGGGTCTCTGCAGGACCTTATCCTCAATGTAGAGCAAAATGGTAGAGACTGCCCCAGCCTACTCTACCACTTGAGGAAGACTGGTCCTGAAATGAGTGCAGCCTAGAATGTTTCTAGTTGTGACCACAGAATGTGAGCTCAGACCGATAGGGATGCAGAGGTTACACAGGCTTCTGTGCTAAATATGAATAAGCATGGGCCCTAGGTCAGATGGATGGAGGTTACATTTAATGGTATTTATATACTTTTCCCATATTTGAGAGCGACTCTTCCCTGATCCAGCTTTCTTTCTTTCTTTTTTCTTATAAAATGGAAATTTGTTAAAATTCAGAAGCTCCAGCAGGCCGGGCTAGCATTGCGGTGGTAGACAGAGACTCGTGGACACACGGCTGGGCAGGGAAGCTGTATTTCTTTATTCAGGAACAACGATTCATAAACTAACCCAAACTAATCACCAAACAGAACTCTGTTGCCTCTTTCCTCCACAGTGGCACCAAGAACTCTCTAACTCTGAAACTCTGGAACTCTCTCGGGGTTCCTTGGGGCGGGGACAAGCGGGCCCGCGAAAACTAGCAGGACTGAACCAATTTTCTTGGCAGGAGGAGAGCATACAACAATTCCCCTTTTTCTTTTTAACTAAATGACCACAGTATCAGGGGTGTGGGGTGAACAGAAACCTCTATCATACAGGCATTTTTAAAAAAGAAACTGGCACAAACATGGAGAAACATGTAAGCAAGTAACAAGAACCAGTGTGCTGCCAAGGGAAGGCCTGAGGGGGCCATTGTTTTTGCCTCTGTGGGCAAAACTTTATCAGCTTAAAAAAAAACAT
The DNA here is from genome assembly GCF_950295315.1 of Erinaceus europaeus. Classification (NCBI taxonomy): domain Eukaryota; kingdom Metazoa; phylum Chordata; class Mammalia; order Eulipotyphla; family Erinaceidae; genus Erinaceus; species Erinaceus europaeus. The sequence continues at coordinate 11,759,559 of NC_080182.1, read as the reverse complement.
TTCCTGCCTCTGGGGGGCGTACTTGTCTCGACAGACATTTGCATGGGGGCGGGGAACGGCCTAGAGTCCCAAAGGCAGCTGGCTGCAATTTACTTACTATGAAACAAAACTTGTTATTAGCATAACCATAGCGCAATCTAACGTTTCTAATAGAGAAGGAATTTGAGACTTTTACATATCAACAACGTCTTTTTAACCTTTTGTTACACCCATTCAAGATGGAGACACACCCTAGGTGTGCGCAGGAAAGAAAACCTCAGGCATGAGAATAGTTAGCATAGCCATTGTGTAATCTACCATTTCTAATAGAGAAGGTAATCGAGAGTTTTACATATCAACAAGTCTATTTAACCTTTTGTTATACCCATTTAAGATGGAGACACACCCTAGGTGTGCGCAGGTCTTGTTTAGACCAACTTAGTTAAAATATATTGATTGTTAACTAATTTTTACCTCAGACTTTAAATGTAAGTTAACTTTATCTTTATGAGAATTACATTGAAAACCTTTTTCATTTAACTTTGCCTAGTAAGAATTTAGCCCTAAAGTTACTGTTTACCAAACTTTAAACACACCCATAAACATGGTCATTAATACACAAGGAGAGAAACCTTTGTTACAAAGACATGTCATTTTAAACACGAATTTAGATGTGTATTGTCTTAGTTGTTGGGGGTCACCATCCGGAGGTGGCCTCCCGCGCAGCTCCACTTCAAGGAATTGCAGGTTGCGATCTCTGCACGAATCTCTGCGTACTCCAGCTTGTCTGCCTTCAGACCGGAGCTGAGGATCTCGGCCAGGGTGCCCAGTTTCGGCAGGGAGCTCGGGGGGTCCGGGAGGTCCAGGATCTGTATAGAATTCATAGCACATGGGCGGGCGGGCCAGCTGTGCAGAAGGTGCGGGCTGAGGTGCCCAGGGGCGGTTGCCATGATAGGCCACCGCTGCCTTGCCCCATGGCCCTGCCATGTCTGCTGCCCTGTTCCATGGCCCTGTCATATCTGCTGCCCTGCTCACAGTGGCCGAGCAGCGTGAAGGGATCTCGCGTCCAGTGCCTTGCGCCACGCGGTGGAGAGCCGGCTCCTGTGGGCTGGCCTGCGTGTTGGCATTGGGCTCCTGCGTGTTGGCATCGGGCTCCAGCGTGTTGGCATCGGGCTCCAGCGTGGTGGTATCGGGCTACTGCGTGCTGGCGTCGGGCTACTGCGTGCTGGTGTCAGGCTCCTGTGTGCTGGCGTCGGCCTCCTGCAGGCTGCGGGGCTGCGGGCACGGTGTGCAGGGTTGTCTGGGCGCGGCCGGCTAGCTGGCTGGCTGGCTGGCTGTTCCACCAGGTGGAAATGGCAGCTCTGCGCCTCGCCTCTCGCCCGCTGGCTCTTTCCAACTCCACTGGCTGTTCTGAGTGTGCCCGAGTGAGTGGAAACCACAGAGTGGTCCAGAGATAAATGTTCCAGAAACAACGAAACAGTCTCATGAAGAAAGGGCAGAGGCCTTTGGAGATCTCTTCACAAACAGAAGAGAAGGCCATAGTACATAGGTAGCCAAATTGTCTTCACTTATCTGAGAGATAAGTGAAGTCAGGTCCACGTGGGCGCCATTTGTTGTTAAAATTCGGAGGCTCCAGCAGGCCGGGCTAGCTTCACGGGCGGGTAACAGAGACTCGTGGACACATGGCTGGGCAGGGAAGCTGTATTTCTTTATTCAGGAACAACGATTCATAAACTAACCCAAACTAATCACCAAACAGAACTCTGTTGCCTCTTTCCCCCGCAGTGGTGCCAAGAACTCTCTAACTCTGTCACTCTGGAACTCTCTCGGGGTTCCTTGGGGCAGGGACAAGCAGGCCCGCGAAAACTAGCAGGACTGAACCAATTTTCTTGGCAGGAGGAGAGCATACAACATGGAAATATTGATAAGACTATAGGATAGGAAGGGTACAATTCCACACAATTCCCACCCCCAGCACTCTGTATCCCATCCCCTCCCTCGATAGCTTCCCTCTTCTTTATCCCTCTGGGTGTATGGACCCAGCTGATCCAGTTTTCTAGTCTGATTCCCAACTCTGACGCCATCTCCCCAGAGAATACTTTTAGCTCATCTGCATGTTAGCTGTCAGGCTCAGGCAAAAATTAGAAGGTCATGAGCCCTTGGAATATGCCTAAAATAGACTTCCTATTTTAAATGGCTTCTTCCAACATGAAGACCCCAAATCTCATCTGCTCTATTCTTATCTTTAGGCTCCTGTTTACTAAACAATTTGTTCTGCTTCCTATCTTAATGCTTTTCAGCCACAAAGTTGCAGATGCTATCATGACTCTAAAGTGACCTCCCTGGGCAAAGGACCTCAGGCAGTAGGGCAGTGGTTAAGCTCACATGGCGCAAAGCTCAGGGACTAGCAGAAGGATCCAGGTTAGAGCCCACGGCTCACCACCTGCAGGGGAGTCGCTTCACAGGTGGTGAAGCAGGTCTTCAGGTGACTCTCTCTCCCCCTCTCTGTCTTCCCCTCCTCTCTCCATTTCTCTCTGACCTATCTAACAACAACAACAACAATAAAAAAGGGCAACAAAAGGGAAAATAAATACATAAATGTTTTTTAAAAATTTTAAATGGCCGGGAGCTGTTAAAGCCACAGTTATATAGAGACAGACAGAGAAACAGAGAGAAAAAAGCAAGATGAAACACTCTGCCAGGAGACAAAGACCTGGAAATACTTTAAAAACATCCTAGTTGGGAGTCGGGCGGTGGCGCAGTGGGTTAAGCGCACGTGGCGCAAAGCGCAGGGACCGGTGTAAGGATCCCGGTTCGAGCCCCCGGCTCCCCACCTGCAGGGGAGTCGCTTCACGGGCGGTGAAGCAGGTCTGCAGGTGTCTATCTTTCTCTCCCCCTCTGTCTTCCCCTCCTCTCTCCATTTCTCTCTGTCCTATCCACCAACAAAGCAACGCCAACAATGGCAATAATAACCGCAATGAGGCTGCAACAACTAGGGCAACAAAAAGGGGGGAAAAAATGGCCTCCAGGAGCGGTGGATTCATGGTGCAGGCACCGAGCCCAGCAATAACCCTGGAGGAAAAAAAAAAAAAAGAGAGAAATCAAAATTCCAGAGAGGTAGCTCAGTCTGTTAGAGCAACAGCTTGTATACCTAAGGCTACTGAAATTCCATGTTCAATCCTCAGTACCACCTTAAGCCATAGCTGAGCAAAACTTTAAAAAAAATAATAAAAAAATAAAAATAAAAAAAATAAAAAAAACATCCTAGTTGGTGCAGAACCTGCTCAATGATGACAGACGGTCCTCAGAGGGATGGGGCCCTGGACACTAGGATTTCCTGCTGTCACAAAAAGATCTGAGAGCCAAATGAGGGCAAGATCAGAGGTCTTTCGGAGGACACTGGGCATCTCAGTCCTAACCACTGTGACCTAAAGATCGTTGCTGCCTCCTGGCATATGATAGCTGGACTCTGTAAGTGGATTCGGGTGACCAGTGAAAATGTGGTCTCAAGAGACAGGGCTACCTGATGCAGCTCTAGAGGGACCTAAACTTGATAAAAAAAAAAAAAAAATGGATTAAGTGGAAGAGGAAGGCCTACTGTAAGCTTTAAGAGGAAACACACGGAAAACCATGACCTAGGACACTGCAAGACCTGATGGTTGTTTCAAGTCCCTACCTCATTTGCTCCAGAGCCACCTCCTGGTTTCCCAGTCTAGCCTCTGAACAGTATGAATACAGTATGAATACTGCCTGAACCTAAAGTAATGGGAGGCAGACTGAGTGCACATGTTACAGTGCACAAGGGGCAGGAGTCTCTTTTTCTCTCCTCTTCTCTATCTCCCCCTCCTCTCTTGATTTCTGGCTGTCTCTACCCAGTCAATTAAAAAATTAAAAAAAAAAAAAAAACAGTTCTCCCTACCTGCACAAGCTGGCAAGATGGTGTTTAACTTTCTGTGGCACAGGGAAGTTGGGCCACACTTAAGTTTTATTGGGGAGTCACAAAACTGACCGAAGGTCACTTTTCTATCATTTTGACTGATTATAACTAATTATAAATTCAAACTGATATAAATGAAAATTATAACTAATTTCCATAATTGCATATGACATCTCTAAAATCAAGACTCGGGTGGGGGGGCAAGAGGTACCTTAATGTATTTATTGATCAGTACTGGGGCTTCACTGCTCTGAACTCACTAAAAAGAAAAAGACACAGAGATAGAAAGAAAGAGGGTGGGACTGGGTGGTGGCACACCTGGTTGAGCACACGTTTCAATGTGCAAGGACCCAGGTTCAAGACCCTGGTCCCCACCTGCAAGGGGAAAGCTTTGCAAGTGGTGAAGCAGGGCTGCAGGTGTCTCTCTGTCTCTCACCCTCTATCAACCCCTTCCCTCTCAATTTCTGACGGGCTCTATCCAATAAATAAAGATAGTAAAAAAAGAAAGAAAGAAAGAAAGAACGAAAGAAAGAAAAGAAAGAAAGAAAGCCGAGTGGTCACGCACATGACTGAATGCACAAGGACCAGGGTTTGAGTCCCCGGCCCCCACCTGAAAGGGAAAAGCTTTGTGAGTGGTGAAGCAGGGCTGCAGGTGTCTCTTTGTCTCTCCCCTGCTCTATCTCCCCCTCCCCTCTTGATTTCTGGCTCTCTATTCAATAAACAAATAAAGATAATAAAAAATAAAAAATATTTTTTAAAAAGATAGAAAGACAGAGGGGGAGACACCTCAGCACCAAAGCTTACCCAGGTGTGGTGGAGGCTGGGCTCAAACCTGGGTTATGTGACTGGCAAGGCAGGCACTGTCCCAGTGGAACCCTATCACCAGCCTCACTGTATTTTTTTTTTTTTACTATTATTTTAGGAAGCCTCAGTCAGTTCATCTCCTGTACAAAAATCCCACTATTTTTTTAAAAGTACATTTGTCCTGCATCTTTAATATTGTTCTTATTTGTTCACTTAGGAAATGCCCAAACTGTGTTCATTTTATTTTGCTTTCATAGTTAATTTTATGGGAGCAAATAGGTTTCCTGAAAAGGTACTTTCATGATGACATTCTGTCAGGAAATAAGTGTTAAGTGTTTTTTAAAAAATATTTATTTACTTATTCCCTTTTGTTGCCCTTGTTGTTTTATTGTTGTAGTTATTATTGTTGTTGTTGTTGTTGGATAGGACAGAGAGAAATGGAGAGAGAAGGGGGAGAGAAAGATAGACATCTGCAGACCTGCTTCACCACCTATGAAGCAAATACCCTGCAGGTGGGGAGCGGGGGAGGGGGGGTTTTAACTGGGATCCTTAGCCCGTCCTTGGTATTTGCACCACGTGTGCTTAAACCCTCTGCACTCCCGCCCACTCCCAGGGCCAAGCATTTTAAGGTCTCACTTGGTACATTCATTAGTCAGTGAGTTCCAAGATCTGAGGTGGTCTTCTACTGCCTCCCAGTGGCAGAGCGAGGCAGAGGTCAAGACGTTTTTGAGATGGGGAAGAGGGCTAATATCAGCATATAAAAAATATAGACAGAAAATATAGACAGAAAGAGAAAAAGAAACAAAGGTTTTGTTTTTTTCTTAATGGGTTCTGACATAACTGGCCAGGGCATCAGTTAGTACATGATTTCTTAGACTGCACTTAACCCTGACAAGACAGAACAGCACACAGCTTCTACTATCAACACCTGCAGTCTCTACATTCAGTCACACAATCCTCCTTTACATGATATCCTGTCCGCTGGGACACAATGGATGGAACTGGACGTGATCGTGCTCAGCAAAGTAGGTAACGGGGTGGAAGACAGCTAGTGGATAGTTTCCCTCATAGGTGGAATCTTAAAAATTAAAACACACGAACTTGCCAAAACAACAAACCCAGAGCTAAACAAACCGTGTCTAGGCCTCTGTGAGCACTAGGAGCTGAGTGCACATTACCATGCATAAGAACTCTGGTTCAAGCTCCAACTTCCTGTGTGTGTGTGGGGGGGGGGGGGGCTGGAGATTCAGGAAACAGGTATCCATCTTTCTCCCTCTCTCTCTCTCTCTCTCTCTCTCTCTCTCTCCCTTTTATCTCCTGCTTCCCTCTCAATTTCTCTCTGCCCTATCTAATAAAATTACAAGGAAAGGGGGGAAAATGCCCCTGGGAGCAGTGGAATCCTAGTGCCGTCAACAAGCCCCAGTGGTAGCCCTGATGGCAATACAAATCAAATCAAATACTGTGAGAACTATGGTGGTCATCATTAGGGAGGTGGGGGGCACAGAACTCTGCTGGGTGTGGTTGGAACCATACCCTACAACCTTATAATCTTATAAACCACTATTAGTCACACATTTTTAAAAAAATTTTACTTGAAAAAAAAATACAAAAAAATTTTTTTAAGCTCCCTGTACTTCCATATATGTGTGTGTGTTGAATTATGATGTAAGTACCACTACTATACCATCTTATATGTACAGTCTGTTGTAAATCACAATATCTTTATTTTTAGGGGAATCATTAAAGTTAGGAGGAAACTGTGGTTTCTCAATTTCTCATGAATTTCACTGATTTTATGGAATTCATATACTGGTAAGTTAATTTAGTACTTATGGATTATCTACATGAGGTCTAAAACTCGATTCTTTATTAATCTTGAAAATCATCAGGATAATGTACTAAGCAATAGCAGACAGCAGCCATGGAAACCAAAACTTCTGGTTTCTAAATAAATTTTCAAAGCATGTTAACTCCTTTTAAACAATTAAAACAAAAATCAGAAAAAACATTCATGTCCCCCATTTCACAAATCTAATCAGAGCCAAGAATAGGGTGTGGTAGAAAGACATATCTGGACCAGCCCCACTGGAGAGCAGTCTGGAGAACTCTCAGAAGGCTAGAATGGACCTATCCTGCAATTTTTCTCCTGGGATTATAGCCTAAGGAGAACCAAAAACACCATCCAAAAAGATTTGTGATATATATATATATATATATCCACCCTGGGTTGGGTGGATGAAGGTAAATAGTTAATTTTATTCAAAGAATTTTTTCAAGAATGGGAGCTACACTCTGCCCTAATCCAACTTTCTAGCCCTTTTCTCTACTCTGACATCATTTTTCTCAGACAATATCTTTATTCAAATTCATCCTAGCTATCAAACTCAGGCAAAAACTATCAAAGCTGTAGGCCCCTAGGAACATGCCTGAAATGGACTTCCTAGCTTCCTTCCACCCTACGATCCCTAATCTCATCTGCTCTGTTCCTACTTTTTGGCTCCTGTCCATTAACCATTTTGTCTCGCTTTATATCCTGCCACCTTCTAACACCAGGATGCAGATGCTACCATGATTCCATCCTGACTTCTCTGGGCACACAACCTCAACAGTGTGTCCAGGAACCTTGCCTATCCAGAGCCTTGCCACACTAGGGAAAGATAGAAACAGGCTGGGGGTATGCATCCACTTGCCAACGCCCATATCCAACAGAGAAGAAATCCCAGAAGCCAGAGCTCCTACCTTCTGCACCCCCAAAACAATTTTGATCCATGCTCCCAGTGGGGCAGAACTGATAGGAGGAAGAGGATAAGAGGGCTATGAACTCCAGATCTACCAGGACTCGGAGAGAGAGGAGGAAAAAGTGAGGGATATTTGGATGTAGTAATAGTTGCGTGAGTGGCTTGAAGGGAAAGAGAGGATTGGACCTGGAAGAGAAGGGGGGCAATGATGTATAGATATAGACAGATAGTTGTAGAGATGAGAGTTAACCCATATCTGCAATCTTGGGAGAACTGTTACTGCTTTCAATGGACGGATTGGGGGTTCAGAACTCTGGTGGTGGGAACAGTGTGAAATTATATCCCTGTTGACATCTAATTAAGTAAATCAGTATCACATCACTAATAAAAAGATAAAAATACCTGGTTTCCTTCACTTTGTCAGTAAATGGGTTGGTCATGAAGTCAGAAAGCATGTCAGAAAGCACGAGGATAGTCAACGACAAGGCCTTATCTCAACTCAGAATCTTCTTCCGGGATAATGAGAATAAGAGTGGGGGCTAGGACAAAAGACAGAAAATTTCAAGTCGGATTGAAAATTTTTTGAAGTGATAGTGCCTATATTATACAAGACATATGAGATAGTCTACCTACAGTGGTGATTAAAAATAAGAGCTAGGGGCCAGGTGGTGACACACATACTCGAACACACACAAGCACCTAAGATCAAGCCCTGGGCCCCCACCTGCAGGGGGAAAGCTTCCACAGGCAGCTTTGAAGTGATGCTGTAAGTGTCTCTCTCCCTCTTTCCTTTCCTCTCAATTTCTCTCTGTTCCTATATTGGAAAAAAAAATGTCCCCTGGGAGCAGTGGATTCTTCATGCAGGGACCAAGCCCCAGGGATACCCCAGTAACAATCAAAACACACACATATTTAGACACACACACACACTGTGTGTTTATGTAAGTAATAGCTAACACAGGAATATTTCTAATCCAAATGATACTCTAATAGTGATATTTCTTAAGTACTTCACTAAATTTATTTCATTAATATTTCTTTTTTTAGTATTTTTTATTTTTTTATATTTATTTATTTTCCCTTTTGTTGCCCTTGTTGTTTTTTATTGTTGTAGTTATTATTGCTGCTGTTGTTGATGTCATCATTGTTGGATAGGACAGAGAGAAATGGAGAGAGGAGGGGAAGACAGAGAGGGGGAGAGAAAGACAGACACCTGTAGACCTGCTTCACCGCCTGTGAAGCGACTCCCCTGCAGGTGGGGAGCCGGGGGCTCAAACCGGGATCCTTCTGCCGGTCCTTGCCCTTCGCGCCATGTGCGCTTAACCCACTGCGCTACCGCCCGACTCCCTTCATTAATATTTCTAAGAGCCACATGTTACTCCATTGTACGGACAGGGAAACTAAAGTTGAAAGATGTTAATTATCTTACTGAAGTAACTGGTAGAGAGAAGGACCAACCTCAGAACAAGACTTAACACATACAAACCTAGTCAATTTATTTTATTAATCTTTATTTATTTGTTTATTGGATTAAGATAGCCAGAAATCAAGAAGGAAAGAGATGATAGAGAGGAAGAAAGACAGAGAAACACCTGTAACACTTGCTTCATCACTTGTAAAGCTTTGCCCTGCGGGGGTGGAGGGAGTGGGGGCTCAAACCCAGGGCCTTGCACATTGTAACATGTGCACTCAATCAAGTGCGCCACCACCTGGTCCCTCAGAGCTGATCAACTTGGAAGCAGAATCCTCTGCCTTCACTAACTTTTAAATTTGACTGCATTTTCACTTAATCACAGTTGAGGGTGTTTTTCTAAGGCTGTACCAGGAAGTAAACCCAAGGTGTGCACATGTGCCATACCACAGAAGCACCTCTTGTCCCAGTTTTTAGTCTACATTTTGAGAGGGGGAAAAGGTGGGAGAGAGAAATCAAAGCACAGCCCATCATGCATGGAGTCCCACTGGTGCCATCATGCATGGAGCCCCACTGGTGCCATCATGCATGGAGCCCCACTGGTGCTGTCTTCAGAACTCTGCTGTTGCACCGAGGATCAAACTCAGACCCTGGAGTAGCCCTACCAGGTATAGTTGGGCTTTTGGTTGTTTGTTTTTTTTTTTTTTCCTCCAAGATGTTAATGTTTCATGCTGTCTACCTTGGGTACAAGTCTCAAAATCTGAGCATAATATAATTGGTATCAAGGAAACATATTTTGACTAAATATACCCGTCTTCCCATGCAAGAAATGCTAACTGACTTTTGGAAGGAACTGCCAGGCTAAGCTGCCCAATTTCACAAGAGAATAGAAAGAATGAGATGGAGATGGAAGTAGCTGATAGCGTGAATATTTCTGTAAAGCTGTGAGTGATGTGGCTTTTTCCTTCCCTGTGGAGAAGGAGGGTTAGGTTATATAGCTATTGCTAAACAACTTACCCCATGTGTAAGGCTCTTCATAAATATTTACTCTCTCACACAGCAGTTTAGCTGATATTTCGGACTTAAAAGTCATGAGGCTGCTGTCAAAAGTCCATCTGACTGATCTAGTTGAGGTCTTATGCACACACCCTCTAGTTGTAAGAAGGCAAAAAAGGAAAGAAAAGAAAAGAAAAGAAAAGAAAAGAAAAGAAAAAAAGCAAGTAATTTGTCGTCTGTCTCACTTTCTGTGGAGTAACTAGTGCTTTTATCACTGGGACACACAGTTGGGAATTCCCCCAAAGAAAGACAAAAGACTCAGATGAGAACAGAAAATAAAACCACTAAAAAAATTACAAAGTCAAATGCAAAAACGTCTCTTTGGTTGCCCAATACCAATACAACTAACATCTTCCCATGTTCATACTGACAGAAAATGTAGGGGGCTGGGCAGTAGCACAGTGGGTTAAGTGCAGCACATGACGTCAAGCTCAAGGACCGGCATAAGGATCCTGGTTCAAGCCTCTACCTTGCAGAGGGGTTGCTTCACGAGCAGTGAAGCAGGTCTGCAGGTGTCCATCCTTGTTTCCCCCTCTGCCTTCCCCTCCTCTCTTGATTTCTCTCTGTCCTATCCAAGAACAATGACAGCAATGACAACAATGATAAACAACAAGGGCAATAAAAGGGAAGAAATAGCTTCCAGGAGCAGTGGATTTGTAGTGCAGACACCAAGCCCCAGTGATAGAAAAGAAAAAAAAGAAAGAAAATTAAAACATCTTTCTATAGTAGAAAATGTCTTATACTTATCATAGAAAATAACTTATTTTTAAAAATGGCGCCAGGTAGTGGTGCACCTGATTAAGCACTCACACTTCTGTGCACAGGGACCCAGGTTCAAGGCCCTAGTCCCCACCAGCAGGGGGAAAGCTTCATGAGTAGCGAAGCAGTGCTGCAGGTGCTTCTCTGTCTCTTTCCCCCTTCTCTATCTTCCCCTTCCCCCTTGACTTCTCTCTGTCTCTATCCAACAAATTAATTAAATTAGAAAACATATCTATAAGTTCTTTTTTATTTTTTTACCAGAGTACTGCTCAGCTCTGATTTATGGTGGTACGGGGAATTGAACCTAGGATTTCAGAGCCTCAGGCATGAGAATCTCTTTGCATAACCATTATGCTATCTATCCCCACTCTACAAATTCCTTAAAGGAAGAATCTCCCTAAATGTAATGAACATAAGTTCTAATGAATCACATGTAGTCTACAATTACACTATATGAACTGCATTAGTTGTTTCAAAAAATGCATTAACTTCTACCTGGATTTGTCTCTCTTGGGATGCTTCTTTCTGGAACCCTGTTACTATGCTGTAAGGAACCAAAAAACCTAGTGGAGAGGCTCTTAAATAGTTATTCTAGCCACAGATTCAGATTCACTGAATTAATACACCAGTTACCAGACACATGAAAGAAGAGACCTTTGGATTATTCCAATCCTCATTGCTCCAGCAATCAAAAAAGGTGGTCTCCCAGAAAGCACCAAACCTAAGTGTTCAATAAGAGAAGAAGCTTCTGGGTCAAGTGGTGGCACACTTGGTAGAGCATACATTTTGCCATGTGCAAGGACCCAGGTTCAAGCCCCCAGTGCCCACCTGCAGAGGGGAAGCTTCACAAGTGGCAAAGCAGTGTTGCAGCTGTCACTCTTCCTTTCTCTCTCCTCCTTTCCATCTCAATTTCTCTGTCTTTATCTAATTAATTTATTTTTTTAAAGAGCAGGAACTTCTTGGTGATAGGATATATTAGACTATTGAAAAAGTTCTACTTTTTTATGTTTTTCTATGCAAAAATGTGCCGTGACTTTTCTGAAACCCCAATACTATCAGATCAATGAATTCTATGGGCAACATCCAATTGTGTTATTCTTTCATTAGAGAGTGGGGAGTCCCCAGACAGCAGTGCTAATAGAAGCACAACAATAAGGTAAAGCACATCTACAACTTTTGAGAGAGAAAAAAGAACTCGATCCCTACATGATTCTGAAAGATCACTGAAATCAACAGTCTCCAAGACGCTGACTGACACTCCTGGAATATGGGCTATTCCTCACCTGGTGACCTGAACACTCAACAGAGGTTTGGGGATTCTTTTTTTTTTTTAAAAAGATATTTTGTTTATTTATTACTGGGTAGAGACAGAGAGAAATTGAAAGGAGAGGGGAAAATAAAGAGGAAAAGATACAGAGAAACACCTGCAGCCCTGCTTCGCCACTTGTGAAGCTTTCCCCTTGCAGGTGGGGATCAGGGACTTGAAACTGGGTCCTAGGACACTATAATGTATGCACTTAACCAGGTGTGCCACCACCTGACCCCTAAGTTTGGAGATTCTGTGCATAGCTCTAATCCTGTTCCATTGCCATTTTGTGCATCACAATACTTGGGTTTAGTTCATGCCTGGTTTTCCCTGAATCTCAAATTTATATGACTATGTGCACTTACTACTGGACTCCTAACACTTAATACAGTTCCTGGCACTTTGTAGGTGCTAAAAATAAAGTTTGTTGCTTGAATGACTACATGGATAAATAAATATTTTGGTAATAAAATGAAGTACAGATTCTTTTTCTACAAATTTTCATTGTCAGTCTTGCTTAAGTAGTTTTCTGCCAGGACCCAGGTGATGGCACACCTGGCTAAGTGCTCACATTACAGTGCGCAATAACCCAGTTACAAGCCCCGGCTCCCCACTTGCAGGGGGAAAGATTCACGAATGGTGAAGCAGGTCTGTAGGTGTCTCTCTTTCTCTATCTCCCCCTTCCTCTCAATTTCTGTCTCTATCCAATAAATAAATATAATTTTTAAAAAGATGTTTTCTGTCAGGGCTAGGAAGACAGCATAATGGTACTTCAAAGACACTCATTCCTGAGGCTCTGAGGTCCCAGGTTCAATCCCCAGCACCACCATAAGCCAGAGCTGAGCAGTGTTCTGGTCTTTCAGCGTGTGTGTGTGTGTGTGTGTGTGTGTGTGTGTGTGTGTGTATCATTCTCTCTCATTAAAGTAAAAAATAAAATTAAAAAAAAGGTTTTCCCATCAATTTCTAGTCTTTCATTCCCATTTATTAATAAAACAAAACGAGGAACTGACAGGCCAGAGAGCTAGTTCACTAAATAGGGTGTACACTTTGTCACAACCATCTTCAAACCCATACACTCCACTATAGATGTTAGTGCGCCAGAGGAAGTTCTGGTGTTGTGAGGTCTCTTCCCTTTGTGTCTTTCTCTCTGTGACTCTCTCTGAATGAAAAGGTGGTCCAGAGTGCTGAAACCTCACGTGGGGGGGGGGGGTGGCTGGAGTCGGGCGGTAGCGCAGTGGGTTAAGCGCACATGCAAAGTGTAAGAAACCCGGTTCGAGTCCCCTGCTCCCCACCTGCAGGGGAGTTGCTTCACAGGCGGTGAAGCAGGTCTGCAGGTGTCTTTCTCTCCCCCTCTCTGTCTTCCCTTCCTCTTTCCATTTCTCTCTCTCCTATCTAAAGAAAAAAAAAGGAAATAGCTAGACAAGAATATATCAGCACTATACAAAAGAACTGTGATCCATGAGTCACCTATGTAACTGCAATACACCAACAGTCACAGTACTGAAAGTACAAAGAAAGTTTATATTGTATTTAACTATCTCCAAAGTGTATTTTCAACACCCATATTCAAAACTGAAGCTACTGTAAATTATTATAAAATTATATTCCTTTCATATTATCTTCAAGGGGTTCTAGTTACATTTTATCTCGATTTGAACTATCTATATATACAGCAAGTCCTTAACAGCCACAAACATATGGATCCATTAGGGGACAATAAAGGTATGATTCGTTTTCATCAGAATCTGCCCCTCCTCAATTCCTAAAATTAGCAAACTAAGTCATACTTTTCCTTGGAAAAGTCTCGCGGTCCCAGTGTTTCGAGATGAGTTACACCAGATCCTACAGGATCCCCTTTGGGATTTGGATTTTCACTACTGGATTTTCACTACTGTGTGCGTTAGCCTCCTAGACTCTCATCGAAACGGACGCTTTAGAGAAAGAGAGAAGCACCTATTTCTCTTCCTCTGAGGTCAGTTTTCTCTCTGCAAATATGTGCGTGCGGTTCCCTGGGCTACCTAGTGGGGCTGGGGGCTAGGAGTCGTCGCGCCCCACGCCTTCCGAGCCCCCGCAGACTCCGCAATTCGTGCATTGCTCCTTCGCCTCACAGGGACTCTTTTCCCGCCAGCACTATGTGCACACGCCGTTTCTGCTTGAGGGGGTATTTCTGCCTCAGCACAGGGCCACTCGACACAGTGACAAACCACAGAGGTACAACACGTGAGACACCAGCCGACTTCAAACCCGACACCTGCCCTTGGCCAAAAGGGGGAGAGGCGGGACATCCGGCACGGCCGCCTCACTTCCGGAAGTGACGTAGGAGTGTCAACATGCAAGATGGCGGCCCATCACCGGCAGAACACGGCAGGGCGGAGGAAAGTGCAGGTATGGGAGCTCCGCTCCTCGACCCGTGGGCCGTGGCTGGCCGCCCCGGGTCCCCTTCCGGCGAGCATATTCCCCGGAGCGCGATCGGGCCGAGGTAGCGGCTGGGGGCGAGCGTCCCGGGGCGCGGCCAGAGGCGAGGGGTGGGGCCGTGGCGTTAACGGCTTGAGGAAGGGGCGGGGGCGCGGGGTTTGAGGAGGGTTCCGGGCCATCACGGGCCTAGCCTGGACCCGCAGCTGCGGGACTTGGCCCCCGGGCTTGCCCGTCGCCCGCTCTCTAGCAGTGTTTCGAATGCGCTTGTTCCCCGCCCACCTGCCTTTCTCCAAAGCGCGGGGCCTGGACGGCGTCAGACCGGGGCCGCGGGGCGCGCCCCCAGCCGGGCTGCGGAGGGGCGGGCGGGGGCGGCGGGCGGCGGCCTCTGCACGTGGGAGCCCCTTGCCCGCCCTTCTTGCCGGACAGGTTTCCCCGGTGGTAGGGAAACGCCGTAGGAACATGCCAGTGTTGGTGGGGGAATTTTTTTTTTTTTTAATTTTTATCCTTTTGGAATTTTAACTTCGTCTTCACATTTGCCTAATTTTCAAGGGTGCACCCTTGAATTTTTCTTTCTTGTTTCGGTAGTCTGTTACCGCCCCCCCCCTCCCCGCCCCAGGAGAAAGCATCATCTGACAGTGCCGTACAGGCTTTATGCACCCGTGTGAATCCACTTTTGTGGATATATATGGTTAGAAGTTATTGTTTTCGGCAGTGGGAGCGGCGATGTAGCGTACACAGCAGTGCTGGGAGGATGCACTGATTCATTGAGCACCTGAGTGGGCCCCCAACGTGCGGAGCTGAGAGTTCATAGCAGCACTTTAACTTGCTTTATAAGATGAAGTATTATGTGTAATTAAAATCAGTGAAGTGTCTAATAGGTAATCAGGACAAAGTAGGCTTCCCAGAAAGTAATCCTAGAAAAAGGTGATAGGCCATAAAATCTTCAGTAAACTTAACTTTGTTTTATTTTCTCATTGATAGGTATAGAATCCTGAACACTCCGTAAATGATGTTTTGGATGGGCAAATATAAATCAACTGCAGCATAGGGTGGGGGGGCGGGGGGTGTGCTTAATAAGCTGAATATGAATCAATATAAAGCACTCTTGCAGCTAGGAGAATAGAACTAGATTCTGAGGTTCAACCCATGAATACAGTAGTCAGATGGGTGAAGTGACTTGAACTGTTTTCTATGAAGAACATTCAGAAGAACTGTCTTAGGGTTGATATGCTAAAGAGAAGATTCAGAGAAAATGTGTTTTAAAGTTGTGTGAGTTCATTTAAAACACACAGACACCAAAGTTAGGTTTACATATCTTTTCTTCAAAGAAAAGTACTGTTCACAGTGTGTGTGCTGTGTACTCCTGGATCAGATTCTCAGCTTGCAGCATTGACCTATTGGTTGTTGACATTCTGTATCCATGTCCTCTCTCAGCTTACTTCAGAATTTCGGGGGGGCGAGGTTGGGTAAAAGTAGGTGCACAACCATGCACAAGCACCGAGTGATGGCTAAAGTATATGTGAACACTCCACCTTCCATAGCAGGAGATTCCTTTTAATTTTAAATGACTCAGAATCCAGTTTAACCTGGCTCACATAATAAAACGCATATATTGACTTACATCTGAAAACTAAAGAGGCCCCACACTAGTTTCATGCAACTATTGAGCTGTCAGCCTCACTGTGACTCTCCAAGAAGTAATGTAAAGTCAGCCTCACCATTGAGATCCCAACAAACTGTCCGCTCCTATTCCCAAATCCTAACTCTTCCTCACATACCTCGTGTCCTTTCACCCCACTATACAAGGTAACAGAGAATGTCTTAAGCAGCCTTTGCATAACCTCTCCTAGGATATGCTTGTCTTGAGAAAAAATACTGAGAGCAGAAACAGAAAATGGAGAGACAGCCAACAAATGTCAGTTTTGCCAATATGGTGCCCCTTTCCTTGCCACCTGTTTTATTCTAGACATTTTATTATTCGAAGCTTAGTGTGATCTTTGCTCCTGACTGTGCTAATTGTGGGCTGGTTGTTTAATCTTTGAGGCTTTTTTTTAAAAAGAACATTTATTTTTTTACCAGAACACTGTTCAACTCTGGCTTATGGTGGTGCTGGGGATTGAAACCTGGGACTTTGGAGCTGTAGGCTTAATGTTATCTTCTCTGCCCACAAAGCTTTTTTTTTTTTTTTTTAGAAGGAAGAGCTGTGGAAATAGCATAATGATTATGTAAAAAGACTTTCATGCCTGAGGCAACAAAGGTCCCAGGTTCAAGGTTCAATCTCCAGGATTGCCGTAAGCCAGAGATAAGCAGTGCTCTGTGGAAAAATAATAATATTACTATTAATTACAGAACATATGTGATAGGTATATGGATGTTTGCTGTATAATTTCTTCAACTTTTCTGTGTGTTCAAAATATTTCATAAAAAGTCATTGGGGAAAATAAACTTTTTGGGAATAATAATTGGGGAATTAATGTTTTACATTCAATAGTAAATACAATAGTTTGTACGTGCATAACATTTCCCAGTTTTCCATATAACGATACAACCCCCACTAGGTCCTCTGTCATCCTTCTTGTACCTGTATTCTCCCTATCCACCCACCCTGGAGTCTTTTACTTTGGTGCAATATGCCAATTCCAGTTGAAATAAACTTTTTAAGAGTTCAAATTAGGGCATTGACACACCACTTGAATACACACATTACCATGCACAAGGGCCAGGGTTTGAGCCTCTGCTGCTCACCTGCAGGGAAGATGCATCATGAGCTGTGAAGCAAGTCTGCAGGTATCTATCTGTCTCTCTTTACCTCCTCCTCCCCTCTCAATTTCTCTCTGCCGTAGCAAGTGTAATAGGAAGAGGGCAGAGGGAAAGAATGGAGGCTGGGTGGTGGTGCACCTGGCTGAGTGCACATGTTACAATGCACAAGGATCCAGGTTCAAGCCCCTGGCCCTCACCTGCAGGAGGAAAGCTTTGCAAGTGGTGAAGCAGTGCTGCAGGTGTCTCTCTGTCTTTCTTCCTCTCTATCTCCCACTTCCATCTTGATTCTGACTGTCTATCCAATAAATAAATAAAGATAGTAAAAAAAAATTTAAAAGAAAGGAAAAAAATGGCCACCAGGAGCAGTGGGTTCTTAGTCCTGACTCTGAGCCCCCTCATGATAATCCTGGTGGCAATAAAAATTAAAAACATAAAAATGGTTGAAAATAAAAGCAGCAGAGGGGAAATGAAATTGTAGCTATAGGGACCTGAGAAGGATTTCTGAGTAAGGATCTCAAGGAAGTGAAATTGCCATCTGCAGAAGGACTTTGCGGTGAGAATATCAAATGCAGAGGTCCTGGGGTGAAAATGTATCTGGCCTGTTTGTGTAGTAATACAAATGTCTTCGTGCCTGGAGGGAATGAGTGATCAGGAGTGGGAGATATAATTGTAGGCCAGAATCCTATTTTGTGGAGACAGGCACATGCTTGACTTCACTGATCTAGGCCACTTTTTCCTTCAGATATAGAGACAAAGAGAGGGAGAGCTATGCTCTGACACCTCCCATGTGGTGTCAGGGCTCCAACCTAGACCACGTACACAGGAAGGCACATGACCTAACTGGTGAGCTCTCGCCATGCTCCATTTGTTCTGAGAGAGATGGAAAGTAGTGGGATCTGGGCAGAGAAATAATGTGACGTACAAGTATTTTTTAATAAAATCATCCTGATGCAGGAGTGGAGTGAGAGCACAGCAGAGAAAACAGTACCCATTCATGAAATCCAGACACTGGGTCAGGAAGATAGCGCACCAGACTTTTCATCCCTGAGACTCCAGAGACCACAGTTCCCCTGGCACCACTGTATGCCGGAGCTCAGCAGTGTTCTGGTCTCTCTTCCTCTTTAAAGAATACACAATTAAAATCCCTTTTTAAACATAAGAACAAGAAAGAAAAATTCAGATACATGTGATTGTGACTCTACTTGCACTGGTTGCATTCTAGATAAGTCCTAAAGATAGAGCTGATAAGACTTGCCAACAAGATGTTAGATAAGAGAAAATTAAGTTTGACACCACGTTTTGATCCTGAACAAATGGAAGAATGGAGGTCCTACTTCATCAGTGAGGCAGGTAAGAGGAAAAGCCACTTTGGAGAGAAGGTTCAGGAACTCAGTTTGAGACTTGGCCATAATGAAGACACCTGTTAGATATCTAAATGGAGATGAGTTAATGTACACTTTGACAGATCCTGGGTGATTAGCCTGAAAAGTCTTAAAGTCTCCCCTTAAAATATTGTGAATTTTGTATTTGATAGTAGATCTGCATTTGTTTTCACATTAAAAAAAATTAGTTATGGGGTGGGGGCAAGTGCCCCGTCCCAGATGCCCTAATTTCTGTTACTTGTTTACAGATATAAACATAGCTACAGACTTTTAAGTATATGGGTCCTGGATCATCCCACTGGGTTCTGTCTGGTCATATCAACTCTTAGAAGCAGAGAACTTCCTTTGCTTGAGGCAGAAGTCTGAGAGAGCCTAGGCATCTCAAAAGGGCCACATCAGAAGCATGGGAATGAATGCTGGCAGCCATCACGAGTAAGGATAAACCAACCCCTGGCTAGTAGCCACAGGGAAATGGCCCTCAGGCATGCAACCACCATAGCTAAATTATTCAGCAGCCAGCTTGGAAGTAGATTCTCCCAGAACCCTTTGGAAGGAATGCAGGCCTTGTGGTCTCACCCTTTGATTTTGACTGTGTGTGAGACTGGAAACAGCCTGTCCACTCAAGCTCAACCCTGGCTACATCATCTTCAGAAATGTGAAATAGTAAATGGGATTTGTTTTAAGCCTCTAGATTTGTGGTAATTTGTGTCAATAATAGAAAGCCAGTCTGATTCTCTTGAAACAAAATAATCAAAGAGATGCTTGTCTCCTGATTGCTTTTACCCTCTGGCATATTGCCCTTACCTTCAGGGATATTCAAACTTGAAATGCTGACAGATCTGAAGTTGAGAGAATCATCCTCTCTAGCTGATTTGTTGTTGTTGTTGTTGTTATTTGTCTAGACTCCCAGCTAATTGCTAGAGATATTAGTCAAATGTTTGTCGAGCCAACTAGCAGCACTTACTGTGTAACTTCAGTGGATACTTGCTACTTGGGACTAAGCTGCTGTTTCTTCCACTTCCTACTGAAGGTCTGGCTTCCCATCCTTAGCAGTCTTTTTAATAACCCTGTCCTCCCTTTTAATTTTTTTTAAAGATTTATGTATTCATTTATGATAGGAGGGAGAAAAAAAAACCAAAGCACACTCTGACACATGTAATGCCGGGGATTAAATTCAGAACCTCATATTGGGAGTCCAAATGCTCTGTTCACTGCACCACCTCCTGAGCTGCCTTTCTTTTTAAAAAGACCGCCAAAGAAGGTCTCATCTTCTCTGCATTTTTATATATACTCTTTCCTGACTGACTGAAAGCTTTCCAGCATTTTGTTCGCTCCTTTATTGTATGTCCTTTTCTCTCTACTGTCTCCTGTACCTGCAAGGATCATCTCTGTCTTGCTGTAGGGTTGACTTCATTTCATTTTCTGTCACTTCTAGTTACGCTCTAGAGAGACTCTGTGCCCACTACTGCCTCTTCCATATTTAGAGTAAAACCTGTTGGGTGCGTACTAATTGTTGAAGTGATTGGGTTCTGGTTTTCTACATCTTTGTAGTGCCTTATCTTTTTCCTTTAGGAAGTTTTTGATACAGTGTTTGGGAACATGGAAGTATGCAGATGCTGCTTTCACGCTCATTCTGCATTGGCCACACAGACCAGACATACCATATTTTAACCATTTCCTTAGTGACGCTATTTTTCCTACTTTCCCATCATGATAAAGTTAATAGGAGAGTTATAGACTAGTAAGAGACAGCTTTAAAAATAAAGCAAGGGCTGGGGAGATAGCATAATGGTCATGCAAAAGGCTCTCATGTCTGAGGCTCTGCACTCTCAGGTCCAGGGCCACCATAATCCAGAGTTGAGCTGTGCTGTGTTCTCTCGCAAACTCTGAATCTCTCTCATTAAAAAACTTCTAAAAACTTAGCCAAGGACAAAGGTGATACCACATTTATAAAAAAAATGAAGAATCAGTTGGAAAGTTTTAGCCTTTAAGGAGCAAAGAAAACAGGTGGTTGTTAACGAGCTGTTACAAGACATCTTCCTCCAGCTGAAGTGCCACAGGTCCTAGGATGAATGAGCTTTCTAAGCGCGTAAATCAAGTCAACAATAAATGGATCAAATCAAGAAATCTTAGAAACAAGAGAAAATCTTTCCTGGAGTCAGAGTGTTGGTATGGGGAGGAGAGCTGGTGGTAGTGCCAGAGTGACGAACTTGGAAATACATTGCAAACTGGAGGAGAAGAAGTAAAGCTATCACTATTGGCAGACAGCATGCTAGGACGCATAGAAAATCACATAGAAAACTCTTAGAAGTGGGGCCAGGTGGTGGCACAGCTGGTTGAGCGCACATGTTACAACGCACAAGGACCCAGGTTCGAGACCCCGGTCCCCACCTGCAGGGGGAAAGCTTTGCGAGTGGTGAAGCAGGGCTGCAGGTATCTCTCTGCCTCTCCCCTATCACCCCTGTCCTCCTAGATTTCTGGCTGTCTATTCAATAAATAAATAAAGATGATTTAAAAACTTTTAATTAAAAAGTTTAAAAATCAAGAAAGCAGTCCTATTTACAGTAGCACCCAAATAGTTAAATATCTAGAAATAAATTTGCTAGACGTGAAAGATTTATACATTGAAAACATCTAGTGACTACAGAAAGAAATAAAAGAATATACAAGTGTGTAGGAAGTCTCATGCTTATGAATTGGGAGAATTGACAGTAAGATGGTCACTTGACCTTAGCAGTGTACAGATTGAATGCAATGCTGTCAGAATCCCAATGAGCTTCTTTAAAAGGATTAGAACAAGTGCTGTAGACATCTATATGGGGAGCTGGGGAGACAGCATAATGGTTCTGCAAAAGACTTTCATGCCTGAGGCTCTAAGGTCTCAGGTTCAGTCCCCAGCTCCACCATAAACCAGAGCTGAACAGTGCTCTGGGGTCGGTGTCTGTCTGTCTGTCTCTCTCTCTCTTCATTAAAATTAATAAAATACATTTTTTAAAAAAGAAGAAAAGGTTTATATGGAACCACAAAGGACCCAGAATAGCCAGAGCAATCCTGTGGAAGGCAGTTTGGAGATTCCTCAGAATACTGGGAATGATAATCCCCCAATAAAGAAATTAAAAAAAAAAAAAATACTAGGAATGGACCTACCATGTGATACAGCAATTCTTCTCTTGGGCATCCATTCAAAAAAGACAAAAATTCTTGGGAGTTAGGCAGTAGCACAGCGGGTTAAGACCGGAAGCACATAAGGATCCCGGTTCGAGCCCCCAGCTCCCCACCTGCAGAGGAGTCGTTTCACAGGCGGTGAAGCAGGTCTGCAGGTGTCTCTCTCCCCCCTCTGCCTTCCCCTCCTCTCCATTTCTCTCTGTCCTATTCAACAACAACAACGTTAATAACAACAACAATAATAACTACAACAATAAGGGCAACAAAAGGAAATTTTTTAATTTTTTTTTAATTCTTAAATATTTTTTATCTTTATTTATTGGATAGAGACAGCAATAATTATCCAGAAAAAAGTCAACCAAGAATTAAAAGAAGAAATTTGGGGGCTTGAGTATGGGGCATCTTATCTAGACAATAAGGAAATTGTTTCTCACTTGCAGTCGTTTTGCACAATTTGATTTCCTGAGTACAGGCAATGATTAAATGGATAAAAATTAAATTATAACTTTCAGAAAGTAATATATAGGTCCACTATAAAACATTGATATAAAAAGGCACATGATTGAGTGAAAATCACCATTATTCAGAATAGCTATCCGTTTTATGTATGCAGTGTGTATATATTTTCAGACTTGTGTTTATTTTTAAGTACGTTTAATATTTTGAAACACTACTATATACAGCCCAATAGTGTTTCAGTGAAAAATATATCATCACTTTCTGTGTCAACCAGTTGCGGTCTGTCGCAACATTTGGTGATTGTATTCTTCTGTAATTGTGAGCGCCAAAATGTTTCTAAGTGGAATACTTCCAGTTCCTGTTGTTATTTTGTGGTAAGCTTGCCACAGGTTATTTTGCTAAAGATTTAAAGATTTCCACCTGCAGAGGAAAAAGCTTATAGTCTCTCATCTTTCTCCACTAGGCCAGTGAGATACTTTCCCAGAAGTTTGGAAATTAAAACTAAAATGTGTTTGTGTGATCTCTATAAAAGGAAATGTATCGAGACGTACAGGTGGAGGAGTCTTTTAACCCCAGGGAGAGAGATTAAGAGAGACTGAAATTGACGTTGAAGCCAGCTTGATTCCTGATGGCTTTCCAGTATCTGACTCACACAACAGATATTTATTATATGTGTCAGATGTTTGGTGAGACTGTGATGGAAGAAATAAGGCTGACAGATTTCTTGTCCTCTGAGAGCATTTATTCTAATGGAGAAAGTATAATCCCCAAAAGAATGAGATAGATAAATATGGTATGTATTAAACTTTTGAGAGAATTAGTCGACCTGCCAACACTTGTGTCCAGCAGAGAAGCAATTGCAGAAGCCAGAACTTCCAGTTCTGCACCCCATAATGAATTTTGGTCCTTACACAGAGATGGAGGAAAAATGTTGAGGGAAGATGACCAGAGGTCTCAACTCCAATTCCATCAG
Organism: Erinaceus europaeus; assembly: GCF_950295315.1. Lineage (NCBI taxonomy): Eukaryota > Metazoa > Chordata > Mammalia > Eulipotyphla > Erinaceidae > Erinaceus > Erinaceus europaeus. The sequence continues at coordinate 11,736,415 of NC_080182.1, read as the reverse complement.
GACCCAGAATCATTTCATTGTGGGGTGCAGAAGGTGGGAGGTCTGGCTTCTGTAATTGCTTCCCCGCTGAACATAAGCATTGGCAGGTCGATCCATACTCTCAGCTTGTCTTTCTCTTTCCCTAGTGGGACAGGACTCTGGGGAAGCGGAGCTCCAGGTCACATTGTTTGGGTCGTCTGCCCAGGGAAGTCCAGTTGGCATTATGGTAGCATCTGGAACCTGGTGGCTGAGAAAGCATTAATATATAAAGCAGAACATATTGTTGACTAATCAACAACAAGAACATTGCAGATGAGATCTGAGGTCTCCATTTTGGAAAAAGCTAGCATGTCTGTTTTAGGTATATTCCAAGGGGCCCATGACTAGGTTTTGCTTGAATCTGACAGCTAATATGTAGGTGGACCCAGGTTATTGTCTAGGGAGATGATGCATAGTTGGAAAAAAGGACCAGAAAGCTAGATCAGGGAAGAGAGTAGCTCCCAAAATTGGGGAAAGTATATAAACATTGTTAACTGTAAACCCCATTGATTTGATCTAGGGCCCATATTCAGCACAGGAGCCCATGTAACCTCTGCATCCCTGTAGGTCTGAGCTCGCATTCTGTGGACACAGCTAGGAACATTCCAGGCTGCACTAATTTCAGAACCCATCTTCCTCAAGTAGTAGGTAGCGTATGTTATCCAGCCTCCCTTTGGAGAATGGAACATTCCCTACCATTGTTGATCCACATTGAGGGCAAGGTCCTCTAGGGGCCCACAGAGGGGTCCATTATGTTGTTCCTGATGGAGATGACCAATGACAGTAGAGAGAGGGCTCTGTTAGAGGTCTAGGCCCATCGTGTCTGTGTGGGAATCCCAGGACTCCCTGACTAGGGCCCCAAATGATAGGGTGGCCTGGTAGTGACCAAAGAGATGTCATTAAAGTGTGCCAGTCTCTTACCCTTAGCCATCTTTTGTACCTCCTTACTTTGTCTGAGAAGGTTAGCTATGGAGTTATTGAGGGAAGTGAAATAAGAAGTAGGTGAGGAGGATATCTAGGTCTAAGTAGAAATATTAGATTAGGTTCTTTTGTTTATTATTTATTTATTCCCTTTTGTTGCCCTTATTTTATTGTTGTAGTTGTTATTGTTGTTATTGATGTCATCATTGTTGGGTAGGACAGAGAGAAATGGAGAGAGGAGGGGAAAAAAAGAGGGAGAGAGAAAGATAGACACCTGCAGACCTGCTTCACCGCTTGTGAAGTGACTCCCCTGCAGGTGGGGAGCCAGGGGCTCGAACCAGGATCCTTATGCCGGTCCTTGCACTTTGCGCCACCTCCACTAACCCGCTGCACTACAGCCTGGCTCCCTAATTAGATTCTTTATGGTGTCTTTTTTAGGGCTTTCTCCTTGCTTGCTGCATTTATTGACTCACTGCAAACTATTGTGTACGCTTGCTTTAAAGTATATGTACATATACCCTATCTTATGAGCCCGGTCTATATCTAGGTTTTCAGGTTTTGTTAAGAAGTGTACCACCAGAAAGGGAATTAAGGAGTCCTATGAGCTAGGAAAGGTCTGAGGAGAGTAATGAAGCTGGAGGGTTGACCATCCACACCTAATGTCTCTGGACAGTCTGAAGTGAAACATGCCAAGGTGGTACTGGTTGCATTGATTAGGCTGGGATCAGCTTAAACCCTATGACAGCAGGAACCTTCCCCATTCTCTATACAAAACCCATGATTTCTCCCAGTCCTGGAACCTCTGGGGTGGGGCTTGCTTTCCTGCATGCTTCTCTCAATTCATACCAAATGATAGGATTTTATTTAGTGAGTCATGGTTGAATATCTTGCCCTTGGGCTCAATTATATATTCTTATTTCTTTATGTGAAATTTTCTATTGGGGGCCAAGCAGTGGCGCACCTGGTTAAGCCCACACATTACAGTGCACAAGGACCCAGGTTCGAGTCCCTGGTCCCCACCTAGGAGAGCCTTCTTTATGTAGAGACTGTAATTATTTACCTACCTTTTTATTAATTTGCCCTTGTTGTTGTTTGTCTCATGAAATAGACTGAGAGAGGCCAAAATAGCATTCTGGTATATGCAGTGCCAGGGATTGAACATGGGACCTTCAGCTCACCATGACTAAAACTCCACCACTATGCCACCTCCCCAACTCTTCACCAGTCTCTTAAGAGTACTTGATGGGGCAGTGCTGGCACAGCCGGTAGAGCGCACACAGGACCCAAGTTCAAGCCCCTATTCCCTACCTGGTGGAGGAATGCTGCAGGTATCATCCCACTTTATTTCTCCCTTTCTAGTTCTGTCTCTATCAGAAGAAGAAAGAAAAGAGAAATAAGGAGCCGGGTGGTGGTGCACCTGGTTGAGTGCACATGTTACAGTGTGCAAGGACCCAGGTTCGAGCCCCCAGTCCCCAGCTGCAAGGGGGAAAGCTTCATGAGTGGTGAAGCGGGGCTGCAGGTGTCTCTCTGTCTCTCTCCCGCTCTATCACCTTCTTCCCTCTGAATTTCTGACTGTCTCTATTTAATAAATAAAGATAACAAAAAAATTTTTTTAAAAAGAGAAATAAATAAATACTAAAGTACCTTGATGACTGGTGGTCAGTTTGTTTGTTGTACAGAGACCAAGCCCCAGTTATCTGTCACCTAATGACAAAAATAAAGTAAATAAGTATTTAATTATTAAATTTTAATATTGAATCCCTGTGATACTTTGTTTTGGCTTAAGGTTTAGAGAACTACAATTTTCCCAATAAAGCCACTGAGCACTCCCGATAATTTATTAAAATAGTTTATTGTGCCCTCATAGATTTAAAATAGTTTATATCAAAATAGAGGATTTATAAATAGAAAAATGTTTCTGAATTTGTTTTATTCCATAAATCATTTGTCATGGTTTTTCTTTTCTTTTTTTTTTTTTAATATTTTTTTTTTTATTAAGAAAGGATTAATTAACAAAACCATAGGGTAGGAGGGGTACAACTCCACACAATTCCCACCGCCCAATCTCCATATCCCACCCCCTCCCCCGATAGCTTTCCCATTCTCTATCCCTCTGGGAGCATGGACCCAGGATCATTGAGGGTTGCAGAAGGTAGAAGGTCTGGCTTCTGTAATTGCTTCCTCGCTGAACATGGGCGTTGACTGGTCGGTCCATACTCCCAGTCTGCCTCTCTCTTTCCCTAGTAGGATGGGTCTCTGGGGAAGCTGAGCTCCAGGACACATTGGTGGTGTCTTCAATCCAGGGAAGTCTGGCCGGCATCCTGATGATACCTGGAACCTGGTGACTGAAAAGAGAGTTAACATACAAAGCCAAACAAATTGTTGAGCAATCATGGACCCAAAGCTTGGAAAAGTGGAGAGGAAGTATTAGGGAGGTACTCACTGCAAACTCTAGTATACTTCTGCTTTCTTACTTTGGTGCCATACTCCAAACTCAGTCAATTTCTGCTTTGCGTTTCTACTTCTTTTTTTTTTTTTTTACATGCATAACATTCCCCAGATGTCATGGTTTTTCATTGTAATTCTGGTAACTTTAAAATGGCTTTAAGATCTTAGAGAACCAGGTGGCACAAAGCACAAGGACCGGCATAAGGATCCCGGTTCGAACCCCAGCTCCCCACCTGCAGGGGAGTCGCTTCACAGGCGGTGAAGCAGGTCTACAGGTGTCTATCTTTCTCTCCTCCTCTCTGTCTTCCCCTCCTCTCTCCATTTCTCTCTGTCCTATCCAACAACAACAATAAAACAACAAGGGCAACAAAAGGGAATAAATAAATAAAATAAATATTAAAAAAATAATAAAAAAAGATCTTAGAGAACATCCAGTTATCTTCATATTTTAAAATGGGTATTCCTCCGCACACATACCTCCCCCCCCAAAAAAAAAAAAAAGGAGCATTTATATTGTCGGTTTCTAGAATGGAATCCAGTGGGCATCTTGTTTAGGAAAGAATTGTCAATTTCGGTCTTCCATATATACAGTATGGCATTTCTCCTTTTTAAAAGATTTTTTAATTTATTCATCAAGAAGACAGGCAGAGAGAGAGAAACAACTAGACATCACTCTGCTGGGGATTGAACTCAGGACCTCAGGCTTGAGAGTCCAATGCTATATCCACTGTGCCACCCCAGGACCACTTTCTCCTTTATTCAAGGTTTAGTTTTGATTTTTTTATGGACCTTGTCTCCTTCGTTACATATTTTATTTTTATGTATTTCTATTGGATAGGGACAGAGAAGTTGATAGGGGAGGGGGGATAGAGAGGGAAGGAGACAGAGACACCTGCAGCCCTGCTTCCCCCTGCAGGCGGGTCCCTGTGTGCTTAACCAGGTGCACCACTGCCTGGCCCCTAGGTGTTTATTTTTATGCTGTTGTGAATAGGTTCCTTCATCTCCACAGTGTTATGATAGAAAAGTTCTGCTTGATAACTTTTTCTTAATTTTCTAATTGCTTTGTTTGGGTTGATAGAGCAGACAGAGCAATCGTAATAAAGCAGGGGAATCGTACTCTGGAGGTGAAGTCGGAGGCATTATAAAAACTCAAAACCTCCCTTTGCTTAGTGGGTCAGGCAGGGTCATTTTATTTTATTTTATTTTATTTTATTTTATTTTATTTTATTGAATAGAGATGAGGAGAAATCAGGAGGGAAGGGAGAGACAGAGACCTGCAGCTCCACCTCACCTCCCATGAAGCTTGCCTCCTGCAAGTGAGAACCGGGGGCTGGAACCAGGATCCTTGGGCATATAACATGTGAAGTGTAGAGCCACCAGCACCCAGTCCCTTGAGGCTCCGTAATTTGAGCAATACCTAAAGATTGTAGCGGGATAGTTAGCCAGGCAGAGTGAAGGGAAAAGCTTCCAGAGAGGAAAGTGGCGGTTATGCGGCTGGAGGCACAGTGTGTGTATGGTGTATGGGGGGTAGGGGAGGTAGGCTCAACAGCTGGACTCAAGGCCCTTTAGGCCAAAGCATGCGTCTAGTAGAGTAAGCAACTGGGCATCTATAAGCAAAGTTTATATTTAAGACTTAGTCCAACTACTTGGTGGGAGAGGAGTCGAGTTAGGGAGCACTTTGGCTAGCTTATCATCAAACTTGATCAACGTGAACTTAACATTCTAATTGAATTGAAAAGTTAAGTTTTATTTGTTTTGAATAAATGGGATTTGTGGACTGGGTTGGCAGTGCACCTGGTTGAGTGCACACATTACAGTGCACAAGGACCCAGGTTCGAGCCCCTGGTCCCCACCTGCAGGGGGAAAACTTCACAAGTAGTGAGGCAGGGCTGTAGGTGTCTGTCTCCCTCGATATCTCCCCCTTCCCTCTTGATTTCTCTCTCTAGCCAATAAATAAATAATTTTTAAAATTTTTAGATAAAAAATGAAATTTTTGAATTTCTGATTGACCCACTACTGGGCTGTCTGTCTAAGTCCACGTTTTGTAACTTCATAAAAAGCACATCTTGACACCTATGTTAGGTTTCCTACGTTATTCGAGATGAAGTGGAGAAGTACAACCGGAATGGAGTCAATGCCCTGCAGCTGGATCCAGCTCTAAATAGACTTTTCACAGCTGGTCGCGATTCCATTATAAGAATATGGAGTGTCAATCAGCACAAGGTAAGCCTGTGATTACATTCACTGTTCAGACCTACACAGTCAACTTTGGTCTAGGATGGCACCTTTAATTTAATCATTTTGAATTTTAAAGGCATTGCAGTGAGAGTTCTGTAAGCTGTGGGTGGCAGAGTGGGGCAGGATAGGGCACCGCCCACCCCACCCTGCCATGAGCTGGGTTTGGTGATAGGAACATTCTTCTATAAATTTTTCTGTTTCAGTTTATTTCTGATTTAAGTATGTTCCTCAGAAGCTTCTTAGCAACCTTTTTCGATGTTCCTAGAAAAAAAATGTTGGATGTGTTTTTACATTTATAATTAATCTTGAACAAATATTCCTTCATTCAGAAGAGGTTAGGGCACCCATAAAACCCTCAAAGCCATGTTAGATAATAGACCATTCGAATAAAAATGGGAACACCATATTTTCCTTCTTAAAGAGACCTAAGGTCAGCCTTTCAAAACAGGGAATAGGATTCTAATGTGTGAGAGAGAAATCCCTAGTCTAATGGCAAGAAGCTCTTTCTGTTTTATTTGAATGCCAGTACTGTGGATGACTAAGAAAGGAAGATTCAGGGGCAGGAAAGTAGCATTTATTGAGCGCCTAAGTGCCAGACACTGTTACAGCACTTGCACATGCAAGATCATTTTAATTCTCAAAACAATCCTTTAAGGTGGCTGTTGTTAGCCATTTCCACAAAAGGAACAAAAGACTCAAAAAAAAAAAAATTCAGAGTTAAATAGCTGGTAAATCACAGAGAATCAGTTCCACTCTAACTTCAAAACCCTAGAGCTAGACCTTGTATTACTAAGAATCTGTGTCTTTTTAGCAAGTTCTGTGAGCTAATGTTGAGCCCCAAAAGAGCCCCTACCTTGTACAGTTGCTATGCTTCCTTTTAAATGGGCATTAGTCCTATGGGCTCTTTCTTTAGCCAGTGGAAACGATGGCTTTGGAATGCTGCTTTTTTCTGGAAGGGGAGGCTTACAATATTCAAATCTGACTCCTGTGTCTTCCTTAACTTGAGATAGCTCACTGGTTGCAGGCCTTGCTGTGTGTACAGTATAGGTTCAAGACCTAGCACCACGTCGGAAGTGCTGTGGCATCAGAGAACAGTCTGGGTTTCTTTTCTCTCTGCCTGTCTCTCTCTTTCTCTCTCAATGAAAAAGTAGCACAGAGTAGTGAAATCATACACAAGACTTCAGCTACACACACAAAAAAAGAAGAAATAGAACATACACAGGGATTAGCCTAGAAAAATATCTAACTTACTCTCAAATCTTTTTTTTTTCTGGTCTCCATTTTAGGATAAAAATTGAATAGTATCATTTCTCAAATAGACTTGTAGAGAACTGTTCTTGGTTTTTGTTTTTGTTTTTTTGTTTTTTTTTTATATTTATTCCCTTTTGTTACCCTTGTTTTATTGTAGTTATTATTGTTGTTACTGATATTGTTGTTGTTGGATAGGGCAGAGAGAAATGGAGACAGATGGGAAAGACAGGGAGAGAAAGACAGACACTTGCAGACCTGCTTCACCGCCTGTGAAGCGACTCCCCTGCAGGTGGGGAGCTGGGGGCTTTGGGGATCCTACGCGGGTCCTTGTGCTTTGCGCCACCTGCGCTTAACCCACTGTGCTGCCGCCCGACTCCCAGAGAGCTGTTCTTGTTACCCATAAAGTGATTCAAACTTACCTGTCTCAGTGTAGAGTGTGACTAAATACTTTTCTATTAAAGACCTTCTTCTGGTGATTAGACCAGGCTAAAGGAATAGAAGATCTCAAGGTACTAAGTGGAAATGGTGACATGGGTGGTATTTCTACAGCTCTTGGCCTCCATTTCTTCTCCAAAGAAACTGTAGATGCCATGAGAAAAACATCTCATTCCAAAAGTAAGCACAGCATTCGGATCCTAGAAACAGAAATGTTCATCTTCCTCACAGTTAGCTAGACTCCTTACCACAGTCAGTAGCCTTGTCTTTACCCCTGTGTCTGCTGGGAGTCTTCACCCCTGAGTCAAACCCCCCCACCCCTCAGTCTGCAGATCTAGATGTTCACGTCCTGTTCTTTTAGTAAACCCCTTTGGGGGCCACGTCTGTGTCACACCCAGTGCCCATGGTTGCCTTCTCATCCAGAAGACATAGAGGTGAATAAGCATGTGTCCTGGAAACCCAGTCTTTGAGTAGTGAAGCTCCAAGGGGCCAGGTGGTAGCTCACCCAGGAGAGCACTCAACATTACCATGCCTGAGGACCCGAGTTCAAGACCTTGGTCTCTACCTGCAGGGGGAAACTTCACAAGTGGTAGAACAGTGCTGCAGGTGTCTCACATCTCTCTGTCTCTTTAGGTTTCTCTCTGTTTCTGGCTTTCTACAAAAAAAGAAAAAAATGACCATGGGAGCATAGTAGAGTGATATAGGTACCAGGCTCCAACTATAATGCTGGTGACAAAAAAAAAAACCTCAAAACAAATTTTTGATATATTTTCTCATCTTAATATAAACTGTTAACAGTTTCATGATTTTTCTTTTCATCTCAGCAAGACCCGTATATTGCGTCTATGGAACACCACACAGATTGGGTAAATGACATTGTACTCTGTTGTAATGGGAAAACACGTAAGTATTTTTTTTTTATTATTGATTTAATAATGATCAACAAGACCATAGGATAAGAGGAATACAGTTCCCATCATCAGAGTTCCATATCCCATCCCCTCCATTGGAAGTTTTTCTATTCTTTATGGGAGCATGGACCCAGGGTCTTTATTGGGTGCAGAAGGTGGGAGGTCTGGCTTCTGTAATTGCTTCTCCACTGGACGTGGGCATTGGCAGGTGGATCCATACCCCAGTCTGTTCCCATCTTTCCCTAGTGAGACAGGGGTCTAGAGAGGTTGGGTTCCAAGGTACTCTGGTGAGGTAGCATGTAAGTATTTTTTGGATGCTATTCAGTATGATACATTTTCCATTATCGAAGTGTGCCATTAATATAAAAATATACAGGCCTGGCAGTGGTGGGCCTGGCTGAGCACACATATTCCCAGGCACAAAGACCTGGGTTCAAGCCCCCAGCCAAACCTGCAGAGAGGAAACTTCATGAGTGGTGAAATAGTGCTACAGGGCTCTCTGTCTCTCTCCCCCTCTCTCTGTCCTCTTCCCCCTGTCAATCTCACTTATCAAATAAATAAGTAGGATTTACCAAAAAAACTACATCATGAGAATATATATACCTGGATATCTTAGTTCACTTCGCTAATTCACAACGTGACTCTTCATAGCAAGAAACAGATTCCCAGAAACCCCCATGTGCCACACTGTCAATTACTGCTTCTGGCCCCAAAGCATTGTCCTCATAAACAATTAGCTTTGCCTGCATTCAGATTCATACAGTATTTCTAGCCTTATTAATATCTGTCTTATTATGGTAAGATCCATATTTTAGATTTGCAGTGTTATTAGAGAAAGTTCTCAGTCATCAGCTATAACATTAAAAGGAGGCCTGTCTATTAAAAAAGGAGAGATAGAATGCAGTATGTTCTAGAGTGCTTTTAGGCCATGTGTGTATGTGTTTGTTTATGAACGAACAAAAACAGATGTTTGAAATCATTTTTTTTATTTCTTTATTGGGGATTAATGGTTTACAGTCAACAGTAGAATATAATAGATTGTGTGTTGTGTATATGATCATTAGTTTGAATTGTTGTTTCAAGATTAAGTCCTCTAGTAAGTCATCTTACTAAGGAGTCTGTCGGTTCTTTTGTACCTACAGTAATATCTGCCTCTTCTGACACAACTGTAAAAGTGTGGAACGCACATAAGGGATTTTGCATGTCAACATTAAGGACACATAAGGTACAACAACTAACCTAGTTCCGTGTCATTAGTGTAATGGCAGGGTCTAAGCAATTTATATGACTCATTCTCTTACTGATGGACAGAGAAGTTCATAGTGTGTGTGCTGTTTCAGGATTATGTCAAGGCCTTAGCATATGCCAAGGATAAAGAACTGGTAGCATCAGCTGGTCTGGACAGACAAATATTCCTGTGGGATGTGAACACTCTAACAGCATTGACTGCCTCAAATAACACTGTCACAAGTAAGTTTTTTTGTAAAAGAATCTTTTGGGAGTCGGGCTGTAGCACAGCGGGTTAAGCGCAGGTGGCACATAAGAATCTTTTGAAAGTCATCCAAACTGACAAATAAAGAATGGCTTATCGTTGATAAATCTTATGTATCAAGACAGCGGTTCATATTTTGAGGTTGCTTATGTGTGTATATGCATGTTTTAGCTCCCCGGCTAAGGTCTAAATTCTGCAGCACAGAAGAGTCTTACCTTACTTTGTATCTCCCACAGCATTGCCTGGCCCAGAGCCACACTCTCAGCAGATATTATTGATGGAAGTGGTCATTGCCTGACAAAGTAGGCAGTTTTGACTTTTAAAAGTGTTTCTGAATATTAAGAGCCTGTGAGTGAATGGCCAGGACAGAAAATGCCCAGAGGAAAGAAAGTAAATGTTCTCAGTACTTATTTTATAGGATTCTTTCACATTAGCTTTAAAGAAACCAAACAATTCCAAAATAGTCCTAGGAGTTTAGGGTACTTCTAAAAGAGAATTCAGATACTCACAGTAGGTTTACAGCAGTGCTATCTCATCAACTAAGACATCTCAAATTACCAGAACAGACCCATAGAAATCTGGATTTGAAATTTAATCTGTTTGTTTCAGACTACTAGAGTTCTAGATCAGATGTCAAAAGAGACTTCTAGAAACACATTTTTGGCCAAGCCTGACCAAGAAGTTCATGATATGGTCTTGGTATTTATAATCTCTTGAATTTTGTTACCCCTTTTACCCGTGGAAACATGTCTAAACACTATTCCCCATTGTTCTTCTTGATTTTTCTGCCCATACACTATCTCGGTGATTAACAGGTGGCTCATGTTGGTTCTCTTGTGATATATGTCTGTCTGCATCTTTACAGACATAAGAGCTGTCTCAAAAAACACTGAGAAAAACAAGCAAAGCAGAAAGTGCAGAATTGGCTCAAGGTTGGAGACCAGGCATTCGTAGTGGTACAGGCTGAGCATCAGCTACAACCTACTTAGAACTGTTTAAAAGGCCATATCAGTTATTTCTCAGTGGTTACAGAAATAACAGTAGTTAACTTTTATGGGATACTGTTGATACAGTAACTCGTCTAAACACTTTATATGTAATAACTCCTTTACTCAGAACTTTTCAGTGTGTTTGCTTAGGTTTTTTTTAATTGTAAAACTTAAGATCATCCAGCTTTGTTTCTAGCTTTTTTCACTTCAATCCAAGGATGTGAACATGGTTCTTGCCACTACTGCCCAGTCTTCTTCCCAAAAAGTTGTACCAAACTACCATCCCACAAGTAACACGTGCGGGTGCTACTTTACTGTAATTCTTTTCAGAATTAGGAAATAGCATTTTGTTTTGTCTGAGTTGATAGCTGAAAATAGTGCTTTGTTTCATTTGAATAGTAGTGAGTTTGGGCATACTCGTTATTTTTATTATTCCGTGTATGTCTCTGGCTATATTTCTGCTGTGGGTAGTTTTTTAAATGAGAGAGCAACCTGGCCTGGAGTTGGTGTTTGCACCATAGTAAAAGACACTGGGGTGGGTGGGGAGGGGAGAGTACAGGTCCTGGAAAAGGATGACAGAGGACCTAGTGGGGGTTGACTTGTCATGTGGAAAACTGAGAAATGTTATGTATGTACAAATTATTGTATTTACTGGCTACTGTAAAACATTAATCCCCCAATAAAGAAAAAAATACACAAATAAATAAATGAGAGAGCGATCCAGTTTAATAAGTATTTGTTGAACATTTCTGTATACTGAAATCAAGAAAGAAATTTTGATAATAGTATTATTTGCAATTTTCTCCATGATGAATAGACTTTCCTTCTCAAAGCACTAATAAAAATAAGATTATGGTTGTCCGGGAGGTGGCGCAGTGGTAAAGCTTTGGACTCCCAAGCATGAGGTCCCGAGTTCGATCCCCAGCAGCATATGTACCAGAGTTATGTCTGGTTCTTTCTCTCTCCTCCTGTCTTTCTCATAAATAAATAAAATCTTTAAAAAAAATAAAAATAAGATTATGTAAAGTAAGTAGACTTAACAGTTTTTACTGTCTGCTAAACAGCTGGTGATATTGTTAACATTTAGTTTTATTTATCCTTGATAGCTTCTTCTTTAAGTGGGAACAAAGATTCCATTTACAGCCTGGCAATGAATCAGCTGGGAACAATCATTGTGTCAGGGTCCACTGAGAAGGTAAGGGGGCAACACAGAGAATGTATTTTAACACTGTGAAACAAAGAAGCCAAAGTAATTTGATACATGTAATTAGTGAATATAAAGACTTGTTTTGCCTGGCTGGTGCTGAAAGAGAGCTTTTGTTTGAATAAATAGGAGTATTGCCATATAATTACTGATATATAATTACTGTGAGGCTGGAGATGGAGGGAGTATGAAAGGGGTATAGGTGAGAGAGATTTGCTTGCTGTTTCCCCCCTCCCCCTATTATAAAGGTTTCATAGTTAAAAAAGACAGTGTCCACTGGCAGAAGCAGTAGTTCCTTGGGCCTATAAAAGTCATGTTATTTACATTTGCTCACACACATGCTCAGTTTATAAAATATTTTGTTAAATTTTGCAGGTTCTAAGGGTCTGGGACCCACGGACATGTGCAAAACTAATGAAGTTGAAAGGCCACACAGATAATGTGAAAGCACTGTTGTTGAACAGAGATGGCACCCAGGTATGCAAATTCATTTGGATCTGTGGCCTTCTCAGAAATTTCACACGGCAGAAGTGTCCTGACTTTGTATGTTCTTGCTTAGGTTAATTTGCACCAAAAGCCACAGATACTACCAATTCTGGTCTAATTGTAAATACTTAAAAAGTTCAATTGACTATTTTAGAACTACTCTATTTGAATAAATTTTAAATAAAGGCAAAGCAAGCAACTTCATAGAATCATTCCAATGCAGCTGAGTATTTACAACTCTGATGCGTATATGCTAAATATACATGTTTATATGATGTTTATATGTGTGTGTGTGTGTGTGTTTATATGATGTCTATGTAAAAGCTGACTGCCAGTCCTTCCGCACACTGGTCCGACTTTAGGTCATATCTTGTCAGTAAGGACTATGTAAATGCAGTCTATAAACTTAGTTATCTACCTTAGTTCTTGGGAGCACTGTTCCAAAGAAACATTTGATTGGACATAATCTAGTAAGTTATGACTTATAAACAACTACTCTGTAGCAGTGGAAAGATATCTTTTCATCAGTATAGATAATACAAACAAAGGGAAAACTTAGCACCATTTTATTTTCTGGCATACCATGTGCCCCTGTTACCCCCCCCCAGCCATTTTTTTTTCCCCAGAGAGCAGGAATAAGTCCAGAGCTGATGAGAACTGATTTTGACTGAGGTTAACAAAAGAGTAGGAAGATGCTGAGGTGAGAAACACCTTCAAACTTGTCACTTCTGTGGAAATTATATCATGAAGGAATTAGAGGAACCTTAGTTGAGAAGTTAAATGAAGATTTTTAAAACTAGCCAAGGAGAGGAAAATCATTTTTCAGAACCAGGCCAGTTAAAGGTGTCTGTGCAGGTCTTTGGAAATGTGGAAGAACCTAACTGTTAATGTGACGTGATCCTGAGAAGAGGACTTCACTTTACTAATCCTTAATGCGGTCATCTGCAAAGAGGGGGTCATAATGTTTAGTTGGTAGCTTGGCTAAGAGGACTAGAAGTAGTAAGCTTTTTGTAAGCACTGACATTTTCTAGAGCTTTTTGGTTTCTTTGCAACCCCATTTTCATGTAAGTGAAAGAAGTCCAGTGCATGCAGCTCCCTGCTGTTTGCAATGTAACTGTCAGACCACACTTAAGATGGTTACCCAGGTCTTGTAGTAGCTTTGCCCAGTATTAGTCTGGATCACATGATCTAGAAGAGCCTGCCAGGAAGTGGGTGTTGCAGAAATGACAGTCTCCAGAAGAGGGTGCTATGGGCTTGTCTGTAGACTTGCTTTAAGCTCCTCCTACCTGCTACATCCATGCCTTACTTCTTGCATAAACAGTTTGAATGTGCTGCTACCCAATGTGACTTAAATACCTCACGAGGGGGTGGGGGAAATAGCGTAATGGTTATACAAAACAAAAAAAAAAGCCTTTGTGGTCTGGGAGGTGGTGCACTGGAGCACTGGACTCTCAAGCATGAGGTCCTGAGTTCAGTCCCCAGCAGTACATGTACCAGAGTGATGTCTGGTTCTTTCTCTCTGTCCTCCTATCTTTCTCATTAATTAATAAATAGTCTTTTTTTTTAAAAAAAAAAAAATCCTTTCATCCCTTCATGTCTGAGACATTAAAGGTCTCAGGTTCAAGTCCCCTGCACCACCATAAGTGAGCAGTGTCTGGTAAATAAATATTACATAACACTTAGAAGTGCACTTCACCTGCTCTATAAGCAAAGGCAAGTGAGCTTTGGGATGAGCGCTTGATGGTGCAGGAGGACTTAAATTGGTGGTGGGAGTGGTATGCAGGCAGCTGTCATGGAAAAAATAGAAATAACACCCATGTGGCAGTGATTGTCTTTGAAGTCATTATTTCCCTAATGAAACAATTTAAAAAAAAAAACCATAAAGGGGACAGTGATGTAGCACTGTGGGGAAAAACGGACTGGCAGCCTTACTCGGAACAAGCAGTTTCCTTCCTTGAGTTTCTCCTCCATCCATTTTTCCCCCTTATTCGCAATTATCAACTCAGTGTAAATTTCACTCCCGGTGACACCTCATGTTTGCACTAGAGAATTGACAGCAAAACAAGTGCGTATTAACTCCTCATTATCTGTGAAAGAAGCCTGACTGGCTCTTGAGCTCTCTAAATGTGAAAGAGATAGTTATTAGTTACTGGCGTAACATTATTGGAATACATATATTGCATCCTGCAGAGCTGCCCAACAAGTTTCTAACTTAGGCTCTCTGATGGCACTTCGAGTCGGAGATCTGGGGTAGAATGATGTGGAATAGACTAATGGATCCCAGGATCCTTTGTTTTGGCTAATCCTTTACATTTAGCAAATCTTCCTGCTGAAGGTCATTGCAGTCTGAATTTGTGCCAGCATTGCTAAGCAGACTTTTCTTTTCTTCCCTGGGCTCAGGCGGTTGCTCAAGGAGCTGGGACAAGCTGCGATCTTGGTTTGAATCAGTCATATCCTTCTGGGTCACTCACAGATTTCGCTGGTACTACAAGTCCTGGCAGGTGTCTGGAGGTTTCGGGACATGTGGCCACTCTTCCCTGACCCACCTGGCCTTTGAGTGCTTTCTGTGGGCGGTCACGTGTAGGAGTCAACATCCCAGGAGCAGCTGTGCAGGTCAAGAGTGGCCTGGTCTTGCCATTCCATTAGCAGAAGCACAAGAGTATGATCATGGCCACAAAAATCTGTGCCTTGCGTTTGATTCAGCAGAACCATTTGGGGCCCACTGTCCTCATTCTGGAATCACCACCTAATGAAGGGGTCTCCCTATTTATTCAGTGTCAGCGTGGAGACAGTGGAAAATGATTGGATGATTCCTCTGGCTTCTTCAAAATAGTAGGTAGGCGCTAGAGCTCCTACAAAACAGCCAGCCTTTAACTGTACAATCACGTAGTAGGGCAAAGAAGTTTGTCAGCGCTGTACTTCAACGGGGTTTACTCTCAGGACTGGGAGGGGCTCCCTCGGTGGAGCACACACTTTACCAGGCACAAGGACCTCGGTGCAAGCCCCCACCCCCACCTGCAGGGGAAGAAACTTCATGAGCAGTGGACAGTGTGACAGGTGTCCCTCTTTCTCTGTCTTCACCCTCTGTCAAAAAGAAAAAGAAATGGCCACCTGGAATGGTGGAAACTTAGCACTAACCCTGATTGCAAAAAAGGGGTGGAGTGATCGCTAGAGAGTATGAGTGTTAGAATACCAGCTAGTGTCAAAGATGTTTTTATGCTCTATACAGGGTTGATAGAACTCTGTTTCTTCATCTGCTTTCAGCAGTCCAGCCCCCCATCTCTGCCTTCCTTATCCTAAAGTCATCAGATCTGGACTCTGTAGATGCAAGGCTACGTACGGTCTGATTCATCAAGACTTTGCAGACTGGTTGCCACCTCCTGGTAGCATCTCTCCCTAGAATAGGAAGTCCTTCCTTGGCCTCTCCCCACATGATGGCCACATTTCTCCCATATGAATGTTGGGGCTCTTTTTATGACTTTATTCCTGACACTTTTACTGTCAATCTCTTGGTTCCCTTGTGAACTGGCTGGAGTGGGTGTCTAAGCCACTGATACTCCTGGCAGCTTGTGGGGTTTCTGAGAGAATGTTCACGCAAATATATATGCCCAGAGATCTAAAGGTCATGGCAAGTCACGGGCTTGTCAGTAGATTCTTTTTTTGAGAGGGAGAGAGAGACTGAAGGAGAGACTCCTGAAGCGCTGCCCCACTGGTCATCAGGCTTGGCCCAACAAGTGGGGACAGGGGCTTGAACCTGGACCCTTGTATATGGTAATGTGTGCGCTCTACTGGGTGCATCACCACCCAACCCCAACAATAAACTCTTAATATTCCTGAAAGCTGCATATGCTCTTTTCCTTTTGTGAACTTAGTTTACAGTGGAGAACTCATCTCTCCCCTACCTCTCCCACAGTCTTTTGCTTTGATACAATACACCTTGTCCAGTCCACATTTCACTTCTTTCCCTTCATTTCCCCAAAAGTTAAGTTCTGCTTATTAGTGAGATCAGTCAGCGTTTGTTCTTCTCCTTTTGGCTTATCTTACTTAACATGATGTCTTCAAGTTTCATTCAAGAAGACACAAAGGAAATGACTCCATCATTTTTGACAACTGAGTAGTATTCCATCGTGTACATATACCACAATCTTGTTAGCCACTCATCTGATGTTGTTCATCTGGGTTACTTCCAGATTCTAGCAATTACAAACTGTGCTGCTATCAACATAGGTCTGCATAGATCTCTTCTGGTCGGTGTTTCTGTTTCCCTATGGTATATTCCCAGGAGAGGAATTGCTGGGTTGCAGGATAAGTCACTTTCTAGTGTGCTGAAGTCTCCAGACTGCTTTCCACAGTGGTTGGACCATCTTGCACTCCCACCAGCACTGCAAAAGTGTCGCTTTTTCTCCACGTCATCTCCAACATTTGTCATTTCTGTCCTTTCTGGTGTATGATGTTCTCACAGGTGTAAAGTGGTATCTCACTGTTGTCTTTATTTGCATTTCTCTGATGATCAGTGACTTCAAGCACCTTCTCATATTTCTTGGCCCTCTGGATCTCTTCCTCGGTAAAATGTCTATCCAGGTCCAGGCCTCATTTTCTAATGGGGTTGCTTGTTTTTTGTTTGTTTATTTGTTTGTTTTTGTTTTATTTTGGTATTAAGCTTGCTGAGCTCTTTATGTGTTTTGGTTATTACCCCTTTGTCAGGTGTGTGTTGTATAAAGATCTCCCATTGCTGTTGGGTGTCTTTCTGTCTGGATGTGGTGCCCTTTTCAGTGCAAAAACTTTTCAGTTTGATATAGTCCCTTTGGTTTGTTTGTTTGTTTATTTATTTATTTATTTAAAGTTAGTTGTTTTATCCGGGCTGGCTTCACGGGCGGGTAACAGAGACGACCAGAGACACGCGGCTGGGCCGGGAAGCTGTATTTCTTTATTCACAAACAACTATTCATAAACTAACCCAAACTAATACCAAACAGAACTCTCCTGCATCCTTCTCACATGGCGGCGCCAAGAAGTCTCGAACTCTGTCGGGGTTCTCTGGGGCGGGGACAAGCGGGCCTGCGAAACTAGCAGGACTAAACCAATTTTCCTGACGGGGGAGAGCTAGACCCAACCAATGTAAAGCATACAACAGGAGGAGATGGAGGTGTGACTGAGAGCCCTCAGAGGCTCGCTGGCCTCGTGAAGTGCTTGTTAAACTCTGTGTACCATCGTCACCTAGAGACCCTGGTAAAGGACAGACTGCTGGTCCTGCCAAAATTTCTGCCTCATTAGGCCAAGACAGAGCCTGGGAATAGTTTTTTGTTTGCTTGCTTTTACAGATGTGAGAGAAAGAGCGACACCTCTGCTACACTGTAGCACCACTCATAAAGCTTTCCCCCTGCAGGTTGGGACCAGGGCTTGAACCCAGGTCCTGGCACGTGGTAATGAGTACACTTTACAAGGTGTTCCCCCCCACCTCACCCTGGACCCTTGTTCTATGCCTAACACATTTCCAGGGGCTCTGATGCTGCTGGGAACTCATTCTGAGAACCACTGGCCTTGTACAGTACATTCCGTGGTTGAGCTGCCTTCAAACTCCATCTCCCTCAGGGGCAGAATCCCCTGGCTACAGTATTTTCTGGTAGGCAGCGGGCCTCTTGAGTAGAGACGCCAGCAGCAGTTTCACTTAAAAATATCCTCTGCTGGATCTTGTTGCTCTGGCCATTTCAGCCTGTGGTGCTTGTTCCTTGCAAACCCTGGTCAGAGGCAGGACAGCTAGAGGTGTATTTGCTAGTGTGGAGTTAAGAGAGGCGCTGGCTGGTGGTCCGGGAGGTGGCGCAGTAGATAAAGCATTGAACTTTCAAGCATGAGGTCCTGAATTCGATCCTGGCAGCACATGTACCAGAGTGATGTCTGATTCATTCATTCTGTCTCTGTCTCTCTTTAAATATTTTATGTATTCATTTATTAATGAGAGGGATAGGAGGAGAGAGAGACTAATAAGTACAAAGTCCAGGAAAGCCAGAACTTTTTTTTTATTAGTGATTTAATATTGATTTATAGAATTACATGTCATCAGGGGTATAGTTTCACACCATTTCCACCAACAGAGTTCTGAATCTTCAGTCTCCCCACTGCAAGCCACAGCAGTTCCCCTAAGGTTGCAAACATGGGCCAGCCAACTACACCTGTCTGCATTTATACATAATTGCCCCCCTTTTTCTTCTTTAGTCTTCCCTTCTCCTTTAAGCCACTAATGACACCATTACGACCTCCATATGTCCCTCGCCTTTTCCTCCTCTCTCTCTGGGTCCTGATGGAGCTGGAGTTCAAAGCCCTCTTGTCCTCTTCCTTCTATCACTTCTACCCCACTGGGAATATGGATCAAGGTTGTTTGGGGGGCGCAGAAGGTAGGACTTGTAGCTTGTGTAGTTGCTTCTCCACTGGACGTGGGCATTGACAGATGAATCCATACCTCCAGCCTGTTTCTGTCTTTCCCTAGTGAACCAGAGCTCTGGAGAGGTTCCAGGACACATTAGTGAGGCTTTCTGCCCAGAGGAGTCAGGATGGAATCATGGTAGCATCTGAAAGCAAGAACTTTTTGACAGGTTTCTAACCTTGATTGTTTTTATTATTCCTAGTGCCTTTCTGGCAGCTCTGATGGGACGATTCGCCTTTGGTCCCTTGGCCAGCAGAGATGTATAGCAACATACCGAGTCCACGATGAAGGAGTTTGGGCTCTGCAAGTCAATGACGCCTTCACACATGTGTACTCTGGGGGCAGGGACAGGAAGATTTATTGTACAGACCTAAGGAACCCTGACATCCGTGTGCTAATCTGTGAAGAAAAAGCACCCATTCTCAAGGTATGTCTGATGTTCTAGCTTTGTGATTAAGGCGGCCTGTGCTGGCCAAATGCAGTTAAATCTGTGTTAAAGACATGAATCCAGTTACACTGAGCTTGTTTAAACTTTTTGTTTGTTTGTTTACATTTTTGTTAGTGATCAGAAAAAAAAAAAGTGACTTCTTGGATCTTTTTTAAAAAAAGATATTTATTGGGCTGTGAATGTCTTTACCCTCACTCACACCCTGATATAGTCAGCACACCCTTATGGAATAAAGGAATTGCTATTTGATGACATGTATAGCTAGCCCTTGCCAGTCACCAGTCTGCAAAACACTGTTCTTGTCCTTGGCTTCCAGATGGAGCTTGACAGATCCGCTGATCCCCCTCCTGCAATCTGGGTCGCATCAACAAAGTCCACAGTAAATAAGTGGGTAAGTCAGCCGCAGTGTAACCTGGCGAAGCTTTATAAGCATGCGTCCATCATCACACACCTGCCAGAGACCAGCAGCAAGTGGTCAGTGCTGTCCTTTGTGTGCTTTTGTACTGTGAAGGGCAGAAATGTGACAGCCCTTCTAATCCTAAGGGCTATATTAAAATGAAGATAATGATAGAAATGAAGATACTGACTTCGGAGTCAGAAGACAGGCTAAACCACGGGTGTGGGGTCGGGTGGGGTGGGGTGTGCTTAGCATCTGTTTCTAATAAAACACCATTCAGTACGAACAGTGTTTCTCATCTCATGAAGCCTGGTTTGAAAGTAGGCAGTCTTAACTACCAGCTCGGCAGAAAAACGTGCTGGGATTTTGTTTTTTCTAAACATGAGAGAAAGCAAAACAGTTTGCCTTCAGGTTCCTTCTCTCTGAAGAGTAGGAAGAGGATTAGAGGAGACATGGGGAAGTAGTTGGAAGTCCTCTTAAGTCGTAAATATCATTTAAACATTTGAATTTTTTTGGCTCCCAGTCTGTTTGTAGACAACAGAAAAGAAAGTTTTTGTGTTTATTCCTGTTTTATATGCAGATCAAGTGGTCTTTCTCTATGCTTGTAAAAAAAATGTCATGTGTCGTATTGAAATTTATTTCTCCCAACTTAAGATCAAAATAATTTTACCTGAAATCCTACCTAGTATTCACCTTCGTCATTTTTTTGTTCTAAATTACCAGAGAACAGTACTTTGTGACTTAGTATTTTTTGCCTATTATTGTTTAATTTGTCTCCTATGTTTCTCTCATATGCTTTTTTCCCACTTTTGAACAGATTGGCCAAGTTTTTTATAAACACAAAATGACTAAATAATTTTGTTCCTTTAGACACTGAAGGGAATTCATAACTTTAGAGCTTCTGGAGATTATGACAATGACTGTACAAATCCCATAACCCCCCTTTGCACACAGCCTGACCAGGTTATTAAAGGTAAGAGCATTGGAAAGTATTGTACTTTTTATTGAGGTTGGCAGAAAGTAAGAGATGAGGTGACCAGACGATTGCTCACCTGGTAGAGCACATGCTTGACCACGGGCAGAGATGTGACTTGAGGCCCAGACGCCACATGGGAGCACCAGGCGGGGGGTGGGGGGTGGGGGCTGATGGGTGGTGTGTCTCCTTCTTTCTGTCTCTCACTCTTTAAAGATAAAGAGCCCGCCAGGACCTGTGGAAGCATATGTACACAGAGCTCCAGCGGAAAACCCTGGCACCAGAAAATGCACACGCACATGCAGTAGATGGTTTCTTTGAGTGTCATCTGACATTGACAGAACACTGTTTGTCTTGGCCAAAGCACTGCTCAGTTCTGGCTTTAGGTATTGCCAGGGGACTGAACCTGTGACTTGTGACCCCTCAGCCTATGGCATGAAAGTCAGTTACATCGTAAACTGCTGTGCATCTCCCCAACCTGACTTTTTTTTTTTTTTTTTTTTTTGGACAGAAGATGGGAGGGGAAGACGAGAGAGAGAGACCTGCAGCACTGTTGCACTGATCATGAAGCTTTCCCCCTGCAGGTGGGGACCAGGGGCGTGAACCTGGGTCCTTGCACTCTGTAATGTGTGCGTTCAAACAGGTGCGCCACTACCTGGCACCTCCGACTTATTTTTAGTAAGATAAGAATTTATGTTACATAAGGATCCCAACTCGAGCCCCCAGCTCCCCACCTGCAGAGAAGTCACTTCACAAGCAGTGAAGCAGGTCTGCAGGTGTCTTGCTCTCCCCATCTCTGTCTTCCCCTCCTCTCTCCATTTCTCTCTGTCCTATCCAACAACGATGACAACAATAACTACAACAATAAAACAAGGGCAACAAAAATTCAGGAGTCTTTTTTAATCTGTTAATGAAATCAGACAGTTTCCCTGTGACCTTAAATTGCTTTAGAGACAACTATACTTAGTCTTTGCATTTACCACCCCCTCCGTGGTAGCTAGAATGATTTGTGCCCTTTTACTGCAAACATTGACTACTGGACTGTGGGCTTAAAAGTAAAAAAGTTTGTCTTGTTAACCATTTGGCTTTTCTTCTCTTCCTCTAGGGGGTGCTAGTATTATTCAGTGCCACATCCTTAATGATAAAAGACATATATTAACCAAAGACACCAATAATAATGTGGCATATTGGGATGTCTTGAAGGTAAGTGTCTTTTATTTATTTATTTTTTGTATTAAGTGTAGGTTAATTGGATCATGAATGTCCTCCATTTGTCTTCCATTTTATTGTGTGATAACCAAAATAATGACTATTGATATCTGAATTAAGAATTAATCACAGGCAGATGGGGACATAGTTCCTGATTCAGTTCCCAGCAGCACATGTACTAGAGTGGTGTTCTGGCTTCTCTCTCCCCGTCTCGTGGCGCTCTCGTGTGTATAAATGAGGCAAATTCAAAATACCTCATTTGAAGAGTAAGTGCTTTTGCAATAAGCATTTATCTGGCTGGTATGATAGCTCAGCTGGAAAGGCACCTGTGTTGCCATGCATCCCAGTCAGGTGCAAACCCAGCCCCACTGCAAAGATGAAAGACAGCTCCGGTGCAGTGGTTTTAGTTTCCTCCCGCGTGCATACATGCACACATGCGGTCTGTCTCTGTCTGTCTGAAACAGTTAACCTGGAGTGGCAAAGCGCTGGCACCATCAACAAAAAAATGATTGTGAGAGAGAAAGACAAATACACACTGCCCACCTGTGACACATGGTGGTGCCTGGAATTGAACCCGGGACCTCTGGCATGCCATTTCTATGCTCTGATAGACTGAGCTCCCCTCACCCACTAGAATCTCTTTAAAATCACTCTGCTGGGGAAATAATTGCTCTGTAAGACTGTTGTCATCATAGGTGTTCAATCCTATCTTCCCATGCCAGGTGTCGGCACAGCACACGTTGCAACTTAGGACACTGTGTCCCCAAACCCCTTCTGTCTTCTCTCCTTTAGAGTCCTTGGATCGACTGCAACAGACCATAACTAATTTTGTACTCACTTCCCCCGTGATGGATGAGATCATTTATTATTTATTTGCCTTTCTCTTCTGGTTTAATTCATTTAACAAGATTCCTTCAAGTACCATTCAGCTTATCCCAGAGGAGAATACATTGCCGTTTCTTAGAGCTAAGTAGTCTCCTGTTGTATATATATACCAGAACTCCCTTAGCAATTCATCTGTCGTCGACATTTGTAGTTTTCTCAAATGTTGGCTATTACAAATAGCACTACAATGAGTATAGGTTTGCAGACGTCTCCTCAGATAGGTATTCTTGTGATCTTTAGCTAGACACCTAGCAAAGGAGTTGCTGGGTCATATAGTAGGTCCATTTTTAATGTTCTGAGGTCTTTCCAGACTTGGTCACAGGGGCAGGACCAACTTACATTCTCGCCAAAAGTTCCTTTTCTTCACATCCTAGCCAGCACTTGTTTCTGTCCTGTTTGATTTCCAGCGTTCTCACAGGTGTCAAGTGGTATTGCCTTGTTGTTTTCATTTGCTTTTCTGTGATAGTCGGTGATATGGAGCTTTTTTTTTTCTTCACATGCTGTTGTTCATCTGAGTGTCTTCCTTGGTGAAGAATCTGGTCAGATCTACCACCACTCCCATATTTTTTCCTGAGACTTCATGCCTACTGGATTCCACTACTCCCAATAAATTTTTGTTTTCTCCCTTTTTTAATCAAAGAAACAGAGAGGAAGGAGCCAGGTGGTGGCACATGATAATGCTATAATGTGCAAGAAACAGGGTTCAAGCCCACCAGCCCTACCTGCAGGGTACAAATGGTGAAGCAGAGTTGCAGTTACCCATCTCTCTCCTCTCTACGTAACTAAATCGTGATCAGTGGCACTCACAGAATACTGTTACGATAGCCATCAGCCAGAACTCTGCCTCATATTACGATGACTCTCTCTCTTAGATGGTGGGCAGTTATTAAGCCCTTCCATTCTAAATAACACTGAAGAATTTACAGGCAGATTGAAAAATGTGTCTGCGGGAGCCGGGTGGTGGCACACCCAAATGAGTGTGCATCTTACAATGCTCAAGGACCTGGTTCAAGTCCCCAGTCCCCACCTGCAGGGGGAAAGCTCCACGAGTGTTGAAGCAATGCTGCAGGTGTCCCTCTCTATCTCCCCCTTCCCTCTCAATTTCTGGCTGCCTCAATCCAATAAGTAAATAAAGATAATTTTTAAAAAAGCAAAAAAAGAGGGGAGTTGGGCGGTAGCGCAGCAGGTTAAGCACACACAGTGCCAAGCACAAGGACCGGCATAAGGATCCTGGTTCGAGCCCCGGCTCCCCACCTGCAGGGGAGTCGCTTCACAGGCAGTGAAGCAGGTCTGCAGGTGTCTTCTTTCTCTCTCCCTCTCTGTCTTCCCCTCCTCTCTCCATTTCTCTCTGCCCTATCCAACAACAATGACATCAATAACTATAACAATAAAACAACAAGGGCAGCAAAAGGGAATAAATACATAAATAAAAATAAAAACTAAAAAAAATATATTTTTAAAAAAAGCTTCTGTTTTTACTGTTCTGACAAATAAATGCCCCTCTTGATTGTTGGTGTATTTGTCGAACAGCATTTTCCTGGATTGAATGAGTTACGTGTGCCAAGAACTACATTGAGGCTTGTAGATGGGATAAGTCTGAGTCATGATCCTTTCTAGGAGGAAGGACAAGTGAGGGGAGAGGAGTGTGAAAGCCTTGTAGATCAAGGGTAAGCAGATCACAAGATGGTTGGCATGTACATAGACTACAGAAGCTATATCTGGTTGGTAGCTAGGGAATGAGGAGAGCTTTAAGGTGGGTAACTCATTTGAACAAAGCTTTAAAGGATTTCAGTAGTGGAAAAATGGGAGAGCACTTTGGGGAGAGGCATGGAAATAGAAAGGCAAGAAAGGCAATTTTGCTTAATTAGAGACCACAGTGAGTATGTGGAGGGCTGTAAGAAGATAAGATGAAAAATGAGACTCAGGTCACTTTCCAGCATGTGTGTGTGTGTATATATATATTTCATTTACTTATTATTTGTGTTTTAACGAGGGATGGTACAGAAGGAAAGCAAGACAGAGACCAGAAAACTGCTCAGCTTTGGCTTATACTGGGGCTGGAGACTGAACCTGGGACCTCAGGCATTGAAAGTCTTGTGCATGGCCATTATGTAGTCTGCCCAGCCCCCCCCCCAAAAAAAAATCTTGAATTGCTCTCCCCCTCCCCCCACCAAGAATCTTAATCTCAGATGGTTCCAGAACAGAGATAGCCCATGTTCAGAGCAAGAGGGGTATGTGTGAATAGAAAGACACTGGGAAACAGCTATCTTAGCACAAGAATTTGGAGATCTGAAGGAAGGTATGAATGTTGTATATATGATCAAAGAAGAATTGCAAAGATCTGACACCTTGGCTAGGAATAAAACACCTAGGTGTAAGAATCTAAAGAATGAAGTAAGTAGTTTCAGGTCTGGGGAGATAGCATAATGGTAACCCAAAAGACTCACGCCAGAGACTCCAG
This sequence comes from Erinaceus europaeus, assembly GCF_950295315.1. Lineage (NCBI taxonomy): Eukaryota > Metazoa > Chordata > Mammalia > Eulipotyphla > Erinaceidae > Erinaceus > Erinaceus europaeus. Next base: position 11,711,228 of record NC_080182.1, on the reverse strand, counting down.
GGTTCTGAGTTCAATTCAAGGTTCTGCGTTAGGGTTAGGGCCCCACCATCATCTAGAGCTGCACCACCATCATCCAGAGCTGAGCGGTGCTTAGGTGAATAATAATAGATAATTTCTTTCTAGAAAGTGAGGACTTCGTATGAATAGAAACCTTGGCCTGATACTAATACTTTCCCGCCCTGAGGCACAGTCGTGTGGGAAGTCACATTATGAAATAGTTGCTTAGTGTGAAACATGGCCTCAGGACAAGAGATTAGAACAAAAATCCAGCCTTTTTTTTTCTTCCTCTATAACAAATTTATGTTCACTTAGAGAACTAGGGCCTCACCTAAAACCCTTAGAAAGGGCTCTGTGGAGACTGAGGATATCAAAATTCACCATCACGGCTTTTGATATCCCATCACTAAAGTGGCCATAGTTTGTTGTTGTTATTTTCTTAAAAAAGTGTTCATACTCATTTATCTATTTGTCTCTAGGGCTTCACACCTATACAAATCCACCATCCTGGTGACTTTTTTTTTTTTTTTTTTTTTTTTTATAAAATGGAAACACTGACAAGACCATAGGATAACTCCACACAAAACCACCAGAACTCCATATCCCATCCCCTCCCTGGATAGCCTTCCTATTGTTTATCCCTCTGGGAGCATGGACCCAGGGTCATTGGTGCTTCCCTGCTGAACATGGGCGTTGGCAGGTCGATCCATACTCCCAGCTTGTCTCTATCTTTCCCTAGTGGGGTAGGGATCTGGGGAGGTGGGGCTCCAAAACACATTGGTGGCGTCATCTGCCCAGGGAAATCAGGTTGGCATCATGATTTTTTTTTTTTGCCTCCAGGGTTATTGCTGGGGCTCAGTGCCTGCACTACAAATCCACTACTCCTGGAGGCTATTTTTTCCCCTTTTGTTGTCCTTGTTGTTTATCGTTGTTATTGCTGTAATTGTTGGATAAAACAGAGAGAAATGGAGAGATGGGGAAGACAGAGGGGGAGAGAAAGATAGACACCTGCAGACCTGCTTCACTGCTTGTGAAGCAACTCCCCTGCAGGTGGGGAGCCAGGGGCTTGAACCAGGATCCTTACGCCAGCCCTTGGTGCTTTGTGCCATATGCACTTAACCTGCTGTGCTAATTGCCCAGCATCATGATATTATCTGGAACCTGGTGGCTGAAAAAGAGTTAAGATATAAAGCAGAACAAATTGTTGACTAATCATGAACCTAAAGGCTGGAATATAGCAGATGAAGATTTGGGATCTCTGTTTAGGAAAAAGCTAGTAGGTCATTTTAATAGTGTTAACTGTAAACCCCATTGATTTTATCAGGTCTGGGGCTCATATTCAGCACCAGAGCCTCTGTAACCTCTGCATCCCTGTAGGTCTGAGCTCCCATATGGAGATAATGCAACAGTGATCTCTGTCTGCCTCTAAGGAGCAGTGAAGGGATTCCCCTTTGAGAAGTTGACTCGTAAAGCAGGAGCCAGATTGCTGCTGGGATGAAGAGCCTTGTTTAGCATTGAGATGAGCTCCATCTGGAAGTGCTCTGTGGTACCAGAGGAAGTGCAGACACACCTTTAGGCAGCACGTGTATTTAGGAAATGAGAGAAGGAAGCATTACAGGGGTCGGGAAAGAAACTTAAAACTCGATGCTGAGATTATAGCTGTTGTCTAAAGGCAGCACCAGGTTCTCGTAAAAGGCCTAGAGGTGTTATCTGTCCCTCTCAGCGCCCACCCTACCCCCCACTCCGACATTGCATCCAGTAAGTGTAGTGATCTGTCACAGCAAAATTCAGTTGTCTTCTCCTCAGAAGGATATTTTGGCGTTTTTAGTTTAAAAAGCGAATAACAGATAGCTATCTAGAGACAAATTCTTTTAGGTTAAGAAGTTTGCCAGCGATGGGGGGGGGCTCGTCCAGTGGGGTGCATACAGTACCAGGTTGAGCACTCGGCCAGCACACGAGGGGAAGCCTCGCAGGCAGTGGAGCAGTTCACTTACTCCTCACTGGGGACAGTGAAATTGAGCAACCTGAGCGAAGTCCTGGTGACCCACGAAAAATGCCCACGTTCTTTTTAAGTAATTCGGATTTCATTTTACTTAGCAGATGTGAGCATGTATGACTTCTTGACAGCTAAGTCCCAGAGGAGTTCACTCAGCATTGATGATGACTGCACTTTCTTTTCTTTTACATGTAGGCATGTAAAGTTGAAGATCTGGGCAAAGTGGATTTTGAAGATGAAATTAAGAAGAGATTCAAGATGGTCTATGTGCCAAATTGGTTCTCGGTAGACTTGAAAACAGGGGTAAGTTAGCAGCTGGTGTGGGTGTACTTTTGGATTGCTGAAATCTAGCACAGCTGGAAAAACACTTCTCACCATCTGTTGAGTCCGGTGTGTCTTAGCGTGACAGGAAATAAGTCTTCAGGTTAATACTTACAAAATGCCTTTTGGTATTCCCATGAAATTTAAAAAAAAAAAAATTTTTTTTTTCTTGAAACATATTTGCCTCTCAGCTGGTGGCTTAGAGGTGAAATCAAATAGTGCAACACGTAAGGGTTTATAGATGTATTGAGGCATGTAGTCAAAGCAGTGGCCTTAATGGGTTTTTTCCTTTTGACAGATGTTGACTATTACTTTAGATGAGAGTGACTGTTTCGCTGCTTGGGTGTCTGCAAAAGATGCTGGCTTCAGCAGCCCTGATGGATCTGACCCAAAATGTGAGTTTAGGTCACCGTCTGTACCTTTCTCTTCTTGAAGGAGAGGACTTTCTCTGCTGTTTTCTGTGTGTCCATTCTTCAAAGAGCCCTTGATGTGGTTGATTTTATCTTTAGCCATAGTCCTAAGAATGTAGCTTATAGAAGCCGCTGATGTGTACAGACAGTGTTGGAGGCTTTATACTGAAATAGTCCTTTACGGAATGTAACCCTTGGGCTGGGAAATAGCACATAGTTCTCACATGCATGAGGTCCCAGGTTCAAATACCAACACCATCGAGAGCCAGAGCTAAGCCATGCTCTGGTCAAAAAAAGGATGTAGGGGCTGGGTGGTGACTCACTCGGTAGAGCACACACATTCCAGGCACTAGGACTCAGGTTCAAGTCCTGAGCAGTGAAACAGTACTGCAGATGTCTGTTTTTCTCTCTCTCCCTCTGTTCTCCTTTTCCTCTCAGTTTCTCTCTGTCTCTATCAAAAAGAAAAAGAAAGAAAAGGAAAAAAATGGCTGCCAGGAGTGGTAGATGTTTGCAGGCACTGAACCCCATGGGTAACCCTGGTGACAATTGATAATGATAATAATAATTACAGCTAACATTACTATTCTTCCTGTTTGACTCTTGCAGTGAACTTAGGAGGACTTTTACTGCAAGCACTCCTAGAATATTGGCCTAGAACACATGTGAATCCAATGGATGAAGAAGAAAATGAAGTAAACCATGGTTCGTGCTTTTGTTCAGAATAATTAATTTAAACTTATTCAGAAGATACTCAAGACTGTTACTGAGAAATGTTTGGGAACCAGGTGTTGGTTCACCAGGAGAGAGCACCTGTCACGCACAGGAACACTGGCTCAAGCCTCTGGTCCCACCCTTTTTTTTTTCTTTTTTCTTTTTTTTTCTCAAAAACTAGTCTCTAAGTTTTTGAAACACTTAAACTGTGTTGTTTCTGTGGTTCTCAGCACATGTCACATCTCAGGGGTGTACCCACTGAAATTCCCAGAGAAAATCCTCAGAAAAAGGACAGTGTGACTTGGAAATCTGGGCAAGACTTCATAAAAAAGTGACATTTGGAACTGTGTCTTTAAAGATTAGGGGCTGGGGCAATAGCATGATAGTTATGCAAATGCCTGAAGCATGAAAATTAAGGGGGTGATACTTCAGTGTTACAGTACACCTTCTGTCTCTGTCTCTTTTTAAATTTTTTATTGTCTTTTTTTATTGGATAGAGACAGCCAGAAATTGAGAGAGTAGGAGAATAGAGTGAAAGAAAGACAGACCTGCAACACTGCTTCACTATTCGCAAAGCTTTCCCCCTGCAGGTGGGGACCTGGGGCTCGATCTCAGATCCTTGTGCATTGTAACGTGCACTCAACCAGGTGCACCACCACCCAGGCCTTCTGTCTGTCTATGTCAGCCTCTATCATAAGAAAAATGGAAGGAAAAAAATAGTGGTCACCTGGAATGGGGCCATTGAATATAGACACGAAGCCCTGGAAATAACACTGGTGGCAAAAAAGAAACATCGCACTTTTTAAGTAATTCTATCCAGTTGTTGCACCAGATTTGCGGTATGCCTGAGTTAATTACCCACTTTTCCACGTCCTACATTAAGAGCATTGATCCTGTCTCAACTGAGATTCCTACAGGTACCTACTAATTAATTAGTGAGGCTGCTAAGATAGGACATATACATTGTGTGGCCGAAAGTCATGTCGTATTTTTCTGTTTTTCTTTTAATTTTCTTTGTATTATCTTTATTTATTTTAGTGGATAAAGACAGCCAGGAATCAAGAGGGAAGGGGAGATAGACAGACACCTGCAGCCCTGCTTCACCACTTGCAAAGCTTTCCTCCTGCAGGTGGGAACTGGGGGCTCAAACCCAGGTCCTTGTGCACTGTAACTTGTCCACTCAACCAGGTGCACCACCACCTGGGCCCTGTATGTTTTTCTATGCAAAAATGTGTCATGACTTTTCTGATAACCCACTAGATAACAGACAACTTAACAGACTTATTCCAGGAATATTTCTGAGTACCCCTGGATCTCCTGGTTTTAAATCCAAAGCCACACCAGAAGCCATATTTTGTCCTTACATAGTTAATATTTCACATTAACTTGAAATGTTAGTGTGTAGTCTCTTTACACACCTCATCTTGACTGTTAAAAAAATTCAGTTACATTCCCTAATATAGTGGTTATCACCTGTACCTCACAGAAAGTCAAATTCCAACTCAAGAGATACCAAGGTGCATGAATAAATGTGTGTAGAATCAGTGTCGCTGAGAACATTCAAAGATATGTGTTCAGGCACAGGCACTGTTTCTCTGGACGGCAGATGAGAATCTGTTTTGAATGTGCGAATTCTATGCAGCTTGAAGGAAGAGGTAGAAGAAAACTTAAAATGTCACAGACAGCTGGTTGAAGTCTCCTTGAATCCCACCTACTGAGAGCTTACTCTGCTGACAATTTTCTAAAATCTTTGAGGATTCCAGTGACAGTTTCTCACTTCTGGTTGGGTCAGCAGTGATAAGGACCTGCTGCCAGGTGCTTTGTTCTGGTGGGCTGTTTCATCCTTAATGGTTTGGGGGATTTAAATCTTTTTCACAGGGATGACATGTTTCCTGAAAAGCCAGTCTTCTGCTATCCCTGTCAGAAAAGGTATTGACCCTACCCACAGTGACTTCTTACCTGGGCCACTTTACTCTCTGTCAGAATTGTACAGTCACTGGGGGGGGGGGGGGGGGGGACCTCAGTGGAAAGCTATCTCCAGAGATGGTTGAGAAAGTTAGGTTCTGGTGTGGGCTCTGTCATTCTCTGCAGCTGCTGGCATGTCTTTTCCTGTAATCAGTATATTGTTTTCCATCGGTAGCATGACAGGATGTCCTCAGTGACCCAAGTGAATGATAAAGGTTAAGTAACTAAAAAGACATCAACAAAACCAGTGGTACGGGGGCTGGGTAGTGGCGCACCTGGTTGAGCGTACATGTTACAATGTGCAAGGACCCGGGTTCAAACCCCCCAACCCCCACCTGCAGGGAGAAAGCTTCACAAGTGGTGAAGCAGGTCTGCAGGTTTCTCTCTGTCTCTCTCCCTATCTCTCCCTTCCTCTCAATTTCTAGCTATCTCTATCCAATAAGTAAATAAATATTATTTAAGAAAAATAAAAACAGTGCTACAGTTAGCACCTCTTTAATCCAGGCTTTGGGGAAATATGGAAGTCATAGGAGACCACACATGACCATTGAGTCAGACTGCCATAGTCAAGACGGGGCAGCCTCATTCACCTCCCCTTCCAGAGCGCAGGACACTGTACACTTCTTCTCTGGTAATCACCTCTGCACTTGCACACTGACCAACTCAAAAGTTGCTTAGATTATACTTCAAAACAGCTCGAGTATTCGGGGTCCTATTGTGAGTTGCACTGGGGAGTAATAAGTACACATGGGGGGCAGCATTCATAGGGCAGAGAGCTCCTTGCTGAAAACGTTACAAGGTCCAGAGAGGTGTTTGATGCTATAATTGAAGGTGCCATGTGGATTTTAAGAAGGTGATATCTTCTCTACGTAAATTAGGGAAGTGCTTATCAACAAGGTGGCACTTTTTATTTCCTTATTGGGGTATTAATGGTTTACAGTCAACAGTAAAATACAACAGTTTGTACATGCATAACATTTCCACATAATAGTACAATCCCCACTAGGTCCTCCTCTGCCATCATGTTCCAGGACCTGAACCCTCCCTCCCACCCCAGAGTCTTTTACTCTGGTATAGGACACCAATCAAGGTGACACTTAAAAAGATTGCACACTAAACAAAATGAAATCTGCAGGGAATAAAAATTACAGTATGGCTTTTAGTATTTCATATTTCACTAATACTTGTCATTAGTATAACTGTTGAATATTTTTTTAAAAATGACTTGTGGGGGCCAGGTGGTGGCACAGCCAGCCAGTAAAGCATACATGTTATCAGCATAAGTATCCCAGTTCAATCCCTTGGTCCCCACCTGCAATGAGGAAGCTTCACAAGCAGTACAGGTGCATCTGTCTCCCTCTCCTTCTTTTTTCCTATCTCCACACTTCTCTCAGCTTCTATCATAATTACAAATAATTTGTATTTTTTAAAATGAAAATAAGGGGCCAGGCGGTGGTGCACCTGATTGAGCACACAGGTTTGGGCCCCGATCCCTACCTGCAGGGGGAATGCTTCACGGGTAGTGAAGCAGTGTTGCAGGTGTCTTTCTACCTCTCTCCTCCTCCCCTCTTGATTCCTGCCTGTCTCTGTCCAATATTAAAAAAAAAAAAAAAAAGATAATTTTTTTTTTAAAAATGAAAGTAAAATAAAAGGAGAGAGAGATACCACTGTGGTATAATGTGCTGCCCAGGGTTGAACTTGAGACCTCAGGCTTGACAGTCCAATAATTTATCTACTGTGCCACCTCCTGGACCACTAAACCATTAATTTCTGTTATTAAAATCTAAGATGCTATGTACCACAAGTTGCCATACTTCTTATTTTCGGGAGTTTAGCCCTGTTGATTGTTTACTATATTTCTTCTAATATAACAGGACTCTTTTACAAGTTTATCTTGGAGTGTAAAAGCCTATAGAAAATAACATTGCTTAAGTTGTCTTTAGCACTAAGTCTGTATACTGACAGCGTCTGTCTCTTTCCTTAGTAAATGGAGAGCAGGAGAGCCGAGTACAGAAGGGAAATGGGTATTTTCAAGTACCCCCACACACCCCTGTGATCTTTGGTGAAGCTGGAGGTCGCACACTATTCAGGTATGAGGAGAGCACTGGGAGCCCTGCCTAAGAAAGCACTCCATTTGCTAAGAAGTATTAGATCAGAGAGAGGCTGTTAGTTAGTTAAGGGGTGTTGTGGACCTGGAAGCATTTTCTTCTCCATGAGGTAGCTGTGTCTGCTGTCGTTCGACCACGCTGTGAGATTTAGCCTCTGATGTTAGAATGAGATTGCTAGCTGGCCGTGAGGCATCTTCTCGGGTGGTGTCTGTAGAAACTCTCATTCTCCCTCACTGATCAGGGCTCAGTCAGATGGCCTCACTAGGAGTACCCCGGTAGTGTTGGCATAGGTCATCTCGAACCAAGATGAACGAAGCGCGTCTGTGCCTGACAGTGACCCCACCCCAGCTGTTGAGCAATCTCTGTGAGGCCCTGCAGGGAGGAACTGGATTGATATCACTTCCGAGTTGCCAGAAAGGCCCTGGTGAAGCCAGAGGGATGAGGTCGCAAATCCTCTCTAGGGCCAGAAGTAAGAAAAATGTCTGTCTTGACATGAACAGAGACTTATCTTCCCTTATGACGGTTTCCCGAGAGTACGGTTACCAAACATATCCTAACTGCTGTTACACAAGGTCTGTGTGCCGCACTGTGCAGCACTGGCAAGGGCCCTTGTGTGAGTGTTGCCTGCTGCACCTGGCTTTGGAATCTGGGGGCTCAAGCTTTAGGCTAGTTTTCCCTCTGAGCTGAGTGGATCACTCTGCCAGGCTACAATTTCCCTGGCTGAGAGGTGGGGAGTGTCCTCGGTGATCCCTGTAAGGGTGCCATCTCTTTGGTCACAGTGATTTTTTGACATCTGTCCTTGCCATGTCACTAATTCGTGATGAATCATGTTTAGGCTGCTCTGCCGAGATTCTGGGGGTGAGACCGAGTCAATGCTTCTCAATGAGACGGTGCCACAATGGGTAATTGACATCACTGTGGATGTAAGTGTCCTCCACCCCCACTTTGCCCTCTTACTTTTCCCAAACCATTAAAGTCCTGTTTTAGACTGTATTGTCTTAAATGTTAATAAAAACTAGACTGCCAAGAATCCCCCCATCTCTTCTTTGCTACCTGACACCAGGTTCCCAACTCAAGTTATTTTCAAGTCAATAAGCCTCTTCTTTACTTTTTTTTTTGGGGGGGGGGAAGCTAGACTGCCATGGGGAATTCTCTTCTGCTTTCCTGCAGTTCCAAAGTTGCAGAAGTATTGATCGTTATTTATGTTTATATCGTTGTTAGTTTTTAATTATAAAGATAATATATGCTTATTAAAGGTGATAAATGAATAAAGTAAAACCCCCTTCCCCAGTCACTCCTTCTCTTCCATTCACTCCCCCATCCTCAGAAGTAGTAACTGTGGGTAAACCGTTCAATGCATAATCTTACTTATTTCTATGCATACACAAGCATATTGTGTGTGTGTGTGTGTGTGTGTGTGTGTGTGTGTGTGTGTACAGATGTGTTTGGTTCATTTATTTTGTACCAATCTATTGTAATACTGCTCTGCAACTTTTTTCTTTTTCTCACTTAAAAATCGGTCTTGGACATCTTGTGTCTGTTCATATGGGTCATTCCTTTTGAATGACTGCATTAGCTGGCTTTCCACTGTATAAATGTTCCATAATTTAATTAACCAGTCCCATACCACTGGGCATTTAGCTTGTTTCCAGTGTTTTCTATTACAAGCAATGATTCAGAGAACACTCTTGTATATGAATCTGTGTGTACTCTTTAGGATAGTTTCCTAGAAGTGGAATTGCTGGATCAAGGGGTATGCACATTTTAAATTTTGATAGATGTTTCCAGAATGCCCCCACAGAGGCTAGTCTAGTTCACACTCGTACCCTATCTTCCCACACCCTTACCCTATCTTCCCACACCCTTACTAACGCTTGGACACATTTTTTTCCAAAAAGATAGGCAAATATTTTCTCATTTTTGTGCATTTTTTGTTGTTATTGTTTTTGTTTTCTTTTTGGTGGTGAGGTTGAGCATCTTTTCACATTGGCCATTTGTATTTCTTCTGTGACCTTCCTGTTTGTATTCTTCACTCATTCTCCTAGTGGGTTACTTGTCTTACTGACGTGTAGGAGTTCTTCATGTTGAATATAAACCCATTGATACTATCAAGACCTCTCAACTGAATTTTCACTTTGTTCATGGTGTCTTTGCCAGGCCAAAAAAAAAAAAAAAAAAGTTTTTATTTTTATATGATCAGATTGGTCTTTCTGGTTCTGAGTTTCATGTCTTGCTTAAATATTTCTTACTCCAAAGTAGCAAAATGTTTCTGTATTCACCGTTAGTACATTTATGATAATTTCTGTTTGCATCTTTATTAAATTTATTGTTTTCTGTATATTAGGATGCCATCATCCTCAAAAAAAAAAAAAAAAAAGACAATGTGCCAACATAACTTATTGAAGAATCTGTCCTTTTCCTACTAAAGTGCTATCTTGTCATATACTAAATTTCTATGTATACATGGGCCTGTTTCTAGACTTTCTTATGTGTTGTTGACCTATTTTGTATTTTCCTAAAGCCATATGAAGACAGATTTAATCTCTAGAACCTTCAGAAAATGTGTTTTCTGTCCCAGATATACCTCCAAGAACTTAAAGCCAGTGTGACACCTGATGGATATTCTATGGTCTTCTCTAAGTCCGAGCTCTCCATAAACCACTACTTCCTTGAGTGTGAAAGTCACCTGGGATGAAGTGCTGACTTTAGGCCTGTGGCTTATTCCTGAGAGGAGTCATCCAGACAGGATATGGCATGGAGGCTCGGAGGGGATTAGTACCCAGAGAAAAGATGACCAGTTAATTTATCCTTCATCTAAGTATGTGGTTTACTTCATGATAGTCATCTAGACGGTTGGCTGAAGTTTCCACTCTTAGAACCTCTGGCCTCACTCACACTGATGTCAGAGGAAGTGGGAGGAGCTGATTGTCCTTCCCACTGGGATGGTGGCCCACACCAGCGTAGTTTATGGTTTTGCTCAAAAGGTGAATGTTACGGGCTTCTTTCAAGACCCTTCTTTTTTTTTGTTTGTTTGTTTGGACCTTTAGGTATCAACCCTAATATTTTAATGTAGAATTGAGATTTTGGTTTGTATGGCTTAAAGAATTAAAATAAAATTTGTTTTCCTCTAATACCTTGTATTGTTATTTGAGAAAAGCCATGGTGCAGCTTCATTTTGCCACTGATATTACATGTAATCTGTCTTTACATACCTCTTATTACAAAACAAAATGTTACACTCTTCTGATACATCTCCTCTATGGCTGACTGAATTTAATGGCTGAAGCTCCTTACTGTCCATTTCAAAGTCATTTTTAACTATTAACTACTACTTATAAGTCATTTTCCTATTGACATTTTAGTTTATCAGCTAATAGAAACTATTATACCTTTTTTTTTTTTACTTTTAATATTTCAGAAAAACATGCCCAAATTCAACAAAATCCCTTTCTACCTCCAACCTCATGCATCTTCAGGAGCAAAGACCTTAAAAAAGTAAGTAAATAGACTGTCTTGTGACGTCTTGCTGTAGTTACAAGAGAGAATTCCTGATGATTGGTCTCATCACAAAGGAATGAATACTAGGCTTAAGACTTGAACATTTATACAATTTAACCAACAACCTACTGTGTATTCAGAAATAATTAAGACATGGATTTTGACCTGAGGAGAGAGAACATAGGACTTGCATTTAGGAGACCCCAGGGTTGATCCGTGGCGCCACACATGCTACTGCTAAGTGGTGCTCTGGTCTCTGTCTCTCTATCCCTCCTCCATTTCATAACAAATCTTTTTTTAAGAAAAGACATGGATTTTGCCTCTTGCCATAACTCATAGTTTAGGATACAACCTGTATATTTACTGTTTTTATAGAGGATGATGAGTGTAAGAGAAATTAGTTTTTTGGCTGCTGGAACTTTCCAGAAATGCTGGCATCTTGAAGAACATATTTGATATGGACATGTACGGATGGATAAAACTAAAAAACAATGGGTATCCTGGGTGCAGGATTTGAAGTGTTTTGATCCGGGATGTTGGAAGTAGGAACATGTACCCAGCATTAAAAATAAGTGAAGACCATTATCACTGCAACATAGGATGGAGGGATGATGGGATAACTCTCAAAGTCAGAAAGAAAATGAGAGCTTCCATGGATGCTGAATTTGAATGTCCTGCAATGAATACCAGGATGTCAGTACCAGACATGAGAGGGGGGTCATGGCAGGGAACCCCAGGAGATAAAATGTTCACGTTCAGACATGGTGTGCTAAACTAGGGACACCCTCATAAGAAATATCAGTGCAACTTTTTAAAAACTTTTGTTTCAGAAATTTCTAAACATACAAAAATGACCCCATGATAACAGTAAAAAGCTCCAGTAATTCTCAAGCACATGGCTAAAAAATTTGCTTCCTTAGTATTGGAAAAAGACATGATGCGTGGGTTTTTTTTTTTTTTTCTGTTTTTCTATGCAAAAATGTGTCGTGATTTTTCCGACAACCTAATATTTCTGTCTGCCCTCCTACCCATACGGGATTGTCACAGTGATTCCTAAGTATCGTGTTAGCTAGAGGTGGACTAGTAAAGATTTCCAGAGTTTGAGCCTACAGTACTGCACTGACATGTGAACACCCCTGGGATGAACTGAGGACCTTCAACCTGAGACTTAAATCCTGAGATGTCCAGATGGGCTGACTTGGGAGGCCTAGAGAAAAGGCTTCCATAAGCCCTATCGTTTGGACCATTAATTCATGTTGGGGACATAGGAGAAGTAGGTTTGGGAGTAAGACGTCTGAGGAGTAGTTTTGAAAGTGGAGACTGTCAAGTCCCTAAGGCACATTCAGCAAAGAGATGCCAGACAGGTGTTGAGGTTGTGGTCCATCCAGAGTCAGGCAAAGCCTGGAGTTGGGACCTCGCTGCTCGCAGGTTTAGCTGCTAGGCTTAGACATGGCTCTCGGGAGGAAACCCCAGGGAGAACTGAGCACCAAGAACATTGGAGCCTGATAAACCCCTCTCTCCCAGGAGCATTCAGTTTGCCCATGTTCTGAGAGTATAAAGTCTAAGAGGCTATATTAAGTTTTTAAGACTAGTTATGGCTTGCACATGAGCTATGTTTAAGATCACTATAGAAAATCCATTGATATTCTTAAAAATGGGTTAAGGCAATGACTAAAAACATGTACTGGCTTACATTTGGTGGGATATTTTATCTTTATCAAATGTGAGCACCGATTACAGAAAAAGTTACATGTAGCTGTTTCCCTGATGTCAAAAATCTGCCCTTGCATTTTATAGAGATAGACTCTCTGCTAGTGACATGCTCCAGGTTCGGAAAGTAATGGAACATGTTTATGAGAAAATCATCAACCTGGATAATGAGTCTCAAACCACTAGCTCTTCTAATAATGAAAAATCAGGAGAACAGGAAAAAGAAGAGGATATTGCTGTGTTGGCAGAGGAGAAAATTGAGCTTTTGTGTCAGGACCAGGTAAGTGGACTTGAAGACCGTAACCCCCTTTTCCCCAGTGCTGGCATCCACAAAGAGTCTCATAATTTGGCGTGTGGGCGATTCCCAAGTCTGTCACCTCGGGAGGACTTCTTTTAGAGACTTTCAGGAGCAGGAGGTCCATCTCTTATATTTATTTGAGACCACTTCTGGAGGAGCTTTTTGCAGCCGCCCTGAAGCTCGGGTTTACCCCGGGGGAGGCTTTCGGGGCTGGGACTCAGACTTATAAGCACATACAGACTGTGATGTGGAGCTGGGTGTGCTGGGTTTTTTTTTTTTTTTCTTTTCCCTGACAAGAAAAGGACACGTGATCGTCTTGATTTGCAGAGCAGCATCTGCCGTGTAAAAGATTGGAAGTGGAGGTGGGTGGAGAAGTGGTGGAGCTGTTTTAAATCAAGATGCATTCAAGGCATTTCTTCAGAGGAATGGCTGAAGATGATGTTTCTGCACATCTCCCTGTGCCTTGGTCATGCCTGCATGAGCGGAAGCGGTGTCAGCAAGAGCAGACCACCAGGCATGGGCGAGGAGAGGACGGACTGGATCCCGTGACAAGAGTTCCTGAGTAACAATAAAGGCCTTCGATGATAGAGGCTTTGACCATTTTTGTTATTTTTTGCTATTCAGGTTTTGGATCCAAATATGGACCTTCGAACAGTGAAACACTTCATATGGAAGAGTGGTGGTGACCTCACCCTCCATTACCGTCAGAAGTCCACGTGAAGGGTGGGTGAACGCTCCCGGGTATTCACTTACTGACCTTCCTCTATGGCCCCAAGAGTAGTCCTAGGAAGCCCACTGAGCCCCAACGGGAGCAAGACTTCTAACGGCTGATTTGGTATGGACCGAGATTCTCTTACAATTGAAGTGACTAATTGAAATGTAATATAGAAACCAGTCTCCATGTGTAGATTAAACTGTCCCCAGGAAGGCAGAGCGCGAGAGCAGAAGAGCCCTGCGCAGACTGTGTCTCTCGAGATGTACAGAGAACACAACAGGCCAGCACAGACTTTGCTTCCTCCTTTTGTTTGAAAGGACCTTATCTTTGTCAGCACTTGGTAGAGACACACCGGTAGGGTCACATCTGTCACTGTGTTTCAACTTTAAGCCCACGTGCTCTGTAGCTTTTCTAAAGAGTACATTCCATTTGTGCAGAACGTTTGAAGGCTTTTTCCAAATTTGTCATTAAAATTTTTTTTTCCATTTTCTCCTTTTAAGCCAGTTATTTTTAATAGGAGTTTGCTATTGCACAATTCAAGAGGCAGCCCATTTCAGTTACTGTTGGGCTTGTTTTTAATACCGCATCTTAGATATGTGTTCTTGTAGGACGATCTGTTGAAATTTCAGGTGCTGGAAAGCAGCACTGGGACTGCCAGCCCAGAATACACCCAGCCTGTGCCCAGTGAGGCCACCCACCCCCAGTGCCCTGGACTGTGCTGCAGCCACAAGGAAGTGCAGCTGCCCCACTCCTTCCTCCACTGTGTCATTTTATTTATAGACTAAGCCAGGCGACACCGCTAGTTCTTGCTCTAGCTGAGCAGCGTGACACCCTGGAAACCTCATACCATGATGAGATTCTGACTTCATTTAAATGCTACCTAAAAGTTATGGCGTCAGAATAAAAGGATGTCATATATGTTAATTTGATATTCGTACCTTGGAAGCAGATGTATTTGTTTCTCCAGAGTTTTCTATGCAGGTTTTTGTTGTGTCTATGCCCAGACTTCCTTTCCCTGTTCTTTTTAACAATCTAAAGATTTCAGATTCATTTAGATCTTGTACAGAACAATAACTTATTGAGGACAGACACTTCCAACTTTTGGCAAAAAAAAAATATATATATATGTATATATATATATACACACACACACACATACATACACACACATTCTCTCTCTCTCACTCTCTCTCTGTCTGGATTCTCCCCAAGGCCATTTGTATTCAGAACAGGTCAGTGGCCCACCCTCATAAAGCAACATAAGACAAGCCTCCTGTATGAAGCCAGAAGCACAAGTGCCTTCAGAGGGCAGTTTACTGCAGTCTAGTTGCCTCCCCAGCTTGCATGTGGCCTGTCCCCACAACAGCAGGGACTGGGGAGGAGGCAGGGAAGGTTTTTGTGTTTTTAAATTATTACTTTGTTTTCTACATTTCATAGGGTCGGCTGGAGGCAGCTGGTGGGCCTGGGTCCAACTCTTACTATTTGAAATATTCTGATCCACACAACTGTAGAGACAGGGTTCCCTCATCACTGCTGGTCAGCTGCCTCTGGAGAGTGGACAGGTCATTGCCTTTGGCATTTTGAAGACATGTGCAAAGACATGCCACATTTCCAATGAGTCTTTCTCCATTACACAGAGAGCAGCCGGCTTCTATTTTTAAAAATCCTTTCTATCTGTTGGATACAACAGTGTGCTTTTGGTGCACATTTTTTTAGCAATAGTTGTAAAAAATAAAAGACAAAAAGCCCCAACCTCATCTACCAACCCACAGCTGTATTTGCACGGAGGACCCCCTGGGCTGCAGGAGTCGGTCCTGCTGGACCATTTCCGCCCTGCCCGCTGAGCCTCCAGGGCCAGCTGCATCCCTTCCTGTCAGTCTTCCCTAGCCCCAGCATGGTTGTGCTTTTCTTTTCCTTCCACGCAAACCAGTAACAGTTTCCAGAAAATCTGACAGTCTGCAATGCCAAAAGAGTGAAAAATCTGTAATTCACAGTTGTATAGAATAAAGGCTTTAGTTAAAATATTTCAAAGTGTAGTATTTGAGCATTTATTTTTTTTTTTCTTTCAGTTGTCATTTTCCTTCATGGCAGATTACAGAGGGAGTAACCTTCTGGCTTCATGTTTTCTCTGAAAATAACTAACATTGGTATCCATGCTGTTTCCCCACTCAGAGTGAGAGGGTGTAAGAGGCAGGAGGGAGGACCTAGAATCTTTGGGTGAGGGTTACTTTGGGTCAGACTGCAGGCTGAAGTTAGGGAACACTGGCCTCAGAGCAGTACCGTGGTCACACCGTTCTGTGTCTGGATTCCTCTGGGCAGACACTGAGCTCCCAGACATACCAAGAACCAGGCTCCAGCACTGGCTTTGGACACAAAGCCTCCCTGTTCTGCGGGCTTATCAGCTGCTCTGGTAGGCTTGACGAGGCTTTGCTTTAAGTGCAGTCAGAGTGCTAGAAACTGGAAGAGTTTGCTCACTTGGGGGCCTCCCTACTCTCCCATGTACTTAGCCTGTGCCACCACCCTCCCCCCAGCCCCAACAGAGGATGGTCTCTGTCACCAGAGCTCTGGACTTCCTGTAAGTGCAGCCCTTGCACATCAAGAGATGAACATGAAAGTCTTCATGGGCAGAGGCTAGAAGACAAAAGTCCAAAGGCAACTTTCATGGCAGTCGGCAAGGTGCCGGGCAGGATGAGGGACTCCAGCCCAGGGAGGAGAGGCTTCAGGTGAAGAGCAGCTGACCCAAGGTGGAGCCCCCTTCTTCCAGCTAGGCAGAGCGGGAGGTACAACCTAGGCTTGTCTCCAAAGGCACCTGTGGCTGGGGGAAACAGCCTCCCTCTACTGTGGGAAAGAAGAGGGGCCCTTGCCCATCATGTCTAGACCCCTCACTCACCCGTGTTGGGAGCTGTGTATTCAGAGACCCAGTCAGCTAGACATGCTCTGAAAATGTGCTTAAGGTGGTGGCCATGGGCTTGTAGGCCGGCTGCCTGCTTGGCATGGAAGAGAGAAGACTACATCTGGGGACTGGCAGGAATCACTGGGACTACTAGGTCTGTGGGATGGAGGCCCCTGGGCAGAGAAACATGCTCCGAGCACACGTGGTCCCTAGGATTCTCGGCCCCCTGCCCGCAGGAGAAGCAGAGGTGTGTGAGTATGTTGCCACTCCACCAGCACCTGTGCAGTGGGGCATGGGACGGGGCACAAGATAAAGTCACAGGTCCCCAGGCTGAAGGGCCCCTTCCAGTACAAGTGGGGTTGAGTGAGCAGGCAGAATCAAGACAAGCCTTGCAAAGTGATTAGCAAATGTTCCACGTCCCATCTGCACACTTGATCATGTCTGGACCCTTCTGCCTCCTGACAGCCAGTGACCACTGCAGGAGCAAGTCCCAGCCCTGAGGGGGTGTGGCCAAAAGCTGTCCTCTTACTACCCACCAAGATGCCATGTCCCACCCAAGCCAAGGAATCCTTTGCTCTCTTGCCTCAGCTCCTGCAAGCCCCCTACCATCCTGAAAGGACTTGTCTGAGATTCTCAATTCCCCCAAAGCCAGGAGCATCAGGCAGAATAACTGGTGGGAGGTCATCTCTTGGAGAGCAGATACAGGGCCTGAGTGGACACAGTCCCCCACCATACACACACACACACACACATACACACCCCAACAAAAGCCCCTGCGTGTCTCAAGCAGAACACACAGGGCTGGGGCTGGGCAGTGTGACCGTGAAAAGCCATCAGCCTTGTCCTAGCCCAGAGTGCTGTTCTGCGCTAGAGACCCGGACCTGGCTGGTCAGCTTCAGCCTCTGCGTCGGAATCCTGGTTTCCTGTGCTTGCTGGCTCCTCCTCAGCCTGAGCTTCAAGCAGCTCAGCAGACAGCCCATCCTCCGGCGAGGCTGCAGAGGTGAGGCTGTCAGGGAGAGTCAGCTGAGGCAGGTGGTCTGGCTGTGCCTGGGTACCTGGGCTATCCAGAAAGGAGACCTCAAACTCCGACCCAGACCATGTGGCCTCACCTGGAACAGAGGGGGTGGGGGACTGAGAAGGTCTGTGAAATCTAAGGTCAGTGTGACCTGGAGCAGTAACCCCCCCCACCCCAGGCGAGATCTTGTGTACAGATGCTTTGATCTGGCAACCAAAGGCCAGCCTAGCACAAGGGAGAGACTGGAGACAGCCCTTCCAGCATCCCAGGGTCCTTCCCAAAAGACTTCAGAAAGTGCCACTCACCACCACGCTCATGAGAACTGCTGCTGGAACAGACGTCCTCTGGCCCAGAGGCTGAGGCGGCTGTGGTGGTGAGCTCTGAGGAAGAAGGAAGGTTGGGCCAGACACTGGCATTGCTGCTGTCCAGGAGGGAGATGCCTGACACATCCAAGAAGCCTGTGGGAAGGGGTGCAGTTCTTTGTCGGTACAGAATCCCAACTGCTGGAGGGCCAGTGCCCTGGGCTCACTCTGCCCAGCCCATGAAGCCAGTCTCAGCCCCTGGTGCCTCCCCCACCCAGTTCTAAAGAGGCTCCCCACTACCTGTTTGAGGAAAGAAGGGGGCCTGGGGTTAGGCATCACAGAAGTAGTGCACTGGCAGTGGCTCAGCCTGCCCTGGCCCCAATTAGCTGTGTCACCTTGAGCAGGCTCCCCCCCATCCACACAGCAGACTCTCCACACTGAGGATCGGAGCGTCTAAGACTTTTTGCATCCCTGAGCCAGGACGGTTGAGCAGTTCTGAAAATGGTCTGAGCCCTGCGCCTGGGCCCCACTTTAAGCTTCTGTCCAGGGCTCGCTCACTACCTGGATCCATGACTCGCTGCACTGGAGGTGGAGGCTGAAGGGGAATCTCCATGGGGCATGGAAGTCCCCCGAGCTCAACGTCTGGAACACCCTGACCCGGACTCCCAGTCTCCAGAAGTGTTTCCTCCATGGAGGGGCCAGGAGCCTGCAGTAGAGCCTGGGGGAAAGGGGTGGGTGGGGGGGGTCGGGGAAGAAGAGGGAACAGGGAGGGGCAATCAGTGACTGCAGTCTTCTCCTCATGCTGGCCCAGTGAGCACCACTCTGTCCGAGAGGGCAGACGGCCTCGGTGGTCTGCCAGAAAGGCTCAACTGGCCGCCACCACAGCAACAGCAAGACCACACTACTGAGGAGTCAGAGGTGCTCCCCTGGCCAGGCCCCACCAGTAGCGCACAGGAAGAAGACTTCCTTGAATTCACTGTGACCCTGCACAGGCGGCAGGCAGCAGCTTGGTAGCCAAGAAGTCATGGCCTGTGCTCCCCTGAAGAGATGCAGACAAGCAGCCTCCTGGGGCTCTGCACACCCCACCCTTGACGTGACTTTACCAGAGATTGCCTGGCACACCGACTAGGCCCTGCCTAACTCCGAGCTCTGGGTTCCCCATGAAGTGGAAGAGACAACTAATGCCTCAACACCAACCTTACCCCAGACCTCAGTGGCAGGAGCCGAAAGGCGCACAGTCCCAGGAAGGGCCCTTCTGCTCCTACTGTCCCTGTGAGGGAGTCTCCTGCCTTCCCTCCGCCCCACCCAGTTCCATGCCCCCCCCCCCCCCCACATACCTCCACATAGTCACCCTGCCTGGAGCTCATCTCTGGGCCAAGAAGATCAGGAAAATCCTGGGGGGTATGTCCAGATGGCAGGGCTCCCGGTGAAGGAGTAGCTTGTGATGAGCTATCAGGTAACGAGGGGCCAGGTGATGGGGTACCAAGTGATGGGGTTTCATGTGGCTTCCTGTGGTGGCTAGGAGGCTGGGTTGGAATCCGGTGCAGATACCCGTAGCCAATACCACACCCCAGACTGCCAAAGGTCAGAAAGGTTCAGTACATGTGTGGGGGGGGGTCTCCCCACAGTTCTGCCTATCTCTGCCACCCCACACACTATCCAAAGTGAGAGGGCTGAAAAGCTGTCTCCCAGGACCCCAACTCTCCACCCCCCACCACAGGGACTCTGGACTCATGGCCCCTGCCCACCCAAAGCCCTCCAATGCCAGGAAGTACCTGCCCTCTCCACCCCAGGCTGCGTTGGGAGTTACAGTCACCTCCCGGCAGGAGTCGGACTCTGAGTTATACACCATCAGCTTCAAGGGCTTCCCCTCGTGGGACTCAATGAGTGTGAAGAAGTCCTCGGACTAGGACAGACACAGCACCTGAGCCCTGCTCCCAAACAGAACAAGACACGTCCCATGAGCAGCCCCCAGTCCGCCACCCCCCAGCCTCACAAGCCATGGACCTCTCACCTCCTGGAGGATCTGGTCTGAGCCAATCACATAGTCTGTGTAGGGGCACAGGCCGGCGAGGGAGGCAGGTGAAGAGGGTTCCACATCCTGGCGAAAGAATCACACACAACTTTCACTGCTGGAGAGGTGGCTGGGAGGGCCGGAGGGAGGCTCTCTGTGCTCAGGCCATGGTCTCCAGCCCAGACACCTATCATTTTTAATAGCTGAGTAGTATTCCAGTGTGTATATATACAACTTAGTCATGCCTCTGTTGCTGGACACCTGGGTTGCTTCCAGGTTTTGGCTATTACGAATTGTGCTGCTGTGAACATATGTGTACACAGATCTTTTTGGACCGGTGTGTTGGGTTCCTTAGGCTATACCCCAGGAGAGAAATTGCAGAGTCAGAGGGTAGGTCCACTTGTAGCCTTCTGAGAGTTCTCCAGACTGCTCTCCACAGGGGTTGGAACAATTTACATTCCCACCAGCAGTGCAGGAGGGCTCCTTTGACCCCACAACCTCTCCAGCATTTGTTGCTGTTACCTTTTCTGATGTATGACATTCTCACAGGAGTGAGGTGGTATCTCATTGTTTGCATTTCTCTGACAATCAGAGACTTGGAGCATTTTTTCATGTGTTTCTCGGCCTTTTGGATCTCTTCTGTGGTGAATATTCTGTCCATGTCCTCTCCCCATTTTAGGATGGGGGTCATTTGTTTTCTTGTTGCTGAGTTTGGTGAGCTCTTTATATATTTTGGTTATTAGCCTCCTGTCTGAAGTGCCAGACTCCTCTCAGACCAGCAAATCCCACCACCTCCGCCATGCTCATGAACTGTCCAGCAGAGGGCAGCACCTTGTGTGGTCACAACAGCTGAAATCTCATCTGAATTTAACTTCCAACTCTGTTTAGAAGCTCTGCAACTGGGGACAAAGTACTTCAACCCACAGCTTCAATTGCCTCATGATCACAAGCAGGATATGGGGTTGCTAAGAGGATTTTAAGCAATATGGAAAGAGGACTGGGTGGTGGTGCACCCAGCTGAGTGCAACCATGTGCAAGGACCCCAACTTAAGCCCTGGTAGCTACCAGCAGGGGGAAAGCTTCTCAGATGGTGAAGCCAGGTTGCAGGTGTCTCTTTCTCTCTATCCCTCGCTATCTCCCCCTCCCAATTTCTGTGTCTGTCAAAATAAAGAGAAAGTGTCCTCTGGGAGTAGTGGCATCAGTGTGTAGACATGTAGACATGTCTCTGATATCTGATTACTGTAAAAAAAATGGCGACTAATCCCTAGCACTGCAAAAACGGTATCATCTGTTTTCCATCTACATCATGCCTCGGCCTCGCGTGAGCTTAATGTGCAGCTTGGCGATACGAGAATCCGGCATGAAGCCCAGCCAGTCTATCTTGGCGTTACTCTCGATCGCACTCTGTCATTTCACGAACATCTCATAAAAACTGCAGCAAAGGTGGGCGCGAGGAATCACATCATTGCAAGACTGGCCAGCTCCTCATGGGGCGCGAGTGCTTCCACACTATGATCATCATCTCTGGCATTATGCTATTCCACTGCAGAATACTGTGCCCCAGTATTCCGTAGCCCCCATGTCCACTTGGTCGATTCCAAATTATATTCCTCCATGAGGATAATTTCTGGAACCATCCGTTCCACCCCGGTTCCATGGCTGTCAGTTCTTAGCAACATCGCCCCGCCAGATATTCGTCGGGATGCGGCATCATCTAAGTTCATTTCCCACGTCTACGCTCGACCGGACCTGCCAATATACGCGGATATCTTCGCCCACCCTGTCCAACACTTGACGTCTCGTCACCCAATCTGGTCCCCTACGCCTACACTGAACTTCTCTGTTCCAGACTCTTGGAAACAGAGTTGGCAGTCAGCTGAGGTAAAGAACAAACACCTCATCACAGACCCCTGCGAGCGTCAACCCGGCTTTGACCTGGCACGTTATGATTGGGCCCTCCTCAATCGCTATCGAACAGGCCATGGCCGGTGCGCCGCTATGTTCCATCGCTGGGGAGGCAGAGACGACCCGAACTGCCCCTGCGGCTACAGACAGACTATGACCCACATAGTCAACGACTGCCACCTCTCCAGATTCAAAGGAGGTCTCAAAACTTTACATCAGGCTCAACCTGACGCTGTTGACTGGCTACAGAAGAAGGGCAAACGCTAGAAGAAGTGTGTAGGGGCCCAAGCCTCAGTGATAACCCTGGTGGCAAGAGAAAAGAAGGGAGGGAGGGAGGGGAGGAGGAAGTCACACCATGGCCCACATGAGTACCAGTGCCACTGCTGTTACTACTGGCAGCACAAGTCCTGGGGAGGGGTAGGAGCCGAGCGGTCGAGGCTCTTTCCCCTGGAAAAGCTTTGCTATTCCCAGTCTCCCAGTGTCCCCAAGGAATGCAAAGGGGCCACGCTAATCTCTGTATCATTTCAACTTCAGTGTGTGTGCTGCCTAATATGGCACTTGCTCCTCCTAAAATGCAAAGGGACTAGGCACCCATCCCCCATTTCACTCAGGGCAGGTAGAGATGTCAGAGGACCTTACAGAGACCAAGTCTGACCGTTTCCGGCTTAGGAAGCGCTCCTTCCACCAGGCTGGAGGACCAAATGTGTGAGGATAGGCACTAACCGCAACACTGAGACAACTAACGAGGGAGCTCTCAGGGGACCCGCCCGAGGGAGCTCTCAGGGGACCCGCCCGTACAAACACTGTACTGGCGGGCTACAGACCATACTGGGGAGAAAAGCACTGTAAAGGCTTAAGTCACAGCCACTGCTTTCTGGCAATACAACCACCCTTCCAGTAGGTGGCGCCTTGACTTTCAAAATAAAAAGCCAGGTCTGGAGGGTGAGGAAACTGCCAGTCACCTAGCTAAAGGGGAAGTCAGGTGGGCTGGGCAGGGGCGCACCTGGTAGAGCACGCACGTTCCCATGTGCCTGGTTCAAGCCTCCGGCCCCCACCTGCAGGGGAGACACTTCACAAGTGGTGAAACAGTGCTGCAGGTGTCTCTCTGCTGCTCTATTCCCCTTTCCCTCTCAATTTCTCTCTGTCCTGTCGATTTTTTTTTAAGTACTTTAAAATTTTAAGAAGAAGATAGAAACAGGCTGGGGATATGGATCGACCTGCCAACAGCCACGTCTATCGGAGAAGCAATTACAAAAGCCAGACCTTCCACCTTCTGCACCCCATAAAGACTTTTGGTCCATACTCCCAGAGGGGAAGAAATGTTACAAGAAGGTGACCAGAGGGCTTGGAAACCCAAATCCATCAGGACTCAGAGAGACAGAGAAGAGGGGCAACAGAAAGATGTCTGGAGGTAGTAATCAGTCCTATTAGTAGGTGTGGTTTGGGAAGAGAAAGCAGGACCACAGAAAAAATTAGCATATATATATAGTTATAGAAAACAGTCAGCCCCCATCTGTGACCCTGAGAGAAGCCCTGCAGTTTCCAGTGGAGGGAATGGGGACACAGAACTCTGGTGGTGGGAACGGTGTGGAATTATACCTGTTACTTCATAATTTTGTGAGTCAATATAAAATCACTAATAAAAGAAAAATTTAAATTTAAAAAAATGTTTTAAATGTAAAAAGGGGGGCCAGGTGGTGGCGCACCTGGTTAAGCTCACATATTACAGTGCTCAAGGACCTAGGTTCAAACCCCTGATCTCCACCTGCAGGGGGAAAGCTTCACAAGTGGTGAAGCAGGGTTGCAGGTGTCTCTCTGACTCTTTCCCTCTCCATCTCCCCCTTCCCTCATGAGTTCTGGCTGTCTCTGTCAAATAAATAAATACATATAATGAAAAATGAAAAGTGGTCCCGGAGGTGGCGCACTGGATAAAGCCTTGGACTCTCAAGCATGAGGTCCCAAGTTCAATCCCCGGCAGCACATGTACCAGAGTGATATCTAGTTCGTTCTCTCTCTCTTCCTATCTTTCTCATTAATAAATAAATAAAATCTTTTTTTAAAAATGAAAAAGTTGTTTAAATGTAAAAAGGAAAGAAAGGAGAAGCCAGGGGCATGGTCTCACAGAAGCCTGCCTCTCAGGGACCCAAACGAATGACAGCAGCCCTGCCCTCAAGGGCTCTCAGCCTGTCCAGCCGCCACGCCACCGCCAGCCCCCGGCCCCACTCACCAGCACGTGCCACACGTGCTCGCTGGCCCTCCGGAAGCTGCAGAAGCGCACGCTGGCACCCAGCAGGCCCTGGCCGCCCCACATGTTGCTGGGCACCACCTCCACCTCGCGCACCTTCATGGTCTTCATGTTGAATACCTCCAGCTTCACGGGCTTCTCCACGTTGGCCTTCAGCAGCGCTTTCAGTGTGTCGTTCTCCTTGTTCTGTGGGGTGGCAGGACAGCTGCTGCACCCCCAACACACACCCCGGGGGGGCTGGGCCAACTGGCCCAGCAGGGTAGGTGCAGGGATGGGCTGGGGTAGTGACTGATGCCTGCACTAGATGAGGCCTGCACCCCACCCCACCACCCAGCCAGACTTCCTCCCGCAGCTGGCCTGAAAAACACTGAAACACGCAAAGGGCCATGTGGGTCCAAGCACTGCCGGGCTCCCCGTTAGCCAGGCTCCCTGCATCTCCTTCCCCCACCCAAGAGGTAGGTAGGCCCTCTGGGGGCCACCCAGGCCACCCCGTGAGTCGCTCAGCCTCCACAGCACCCCAGAGAGCTCAAGACCCAGGCTGAGCAGAAGCAAGCTGGGACCCACCCTCCAGGAGAACAGGGGCCTCGAAGGAGCAGGGCAGAGGGAGGAAGGGAGCCTCACCAGTCGCGAGTGCCCGATGGTGACGATGAAGTCAAAGTAGGGCTCCAGGCCTGCCTGCTGGGCCGGGGAGTTCTCCTGCACCTGTTGTAAGCGAAACCCTGCTGCTGAGCCCTACACCCACCCCAACTCCCAGTGGAGACACTCACACGGCCCCCGGCTCCCGGCTCCAGACAGGCCACGCATGCTGCTGAGGCTCGGTCCAACCTCTCATTGCTTTGGGGGCAGTTTTCCTCTCTAAAGAAATGACTCTTGGGGGCCGGGTGGTGGTGCACCTGACTGAGTGCACGTTACACTATGCACAAGGATCCAGGTTCAGGCCCCCGGTCCCCACCTGCAAGAGGAAAACTTCACAAGTGGTAAAGCAGGGCTGCAGGTGTCTCTCTGTCTCTCTCCGTTCCTCTCAATCTCTGGCTGTCTCTATCCAATAAATAAATAAAGATAATTTAAAATATGTATTTTAAAAAAAGAAAAAGAAAAAAGAAATGACTCTTGCAACCCAGGAAGGTAGCACAGCGGCTAAATCATTGGGCTATCAAGCATGAGGTCCCAAGTTCAATCCCCAGCATCAACTGAGCCAGAGTAGTGCTCTGGTTCTCTCTCCTCATTTCAGTCATTCATACATAGATAAATAAAACTTAAAAAAGAAATGGGTCTTCCCTGATGGTGAGCCACCAATCACACTCAGAGGTGCCTCACAGGAGACAGGCTGGGTGAAGCCTGCTGGGTGCTGTGCCCAGACCACAGGGCGGAGGCAACGGATCCAGAAAGATTAAGATATGCACAGGAAAGGGAGAAGGCAGCCCCAGAAGTGACTGGAACCCCGAATGGGCTCCCAAAAGAGCCAATGGAAGGCAGCCTAGGGTCAGATCCCAGGGGGCCCAGGCCCCAAGGGGATGCACCCAAGCTGAATCCAGCTGCTGAGGAAACAGACCCAAAGGCGAAGGGGCTAGTCCAGGTCGTCTCCTCAGGAACCACTGTGAGCCCCAGTGTTCCCCACCGTGAACTCTGAGCCCACCAGCATCTCCAAAAGCACAAGCATCCCACCTTGCAGCTCTTGGAGAACTCCACCTCGAAGGCCCCATCCACAGAGCCTTGCTCGAAATGGTCTTTCTTTCTAGAGTGGGTCCCCACCCTCAGGCTGTGAGCCCTGGTGGACAGACTCCAGATAGGTCTCAGCCCCCCAGGACATGAGGCTCTCTGGCTTCACTTCACAGGCCCCTAGCACCAGCCCCTCAGGTCTTGGGTTCCTTAAGCTGGAGGGGAGCTCACTACTCAGCCTTTGGGTCCAGGCCATTTGCCCCTGTAATGAGGACTCTTCAAGCCCCTGTTTAGCACCTCCAGAAGCTACAATGGCTGCTGCTGAGAGTGAGTCCAGAAACCTAGCCAGCCCCAAGACCAGCTGCTGAAAACCCTGATATGGGGAGCACCTCTGGAAGAGGCTGGGATAGGGGTTCTTTGAATGCCCAGGATGGCTACTTAAAGAAGCCTGGCTGGCAGGGAGAGCCCTTTGCCACTCGGCCTCCCTTGCGTCAGGCCCCTGCTCCACAGGCCAGGCCATCAAGCTGCCCGCCCACCATGTCCCTCAACACTGTGTCTGCCGCTCCATAAGGAATGAGGTCCTGAGGCTCAGACACCTGCCGCCCCCAGCCCGGGGCATCCCTCTCCCAGCCTGCCCAGCACCTGGACCCACAGCTTCTGTGGCCTTAAGTGACAGTGCTCCATGCCCCTTGGTCTGGGCCTTTCCACAGCCCACTCTGACTTCACTGTGGAGGTCATCTATACTGCTGCCCACCGCACCCTCCTCCCGCAGCAAGCACAACCCTCTGCCCAGCTGGTCCTGGAGGTCCCACTGCAGCCAGTGAAAAGTGTACTCCATGTGGTCCGGGAGGTGGTGCAGTGATAAGGCTTTAGACTCTTAAGCATGAGGTCCCAAGTTCGATCCCCGGCAGCACATGTGCCAGAGCGATGTCTGTTTCTTTCTCTCTTCTCCTATCTTTCTTATAAATAAATAAATAAAATCTTAAAAAAAAGAAAAGAAGAAGAAGAAGAAAGAAAAGTATACTCCACCCCACGCCTGCTCCTCATGATGAATCCGTGACAGACGATGACAGCAGCTGGCACTTACCCAGGGTGGCTGGGTGCTAGGGACTGAACCACCTACTTTCCCTCTCATATACTCTTTTTACTACACCCCCTACTCAAAAAAGTACTGCTACCCGGAATGAAACTCAAAATCCTCAGGGCATGGAGCAGGGTCATACACAAGCAGACCTCCTTCTTCCCCTTCTCCTGATCCTACCCATCACCCCAGGCAAGCCCACTAGGCCTCACCACAAGCACTAGGCCACTCCCCATCAACACTGCTGCCTCCTCTTCTTTCGTTCCCAGGTGTCTGCTTTAAGGTGAATTTCCTGACCCCTCTGTCCAGAACAGTACTGCACTCACTCATCACTTTGTCCTCTTAGCCTCTCCGTCATTTTCCTAGCAATGGTCACCCTCTTCATTGTGTCTCACTTCTCTTTCTGCTGGAATCCAAATGTTAAGGTCCAAGAGAAAAGGATGTAAGGATGTATGTCTTTTTTTTTTTTTTAAAGATTTATTTATTAGTGAGAGCGAGTCAGATCATCATTCTGGAACATATAATGCCAGGGATGAAACTTGGGGCTTATGCTTCCAAGTTAAAAGCTTTATCTACTGAGCAACCTTGTGGGCCATGGGTGTATGTCTATTCTGGTCACTGCTCTATCTCTGGCTTCTACAGCTCTGCCTGCCACAAAATATGCTCAAAAACTCCCAGCTGGGGCGAGGGAGTACAGAGATATCTCACTAGGTAGGGAGCCTGCTTTGTCACGTGTGCAACCCAGGTGAGTGCAGGCATCCAATACCAGATGGAAGCACTAAGATAGCGCCAGGGGGAGCTCAGTCTGTGTGTGTGTGTATCTATCTGAATGAAAAAGTTGAGGGGGGCCAAGCGGTAGCACAGCAAGTTAAGCGCACATGGTGCGAAGCACAAGGATCCAGGTTCCAGCCCCCAGCCCCCAGCTCCCCACCTGCAGGGGGGTTGCTTCACAGGCGGTGAAGCAGGTCTGCAGGTGTCTGTCTTTCTCTTCCCCTGTCCTCCCCTCCTCTCTCCATTTCTCTCTGTCCTATCCAACAAGGGCAAAAAATGGGAAAAAATGGCCTCCAGTAGTAGTGGATTCATAGTGCAGGCACCAAGCCCCAGCTATAATCCTGGAGGAAGAAAGGAAGGAAGGCAAAGGTTGAGAACATCAGCACAGGAGTGGTGAAACTAAGCAAGTGCAAATCCCTATGCCACAAAAAAAAAAAAAAAAAAAAAAAAAAACACCACAAACCAGTTTTGTAAATGAACCTCCAGGCCTTTGATGTCTCCACTTTCCTCTCCGACTGGCCTTTCCTGTCTTCCACAACGCCCCCTCTCCTTTCCTACTTGTCAAAATCTGCATTCACTCCTTTGCCTTCCACCAAACCTGTTGGAAGGCTCCTCCGGCTGGGTGCATTGCACTGTTCACTTATTCTGTCTATGGACAACGACCTCTCCAAGATGCCCACTAGAGAAAGCCCAGCCATCGCCAACACAAACCCTGATCTCTGGGCCCTGGGGTAGCACTGAGCTCCCTTCTCAGCAGCCCATTCTACATCTGTCCCCGCTCACATCCAGGGCAGCTCCTACTCCACAGCCAGGCACAAACGGGTAAACTTGACACCCACCACCATATCCATCCATTGGAACAGGGGGAGAAAAGGGAGGAGGTGGGAGTCAGGACCCCCCACCCCATCTCTCCTACGCTGCACCGCCGCTTCCTCCAGGCAGCCCCCGCCCCGATCTGCCCGGGGTCCCTCCTCAAGCCCAGCTGCCCGTGCCCGCGCCCGCCGTGCAGGCCCCCATGCGCACTCGGAGGCTTTCCCCTGCGAGGTTTGCACCGTCTGCAAGCTGGGGGAGCCTTTCGGACCTCGGGACGGCAAGTGCCCCCGGACTACCCGACCCCCTGAGCCAATCGAGGGCCGCAGGGCCGCAGCTGCCGGCTCGGACCCGGGTCCAGCAGCTCGCACAGGCGACCGCAGCTGTGTGCAGACGCGTCCTCCATGCACCCAGAGGTGCGGCTCCGGGGAGTGGAGGAGCGGCGCCCTCCTGCAGTGTTGGCACCGGGCGGGCGCAGGCCCCAGGCCCCAGGCCGCAGGGGGCAGGCGCGCAGAGGACTCACCCCGTGCAGGTGGAAGCCCTCGGAGCCGCCCGCGGGCTCCTCTGCGCTGGCGCCCAGGCCCATGGCGGCCACCCGGCTCATCCGCCGCGGCCCAAGCCCTCGAGCAGACCTGACCCTCCGACCCCGCAACACCCGCGCGGACTCGGCGCTTGATTCCAATGCCTTGTCACGTGGCGCCACTCTGGCCCCGCCCCTCACTGTGACGTCCTTGGCAACCGGCCGGAAGCTCCGTTGTTAAGGACGCTGGAGGCCAGATACCCACAGCCTATAGCCTGGGCCTGGCCTGGCCTGGGATCCGGCTCCCCAGAGCAGCAGGACTGCGCCCTCACGGTGCGTGCCCGTGCCGCCGGCTCAGTGACCCCCACTGCCGAGCTCTCCTGCCACGTCGCTCCTGCAAGACTACTTTTTATTATCTTTATTTATATTTATTGGATATAGACAGTCAGAAATCGAGAGGGGAGGTGGAGAAAGAAAGGGAGAGAGGCAGAGAGACACCTGTAGCCCTGCTTCACCGCTCGCAAAGCTTTCCCCCTGCAGGTGGGGACCAGGGGCTCGAACCCCGGGCCCTGTGTATTGTAACATGTGCGATCAACCAGGTGTGCCCCTACCAGGTCCCTCCTGCCAGACTTCTCTCTCTCTCTCTCTTTTAATATTTGATTTATTTATTCTCTTTTGTTGCCCTTGTTTTACTGTTGTGTAGTTATTATTGTTATCATCGTTGTTGGATGGGACAGAGAGAAACAGAGAGGAGGGGAAGACAGAGAGGGGGAGAGAAAGACAGACACCTGCAGACCTGCTTCACCACCTGTGGAGCGACGCCCCTGCAGGTGGGGATCCGGGGCTCGAACAGGGATCCTTACTGTACTTAACATAGCTCCCGACTCCCCTGCCAGACTTTTCTACCCGCCTCTCCAGGAGCTGCTGCTGCAGGTGTCCAGGTCCCTTCTCACCCCCCCTCTACCCGGATGCCCAAATCACTTCCAGGCCCTTTCAGACCAGCACTCGCTAAACCATCTGCCTCTTCTTATCATGTCGCTTTTCCCCTGCCCAGGCCTTTGTGGGACCCCACTCCCACCCCAGCCCATTGTGGGACCGCCCTCACCACTCGATCCCTGCCTTCACTCTCCTTTTTTTTTTTTTTTTTCCTGTAAGTCGTTTTATTTTTAGGAAAATTTGAATTTTTTATCTTCATTTTTTTCGTGATAAATTGTAGGCCACAAGATTACAGGGTATAGTTCCACAGCACAGCCATCACCAAAGTTCTGTATCCCCTCCTCCCAAAGATAGCCCCCAGAGTTCTCACAAAGTCTAAGTTTATTGATTTTTTTCCACAAGTAGTTGTCTTTCATCTCTTTATTTTGCTAAGTCACCTCCAGTTCCATCCATTTTGTCCCAAAGGACACAATATCGTCTTTTATCGCAGACTGGTAGTCCATGGTATATATATCCCATAACTTCTTTATCCGGTCATCTGATGATGGGCATTTAGGCTACTTCCACTCTTTGGCTATTGTGAGTAATGCAGCTATGAACTTATGGGTGTATATTTCGCTTCAAATTACTGTTTACATGCCCTAAGAGTGGTATTGCTGGATCATAAGGTAATTCCATTTTTATTTGTTTGTTTGTTTTTTTTGCCTCCAGGATTATTGCTGGGGCTGCTGTCTGCAGCACAAATCCACTGCTCCTGGAGGCTATTTTTTCCCTTTTGTTGCCCTTGTTTATCGTTGTTGTGATTGTTGTCATTATTGTTGGCTAGGACCAAGAGAAATGGAAAGAGGTGGGGAAGACAGAGAGGAAGACAGAAAGAAGTCTGCAGACCTGCTTCACTGCCTGTGAAGTGACTCCCCTGCAGGTGGGGGGCTCAAACCGGGATCTTTAAGATGGTCCTTGCGCTTTACTCCAGGTGCGCTTAACCTGCTGCGCTACTGCCCAACCCCCATTTGTATTTTTTAATTTTTTTTATTTTACCAGAGCAGTGATCAGCTCTGACTGATGGGGGGATTGAACCTGGGACTTCAGAGCCTCAGGCACAAGAGTCTCTTTGCATAGCTATTATGCTATGTACTCCCAACCTCCACCCCACTTTAAGGACTCTCCATACAGCAGTCCCCACCAGCAATGTAGCAGAGCTCCCTTTTCTCCACAACCTCTCCAACACCTGCCACTCCTTCTGGTTTGTTGATGTAACCTGTGTGCGAGGGAATCTCAGTGTAGCTTTAATTTGCATTTCTTTAATGGTAAGTGAAGTGGAGCATAAGAACACAAAATTTGAAAACACCTTAACCTGAGTTCCATCCAGCATGATATTGTGGACCAGAGTAATGCTCTGGCTTTCTATTCCCCCAGCCTTGAAAATATTTTTTTAAAATATAAATTAAGGGGCCAGGTGGTAGCACACCTGGTTGAGCTCACATGTTATAGTGCTCAAGGACCCAGGTTCAACCCCCTGGTCCCCACTTGCAGGGAGAAAGCTTTGCAAGTGGTGAAGCAGTGCTGCATGTGTCTCTCTGTCTCTTTCCCTCTCTATCACCCCTTCCCTCTCAATTTCTGGCAGTCTCTATCCAATAAATAAATAAATATAATACAAAAAAAATAAAATAAAAATATGAATTTTAAAAAGTAGTTCAGGGAGTCTGGCGGTAGTGCAGCGGTTTAAGCAAAAGCAGAAAGTCTGGCATAAGGATCCCATTCGAGCCCCGGCTCCCCACCTGCAGGGGAGTCACTTCACAGGCGGTGCAGGTATCTTTCTCTCCCCCTCTCTGTATTCCCTTCTTCTCTCCATTTCTCTATCCTAACAACAAAAGCAACAAGGGCAACAAAAATGGGGGGGGGGGGGAATAGCCTCCAGGAGCAATGGATTCACAGTACCAGCAGGGAGTCCTAGCAATAACCGTGGAGGCAAAAAAAAAACAAAACTTTGTAACAGCTTTGTGAGTGGTGCTTCACCCCTTCCCTCTAGATTTCTGGCTGTCTCTATCCAATAAATAATAAAGGGTAGGGGTAGATAGCATAGTGGTTATGCAAACACTCTCATGCCTGAAGCTCCATCCCCTGCACCACCATAAGACAGAGCTGAGCAGTGCTCTGGTAAAAAATAATTATTAAGATAATAAAAAATCGACATTCCTGGGACATCCTGGCTCCTGCCTCTGCTGAGCCCGGCTAGGAAGAGCCCGTTTCTCATCCGGGACGCTCATCTTTCCAAGCTCCCATGATTAGGCTAGACTAGCATTTCCCTTCTAAATTGAGAGGCCCTAGCGGACCATAGGAAGATGGAGCCCCTCTCTGTCAGTGTGATTCTGATCTTGGTCTTTCCCAGAGCATTTGAATTGGGATCCGATCCGTTGCCGGACTGGCCCGCAGTGAACTTGCACAGCACACAGGCCTGGCCATTGGAAGTGGCAGCAGTGGGTCCCCGGAGGAGCCGGCTGTCTTCGCCCTGCTCAGCGAGTGCCCTTTCTGAGAATCCAGGACAGTAAATCGCTCAACAAATCCTGCTGAATGGCGGCACGTGCGTGCTGGGCTCCTTCTGTGCCTGCCCTGCCTCCTTCTACGGCAGCAACTGTGAGCACGTGGTGCGCAAAAAGCACTGTGGGTCCACTCCCAATGGCGACTGGTTGCCCAGGACGTGTTCCATGTGCAGGTGCTGGCACGGCCAGTTCCACTGCTTTTCACAGACGTTTCTACCTGGCTGTGGTGGGCATGTGATGGGTGAGCAGCTCACGGCTTCCGGGACTCCAGAGTTCGCAGCTTCTGCACCTGTGCACACCGCTTTCATGCTGACTGGCACCTGCCTTGCTGTACAACGCCACCTCTAGCCATGTGTAAACACACTGTTTGTCATGCAGACCTGTAATGATTGTCAAGTGTTAATCGCCTGGAAGGAGTGAGTGTCCTTCCACAGTGATTCCTGACAGCTCGCTGATGCCAGCTGATTCCTCTGGTTGTCTCTGTCCGTGAAAAGCTATTTTAAAAATAGCTTTTTAAAATCCAGCCATCAGGAGCCGGGCAGTGGCGCAAAGCACAAGGACAGGCGTAAGGATCCCGGTTCGAGCCCTGTCTCCCCACCTGCAGGGGAGTCACTTCACAGGCGGTGAAGCAGGTCTGCAGGTGTCTGTCTTTCTCTCCCCTCTCTGTCTTCCCCTCTTCTCTCCACTCTGTCCTACCCAACAACAATAACGATAAACAAGAAGGGCAACAAAGGGGGGATTACATAATAAAAAGTTTTTAAAACTTCAAAAAAAGATAATAAAAAATCATAACTCTGATATACAATGTAAATAACAGGATCTTTGTTCTGTTTAATTTAGACATAGAAAACAATTTCCTATTCAGAGGATCAGAAACAATCTTCAATAAATTTACAGTAGTCTTGTTTTTATTCTCAAACACAAATCTAACAACTTCAGAAATTTTGACTTTATGTGTTTAGAAAGTATAAACTTAAAAGCCAAATGCATGATTTCCACAAATTCAATAATGTGTAATGTCTTCTTAGTTTTGTGATCTCTTACATGTTTCATTAAAATACATAAATTTCTCTTTATCTAGGAAGAAAAATTTTGACTCTGAAATAAAAACTAAAACACCTGAAAAAAAAAAACCTTTATAACAGTTTTTAAAGTCTGACTATACCATATTACATGGAGACACCATAATATATATTTTTTAAGAATTTTATTTATTCATGAGAAAGATAGGAGGAGAGAAAGAACCATACATTACTGTGGTACAAGTGCTGCCGGGGATCGAACTCAGGACCTCATGGTTGAGAATCCAATGCTTTATCCACTACGCCACCTCCTGGACCACACTGTAATATATTTTAACCATTTCCTAGCAATAGTCATATAGGCTGAGGGACAGAAGGTGGCACAACAGGAAAGTGCATAAGTTATCCAGGTTCCATCCCAAGGTCCCTACCTGCAGGGAGGAAGCTTATCAAGCAGTGAAGCCAACTGCAGGTCTTCCTCTCTCTTCCCCTTTCTTGCCCCACCCCTCTCAGTATCTATCATCATAATGAAAATTTGCATTATTAAAATTATTCTGCAGACCAACTAAGTCTGACCTAGGTTGCTTAGTGAATTTGGAATTATTCTAACTAACCACTGACCTATATAGTGGTAGGGCACATCTTGAGAGCATAAAAAATTATGTTTCCTATATGACTATTAGGTGATTTTCCCCTTTGGATATTGGGTCATGTATCTGTGTATGTGTGGGCGCATGTGTTTGAGGAAATAGGTATAATTTACTGGTGGAAAGAGGGATCTATTAGTGGTGCAGGCCCATCATATCTATGGGAGAAGTGAATTCTAGGATTCCCTGACTAGGGCCACAGGTGACTGGGGTAACCTGGTAGTGACCAAAAAGGCCACCATTAGGAGATCCAGCCTCTTGATCTTTTCCAGCTTTTGTAATCCCTTTATCTGACGAGTTTGGACATTCTCCCAACTGTTAAATTGTTGAGCGTCATTTGTTGTATCCAAACCAGTCTATGTGATCTGGCCTCAAGTTGGGGAGGAAATACACCTAGGATTTTAGTGGGGTCTGAGTTAACCTCAATTTTTACTGCATGTACTTGTTTGATGATTCTAGTAAACGTTGTCTTAGGAACAATAATAGTCTTTTGGCTTTGTATACATATACAGCCAGTATATCTCTTGGCTAAATGTATACATGTTTAAATGTATAAATGTTTCTTTTAAAGATTATCAAGGGGTGACAATAATGCTGATGCTGTCAGAAGAGATTAGGAGATACATCTTACTTTCTTTTGTGCAGTTAGTTGAATAGACAGAGTATTTGAGAGAACTGAAGTAGGGGAGAGGAAGACATCTAAGTAATAAATATTTGATTGGAAAGTTTATATTGCCTTCTTTAGGCCATTCTACTAGATTGCCAAGATTATTAGGACTAAGACTAGTCATAGAGGACTTTTATGCACTTTTACTTTGAGGCATATAGTTGTCCCTAATTTACAGATATGTATGTACCCAGTCCCCTAGGACCTAGCCTCCATCTAGGATCTATAACTTTGTTAGAGAACGCGTCATCTGAAATGGAACTGGGTAGCCCCATGTTAGGAAAGGTCTCACCAGATTACTGGAGTTGGAAGGTTGGTATCTCAGGCTTGCCGTCTCTGGGTACAATCTGAAGCATAAGGCAGTGGCAGCATAATGTGGCCTGGTGGCACTGGTTGCATTTGATTTCATATTTTGTCCTTATGAATAGCCCAAAGAAGCCCCAGCCCCCGGCCCAGTCCCTACCCCAGCCCAACTGGCCTCAGAGAGCAGGCAGGTGGAGCTGGCTGGAATGCAGGGCTTGGCCCAGCCCTTCCTGCCCCTGCTCCCCCCTGCAGTGATGATGGGCCCAGACAGAACAACGGCTGTGGCCTCTGGGGAGAAGGTGAGGCAGAGAGGGCTGCATGGGGGAAGGTGAGGGCTCTGGTCCTGGTGGGTGAGCCCAGCCCCTCCCCTTGCCCTGGGGCCAGAGGCCTCTAGTCCACACCTGGCACACACCACAGCCTGGGAAGGCCGGGAGCTGGGGCTGGCTAGGCAGAAGTGACTCACTGGGGTGAGTGTGCCCACCCGAGAGGGGGAGGGAAAGAGGTAGGCGACAAATAAATTATGGGAATAAATTACAGTCTTCACAGTCCAGAGGATTTAGGACCCGTGAAGGGGCCTAGGTGCCAGGAGAAGCCAGAAATTGAAGTTTCTCTCTTCTTGAGCACTGAACACCACACAAATCAATGAATCCAGACTTACTATAGAACAGAAGAGCTGGGAGTCGGGCGGTAGTGTAGTGGGTTAAGCACACATGGCACCAAGTGCAAGAGCTGGAGTAAGGATGCCAGTTCAAGCCCCCCAGCTCCCCACCTGCAGGGGAGTTGCTTCACAGGTGGTGAAGCAGGTCTGCAGGTGTCTATCTTTCTCTCCCCCTCTCTGTCTCCCCTCCTCTCTCCATTTCTTTGTCCTATCTAACGACAATGACATCAATAACAACAATAGCTACAACAATAAAAACAAGGGCAACAAAAGGGAAAATATTAAAAAAAAAAAAAAAAAACTCGAAGAGCAAAGGCGGGTGAGCCAGCTAACAGGAGACCATGCCCACAGACCTGTCACCCCCAGCTAGCTGCTCAGAGAGACTTGGTCAGTAAGGAAGTGGGGACCAAAACCTGCTCTCCAGGGCTGGGTGGGCCTGGCAGCATGCAGATGGGGGCCCCAGGAGGACAGGGCTGACGCCTGCTCTGCTCTCTGCTTCATCTCTCCAGTGTTTCAAACTGCCATCCACTTCCCTTCTCTAACTGGCCCTGCATATTTTCACTCTCACCATCACCCCACCTCTCCTGTGTGCCCAAATCCTTATTCATTCCTCTGTCTTCCATCATGCCTGCGGGAAGACTTCTGGCTGGACACGTTCTGCTGTCCACCGTCTGTCTGCTGCTGCTGTCCTCACAGACATGTCCACTAGGGAAAGTCCATCACCTACACAAACCCAGTTTACTCTGGGCCCTGGAGTTACTCCTGATTATCCCACCAGTTGTGAGAAGAGATGATTTAACAAGCCTCAGATGCCAGTCTTGCCAGTTGGCTTCCTTCCATGAATTTCTACATCCATCCCCTCAAGCAGAGGGGAAAAAAAGGGGGGGGGGTACAGTGTTCTGCCCATGTTCCCTAAGTCATACCACTCTTCTCACATCACATATTCCTGGCTGTGGCCAACTCTCCTTCTGCAGAGTAAAAGCAGTCACCCCATCTCCTCAGGGCCCGAGGACTTCACAGAGGACCTTCAGGATTCAAGATTCCTCTGAGATCTCTGTCTGTCTCTCTCTCCTTTCCTGCTAGGTCTTAATCCTGACAGCCTTTCTGACCCCAGGAGAGGTGGGTACACAACACCTCACACACACACCCCACCTCACACACCACACCCCACAAACCTCATCACCCCACTCCCCACGCATATACCACACCTCACACATCCCACACCCCTCACACATCCCCACACACCTCACACACCACCCCTCATACACCCCACACATACCTCACACCACATACCCCACACCCCTCACACCCCACATCCCACACACCCCAAACACCTCACATACCCCACACACCTCACACAACCCACACCACACAACTCATACCCCACACCCCATACACCACACATACCCCACTCTACACACCCCACACACCTCACATACCCCACACCCCACACACTCCACACACATCACACACATCACACATCCCACACACCCCACACATCCCACACACCTCACAAACCCCACATCCCACACATACCACTCCACACACCCCATACCCCTTACACCACACACCTCACACACCCCACACATACCCCACACACCTCACATGCCCCACAACACACACTCCACACACCCCACACCTCACACACCTCACATCCCCACATCCCACACACCTCACACACCCCACACACTCCACACCCCCCACACATCTCATATACCCCACACACCTCACATACCCCACACCACACACTCCACACCCCTCACACCCCCACATCCCACACACCTCACACACCCCACACACTCCACACCCCCCACACATCTCATATACCCCACACACCCCACATACCTCACACACCCCACACACCTCACAGATGCCATACATTCTACACACCTCACACACTCCACACACCCCACACCTCACACCCCCACAACCCACACACCTCACACCCCCACAACCCACACACCCCATACACCTCACCCACCCCACACACCTCACACATTCCATACACTCTACACACCTCACACACCCCACACACCTCACACACCCCACACACCCCACACACCCCACACACCTCACACACCCCACACACCCCACACACCCCACACACCACACACCCCACACACCCCACACACCCCACACACCCCACACACCTCACACACCCCACACACCTCACACACCCCACACACCTCACACACCCCACACACCTCACACACCCCACACACCTCACACACCCCACACACCTCACACACCCCACACACCTCACACATCCCACACACCTCACATACCCCACACACCTCACACACTCTACACACCCCACACACCTCACATGCCCCACCCCACACACTGCACACCCCTCACACCCCTCACATGTCATATACCTCACACCCCACACACCCCACACACCCCACACGCTGGCGTCCTCCGGGTCCCAAGCCGTCTCACTCCCCGCTCCTCAGCCGCCAGCGAGCCCCCCGGGCTCCCCAAGGCCGCGCCGCTTGGTCTGCACAGCCGGCACCTGCGGCCTCCGCGCCTCGGCGGAGCTCGGGGTGGGCCCAAGAGGCCGCGCTTCCGCAGGCCGCCCTCCCACCCGGGCGACCGCGCCAGGGGACCCCGCCCTGCGGCCGCTCGCCATCGTCGCGCCGACTCCGTGCCGCCCTTCAGTCACGCGGCGCCCGGCTCACTGTGACGCGCTTGGCGACCGGCCGCGAGCTCCGTTGCTAGGGACGCGCGCGCCTCCACCTACCAACCGCCAACAGCCGGGGCGCGTCCCGGACTCGGAGTCCCGGCAGCTGGGCTCCGCGCCGCCTCAGCCCCTCCTCAGCGCCGCCTCAGCCCCGCCTCAGCCCCGCCTCAGCCCCGCCGGCGACATGAGCAGCAATGACTCCTCGCTCATGGTGCGTACCTTGCCCCCGCCGCGACCCCCGACCCCGCCGTGACCCCGACCCCGCCGCGACCCCCGACCCCGCCGCGACTCCCAGCCCCGCCGTGACCCCGACCCCGTCGCGACCCCCAACCCCGCCATGACCCCGATCCCGCCGTGAACCTCGACCCCGCCGCGACCCCCAACCCCGCCGTGACCCCGACCCCGCCGTGACCCCGACCCCGCCGCG
The DNA here is from genome assembly GCF_950295315.1 of Erinaceus europaeus. Taxonomy (NCBI): domain Eukaryota; kingdom Metazoa; phylum Chordata; class Mammalia; order Eulipotyphla; family Erinaceidae; genus Erinaceus; species Erinaceus europaeus. The sequence goes on along the minus strand of NC_080182.1, from coordinate 11,672,401 downwards.
ACCCCCAACCCCGCCGTGACCCCGACCCCGCCGCGACTCCCAGCCCCGCCGTGACCCCGACCCCGCCGCGACCCCCAACCCCGCCGTGACCCCGACCCCTCTCCCGCGATGCGGCTGCAGGCGATCGTCCCACCTTGCAGTCCGGCCGGGGCGACCCCAAGGTGCTCTCCGTGACGCGGAGCCCCAATCCGAGCCCGGAGCCCCTCCAAACCGGCACGCGCGGCCCACCCCCCGGCACCCTCTGGCCGCCACGTCTTGTCACCTTCCCCCTCAGCGGATGCGCACGGCCCTGGGTCCCCAGACTCCACTGTCCCCACACCCCGCCCGCCACCTGCTGGGTTTCCTGGAGCAGACTCGCCTTGTCTGTCCCCGACACCCTGAGCCTCAGAGGGCCGCCCCCGCCCCCAAGGCCGCCCAGAGAAGTGTCGCGAAGCGGCGAACCTGTGAACACGCACACACTCCCTGCCCTGCTGAGCACCGCCGCCGCTCAGGCACAAGGACCCACCTGCAGAGGGGCAGCTGCGCTCAGGGGTCTCCTCTCTCCTTGTCTGTCTGTTCCCCCTTCCCTCTCTCAGTCGCTGTCCTAGCAAATAAAAAAGGCCACCCCCAGGGCCCGGGCGGTAGCGCAGCGGGTTAAGCGCACATGGCCCTAAGTGCAAGGACGGGGTAAGCAAGGATCCAGGTTCGAGCCCCCCGGCTCCCCACCTGCAGGGAGGTCGGTTCACAAGCGGGGAAACAGGTCTGCAGGTGTCTGTCTTTCTCTCCCCCTCTCTATCTTCCCTTCCTCTTTCAATTTCTCTATGTCTTATCCAATAACAACAACAACAACAATAATAACAATGATAACCAACAAGGGCAACAAAAGGGAAAAAATGGCCTCTAGGAGCAGTGGATTTGTAATTCAGGCACCGAGCCCCAGCAATAACCTTGGAGGCAAAAAAAAGGGGGGGGGTCAGGTGGTAGTGCAGCGCACCGAGCCCCAGCAGTAACCTTGGAGGCAAAAAAAGGGGAGGGGGGGGGAGAGTCAGGTGGTAGAGCAGCGGGTTAAGCTGCGTAAGGATCCCGGTTCAAGCCTCCGGCTCCCCACCTGCAGGGGAGTCGCTTCACAGGCGGTGAAGCAGGTCTGCAGGTGTCTGTCTTTCTCTCCCCCTCTCTGTCTTCCCCTCCTCTCTCCATTTCTCTCTGTCCTGTCCAACAACGACGACATCAGTAACAAAATAATAACTACAACAATAAAACAACAAGGGCAACAAAAGGGAATAAATAAATAAATATTTTTTTAAATTAAGAAATAAAAAAGGCTACCCCCACCGCTCACTCCCTAGCACCTCAGAATGGTGTCTGAGACTGTCCATGAATGTCCACTTACAATCTAAGCAGCCACCAGCCTTAGGGGAAGTGAGCCCCTACCATTCACTCCTGCCTGACCTTTGTCAAGTCAGACTTCCCAAGGACCGGACCTAGACTGGGCTAGATGTGGGAGTTAAGAATATTAGGACATGGATACAGCTCTCAACCAATCACTGCACAGGAACTTAACTTGAAACTCTCTACTACTGGGGTATTTTTCTCCCCTTATACATTTTTGAAACAAAGCCTGGGCTGAATTTCCCATCATGCCAGTAATGCCAAACAAACATCTCCTAACTCCTTCTTGGGGAACCTGCAGGGGATGGAACCTGATCCTCCTGGGGTTGCGAAAGACGGGGGAGGGGAGGATGGCCTGTTGTCTCTTTCCTTTGCAGAACTGAGGAGGAGTGGGGTTGGGGTGGGAGCAGGGCAGACAGAGGCAGAGAGGCCTCAGGGGCTCCTGTGACTGCATCTTCCTCCCGGCAGGCTGGGATCATTTACTACAGTCAGGAAAAGTACTTCCGCCATGTGCAGCAGGCCGCAGCCCAGGGCCTGGAGAAATTCAGCAATGACCCTGTGTTGCAGTTTTTTAAAGCCTATGGAGTACTCAGGGAAGGTAAGGTGATACCTATTGGCTCCTCACCCCAGGCTTCAATCCAGCACCACACTGGGGCTTCACCTCAATGTTTCCCCCTGGATCCATGGATACAATTTCACACTCAGTGGCTACACTCCCAGGGGCTGAGCCTTGTGGATCTTGGGGCCCTCAGAGAGCTCACTCCCCTAGGCTGTACCCTCTTCGCAGCTGGACAAGGAATGGGTGGAGCCAGCTGAAGAGATCCCAGTCTGAAGCTGAGAGCCCCTGGTACAGGAGCAGGAGGAGGTGTGGCAGGTGGGCCAGGCAGGTGTGGCACAGGAACAGGAAGAGACACACCAGCCCTCAGCGTGACTCACTGGCATTCACAAGGCAGTCCTGGCTGGGGGCCAGTGGCAGTGGACTTGGAGGGAGATGTGAAACCAGTGTTTCTTGAGCAGCAAGCTGGGGGAAGGGGGGTGCCTTGAGGTCCTCCCTGAGAGCTGACCCGCAGCCAGAAATCCAGGCCTGCAGAATATCTGTGGGGACTGCTGGGGACATCTCTGAGCTGCAGCCCCTCCAGCCCCTGCAGGCTGGGACATGAGGCCACTGAGTGTACCAGGGAGCCTCAGTCTTCAGGAACTCTGAGCAGTGGGGACTGTGGGGACCCTTTTGTCCTCTGAGATTTTATGTTTTTGGCTTTTTGCCTCCAGGGTTATCCCTGGAGCTCAGTGTCTACACTACAAATTCACTGCTCTTGGAGGCCATTTTTTTTTCACTGTTGCTGCTGTTGCTGTTATTGTTGCTGTCATTGTTATTGTTACTGTTACTGTTGTTGGGTAAGACAGAAATCAAGAGAGGAGGGGAAGACAGAGATGGGGAGAGAAAGATAGATACCTGCAGACCTACTTCACCACCTGTGAAGCGACTCCTCTGCAGGTGGGGAGCCAGGATCCTTATGCCAGTCCTTGTGCTTCATACTATGTGTGCTTAACCTAGTGTGCTACTGCCTGCCCCCCATCCTCTAAGTTTTTAAAAAATATATATTTATTGGGGCAGGGGTAGATAGTATAATGGTTATGCAAAGAAACTCTCATGCCTGAGGCTCCAAAGTCCCAGGTTCAGTCCCCTGCAACACCATAAGCCAAAGCTGAGCAGTGCTCTGGTAAAATATATATATATATTGGTTAGAGACAGAAAATGAGATGGAAGTGGGAAACAGAGGAGAAAGATAGACCCCTGCATCCCTACTTCTCACTTAGGAAGCTTCACCGCCACAGGTGTGGACTGGGGGCTTGAACCTGGGTCCTTGTGCATGGTGGTAAGTGCACACTCAGTTGGGTCCACCATCTCCCAGCCCCTATCCTCTTGAGTTTTACTGAAGCTATGTGGTATCTATCCTTCATTATGACAAGGATTCCACGAGTCTGCCTAGGGACCCCTGTCCTTCAGACCTAAAGCCAAAGAACATAAACTGTCGGTCTCTCTCTGCAGAGCACATTCAGGACGCCATCATCACCCTCGAGAGCATCCGGAATCACCCCGACGTGGCCTTGTGCTCCACCATGGCCCTCATTTATGCTCACAAGCACTGTGAAGTCGTTGGTAAGTCCAGCTGTGCTCTGCGGGGCCTGGTCCACTCAGGGAGCCAGAAGCCCATTCTGGAGAGAGAGCCCTGCAGGGACTGTGAGAAATGGTGTGTGCCTGCAGATGCTATTGGCCAGTGAGGAACAGCTGTGGCTCCCCTCCACCAGAGTCCTTAGAGAAGATGCCAAGCTGGGTTCTACTGAGTGAGAGCCATGGGCCGAGAGCAGTGGGGATGGACCCAGAGCTCATGACTTGGAGAGACACCCTTCTTTCCGTTGACAAGCTCTTATTGGAAAACTCAAGCCAGTATTGATTATTTACTCCACACCTCCCACTCTCTAGAATCAGGGACGTATGTACTTACATATGTACTTTTTTAACCAGAGTGCTGCTCAGCTCAGTGATTTGGTGTTGCTGGAGCTTGAACCTGGAAACTCTTGCATGTCAGTCCGCTACACAGCCACTGTGCTAGCTCCTCCACCTAGGAGGATATTCTAAGATATCCTCCAAACTGGTGCTTCCCAACCCAGACTGGATTTGGACCACAGGCTGAGGGCTCAGGACTGTCTGTCTGTGGAGCACAGTTCTGGAACAGAGAAGACACCTCTTCAGACAGCAGACTGTGTCCTGGCCCCGTGCTATTACTTCCCAGGCCCCAGTCAGGTCTGGCTGCATGTCTGAAGGAGGCCTACACTGCTCACGGCTGGCTTTGGGGGCCTCCGTATCCCCCATAGGACCAGACCGACGTTCTCGTTCTCACCTCCCTCTTGCTCCTCTCTGGGATCCACAGACCGAGAAGCTGTTCAGGAGCTGGAGAGCAGACTGAAGGAAATCCGCAAGAAAGCCAGCGGGACGGCGCTGTACTATGTCAGCCTGTTTCTCTGGCTCATGGGATGCCACGACAAAGCCAAGGAGTACATCGACCGCATGCTCAAGGTCTCCAACAACTCCAGAGAGGTAGGTACCTCCAAATGCAGGCATCCTGGGGAGAATGCTTGTGAAAAGAAGCATGAAGACACTCCACAGGAAGGCAGCCATCCTCCCCCAGAGGGCCCTAGGCAGGTGGAGGGCCGACCCAGTCCTGACCAGTACCCAGAGGCAAGCCAACAGGCAAGAGTCGGCTGTGTGGGATCACAGATGCCACTGACCCCACCCTACATACTCAGGGGCCTCCAGCTCTGAGCTCAGAGGTGTGTTGTTGTCGATCTGACAAAGGATCTATTTTGAAGTCCAAGTTAAGGAGAGTATTCCGGCAAAGGGACTTGTGTGGTACGTCTGGCAGTTAGGGTTTGGGGTGTGGAACGATGAGTATGACCAGGAACAATGACATCTTCTTCTTCTTCTTCTTCTTCTTCTTCTTCTTCTTCTTCTTCTTCTTTTTCCCCTCCTCCTCTTCTTCCTTGTCCTATTTTATTTGACATAACATAAATTGAGATGGGAGGGGGGTAGAGGAGAGAGAGAGACTTGCAGACCTGCTTCACCGCTCATGAATTGTCCCCATTGCAGGTGGAGAGGAGGGTCTTGAACCCGGATCCTTGCACATGGTGATTTGTGTGCTTAACTGCCCAAGTCCCTGACCAGGGACTTCTTTGACCTTGTTTCTTTCTCCAGGGCTATGTGCTCAGAGGCTGGGTAGACCTGACCTCAGGAGAGCCCCATGCTGTGAAGAAATCCATTAAGTACCTGGACCAAGGAATACAGGACAGCAAAGATGTGCTGGGGCTGATGGGGAAGGTAGGTATTAGGGAGCAAATGAGTGGACATGCCCCTGACTTGGCTGTGGGAGTCAGGGACCTACCAGGTGACCTCAGAGCACCAGCAAGACTCTCACCTGGTGGATGAAGAGTGGAGACCACAGGAGGGTCTGAGTCACATAGCAGCCTGGGCTCTGTTCCTCGCCTCAAACTCTTTCTTGCTCTAAGTTTCAGTCTTATTCTAGGTGGAGTCTTGTAGGCTCTCACCCTCCAGGTCTGACCTACTATAGCTCTTGGGTTTTCTTTCTTTCTCTTTTAATCTTCCTCATAGTTCTTTTGTCCATAAAGCACCTGCTAACTTCGTTGACTACAAGATTATATGCAACATGTGCAAAATGTGTTACATGCTTTGAATTTTTGATCGCTACTATTGCTATTTATTTATTGCCTCCAGGGTCATCGCTGGGGCTTTGTGCCTGCAGTATGAATCCACTGCTCCTGTGACCATTTTTTCATTTTTTTTTAAAATAAGGCAGAGGGAAATTGAGAGTGGAAGGAAAGTTAAGAGGGAGAGAGAAAGGTAGACACCTGCAGACCTGCTTCACCATTTGTGAAGCAACCCCCTTGCAGGTGGAGAGCCTGGGGCTTGAACCAGGATCCTTGCATTTCAGACTACGTGTGTTTAACCGGTACGCCACCACCTGGTCCCTCTATCATTGCTTATTTATCATTATTTTAACCAGAGCATTGTTCATCTCTGGCACCTGGTAATGCCAGAACATAAACCTGGGACCTCAGAGCTTCAAGCAATGCGTATTTGCATAACCACTATGCTATCTCCCAGTCCCTTCTGACCTGTGTTTGAATTCCCTTTTCCTTCTGTAGCCATCATTGAATGAATCTTTGAGAGTAAAACGGTCCTTCCCTCCCCCCTTATAAGATGAATATGCACTCCTTTAAAGCAAAAACTTGACTGGCGTAAGGATCCCAGTTCGAGCCCCTAGCTCCCCACCTGCAGGGGAATTGCTTCACAGGCGGTGAAGCAGGTCTGCGGATGTCTTATCTTTCTCTCCCCCTCTCTGTCTTCCCCTCCTCTCTCCATTTCTCTCTGTCCAACAGCGACGACTTCAATAACAACAATGGTAATAACAACAATAACAACAACAAAAAAAAGGGCAACAAAAGGGAATAAATAAATATTAAAAAACAACAAAACTTTAAACATATTAAAAAGTGATTTTTTTTTGTAGTCTGGGAGATGGTGCAGTGGATAAAGCACTGGACTCTCATCATGAGAGCTTGAGTTACTGGCAGCACATGTACCAGAGTGATGTCTGGTTCTTTCTCTCTCTCCTACTAACTTTCTCATTACTAAATAAATAAAATATTTTTTTAAAAAAAAAGTGATTTCAACACCAGCTTTAACCAAACAGCTGTCAACAAGGTCAGTGCTGTGTGCCTCAGGCTCTTGCAGTGTAGGCCACAGGGCTGCCTCAGTTGGTTTTCCGGGGAGCTGAAGCCTTGGGGTTGAGTGTGGGAGGTTCCCCAGGGGACTCACACCTGTGGGGAAAGTGACAGCTGGGCAGAGTGAGAGAGCTGGTGTGCCACAAAGCCCAGCCACAACTGAGGAGATCTCACTGCACACTGGCTTCCTTCAGCCATGGGCTCTGCTGAGAGCTCTCAGCTGCAGATTTTTGAAGAACCACACACAGCACCCTCTGCAGGTGGAGAGGAGAAATACACCTGTGGCATATTTGTGATCACAGGGCTTCTTCTCATCTGGTTTCTTCAGGCAATATTTTGACCTTTTGAATATCTACATGCCAGCCCCCACTGTCTGGGCATGATGGGACATGGTTTCCAGCTCCTGTGGTTAGGGGACTGAAAGCCTGTCAACGGAGCACTTGGAACAAGTGCTACAGTGAAGGCGAGTCTTAGGAAACTGTCTCCTCTCCTTGCAAAGAGCAGGCTCCGAACTGGAGTGCATCCTGCCAGAGTATGAACTCAGGGCTTTTAGAAGCCCTGCCCTCTGTCCCTCAGTGTCCCCTGCTCTCCTGGGAAAAGCGCTGGCTGTTACAGGCCGGCAGGACCCCTGACTCCGGCCCTAGAGAACTTGGCAATGGAAAAGCAGTCTGGTCAACCCTGTTTGACTCTAACTTGCCAGACAGGGCCCAAGTGTGCAGTCTTCAGTGATGAGCATTAGGAAAATGAACGGGGAATGAAGGGCCATTTGTAGACTTGGGAAGAGCCCAGCACCCCCCCCCCCGAGATTGGGGACCCCTCCCAAGGCCGAGCTCTTTCCCAGGTCTGCTGAGTTTCCCAAACTTAGGGCTCAGCTGCATCTCTGGAGCCTCTGCCTTGCCCTGCAGGGACCCAAGGCTACTGTGAGCCTCATGTGTCAGTCTTGAGTGACGGCTCCTTCCACTGGGTTTGCTGGGATACCTTTCCTTAGTTGTGGGGGCCCGTGGTACCCATGTGTCAGGGACGGTCACCACTCAGCTCCCTTTCTTGGCTCTGATGAGGGCTTTTCTTCCTGATCTCATAGGCAACATACTTCCTGGTGCATCAGAACTACACGGGGGGCCTGGAGCTGGTGAACCAGGTCACAGTGGTCTCAGGCAGCTTCCTGCCCGCCTTGGTCCTGAAGATGAGGCTGTTCTTGGCTCAGCAGGACTGGGAGCAGGCAGTGGAAACAGCACACAGGTGAGGTCAGGGTGGAGCCACCTCGCTACACCCACAGGCTGCTTCCTCCTGTGGAAGCCTCAGGGTCAAATGTGATCCTGTCCTACAAGGAGGGACGGTGGGAGACACTGTGTAACTGAAGGACAGGACAGGAAACGAAAGACTGTCAGCAGGGCAGTTATGAATAGTGATAGGATCACTGAGTGGGAGAAGAGGGAGGACTGAAGCCAACTGGATACCTGCAGAGCAGGAAGCCTTGCAGCAGTGACCTGCAATAAAAGAAAGAAAAAGGGAGAGAAAAGAAAGGGAAAAAGGCATATTAGGAGATAGAAGTGTATTGTTGGGAGTTGTGTGGTGGCGCAGCGGGTTAAGTGCACGTGGCGTAAAGCACAAGGATCCTGGTTCGAGCCCCCAGCGCCCCACCTGCAGGGGAGTCGCTTCACAGGTGGTGAAGCAGGTCTACAGGTGTCTGTCTTTCTCTCCCCCTCTCTGTCTTCCCCTCCTCTCTCCATTTCTCTCTGTCCTATCCAACAACAACATAACAACTACAACAACAATGAGAAACAAGGGCAACAAAAGGGAAAATAAATATAAAAAATAAATAAATGAAAGAAAGGGAGAAAGAAAGAAAAGAGAGAGAGAAAGAAAGACATATTAGGAGATAGAAGTGTATTGCTTAGAAGATCATTAGGAGGAGCCACTGTTAGAGCCCAAGCACTCAGAGTCAGAGGGTGAAAGGCAGTGGCCTTTGAGGAGAAAGGACCAGCAGACAGTAGAGGGGAGAGGAAAGAGGTGCGTATCCTTTACGTGTCACAATCTGTGTCTGGGATACATTTCACTGAGAGCTGCAGGGAAAGCCGTCATTGTCACCTGAGAAGATTGGGAAGTGGCCAAGCAGACACCAAGTGTCAGGGTCTCAAAGCAGCTCACTCAGTTGGGCGTGAACTGCCAAGCTTCAGGGAGAGAGAGGGAGAGAGGCCTCTGCATCTGAATCAGACCCAGGGTCTTCATTTGTAATATGGATTCTGGGGAAGGCCGTCTTGAGGGCAGATTTGTCCAGATAGCTGAAGCTCACCACTACTGAGACTTTACCTACACTGACCACAGGGGTCGTGAAATGGCTAATCCTGATGTTCTCCCCTAAAAGGAGTGAGTAGGCTTTTTTTTTTCTGAATGACATGAGTCATCCTTATGAGTTGTTACTGAAACCCAAGGCAGCACACAGTTGCTGCCCAGTTGTGAGGACAGAGACACACAGGCAGCCTCTTCCTTCCCTGGGGAGTGTGGTGGCTCCTCTGACTCCTGGCCCTGAGTGCAGAGGTGCTGCTGGGAAACGGAAAGGGATAAGTGTGCTCCTCCCACTGGCCAGCAGAGGGCGCTCCCATGGGCCCTAGGCTGCTTTTCTCAGATTACACTTCGCTGGTGACTTTGGCAGGAGCTGGGTCCAGAGCTTGCTCTGGTGTGTGGCCCTGGATCAACAGGAGACCTGGAAGCATCTGCATGGAGGTCACCACCAGTGCACTGCGCCCTCTCCCCCTACCCCTCCTGGCCCCAGTGGTGCTGTACGTTGAGTCCTACAGAGATTCCCTTCCTCTCCCAGCCAGGCCCAGCCAATGGCTTCATAGATTTCTCCCCTGAGTTAACACTGTTCTCTCCTGTGGTGTTTCTATTTCATTAATAGTGTGATTTAGTCTCTCCTCTCGTTTTTTCTCACTCATAGTAAAGTGATTTCTTGCGTTCATTAAACCTACCAAAAAACTGGTTTTAGTTTCCGTGCTGCTCTCTGTTACAGCTTCATTGCCTAATTTATTCATTTCTGTTCAGTGTTAGTTCCTGCCAACTACTTCCTTGGAGTCATGCTGTTATCTTGTAACTCTTGACGTGATTTCTGACTCACATATTCTCAGTGTTTGGATTATAAACATTTAAATCCACGCATGTTCCTGGAAGTATCATTTTTGAAGTATCTTCACTTGGATGAGTAGTACTTCCAGTATTACAGGAGATATCCATTCTGATTGTTACTTTAAAATTTTTTTAAAAGAGAGAGCCAGAACATGACTCTAGCAGAAGCAACGCCAGAGACTGAACTGCTTCCAAATCTAGTACTCTAGCCACTACACAACTTCCCGGGCCTCTCTTTTTAATTAAGGAACATAAATAAAATTTTTATGAGATGAGGGGCCAAGCAATGGTGCACCCAGTTGAGGACACACATTATTACCATGCTCAGGGACCCAGATTCAAATCCCTAGTTCCCACTTGCAGTGGGGGAAACTTTGTAAGTGGTGAAGCAGTGCTGAAATTCTCTTTCTCTTTCTCTCTCTCTCCCTCTCCCCTCTCAATTTTTCTGTCTCTATCAAAAATAAAAGTGAAAAAAAAATCCACCAAGAATGGTGGATTCATCATATGGCCTGCAACCCCCAGCAATAACCATGGTGACAAGAAATAAAGTAGTGTGAAATAATTTATGAGGAGACTGGACCACTTCTCAGCTCACTGATTTTTCTTTTGTCCAAATGTGTTTTTTTTTTTATTGTTTTGGCTTGCTTTTTTGATTGTTTTTATTTTTTAATATTTTAAAGTGAGAGACCAAAGCACTATTCAGCTTTGTCATATGGTGTTTTTGGATACTGAACCTAAGACCTTAAGGCTTCAGGCATGAAAGCATTTTTGCATAATCATGATGCCATCTTCTTAGCTCCCAGTCCATAGTTTGTTTTTAAAGTTTTTAATTTTTTAATTTTTATTTTTTCCAAATACGCATAGTCCCTAGTGCTTTTGTAATCGTCATTGGTGGTTAGGACTCTGAATGTTGACTGTGCCTGATCTGTGTTGGGATTCTTGTATGTTAGAGTAACCCTCTGTTATGCATGAAGTTACTGCTGTCCCAGGAAAAATACTAAAGAATTCCCAATAAAGAAACAGAATGTGAAAATTCCACAGTATGATGAGAAGTTGTATCTTTCCAATGACTTGTGATGGAAATTGAGGTTCCCTTTCTGCCTTACAGCCTCAGACTGTGAAGACTCTCAGTCCCCAGGAGCCTCCCGCATCCATGTCCCCCTATACTTTCTTTCTCTCTCTCTCTCTCTCTCTCTCTCTCTCTCTCCATGGCCATGTCTCTGTCCAGTGACACTCCAAAGTAAGCGACGACATAAAAGGTTATTCTCTCACTAAAAACTTGGGGATGGGCCAAGGTGGGGTGGCATCTTAACTCTTTTTGATTCCAAACCTTTTTATCTTGCTGCTCTGCATTCCTAGATATAGCCCACATGCTCCCCATTCCCGGCAGCAGGAAGGAAGGAAGGAAGAGAAGCAGTCAAGGCATGCCGGAAGGACACTGGGCACTTTCACTCACATCCTGTGGCCAGACCCTAATCCCAGGGCTAAGCTGCGGAGGGAGGCTGGCAAGCAGAGTCTTTATTCAGTCAGCCGGGTGTCCTGCCAGTTTGGGAGCTCTATTATTAAAAGGAGAAAGGGAGAATGGGTACCAGAGGGCAGTCAAAGGCTGCCACCGTGCCACCCTAATCTTGTCTGTAAGTACTGCCCATTCATGTGGCTCTTCTTATTTCAGAATCCTAGAGAAAGATGAGAACAACATTGACGCCCGCCAAATCCTAGCTCTGCATGTGCTTGCCAGAGAAGGCAACATGACCACAGTAAGTTCTTTGAGGCTCCAAAGTTGAGCCTTTTAAATAAACACAGCTAAGATGCAGCCCCTCATGGCCCCTCCCCCAGGAACCTGGAGGGTACTTCCTGGATCTCTACTCCCTCCTTTCCCCACCTGCCCCACAGCCCCTGCCAAAGAGGTCTGCTCTGGCTTCGCCTTGGGCAGCAGGGTCCTAACATCAGGCTGTGTGGAAGACTGGATCCTGCAGGGGAAGCTGTGTGAGACTGGCAGGTCTCCCCACTCAGAGAAGATCCAGGGTCCTCATTTATCAAATGAATCAGCCCCACCCATCTTATGAGAATGGAGGGTCGTTTCAAAAGACAAATGAATAAATGAGTTATTCACTCAGAAGGACTGAGAACAATGCACTGCAGTAATTAGACCGGTGTTAGCTGATAGAAGTCATGGTTGTACTTCGGATTGTAGATGCCCCTTTTTTTTTTTTCAGTGATTAGAATTACTCAGGTGGGTGGGGATAGACAGCATAATGAGGAGGCAAAGAGACCCTCATGCCTGAGGCCAAAGTCCCAGATTCAACCTCACAAGCCGTAAGCCAGAACTGAGTAGTGCTCTGGTAAATAGTAATAATAATAATAATAAATTACTCAGGTATTGAATAGTCAATACCTGACTCAAACTTGATCCTAAATCTTAAAAGTTGTTCAAGGAAATCCCCCACAATACCCCTTACATGTCATCAGAAATATCTAGAATTCTTCATGGAAACATCAGCATCCAGGCAAATTCTTGTTTCCAAAGAATTTGTGGCTTTTGCCAAAACTTTGGCTTTCCAATTAATATCCTGTTTTGGTGGAGAGTCTGGCATGTCATGAGCCACTAGGGTTCGTGGCAGAAAAAGGAAGCTTCCGGATCCTTCCACACAGCTGTGAGATTGAGGTTTGTGGGGTGAGAGGAGATGGAAGGGACACTTCATATTTGGGAGAAACCCTCAAAAAGGATTCCAGTTCCATGTTGGCTGCAAGATGAATAAGAGAATAGGCCTGCCCTCAGCTCCCTGTGAGCCTTGTGCCTTGGGCAGCCCTCCCTGGAGTCCTGCCTGAGGGCCAATCCCTAGGACAAAGTTAGCATTCAGTGCCCTTCTCCCACTCACATGTCAGACCCTGATATCTCTCCTCTCCCCCCCAAACCCCCAAAGCTTCTCTGTTCTCATTTGCTGGCACTTACTGAGTCCCGAGTCCCGTGACCCACCCCATCCTGGCTTTCTCTTCTGACCCCCCTTTTGGTGGCAGAGGAGGCCATCGGAATGATCTCAGCACTGTAGCCCACCAGTCACCTAGCTGGCTGAGAAAGCTTGGGCAAGTTCACCTTCCTGACCATTTGTGGACTGGCCAGGAAAACTCACGTATTTACATTCATACAGAGTCATTGAAAGAATGTTCTGGAAGGACAGAGACACTGCAGAATGGGTGGCCCATGTCAACATGGAGTAGAAGTTCAGGGTCAGGGACCTGACTAGGCCATCAGCCCATAGGCCAGCCTAGGCCTGGTAGGCTCGGGATATGGTCACAGTGTCCCGAGCTGGCTCCTTGCTGCTGTCAGGACAGTTCCTAGTGACCCAGGAGGTGGCACAGTGGATTAAGTGTTGGACTCTCAAACATGAGGTCCTGAGTTTCAGCCTTGGCAGTACATATGCCAGGGTGATGCTCTAGTTTCTCTTTTTAAAAATATATAATTTATTTATTAATGAGAGGGCTAGTAGAGAGAGAGACAGAGAGAGAGAGAGAGAGAACAAGACATCACTTTTGGTACAAGTGTTGCTGGGGATTGAACTCAGGACCTCATGCTTGAGAATCCAGTGCTTTATCCACTGCGCCACCTTCCAGACCACCTGCTCTATTTTCTCTCTCTCTCTCTCTCTCCTTCCTTGTTCTTCTCTTTCATAAATCTATAGAAAAGAAGGAAGGAAGCATACGAGAGGGAGAGAGAGGAGAGAGAGCAACTTCTCACAGATTCCTAGACAGTGGAGGGGGTATCAGTTTTTGGGTGAACAATATTCCTCTAAGCACCATCCACACACAGGTTCTAAAATGATACTAGTGCCAGAACATACACAAGTTCATTTAAATCCCAATCTATACTTTCTAAGTCTCCTACCTGATGTGAACATGTAGCTGGAGTTACCATATTGCCTTTAGCATTGTTGTTCTTGTCCTGCAGGCTGCAGATCGTGTCAGAAGTCTGATCAAGGCTCTAGAGACACGAGAACCCCAAAATCCAAGCCTCCATCTGAAAAAAAGTCTTGCTGTTAGCAGACTGGTAAGATGGTTCTGCCATGGTGTCTGTTTCGTTGTTGTTTGTTTTCCTTTGTTTTTATCAGAGCACTGCTCAGCTCTGGCTTATGGTAGTATGGAGAATTGAACTCAGGACCTTGGAGCCTAAGGCCTGAAAGTCTTTTTGCATAACCATTATGCTGTGTCCCATGCCCCTGCCCTGGTTTCTTAACTAGGCATTGCTACTGTCGCTGAGGGGAAACCCATGGCCCCCCTGGAAGCTCTCTAAAGGCCCTGTCCCTTCCCTTTCTGGCCCAAATCCAGCTCCCAAACTGCTGGCTCAGCTCTGTGGTTCTGCCAGCCTCTGGCCATCCCCTTGGCCTGGGCACCCTTGGAGATGCTCTGAAGATCTGGGAGGTGAAGTGGGTATGCTCTGACAGGTGCAGGCGCCTTCCGTTTGGGGAAGAAGGCAGGATTCCAGTGGTTGTGGCTTCTGGGGGGACTCAGATGCCTTCTTTCTGTGAAAGGACCTGAACAGGCTGGGCTGCCCACACCTTTCTGACCTCATGCTAAGCACAGGCTGACCAGGCTGCTGAGAGAGCTGTGTCTCAGCCCCTTCAGCCTGGATCAGGACTTGCCGTAAGAACAGCGGAGTCTGACTGCACTGAAGGATCCTGAGCTAGGAGGTGACTTCCACTCATGAGGCTCGTTGAGGGGATGTCTACAAGTTTAGCTGCCGAGACACCAGGCACCTCTTGAACCGTCCTGGGACGATGCCAATCTGCCAGTGTTCCCCGTTTCTCCTTCTCCTTCTCCTCCTCCTCCTCCTCCTCCTCCTCCTCCTCCTCCTTCTTTTTCTTTTGCCATTAGGGTTGTCACTGGGGCTCAGTGTCTGCTTGATGATGAATCTACTGCTTCCAGCAGCTATTTTTATTGTTGTTGTTCATTATTATGGAGAGAAATGGCAGGGGAGAGGGAAACGGACATGTCTGCAGCACTACTCCACCAGTCATGAAGCTTCCCCTCTGCCCTGTGGGGCGGGGGTGGGGGTTTCAAGGTTTGGACTCAGGTCCTTTGACATGGCAATATGTACTCTCTACTGGGTGTCCCACCTAGCCCTGTATCCCCCATTTCTGGCCCGGCCTCAGTCAGGTGGAACTGACTAGAGTCTCTGCATGTCTGTTCCTTGCAGTGCGGGAGGCAGCAGGTGATTCTGCAGCAGATGTGTAGCTTCCTGGAGCGCACCTTCATGGCCGCACCCTGCTACACCCATGTGGCCACGGAGCTGGGCTACCTCTTCATCCTGCAGGACCAAATGAAGGAGGCGTCCCTGTGGTACTCAGAGGCCCTGAAACTGGAAGAGAGCAGCGCAGCAGCCTTGACAGGTCTCTGCAGACTGGGGAGGGCCCTGGCAGAAAGCAAGCCGATCCAGAGAGAGGTGCAGGGAGGCATTCTCTGCAGAGGAGGTGTGAGCTTAGTGGCCCCTTTCCATGTGTCCACACATAAGAGGTGCGGGACTTCTCAGATGTGTGGCCACAGTCATACTGTCCTACATAAAATCTCTGATGTCACACCCCTGCCCCTGATGACTGACAGCCAGCCCCCCTCTCCGAAGGCCTCACAAAGTCAGTGCTAGGGTTAGTCCTCTCCTCCACCTACAGTCTCTTGCCTTACTTCTGTAGACCTTTCCTCTGCAGGCCTTGTAGTTTAAAGACCACCAGAGTGAGTAACCTTGAGAGTTTTACTTTTCCTGACTGCAAATGCTGCTTCTCCCTTACTTTATATAAATGTCAGATGAATTTTCCAGAGCCCAATTCTCACGTTACATATATATATATAAAAAAAAAAAATCCTGGAGTTGGGCAGTAGCACAGTGGGTTAAGCACATGTGGTGCAAAGTGCAAGCACCGGCGTAAGGATCCCAGTTGGAGCCTCCAGTTCCCCACCTGTAGGGGAGTCACTTCACAGGAAGTGAAGCAGGTCTGCAGGTGTCTCTCTTTCTCTCCCCCTCTCTGTCTTCCTCTCCTCTCTCCATTTCTCTCTGTTCTATCCAACAACAACAACTACTACAATAAAACAACAAGGGAAACAAAAGGGAATAAATAAACATTTTTTTTTTAAAAAAACCCAAATTTGTGGGGTTTTATAACTCTTGAACCAACACTGTTTGATTTGGATTGTGGAGGCTGTGTGGCCCAGTGTTGGAGACAGACTGACTTATCCTGGCTCTGAGAAGCTGCGCCTTCTTTTGGAGAGAGAGGTTGTCACTTCTTTTTTTTTTTAATTTTTAATTAATTTATTTATTCCCTTTTGTTGCCCTTGTTGTTTATTGTTGTTGTTATTGATGTCATCGTTGTTGGATAGGACAGAGAGAAATGGAGAGAGGAGGGGAAGACAGAGGGGGGAGAGAAAGACAGACACCTGCAGACCTGCTTCACTGCCTGTGAAGTGACTCCCCTGCAGGTAGGGAGCCGGGGGCTCGAGCCGGGATCCTTCCGCCAGTCCTTGTGCTTTGCGCCACCTGCGCTTAACCCGCTGCGCTACCACCCGACTCCCAGAGGTTGTCACTTCTCCCATGTTCTAGGCTCCACACATATGCAGTGCAATTATGAGTGGGTGGTATTTTTTCCCTGTATTTTACTAGTGATTTATATATATAATGGTATACAAGACAGGAAAGGAAGGTGCCTTGAGTCATCTGAAATCTTGAAGAGCTTCACACTGCTGGAAGTGATAAGCCAGGTGACACTCAAGACATGGGAATCCCAAGCTGGTTTGGAAGACAGCATGGACAGAGATGGGTCTACTAGAGGAAGGAGCTTTCACCCAGAGAAATTCTAGAAATACAGACTGAAAACACCGGGGGCACAGGGTCAGTGGAGACTGACAGCAAAACATGCCCTGAGGCAGTCCTACAGTAACAGGCAGATTGCTGAAGACCAGGGAATGGGATCTAGGGAACCTGGAGTGGGAGGTGGGGCAGGAGTGCAGAGAGGAGATCCCTCACAGAGGCCAAAAACACCTGGCTGGTTTGCATATAACAAAAGTTCCTCCCTTCACCAGCCTGAGTCACCACCTCTGTTCAGGAGAGAGTCCCAGCCTCTCAACCAGAGGAACATCCACTGGCCAGAATGCCACCCTCTAATCTCCAGTTCAGGCCAAGCCTCTTCATGGTGACCATGTCATCTTTCTGCTCTCTAGAGAAGCCAATGGCTTAACAAATTTGCCCCAGCCACTGATAGCCATCTGTCCAATTGTCTCACAAATCTGCTGTCAGTTTGAAAGAGAGAGACTGAGTGGAACAGACAAAGCACTGACTCTTGGAGGCACATAGTTAAGGCTGGTTACCCCAGAAGGCATTTACCCCGGTGCAAACACCTCCAGTATTCGTTAGGTGCTATTATGTAAAGAACACTCTACCACAAGAAAGTAGAGGTGGGCGATGCTCATCAGGCGAAGTGCACACCTTGCCAGCAAGTCCTGGTTCCATCTCAGCGCCCCATGGGAGCACCGTGGGCAGCACGGGGTGGTGGGAAGCGCATGGGGATGGGAGGCTGGAGCAGCACTTGCTGTCTGTCCTCTTCTCCGTCTTCCTCCCTCCTCACCCCCCCAAAAAAGATAGAGTGAAAATGGGCTGGGGAAACTGTTTAGTATGCATAGGTGGACATATAGATTCTTCCTTGGCATCCTATTAGAACTCAGCAAAGTTACTCAAAAACTTTTGTAAGTAATATCATAATGTTAAAGAGTCTGTAGATGACCAAAATAGACTGTAAAAATGGATCACTTAGGGAGTCGGGCGGTAGCGCAGCGGGTTAAGTGCAGGTGGTACAAAGCACAAGGACCGGCACAAGGATCCCAGTTCGAGCCCCCAGCTCCCCACCTGCAGGGGAGTCGCTTCACAAGCAGTGAAGCAGGTCTGCAGGTGTCTATCTTTCTCTCCCCCTCTCTTATCTTCCCCTCCTCTCTCCACTTCTCTCTGTCCTATCCAACAACGATGACATCAATAATTACAGCAACAATAATAACTACAACAATAAGACAACAAGGGCAACAAAAGGGAATAAAAAAATAAATATTTTAAAAATGTATCACGTAGACTATGTAAACATTTAAAGTTAATGGGTGGTGAAAGACAGTCCAAAAAACAGCCAGGTGGTAAATAGCAAGCTAATAAAAATATTTGTAAAAAAAGGTTAGTAATTTTTACATGTATCAAAAAAATCACCAAAAAGAAAAATAGATAGAAGCTATGAACTAGAAATTCATGGTTGAAAAAGGTCACTTAACTACATGAAACCTGCTTATTCTCCCCAATAAGACAACGTAAGTTGAAGCATCTGATTACTCGCACGTTACACAGCAGAGACTGTGAGGCTGAAGACTGGCATGTTTTCAGAGTTGTGGGGAAAGGACACTTTCAGGTTCTTGGCGGCAGTATTTAAATATCTCTGGAGGACAAGCTGGCTATATCGCCATTTTAGACATGCATGTTTTGACCCGCTAGCTCTGCCTTGGGAATTGGAACATGCAAACTATTCACCATGGCATTGTACTATTTGAGCTTTGAAAAACAACTTACTGTGAAATGAAGCACAGGGCAATAGCTAAGTGGTTACATCATCGTGGACTATTATGTCATCACTAGGGAGAAGTGGCAGATTCGGGTGAGCTGGCAGGAAAATCTATTAATAGCATGTAAATGCTTCTAAAGAAAGCAGTTTGCAGGGCTAGGCCTCCATATTTTTCAGTGTTCTTATTGCCAGCTGGGCTATCCCTGAGGCACAGAACTTGCATGATGAGCCCACTGTTCTGTCTCCCTCTCCCTCTCCCTCTCTGGATACACACAGAAAGAAATTGAGAAGGGAGGCAGACACAGAGAGGGAGAGGGAGAGATGCCTGTAGTACTGCTTCCCCACTCGTGAGTCCCCCCCACCCCTACAGGCTTGGACGTGGTAATGCGTGTGCCCTGCAGAGTAGGCCACCACGTGGTTAATAGTGGCCGTCTCTAGAGAGACATAGCTAAAGGCAGAGCAATGCCAGGGCTGTTTTTCTCTGTTGCCTTGTGATCTGAATTCTTTACCCTGAGGATGGGTTTCTCCTTGAGTTTGTGAAGGTGTTTGGGAACTTCCTTCCACTGGGCTCCTCGGCTCTGTGGCCCAGCCAGCTGCTCATTCTGCTTCTGCCTTTTCCCAGGGATCATCTGGTGTCAGATCTTAGAGGGCCAGCTGGAGGAGGCAGAGCACCAGCTGGAATTTCTGAAGGAGGTGCAGCAGTCCCTGGGGAAGTCGAAGGTCAGAGCTCCCGGGGGTGGGGGTTTCTCCAGGACTGGGTTCCCTGCCTTTGCTCTGCCCTCCCCAATCCCCACCCCCCCCATCTCCCACCTCCCAGTTTCCAGTGCAAAGCAACCAAGGCGGCAGGGACCCTGCCAGTAACCCTGGGCCTGTCTCCCACAGGTGCTGCTCTTCCTCCAGGCCCTGCTGACCTCCAGGAAGTACAAGGGGGATCAGGAGGTCACCTCGCTCCTGAAGGAGGTGGCTGAGCTGCACTTCTCCAGCATGCAGGGCCTCCCCTTGGGTGCAGAGTACTTTGAGAAGCTGGACCCTCTCTTCCTGATCTGCATTGCCAAGGAGTACTTGCACTTCTGCCCCAAGCAGGTTAGAGCAAGGCGTGTCTTCGCTCGCTGCAGGGCCCTGGAGTGCAGGTTGGAGCAGAGCAGGGCCTTCGGCAGGGCCCTTCAGCCTGAGAGAGGAGGGGACACAGAGAAGGAGAGAGACGGAGAGACACCTGCAGATCTGCTTTACCGTGAAGCTTTCCCCCTGCAAGTGGGGAGCAGGTGCACTTCTCTAACTTGCTCGAAACCCTGGGTGTTGTGCTGGTGCTGATACGATACAGGTTCTGCTACGAGTCGGGGGCCACGGTCCCTGGCCCCAGCCTCTGCCCTAGAGAGGAACTGGGCTTCCTCTTCTCCATTGTCCCCTAAACAGTCATCCTTCTTTCCCAGCCAGTCAAGATTCTTGGTGGGTCAGGATATAGTATCTGACATCCTGATAGTCCCAGTGCCTTGTGGTGAGTCACTGCACAGGCGCTGATGAAGATGGGACAGTGAGCAAAACAGGGTCCCCATTCTCCAGGCTCACGCGCTAGCTCTCGACAGTGCCTGGTGGAGAATAAATATGTGTGGAACTAAAATATGTTTTGAATCCCTTCCCTATGTTCTGGGAGCCCTGGGAGTCTCTTGGAAGGGGGCAGCCTGACCAGACAGAACCCTGTGTTCCTACAGCCCCGGTCGCCAGGCCAGATCGTGTCTCCATTCCTTAAACAAGTCACCATGATCTTGTCCCCCGTCCTCAAGGCTGCACCAGCTCTGATGGAGCCCTTGTATGTGATGGCGCAAGTCAAGTATCTCTCAGGTGAGCTGGGGGTACTCATCAGCAGGAGGGCCAGGTTAGTGGCCATGTTCCAGCCATCCATATGCACCTCGGACACCAGCCTGCTCCTTCTGTCTTTAGGTCCCTGGACAGTAAACACGATGCAGATGGCATCAACGTTTAGGATGTGGTAATGTGATGAAGAAAGCAAAAGTGGGGAGGGAACACGGGGTACAGGGAAGGCACGTGGGGTATGCCTGGGGCTGTGATTCATTCATTTATTTTTGATAGGACAAAGAGAAAGGGAGAGGGGAGGGAGATGAAGAATGGGAGACAGAGAGATACCTGTAGCACTGCTTCACTGCTTATAAAGCTTTTCCCCTGGAGATAAGGACTGGGGGCTTGAACCCTGGTCCTTGCACATGATGATTATGTGCCACTGCCCAGCCCCCAGAGGGTTGTGATTTTTAAAATATTGCCAGGAAGGGCTTCTGGAGAGGTGAAACTTATGCTGTCAAAATTTCAAAGTCTGGAGACCAGATGGTATTGACCAGTAATGCCATCCCAGCATCCTACATCTCCAGGCCCAGATCCTGGGAAGAGAGGGGAGGAGGGAGAGAACCAACCACCATGGCCTGTTGTCCTCTCTGAAGTACCCTCTTCCCTGCCCTCTCTGACAGTCTCTGGGATCTCAGGTGTCCTGGGAGCCTCTTTCCAAAGGGTCCAGAATGCACCGGTGTATTTGTCCTCTGACTCTGCATCACGTTGGGTTGCACTGACTCAGGGCTTCCCTGTCCTCACCCTCAGGCCTGCTATCATGCAACTGGATGTCAGGGTTACCCACAGCTTCAAGGTCTCCTGGGTATAAGACATGGGCAGGAGCACTTCTCCAGGGGTGGTGGTGTCTGCCAGTAGGTTTGGGGACAAAACAGGGTTGCCATGGTGACATCCTAAGTGCCTGCCACAAGCTCCTCCTTGGGACCCAGAGACAGATGCTCTTCACTTTTGGACTGGCCCTCTGCACCCCATTTCTAGGCTGTCCGTGCCATGCCCCCCTGGGGCAGTCTATCAGTGCCATAGTGAGTGCCAGGGCCATCCCAGCTCAGCCACAAGAGCCCAGAGTCCTGGGTTGCAGAGCTGATTGTGCTGAGCTGACTGTGCCCTTGCCAGACTGACTCCCAGACCCCAGAGCTAATAGACAAGAATAACCACGTCATCCTCCCAGGGCTGACCCAGTACTGAAAGGGTCTTTCTAAGGTGTTTGCATGCAGCAGCCATAGCTGCTGTTGTTGGGCTCTGCCCTGCTCTGAGGTATGGGAACTGAGACCTCAGCATTCCCCTGAGGTTCCAGATGGAGCGGAGCATTGACCTGACCACTTCCATGCGGGCTCTAGAGAGAAAGGGAGGCTGAGACTCAGAGGTGTGTTTCTTATTTCTAGGAGAGTTGGAGAATGCCCAGAACACCCTGCAGCGCTGCCTGGAGCTGGACCCCACCTCTGCAGATGCCCACCTGCTCATGGCCCAGGTCTACCTGGCCCAGGGCAACTTTGCTATGTGTTCCCACTGCTTGGAGCTGGGTGTGAGTCATAACTTTCAGGTGGGTGTCCTCTGTGGCAGGTCACCCACCCAGGAGCCTGCAACCCAGCCCACTGCACCCCGTCTCTTGGGAAAGGAGCTCCCGAAGCTCCCTTGTCCTCAGGCTCTTCTGTTGGGCCAGTGGCAGCCTCCTCCACCTGGGGATTGGAGCCCTCCCTTGCCTTTTCTACCCCCTCCAGGTTCGAGACCACCCTCTCTACCACTTCATCAAGGCCAGGGCCCTTAACAAGTCTGGGGACTACCCAGAGGCCATAAAGGCACTGAAAATGATCATGAAGTTGCCCAACGTGAGGACAGATGAGGGCAAGAAGTCCCGTGGGCCCTCCCTGCAACCTGGAGAGCGGGTCTCCATCTTGCTGGAGCTGGCAGAGGCCTTCCGGCTGAATGGGGAGCTGGTAAGAAATGCCTTCAATCTCTTCCAGGAAATGGGGCCTTCTGGGGGCCATGGAGGCCAGGCTCTTTGATTCTGGTGACTGTCTCCTTGTGTTATTATTGGAGCCTTCACTTATATGGGGAAATCTCTTTTCTCTCCCAAAAGCCTGATTCAGCCCTCGTATTGATAAGATAAAGTGTCCTGCACAAGCCACAAGCTATATGCCCCACGAGGGCCTCGGAGCTAGAGTGCTCAGGCCACTAGAGCTCCCCTCCAGGGCCTTGGTTATGTAGACCAGACAGAACACAGCTCCACTGGATGCCTTCACACCAGAATGAATCTTTATGCACTGTGTCCACTTGGAGTTTTGCAGTATTCAGCCTGCTCAGCTGTATGAGGTAGCCCTGGGCCTTGGCACTGTTGGTCACACAGGGCTGGGCAGGGGGGAACAGAGCTCTGAGCACTGCCTTATACTTATCTCACTGACTCACTTAATGCCCAGGAATGGGGCTGTCAGCATAGCCCAAGGATCGTGTCTGAGACCTGCCTGCATTAAGGCAGCTGGTCTTCTTCGATGGTGGTCCTGCAGTAGAGCACACTGTAGCCCGTGGGGGTCATCTCTTTTTCGCTGGGTGAAGGGAGTGATTGAGATCTAACCCAGGAGCTCATACCTGCAAGCACATGCTTCACCAGCAAGCAAGCCCACCCCAGATCGGGCCTGCTGTCCTTAAAGATAAAAACTTCCAGGAGTTGGGTGGTAGTGCAGTGGGTTTAGCACAGGTGGTGCAAAGCGCAAGGACCGGCATAAGGATCCCGGTTCGAGCCCCTGGCTCCCCACCTGCAGGGGAGTCGCTTCACAGGTGGTGAAGCAGGTCTGCAGGTGTCTATCTTTCTCTCCCCCTCTCTGTCTTCCCCTCCTCTTTCCATTTCTCTCTGTCCTATCCAACAACGATGACATCAATAACAGCAACAATAAAAAAAGGGCAACAACGGGGAAAATAAATAAATATAAAAAATAAATAAATAAAAAGATAAAAACTGCCATATAGGCAAAAATGAGGACATGGAAGTATTTCTTTCTCTCTTAAATCTGCCAAAAAGGAACAAAAGAAATGAAAGCGAAGGAATCTCCATCTGCAACAAATTTAAAGAACAGCTGCATCTCCAAAGAGTTGACTCGGTCCGTCATTTACTCAGCCAATAGTTACTACTATGTGTCAGGCACTGGGGAGGGGCTAGAGAGGGGAAGCCAGCTGCAAGGCCTCCATTCCATGCAGAAGTACCACTGCTGTGTGTGTGTGTGTGTGTGTGTGTGTGTAGCCAGAGGTTCCGTGTGTGTGTGTGTGTGTGTGTGTGTGTGTGTGTGTGTGCGTGTGTAGCCAGAGGCTCCTGCACTTGCTTGTTCTCTTCTGAGCCGAGGATGTGGCCAACACCAGGGAAAGCAGGGCCATTGGTAGAGGAAGGCGTTCATCCCACCAGGCAAAAGGGCAGGGCTGTGAACAAGAACTCCCTGCTCGACTGCCTCCATGGCTGTCTCTTCCTGATTCCTTTACAGGAGAGGAAGGTCAGAGAAAAGCGAGGAGGAAATAGTCTGACATTCGTGGAACCACCAGCTCAGCTAAGAAAACTGTGTGTGGGCCGAGGTCTTCACTGGGAGCCCAACGGTGTCCCCAGCTTGGTGTCCTGAAGGTCAGCTTCAAAAGGCAGACCCACAGAAAGCCAAGGGGAGCCAAGGCCCTAGGGCAGCTCCTTCCCTCCCCAAGCAGGCTCTTGAGAAAAGGGCAGGTTCAGGGGGCAGAACCTGGTGAATCTGGTTAACTGCTCACATTCCAGTGCTCAAGGAACTGGGTTCATGCCCCTGCTCCCCACCTGCAGGGGGAAAGCTTCATGAGTGGTGAAGCAGGGCTGCAGGTGTCTCTCTTTCTCTCTTTCTCCTCTTCCTCTCTCAATTTCTCTCTGTCTCTATCCAGTAATAAATAGAAATATATTTTTTAAAAATCAACTGAAAAAAAGGTCAGGTTCCATGAAGCAAGCTGTTCTCATCAGAGGGTGAGCAGAGGTGGCTGGAAGGTAGAGACACAGAGGGGGAGAGAGAGAGGCAGAGAGAGAGGAGAAGGGAGAACTCAGAACAAGCAAAAGACAAGGGAAGAGTGCACTTTGGGAGGGAAAGTACAAAGAAAAGGAGAAGGAAGTTTTTTATTTTGAAAAAGCTTTTCTGCATTCAGTGGAAAAGAACATGAGATTTTAAAAAGAAGGAGAAGGAGAGGAGCAGGAGGAGCAGGAATCAGAAGCGGCAGCTCCTCAAGGGAAAGCACAAGAGAAATAAAGGAATAAATAAGTAAGTAAATATGGAATAGATAAAGGAGTCCCGGTTACACAGGAAAGGCTAAAGTCAGCCAGCAGAGCTCAGGAAGCGAGTGAAAGCACGGACACATTATCCAGTTCTTTTTGTTTGTTTGTTTGTTTTCTCTAATTATCTTTATTTATTGGATAGAGACAGCCAGAAATTGAGAGGGAAAGGGGTGAGAGAAGGAGAGAGACAGACACCTGCAGCCCTGCTTCAGCACTTGCAAAGCTTTCCCCCTGCAGGTGGGGACCAGGGGTTTGAACCTGGGTCTTTAGCATGAGCACTCAACTAAGTGCGCCACTACCCAGCCCACATTATCCACTTCTAACCCCCTGAATGGAGACAGTGGCCTAAACCCTGACGAAGCTCTGCCAGAAGAAAAGGTGGAGAATACTAGGAAAGTGACTGGCGCGGTTTGAGAGGATGAGGCTAGAACAGCAGGCAGTATGCAGCAATGCCTACTGAGCGCTCCTGAGGAAGAGCAGAAATGAGAAGTGAAAAGATGGAAGACAGGACAATTGCTTAGTGACAGATGGTTGACCACTAGAAAGGTATTCTGTGCTATGGGAGTAAGAAACCTGCTTTTTTCTCATTTATAAACAAGAAGCTCTGGGAGCCGGGTGGCGGTATACCTGGTTGAGCACACAGGTTACAGTGCGCAAGGACCCAGATTTGAGTTAACAGTCCCTACATGCAGGGGGAAAGCTTTGCAGGTGGTGAAGCAGGGTTGTAGATGTCTCTCTGCACCCACTTTCCTATCAATTTCTGGCTGTGTTTATCCAATAAATAAATAGATTATACAAAAAAATTACAAAAATAAATAAACAAGAAGGTTTTTATGAAAAGGAACTAACCATTTGACTATCATAAAAAAGAGAGAGAGGGGGAGGGAGTCAGGCGGTAGTGCAGTGGGTTAAGCGCAGGTGGCGCAAAGTGCAAGGACCGGTATAACGATCCCGGTTCGAGTCCCTAGCTCCCCACCTGCAGGGGAGTCGCTTCACAAGTGGTGAAACAGGTCTGCAGGTGTCTGTCTTTCTCTCCCCCTCCTCTCTCCATTTCTCTCTGTCCTAGCCAACAACGATGACATCAATAACAACAACAGTAGTAACTACAACAATAAAACAAGGGCAACAAAAAGGGAATAAATAAATAAATAAATATTAAAAAATAAAAAGAGAGAGGGAGAGAGAGGAAAGATGCGGTAAAGAAGTAAGACCCAGGAATACCCTATTAGGCGAATGCCAGTGAGCAGGTGGGTATGAACTGAAATCTGAGGTAAAGTATAAGTTAAGCAAATGTACCTGTTACACATACAAGACTTCCACAATGGTTTAAACAAACCATAGAAGAATCCCTATTGTCCAAACAACAAAAAACATAGGAGAAAAGTAAAAAAAAAAAAAAAGCAAAAAAAACAAAAACAAAAACCAAAAACTCTCTATGCAAAGTATCAAGTGGACAAAACACATGCAGAGATGGGGAAGTCAAAGCAGGTCACTAACGAAGGCTCTGCTGGGTCCCCATGTCTTAGGATGAGGCCTCCAGGGTGATCCAGGAGGCCATGAGGGAGTTCAGGGGCACGCCAGAGGAGAGCCGCATCATCATCGCCAACGTGGACTTGGTCCTGAGCAGGGGCAACGTGGACATGGCACTGAGCATGCTGAGGAACATTACGCCCAAGCAGCTGGGCTACACGGAAGCCAGGGAGAAGATGGCCAGCATCTACCTGATGACCCGCAAAGACATCCGCCTCTATATCGGATGCTACAGGTGAGGCCCAGCCAGCCCCCGTCAGCGTGGGCTCCCAGGCTGCTGCTTCAGGCAGTGCTGGCTCTGCACTGTGGTTTTGCCACTAGGCTTCCCTGCCCGTGCACTTGGACCGTTGAAGACAATCGTCTGCCTTTTCCCCTGGGCCACAATCTGACCGGGGTGGGGGGTGGGGGCAGCCAGTCCAGAGCACTGTTACATCCTGAGTGAGGATCCCGAACAGAGTCCGTTAAGTCCTGTGAGGTCCACCCCCACTTCCATAAGCCTCAAATTCTGGTGGGAACCATGGGAAATGTTCTTGTGCCATGGTGCCCGGCTCTGCCTGGCATTAAGGGCCTGTGCAGCAATTTGGAGATCATTAACGTGAGGCCGAGGAGCATGGACACGAGGATTTCAAGTCCTGAGCTTCTTTTTTTATATGATTTGATAGACCTCATGAGTGCTTTGTCAGGGGGGCAAATCCAATGCCAGCCATACAGGTGGGAGGGAATTTCTGGCCAGGACCTGGAGGAGGCTGTCCCATGGTGAGTAACAAGCCAGGGAACAGCAGAGAGTCACGGTCCCATTGGAGTTCTGGAAAGAGCAGAGTTGCTCATAGAAAGTGGCCTGGAGTGTTGGGAAGGGAGCCAGAGAAATAGGTGATGACTCTGACATGACCCTGATGATACTTGAGGAGTGCTTCAACTGAGATGGCTAGCACAATGTTTCACGCACAGTAGGCTTCCAGTAAGAATTGGGTGACTGACTGACGGACTGATTGACAGAGAGAATGGGAACGAGAAGGAGGTGGTAGGTTTAGGCAGAGGGCAGACACACAGATGGAGACATACTTTCCTGGCGGGTCTTTTCAGGGAGCTCTGTGAGCATCTGCCCGGCCCGCACACCAGCCTGCTGTTAGGCGATGCTTTCATGAACATTCTAGAGGTGAGTGAGTGAGGCCTCTGGCCCAACACAGGGCTCCAACCCTGCTCCCTTCTCCAGTGGGAGAGGAGAACAGAGCCCAGCTGTGCTTTGCCACCAGCCCGAGAAGGCCCTGGAGGTGTATGATGCTGCCTACAGGAAGAACCCCCATGATGCCTTCCTGGTCAGCAGGATTGGGAGAGCCTGTGTCAAGGCCCATGAGTACACCAAGGTCAGGCTGGGCTGGGGAAATATTGGCAGGGGGCAGGGGTGAAGGGCTTGGCAGAGAGGGGCGTGGCTTCAGTCCCAGCCTAGCTGCCTCCTGACTGTGGTGCCAAGGGGGAGGGCTGAGCAACCCCCCACCTCCAGCCTCACCTGCTCAGCTTGAGCCCTGTGCCAACTGTGTGTGTGTGTGGGGGGGGTGGGCATGAGGGCTAGGGGACATTTCATCTTGGGTTTCTGTTTCCTGTGGGGGCACAGGGATGGGGAGCAGTGAAGGGGCACAGTGTGAGATGGGTGTAGCAGCAGCCCTTATGGCAGTGCTTGGTGTGTGCACCCAGGCCATCAACTACTATGAGGCCGCGCAGAAGATGAGCGGGCTGGACTTCCTGTGCTGCGACCTGGCTGAACTGCTCCTGAGGTTAAAGAAGTTCAACAAGGCGGAGAGAATCTTGGAGCAGGCGCTGGAACACGACTCTGGTGAGGCAACATTCAAACTCACTCCCTTACTTTTTGGACCTGACATCTACATCTCTCCTCCAGCTCCCACCCAGCCCCACCACACACCCTTGCCTCCTGTGTTGCCTTCAAGGCCCCCTCAAGGCCAGAGATTGCTCATTCCCACTTCCACTTTGCAGTGAACGACATTCCGTCCATGATGACTGATATCAAGTGCTTGCTTTTGCTGGCAAAGGTCTACAACAGCCAGAAAAAAGAAGATGTGATCAAAACTTTAAACAAGGTAGTTGGCAAGAAGACTGCCTTTAAGTTATTTATTGATTTTTAAATATTTATTTATTTTCCCTTTTGTTTTCATTGTTATTATTGTTGTTATTGATGTCATTGTTGGATAGGACAGAGAGAAATGGAGAGAGGAGGGGAAGACAGAGAGAGGGAGAGAAAGATAGACACCTGCAGACCTGCTTCACTGCTTGTGAGTTGACCCTCCCCTACAGGTGGGGAGCCAGGGGCTTGAACTGGGATCCTTACGCCAGTCCTTGAGCTTAGCGCCACTTGTGCTTAGCCCACTGCGCTACAGCCCGACTCCCTATTTATTTATTTTTAATCCTAGTATTCTGTGGTGGGGGCTGGGGAGTGGAGGGCGGGACCGCAGGTCTAGAAGGCTCCAGGCTGTTCATCCAAAGGAGACTTAGGTTACCCCTCTGGCCTCCTTGCTGACTCACTGGCAGTGCTCCAAAGTGCTCTGAGCTGGGTTAGGCAGGAGGGAGTTGGGAGCCCGGTGGCGCCTTTGTCCTCAGGAAGACTGGTGAAGACAATAAAAGACACTGTGGCAGTTCTCATGCTGTCAGTGCTTCATGCTGGAGTTCAGACTATGCTTTTTGCCCTTTTTTTAAAAAAATATTTATTCTCCCTTTTGTTATCCTTGTTTTATTGTTGTAGTTATTATTGTTGTTGATGTCATCGTTGTTGGATAGGACAGAGAGAAACAGAGAGAGGAGGGGAAGACAGAGAGGGGGAGAGAAAGATAAGACACATGCAGACCTGCTTCACTGCCTGTGAAGCGACTCCCCTGCAGGTGGGGAGCCGGGGGCTCAAACCGGGCTCCTTACACTGGTCCTTGAGTTGCTCTTTTTTCAAATATTTATTTTTTTATTTCCTTTTGTTGCCCTTGTTGTTTTATTGTTGTAGTTATTGATGCCGTGTTGCTGGATAGGACAGAGAGAAATGGAGAGAGGAGGGGAAGACAGAGAGGAGGAGAGAAAAACAGACACCTGCAGACCTGCTTCACCGCCTGTGAAGAGACTCCCCTGCAGGTGGGGAGCCGGGGACTTGAACCGGGATCCTTACGCTGGTCCTTGCGCTTTGCGCCATGTGCGTTTAACCCACTGTGCTACCACCCAACTCCTTTTTTTTTTTTTTTAAACTCCTCCTCCTTTTAAGTAGAGACAGAAAGGCAAAGAGACAAGCAGAGAGTGAAAAAGACCACAGCACTGAAGCTTCCTACAAATGCTTTGGGGGTTGGGCTTGAACCTGTGCTGTGCACATGACAACACAACACAGGCTTTTTGCTTTCTTATTTCGTTCTTACTCTTTTATTATTATTATTTCTCACAACAACAACAACAACAAAAACCCTTTGAAATAAACACCACCACATTCCTGTTTGCTAGTGAATTAGTTAGTAGCTAGTGAATGTGTGTGGAGAGGGGCTTGAGGTGTCTTCTGGGACTCCCAGCACTGATGGCATGGTGTTCCTCACTCTTTCAACCCAAGCATGTGACTGCCGCTCTTTTGGGGGTACACTCTGTGGTTACAGAGGGAGAGCCCACTCTGACTGACTGCGAGGGCTTATTCCCTTACTCCCCATGGAGCTGCCACTCCTCCTGCTTGACCTGACGTAGCTTAGTGAGTGGTGCCCACTTCCGGAAACTTGACCCTGTAGCCGCTGCTGCAGGGGACTGTGCTCTCTGGTTACTTGTTTGATCATCATCGGATGTCATGGATTTGTGTGGACTGCCTCAGCCTTCTAGCAAGGCAACCAGAAACAGCACATCCATCCAATCCCAGCCAGCACAGGACAGCTATGGGGTGTCAGTTCTAGCTCGGAGTGCGACAAGGAGTAGTGACAGTGGACACAAACTAGACACACTTAAGTGCTGGCTCGTTCCTGAGGATTCTCCAGGACTTGGCCTGTCTAGAATGACTCGGATTTGCACAAGACACACAAGATCCCCTTTTTTGTTTTAATATTTATTTTATTTTATTTTATTTATTTATTCCCTTTTGTTGCCCTTGTTGTTGTTTTTATTGTAGTTATTATTGTTGTTGTCGTTGTTGGATAGGACAGAGAGAAATGGAGAGAGGAGGGGAAGACAGAGAGGGGGAGAGAAAGATAGACACCTGCGGACCTGCTTCACCACCTGTGAAGCGACTCCCCTGCAGGTGGGGAGCCAGGGTTCGAACCGGGATCCTTATGCCGGTCCTTGTGCTTTGTGCCACCTGCGCTTAACCCGCTGCGCTACAGCCCGACTCCCCAAGATCCCCTTTCTAACATGTCAGTCTCAGAAACGAGCCTCAGAGTCCATCTGTGGATGGACCTGAGATGTGGCCTCAAGATTGGTTTTGAGCCAAAACTCATGGCTTCCCCAGGCCATGGAGCTGCAGACTCGTATACTGAAGCGAGTTCCCCTGGAACAACCGGAAATGATGCCCTCCCAGAAACAGCTGGCAGCCTCCATCTGCACCCAGGTTGGGCAGCACTATATGGCAGAGAAGGAGTATGCCAAAGCAGAGCGGTCATTCAAGGATGCCCTGACCTACTGTCCCACAGACAACAAGGTGGGTGCTCAGAGCCCGCTCCTTCTCTTAAGGTGCCTTGCCATGCAGAGCTCCTGTGTGCTCTCTGCCTCCCTGGGAGCTTCAGGTCTAAGGGGCAGGGGACACGGGTGGGGAGCCTGCAACAGCTGGCCCCACGGCCTTGGGGACAGGGTGGGACGCGGCACCATGCACAGTCAGGTGTGGGGGTGGAGTGGGGAATACATGGAGAGACGCATGTTGGTCTGGAGTTCTGGGGTCTCCCTTGGAGGTGGGGAGAACATGAGAATATAACTGAGCAGGCTCTTTGGTCATTAAATCAGCCTAAGCTTTCCACGGAGGTGGGTGTCTTAAGAGATCTGTGAGCCATGGCGGCTGGAGTTCATGCTCAGCCCTGAGCAGTCGTCCACTGGGTCCTCACTGGGCTGGGCTGGGACACGGGCTCCACACGGGCCTGCCCTTAGCGGTGCTCAGTTCAGGGCGGAGAGACAGCACAGGAGCAGTTCTAGAGAGACATGCCCCCATATAGTCAGGACACTGGGCACTCAGAGTTGGGGGCAGCCCCAGAGCTTGGGCCGTCCCTGTGGTCTTGTCCCAGGTGGAGCTGGAGCTGGCACAGCTGTTCCTGCTCCAGGGGCACCTGGACCTGTGTGAGCAGCACTGCGCCATCCTCCTACAGACCCAGAAGAGCCACGAGGCTGCCACTGCGGTGAGAGGCCCTGGGCCCTGCTCCCTGTGACCATGCCCAGAGCCCTGCCCACACTGGCCCCTCAGATGCCTCCCACCCACCCCCACCCCCCACCCGGGACTGAGGGCAGAGGAGACTGAGGGCTGGACCTGCTGCCTTTGTGGGGAGTACAGATCACCCCTGGGCCAGTCAGAGGGCATCTGAGAGGTCTGTCTGCTCCAAGAGACCCACACAGAGTGTTGGTGAAGATAAGGAGCAGGTCTCTGGGTTCCGGGATGTGTGGGAAAGACCCCCCTGTCATCTGGAGCACCTCCGGGGTCACCACTGGAGCAGAGACGTTCCCACCCTACCCCCACTGGCTGGGGCTGGCAGTCTGAGATGGCTGTCCTGCTGGCGTCTGTCCCCCATCATCTGGACCCCTTCTGTGGCAGCACCTCCCCGCACCCACCCAGAGAGGCTGCTTGGGGTTCCTGACCACCTCCCCTCCACACCCCACCTGGGCCCCCAAGGCCACACCAGCTGCCACAGGGACGTCAGAGCCGGTGTCTCCTGACAGATGATGGCTGACCTGCTGTTCAGGAAGCAGAAGCAGGAAGCTGCTGTCACTCTTTACCACCAGGTGCTGCAGGAGGTGCCAGGTGGGTGCTGCCCACTGAGCTGAGCCCTGAGGAGGCCTGCTGCAGCTCAGGCTGTGCTCAGTGGGGCCTGGGCCCTCTCCCCTCCTTCCTGCAAGCCCCCTCCTAGCTGACAGCCCCAGACAGGCAGGAAATGGATACAGGCTTGCTGGACTGTGCTGGCCCTCCAGGAGGCCCAGGGGCCAGGTCCTGGTCTCGGGGGCAGTGCTGGGCACTGGACCCTGATAGCCTGTACCCCCAGGTCATAGCCCTGCAGCCTGGCATGGTCCCCTAGGATGACAGAGCCCCCAGAGGAGCCCAGAGGAGCCCACAGGTCTGCTGCACTGTGGCCCTCTTCCTCCTCACCCCTTCTTGCTGGGAAGGGCCAGACAGGAGACTGAGTCTGCACAGGGCCCCGAGACTCTCAGCTGCTCCTGGGGGGCCCTGGGCCCAGCTGCCCAGGTCTAGACCTGGTCCCCACCTCCCAGCCCTGTAGCCTTAGGAGCGTGCTACAACCTGTGTGCGTCTGCTTCCTCCTCTGTAAAACGGGAATAGTGATCGTCTGCCTCACCGTGTGTTCACAAAGAGGGAAAGTCCTGATGCCCGGACATCATCAGTGCCGTGTGAGCGAGCGGTGGCCACTGCTGTCTCTCCATTTCACACCATGTGCAGTGTTCCCTCTCAGTCTGCAGACAGGCAGAGGCTCTGGAGGGGCTGGGATGTCTACTTGGGCCCCATGGGAGTGTCTCCTGGGCCTCTTCCACTCCTCCCCCCCCAGAACCCCCTTCCTCCAATGTTACTAGTTTTCCACTCTGGAGACTTGTGCTGTTGTTCCAGACAATTTTTCATTATTGAATAAAATGATTGACATGCTTCGAAGATGTGGCCAACTAGAAGAGGCCCCTGCCTTCTTTGAGCTGGCCCAGGAGAAGTGCAGCCGTGCACCTCTGGAGCCAGGCTTCAACTACTGCAGAGGCATCTACTGCTGGTGGGTGCTCAGTGGGGAGACCCTGTGGGGAGACCCTCCCTGCAGCCCTGCTGCCTCTGCTCAGTGCTGGGCCATCTGCAGGAGTCTGGGGAAAAGGGTGTCACTTCCTGTCCTCTTCAAACTTCCACTGGGCTCTCTGTGTATCTCTGCATCCTCTGGGCCTCAGTTTCCCTCTCTGATTCTTGCCTTTTCCCTCTTCTACTACAGGTACCTAGAGAACCCCAGCAGCACCCTTCTTTCCAACCTGTAAGTGTGCATGCGATCTGATTGTTGGTGGTTCTCTGCTCTGCTGCAGGTACCTAGGACAGCCCAACGAAGCCCTGAAGTTCCTAAATAAAGTTCGCAAGGACAGCACCTGGGGACAGAGTGCTGTCTATTACATGGTTCACATCTGTCTGAACCCAGACAACGAGATCATGGGTGGAGAGACCTTCCAGAACCTTACAGGGGAGAGCAAGTAAGGAAGGGCATGTCTTCCTGGGAAGCCCAGGGGAGGGCTGGCGAGCGGCGGCCTCTGGGTGGACGCCAGTGAGGGCCATGCGCCCGGCCGGCTGGCAGCCTCCAGCTGGCCCTTTGAATCACACAGGTCCCCTGACAGGAAGGAGGTGGAGGAGCAGGGCTTGTGCACAGCGGAGAAGCTGCTGCGTGAGTTCTGCCGGCACTCGGCTGCGGGCCAGAGCCAGCTATGGCTGCTGAAAAGCCTCTGGCTGCTGGCCACCAGAGAGAAAGCCAACGTGGAGATGGCGCTGAACTCTTTCATTGAGATGGCACAAGCAGAGGTGGGCGGGCAGGGGGCGGGTGGGGGCGGGCAGGGGTAGGCAGGCAGAAGGCCAGAGCCCACCATGCAGAAACCTGCCTCTCACCTTATGTGCAGAGGGACAGCGTCTCCGTTCTGCTGGCCATGGCACAGGCCTACATGCTACTGAAGCAGGTCCCCAAGGCACGCACACAGCTGAAGCGACTCGCTAAGGCCCAGTGGACCCTGGCCGAGGCCGACGACCTGGAGAAGAGCTGGCTCCTGCTGGCAGACATCTACTGTCAGGGTGGCAAGTTCGACCTCTCCACAGAGCTGTTGAGACGCTGTCTACAGTACAACAAGGCAAGGTGGTGCAGGACCTGGGATGGGGGCAGGCTGGCATCCAATTAGGAGCCAGTTAGGGGGCCGGATGATGGCACACCCAGTTAAGTGCACATAATACTAAGCGCAAGGATCCAGGTTCGAGCCCCTGGCTCCCCAGCTGTAGGGGGGAACGCTTCATGAGAGGTGAAGCAGGTCTGCCGATGTTTATCTTTCTCTCTCCCTACCTATGTACCCCTCCTCTCTCAATTTCTCTCTGTCCTGTCTAATACAATAGAGAGAAAAAAAATGTTCTCCAAGAGCAGTGGATTCATAGTGCCAGCACTGAGCCCCAAAGATAACTCTGGAGGCAAAAAAAAAAAAAAAGAAAGAAAGAAAAGAAAAAAGAAAGAAGCACACACACACAGGAGTCGGGCGGTAGCACAGTGGGTTAAGAGCAAGAACCGGTGCAAGGATACCGGTTCGAGCCCCTGGCTCCCTAGCTGTAGGGGAGTCGCTTTACAAGCGGTGAAGCAGGTTTGCAGATGTCTGTCTTTTTCTCCTCCTCTCTCCATTTCTCTCTGTCCTATCTAACAATGATGACATCAATAACAACAATAATAACTACAATAGTGAAAAACAACAAGGGCAACAAAAGGGAAAATAAATTAAAAAAAAAAAAGAAAAAAGAAGAAAGAAACACACACACAATACAGTTAGGAGCCAGTTAGGAGGCCAGGGTGGGTCTCTGAGACAGAAGAGACGCCAGGTAGCTTAGGAAGAGAGTACAAGGGGCCAGGCGGTGGCACCTGTGGGAGAGCACACATGCTATAATGTGCAGCCGCCCAGGTTCAAGTCCCCAGTCCCTTCCTGCAGGGTAGAAGCTTCACATGTGGTGAAGGAGTGCTGCAGGCGTTCTTTCTTTCTTTCTTTCTTTCTTTCTTTCTTTCTTTCTTCTAAAAATTTAATTTATTTATTTATTGGGTAGAAACAGAGAAACTGAGAAGGGAGTGGGGGTGGGGGGATAGAGAGGAAAAGACAGGGGCCAGGTGGTGGTACACCTGCTTAAGCGCTCACATTACAATGCGCAAGGACACAGGTTCAAGCCCCTGGTCCCCACCTGCAGGGGGGAAACTTCAAGAGTGGTGAAGCAGGGCTGCAGGGGTCTCTTTGTCTCTCTCCCTCTCTACTCCCCCCAATCTCTCTGTCTCTGATAACAAGTAAATATATTAAAAAGAGAGAGAGAGAGAAAGATAGAGAGATACCTATAGGCTTACTGTACCGCTAATGAAGCTTTCCCCAGTCAGGTGGGGACCAGGGGCTTGAACCTGGGGCCTTGCACACTGTAATGTGTGCTCTTAGCTAGGTTCTGTACCCGCAGGTATCTTGGTATCTTTCTTATATCTCCCCTTCCTCTCTCAATTTCTCTTATCAGAAAAAAAAAAAAGAAAAGAAAAAAGACGAAGTGCATACGAATTGGAGGGGGGTGATCTAGGAGGCGTACAGTGGAATTCCATCCCAGGCATTGCATATGCCAGAGCAATGCTCTGGCTCTTAGAGAAATATATGAATCTTTAAATGAAAATGAAGATGTGGAGTTTGTGTAGGGGACTCCTGTCCCTGGACAAAGAGCAGGGTGACGGGGAGTCTGGGGCCCAGGCAAGCACCAGCAAGTCCGCACGGTGAGATGTTCTGGGTAGGGAGCACAATGCGGGAGACTTGGGAAGGGCTCCTGAAGTCAAAGTGTGTGCAAGGATTGGTCTAGCCAGCAGGGGCGTCTGGAACTGGAAACTGGAGAGCAAGGTGGATAGGTGGATAGAATCGTGCCAGTGTCCAGTAAACCTGGGAGGTCCTGCGTTTCACGCTTGCAAAGGTGTGTGTGTGTGGGGGGGTGCTGCTGGAGTCTCTGAGTGGTTAACATCAGTGCAAGGCACCACAGTCCCTTTTGCCCCCCCCTCCCCACCACACACAGGGGTCACACCTATGTTTGGGGCCTGCATGTGGCTTTAGCTCTGCAGAATCTCTGCCCTGCTTTCCCTACAGTCCTGCTGGAAGGCCTATGAGTACATGGGCTTCATCATGGAGAAGGAGCAGTCCTACAAGGACGCAGCCACCAACTACGAGCTGGCCTGGAAGTACAGTTATCAGGCCAACCCTGCCATTGGTAAGGCCACCCCCCACCCCAAGGTGAGCATGGGTCCATATGGGAGGGTGCTGGACAGGGGCCCACCATCCTGACTGCAGAACTCAAGGACTGTGCTCTGGCAGCTGGAGTGGGGTTGGGGTGGGGCGTTGCTATCATTTATGTTCTCCCTGCCTCGGCAGGCTTCAAGCTCGCTTTCAACTACTTGAAGGACAAGAGATTCATGGAGGCCATTGAAGTCTGCCACTATGTAAGCCATTGACATAGATAGGCCAGGGTGGCTTAGTACAGTGACCTGGTGTCCTGTCTCATGCTGCAGACCCTTTCTCTCTCTGTTTCAGGTCCTCAGGGAGCACCCCAACTACCCCAAAATCAGAGAAGAAATTTTGCAAAAGGCCCAAGGGTCTTTGAGGCCCTAGCATTGTTTGTGGAGGCAAGAAGTCTTATGGTGGGGGTGTGCAGTGGCTCAGCAGAAAGCAGGATTTGAACAGTGACCTATTCTTACCCCATTTCTGCTCTGTGTGCGGTTGATCTGGGTCACGCCTCACTGGTCCTAGAGGCATCCCAAACTTTGCTGTTTCCAAGAGCACAGAAAGCAGTTTCACTGTGGGGAAGGAAGCCATCAACTGGTTGAGCTGCTGCTGGGCCTCTGGGCACCTTCTAATGGGCCCCACTTTGATCCCAGACACTGTGATGAGGCAGAGGGGAACAAAGAGGTGGTTAAAACAAATACCCTACAGCTATGTTAGCCCAGAATGCCTCCCTGTCCAGTCCTCCAGTCCTGGGGCTGAGGAAACCGTGCTGGTGCTGGGAGAGGGCCTTTCTGGGGCAGCTGCAGCAGGCCCCCATAACTGAGCTGTCACCCCAGAAACCTGTGTTCTGCAGGTTGCCAAGGCCACCACCCACCCTCATATTACCCCTCTTCTGCTTCTCCCACCGTCTGGGGGCTGCTCCTCCCACCGTCTGGGGGCTGCTCCTCCCCTGGTCTGGGGCCAAACCTGACTACGTGGAAATCCCTCTCAACAGGAAAAAAATGTCTGACCTCCAGCTTTTGTGAAAGACACAGACCAAGTCATCCTCCAAAAATCCTTTTAACACTGCAGGGGGCAAAAGCAGTGGCCCCTCTTTAGATGAATGGTCTTTGTAACTGGCAAGAGGGTGACAGAGGTCACCTCTGCTATTCTCCCAGTACCTCTTTTCCTGTTTTTCAGGATAGTAATAATGGGCCAGTGTGGCCTCAGGGGAAGGAACTCTGAGCTGGCCTAGATCTAACCTTTAGTCGACTACCCCAGTGTCCAGAATGAAGTCTCTCTGTACCAAATCCCTGGCAGTGACATACGACAAGCATTTTAAACTTCAGGGAGAAAAAGATCTAGCAAATCAAAACAGTGAGCTGACAGGGAAACGAGAACTGCTCTAACTCTAAGCATACTGACAAAAAGGAAAGCACTGGGAGTCGGCCTGTAGTGCAGTGGGTTAAGCGCACATGGCACAAAGCGCAAGGATTGGTGGAAGGATCCTGGTTCCAGCCCCCAGCTCCCCACCTGCAGGGAAGTCACAGGCGGTGAAGCAGGTCCGCAGATATCTTTCTCTCCCCTTCTCTGTCTTCCCCTCCTCTCTCCATTTCTCTGTCCTATCCAACAATGATGACATCAACAACTGCAACAATAAAAAAAACAAGGGCAACAAAAGGGAAAATAAATAAACCTGGAGGAAAAAATGTTTTTTTAAAAAAAAAAAAGTAGAACACTTCATCTATATAGAATTCCAATAAAAGTTTTCAAGAGAAGTTGTCCAATGACTAAACTTTAGGACAGTGAATGGGGTACAAAGGCCCTTCTAGAACAGCCCAAGTTGTCTTTGATGGTTCTGATGGCGTGTTTTTATGACATGTTGCTAATCACGTGCCTGGCTTTAGGTCTGAGTCAGCAGTCTGGATTGCTCTCTCCAGATTACTGCCTTCATGCCTTTTTTTTTTTTTTTTTTACTGCCTTCATTCCTAAGGGCCACCCTTCACTTTGAGCTCCACAGCCCTGTTTCTTGGGGATGGCTGTGCTGAGAGGCAGGTTTGCCTATATGGACAATGAGACTATAAAATGTTGGACATTAGTCACATTTGGATTGCTGAAAAAGTTGTCTTCATTTAGCTTAAAGGAAAAAAAGGGGGTGTGGTGGTGGTGGCACACCTGGTTGAGAGTTCATTACAATGCACAAGGACCAGGGTTCAGTCCCCACCCCCCGCCCCCACCTGCAGGGGTAAAGCTTTGAGAGTGGTTAAGTGGGGCTGCAGGTGTCTTGTCTCCCTATCTCCCTCTCCCTCTTGATTTGTATAAATATACAAATAAATAATTTGTATAAATAAATATATAAATAATTTTTAAATAGCCCTTCATAAGTGACCCTGTAGTCCCAGTTGGGGAGTGGGGAAGACTTCAGCCAGCCAGAGGGAGAACATCTAGCCAGGTTACTGGAGCTGCTAGGGACAGTCAGTACACAGAGACAGAGACAGTGCCTCTGGGGAGACCCAGACTTTGAAGCACACTTTACAAAAGGATTCCCAGTGAAGGTAGACAGAACAGCTGGTGCACCAGGACCATGTAGCCTGACAAGTTTAAAGCTCAGCTGCCCCTTGCTGGCTGCAGGAACAGACTGCCCAGCAGAGGTCAGACTTCAGGCCGTGAGTCTTCTAGTGGCCATGGACTCTGGCCCCATGACCTTATCTGCAAGAGGCAGATTCCTCCAAGGTGACAGAATCAGCCACAAAGACAGGACCTGACAGATAGAAATGGAAGCAGAACCATGGGAACAGATGGGTCACAAACAAACTGTGTATGTCAGAACTGAACAAGCTCCTGAGATGCATTTTGAGGAGAACCAGGCCCAGAGAGGGGAAGAATTTGTGGAGATCACCTCAGCAGGTATAGAAGAGCCGGAATTGGAGCCCTGAGCCTGAGCAATCCTCTATCCAGACAGAATAGGGGAGCCCAGCATGTGCTAACAGAGGTGGAGTTGAGAGCATGTAGACCAAATGAAGCCCCCTTTTGATTTTGGTGAGTCCCTTTCAGGACTTGTGTAAATCATTGTTCATAAGGAGGAGATCTGTGGCCCACCTTCCTTCCTGGGCCCCCAGACTGTGGCCCCCCAGGGCAGGGCGCAGATTTCTCTGGCCTGTAGCCCGGGCTGCCTGGGACAGGTCAGACAGGTTTGGCTGGTGCAGGTGGGTGTCTGCAGCTTCCAAGTGCGCAAGTCTCCAGCTCCAGACCAGGCTTCCAGCTGCACGTCCACTGCTGCCCTCCTCAGCTCAGAGTGGGTGAGTGTGCGCCAGTGTGCCCTCTCCCGTCTCACTGCTGCCCCCTACACCCACCAGCTGACACTGGAGGGGCAAGCTCTCCAGAGGAAAAGCTGCTCCATTTGCCCCGGTAGCCCCTCAGCCAGCTGCCTATCTTGAGCTGTGGGCCTGCCTGGGGGCACCCAGCGTGCTGTGTTCCCACCACTGCCCCTCCCCGTGCCTGCTGGGGGGTCTCCTCCTGGGATGCACCCATGCCCCCTAGTCCACAGAGCAGACCACACCATGAAAAATTGAGCCTCTTTATTGGTACCCGGGAGCTCAGGCCCAAGGGCTGAGGCCTGCGGAGCAAGGAGCAGGCCCAGCACCTGGGCTCCTTGGCACAGACACAGAGGAAAATGAATAAATTATAGACCTAACACTCAAAATCAGAATTAGGATGCAAAAGTGAACATCAGCAAATATGGGACAGGAAGCCCAAAGAAGCCCCAGCCCCCGTCCCCATCCCTACCCTGGCCCAACCGGCCTCAGAGAGCAGGCAGGTAGAGCTGGCTGGAGTGCAGGGCTTGGCCCCAGCCCTTCCTTGCCCCTGCTCCCCCCTGCAGTGATGATGGGCCCAGACAGAACAAAGGCTGTGGCCTCTGGGGAGAAGGTGAGGCAGAGAGGGCTGCATGGGGGCAGATGAGGGCTCTGGTCCTGGTGGGTGAGCCCAGCCCCTCCCCTTGCCCTGGGGCCAGAGGCCTCTAGTCCCCACCTGGCACACACCACAGCCTGGGAAGGCCGGGAGCTGGGGCTGGCTAGGCAGAAGTGACTCACTGGGGTGAGTGTGCCCACCCGAGAGGGGGAGGGAAAGAGGGAGGTGACAAATAAATTATGGGAATAAATTATAGTCTTCACAGTCCAGAGGATTCAGGACCCGTGCAGGGGCCTGGGGCTCTAGGTGGCAGGAGAAGTCAGAAGTGGCTACTTTCAGCCCTTATCTTTGCCATCTTTGGGCTGAGGAACGTCACACAAGACTCAAAATGAGTCTGCAAAGCTCCAGGGCGGCACACTTCCTCCTCTTCCTGGTAGGCGCCACGGAAGTGGAAGAGACCACGCGTGTGTCCTGGGGGTGGAGAGGGCATGCCCGCAGAGCATGAGACTGAAGGGGAAGGCCCCTCCCTGTCCTTTGTAAGCACAGAACATTAATTACAACAATCAATCAATCCAGACTGTTGCTTGCAAACCAACAGGATGGCCCACAGGGGTGAGCCAGACAAGCAGGAGACCCTTCCCCAGAGTCCCCTAATTACAATAAAGCAGCAACATGATTCCTGGGGCCAAACAAAGGGACTCAGGTCCTCACACAGGTGCTGGCTCCACCAGGGACACTGGGGCAGTCTCCTCAAACTGGCTGTCCAGGAAGGGAACCAGGGCCTCGGTGGCTGGCTCAGACAGGCCCAAGATGGACTCCAGGAAACAGGTGCTGGTGTCCCTAGGTGGGGAGAAGGCAGGTGAGGGGATGTGGGGTGCCTCCAGGTGATCCAGGCTGTCGGATACCTTCCGGGAGGTGTAGTGAGGCCCCAGACTGTAGTCTGGCAGGGCCTGGAGCAGCTCAAAGGAGTCGCAGGAAGACAAGCTGAGGTCCACTGAGCTGCTCTGGCCGGCATCTGCACTGGGCAAGGCAGAGGTGCTGGGCAGGCTGCCCTCTCCTGACCATTTCAGGCCACCACTTAGGAAGCAGCTGGCATCCAGGTTGGCATTTTCATCGAGGATGCCAGACGTGAGGCTGGAGCTGGAATAGCTGTGGGTCCAACTCGTCAGGCCTGCGGGGTCGCCGGTGCCAAAGATGTCAGCAGGGTGGAAACAGCTGAGGTTGTCCAGGGTCCCCATGGCCCCTTTGTTTTCCTCCTCCTCCTCTCCCCCTAGGTCAGAGTCACTGAAGCTCAGGATCCGCACCAGGCTGTCGTCATCCACACTGGGCTGGAGACCGGAGCCAGGCAGGGGCGCGTGCACAGAGCCATCGCTCGTCCCGGATACGCTGGAGGAGTCAGTCATGTCACTGCTGGAGCTGTTGTCCCCCAGCTCACTGCTCATGGGCGGCTGCACCAGTGAGAAAGTGGGGGCCAGAACCTGCTCGCCAGGGCTGGATGGGCCTTCCTGGGCAGGGTTGAGAGGGCCCTCCTGTGTGGGGGCCTCCAGTTCCCCGAGGCTCTCAGCCCCCTGCTCCAACCTCAGGCGGGTGACCGTGTGGAAGAAATGAGTCTGCACTCGAGTCTGATTAAACTCCACTCGGCCTGTGGGGTTCTCACAGCCCTCTCCACAACAGCCGCAGGGGAAGGCCGTGTGGTCCATCTGCAGTGAAAGGAAAGACACACGTGAGAATCTAGGGGAGCCCAGTGAAGACCCAAGGCCAGAGCCTCCTCCTCCATCTGAAGTGGCCACCATACCTGGCATTTGATGCCCGCCAGGCTGCAGGAGCAGGTCTCAGGGTCACAGACCTGGTCACAGTGGCAGCCACAATCCTCCCGAGACAGGCGCAGGGCCTGCAGCTCCCGCTTCTCCTCCCGGTCAATTTTCCGCACGCCTGCAGCCCGCAGCAGAGCCCGCCGCTTCCTGGCTGGGTAGGGCTGGAGGATGGCTATTTCTTCCAGGCGGCCACTAGCCACGGCCACGGCCAAGTCTTCCTCCACGGAGGCATCGTCAATGGCGTCCACTGTCATAGGCGGACTGGCCTCTGTCTCGGGTGTGTTGGCCTCAGCGAGCTGCAGTGCATAAGAAAGAGGAGGCATAAGTGTAGGCGCACAAGTGGCCA
Source organism: Erinaceus europaeus (assembly GCF_950295315.1). Lineage (NCBI taxonomy): Eukaryota > Metazoa > Chordata > Mammalia > Eulipotyphla > Erinaceidae > Erinaceus > Erinaceus europaeus. The sequence goes on along the minus strand of NC_080182.1, from coordinate 11,630,191 downwards.
GAGTGTCTCTTGTCACTGGACAGACCTGTGTGCCCACCCTGGGCTGGCTATTGTGGATGCCACAGTGGTGGGCACAGCCAAGAACGCTGCCCACAGACACCCTGAAAACTCTTTGCACGGGGAGTTCTGCTCACGTCATTCCCAGAACAAATTCCTTCGCAAGGCAGGTACACCAGTGACTCCCAGTAAATGTCACATCAAGTCCCAGCCCCTGCCTGCTAAGGTGACAGATTCAGTGCCTATGCCCTATAACATAGCAGCCATAAGCCCTTCCCCTCCCTGACCTGCAGGTAACACAGGCAACAGTCCCTTCCTAACAGGCTGCTTTGCCCAAAAACATAATGGGCACCGCAGCACCCAGCCCTCCTGGTGGTGAGATAGGGAAGCAGCCTGACCGAGGATATGGCCGGGAAAGAGGGAGCAGGGTCCTCTACCTTCCACCTCAGCACCTCCAGCTTCTCCTCCTTCAGGCGTTGGCGGAGCTTCTCGTGCCGTGCCCGGGCCTGCTCCCGTGCAAACTCAGCCAAGGAGAAGTGGCGGCAGGCACTGTGGCGAGAGGCCATGCCCAGCGTGCAGCCTCCACGACTGGGCACGCTGGTGAAGCCCTGGCACCGGGGAAAGTAGAAGACGGTGATACCATCGAAGGATACGCGCCCTCCTGGGCGTTTCCGGCGAGCCCGCTTCAGAATGGGCAGGGCTGGGAGGCAAACGGGGAGGCAGGGCATTAATTCTCTGGGAGCACAGCAGCACCTTCCAGGTGGCTGCCTCTGCTGAGCCACCTCTCTCCGCCCCTCCCCTACCATCCTGGAAGACAGCTGGCTCTGAGCTCAGGAGGCAGCCTGGCTGGGACTAGAGCTGGTGGTAAAGCTGAGCTTTCTGTTCTTTACCCATCCAAATGAACATCTTTCTGTAGGTCCCATGGACAGTCTTCTAATATCTGAAATTGATTGGTAGTGTTCTTTATATATGAAAACAGATACCAGTCACCTTGGTTTATTTAATCAGAGAAATATTTATCTTTTACTTCATAGCTTCTGCAGATTGCAATGGGCTTAGAAAGTCCTCAATTGGGAGTCAGGAGTAGCGCGGCGGGTTAAGCACATGTGGCCCAAAGCACAAGGACCGGTCTAAGGATCCCGGTTGGAGCCCCCGACTCCCACCTGCAGGGGAGTGGCTTCACAGGGGGTGAAGCAGGTCTGCAGGTGTCTATCTTTCTCTCCCCTCTTTCCATTTCTGTGTCCCATCCAACAATATTAGTAACTAGAATAATAAAGCAACAAGGGCAACAAAAGGGAATAAGTAAATAAATATTAAAAAAAAAAGAAAGCTATAAATTATGTATTTAGTCAAGTTGACATACTGGCATACTATTGCTTTTTACTGGGTTGAATCTCAAGATATGAACATAAAACAGCTGTATAGTGACCCATCCATACTATTTCGACTTAATGTGCTAATTTTGTACCTGACTATATATATGTATATATTTGTTCACTGGACAAAGGCAGAGAAATCAAAGCAAAGGGAGAGGGAGACAGACAGCTGCAGCGCTGCTTCACTGCAAAGCTTCTCCTCTGCACGTGTGGACGGGGGCTTGCACTGCAACACATGAGCTCTGCTGGGTGCACCACGCACGACCCAGCCCCATACCTAGCTCCTTGAGGGAATGTTCTTTTAAAAAGCTCTCTGTTTACATTCTTGAGTCAACCATCTGCAAATAATAGCCATGTGTCTGTCACAATTCAACACATGTCCTTTTTATTCTCTTAACTGAACTGGTTAATACCTACGGAACACTGCTAACCACCCTCAGTTTGCCCTTCCTTTAGTGTAACTGTCTCCACTAGCTCCTCATGAACCCTAGTGCCCAGCTGTCGGGTTCTGACATGGTTTTTAATCATTTAAGGTAGAATTCACTGGTTGCTGTCTTATCAAATGTTTTAACTAGGAGAACAACACATTTTATCTAACATCCAATCTGCATCTACAACAACCCTTATACTTCTTCTGCTTGGGTAAACTATGAAAGTAGACTTGATGACAGCAGACTAGCCCTTGATCTCCAGCATTAACCCAAGATAGTCTAGTCACAAAATCAAGTTCTCTTTTCTGTATAATGCACATATACCTATATATAAACAGATAAATATTATCTCTATAGTATTAAAGTATTATGGATAGAAGACTAGAAAAACACTATCTTAAAAAGCTAACTGGGTTTGGGGAGCACTACTGAAAACAGGGCTGAAAATCCCTGCTCTTGGGCGCACTTTATCAGTTTGGAATCAGAACTGCACAAGTCTGGGAACTAGCTGGGAAAAGACCTTTTTACAACGTTCAGGCAAAGCCTGACAATACCTCGACAGCAGAGAGACCAGCTTGACAGGCCCACAGTGAAGTGTGGGGCGTGGGACTGCAAGTGTACAGTTGGTAGGAAGACAGGGTGCCAGCTGGAAAAACGAAACTGGAACAGAAGGGAGTGGCCACAGTGGGAAGGCCCGAGGGCCACTCTGAGCAGCCCCATCCTGAACACGTCTAAGCAGGGGAGCCCCAGTGGGCATTCCTCAACAGCCCTGTGGCTAAGAGGGAGAGCAAATGGGGGTGGCGGCGGGGGGGGGGGGGGTAAAGACATGGGCAGGGCCTCCAGGGGCCAGAATGGCCTTGTCAGGTCCTTCTGATGGAGTTCAACTACGGCAAGGGAGAGACGATGTGGTGCGGCACTCAGGGGAAGGAACACTTACGGGTGAAACTCTGGGGGCCACAGAAGTCTCGGTCAGGCAAGGGCATCTGATCCCAGGGCCCCTCTTCATCCGAGCCCCAGGTTGGGGAGATGGAAGAGCTGGGTGAGCAGGAGCCTGATTGCTGGCCAGATGAGGACAAAGAGGAGGAGGAGGAGTAGCAGAGCAATGAGTCCTCGTCCAACTGGTCAAACTTCCGCTTCAACCCGGTCATGGTGGTTGGGGGGTGCTCTGGGGTCTGAACAGACGACCTGGAATGGAAGGAAAACTCTCTAAGTGGAAGGCCTAAGGAAAGCCAGTTATCTTCTCCTAGGAGATTCAGGTCTTTCCTTATAGCCCCCCACCCCCCAGCACTGAGGTTTAAGCACTGACCCTGTCGCTTGCAGACTCCCACCATCTCTGCCCCCAAAGCCTTCCTAGGACACGGCACGCAGCTTCCTTCCAATCCACCTACACAGGCGCATACACCAGACTGACAGATGGACCGACAGACCTCCCCAGCCCATCTCATTCCCAACAGGAATCCTGGGGGCTGACTCACTGGCTGGGTGATTCACACGGCTCGCATCTGTGTGCCTTTGTGTGTGAGGCAGTCTGCACAGCCTGCTCGGCCTTGCACAGAGGCACCACTTCCTGGCTGCCCCCCACACTGCCCACCACCCCAGCTCGCCCCAGCATACCCGCAGACAAACCGCCCGCCCGCCCGCCGTGCACAGCCCTCAGCACTCGCTCCTCCTCCAGGCTGACTTTGCCACTGGCCCCCATTCCCAGACACCGGACTTTCCTGAGCTCCTCCTCCTCCTCCCTCCCTTGGTGATGGAGCAGCTCAGATTCCCCACAGAAACCCCCAGTCCCGCAGAAGGCCCCTGCCTCCAGGCCTGGCCCCTGCTCGGTCTCAACAGTCATCTAGGGCCTGCCTCCACTCCAGTGTCTACCCTGTTAGTTCACACGAGCTGCTCATGGAAGTTATTCTCCCCACTTAAAAATGACTCTTCTAGTGAAACTGACCGGTCGAGGTGCTGTCCCACTCTCCCCTGGCTGTGGGCTGGCGGCCCCAGCACCTCAGGGGCCCCAGGCGGTCTCTGCCCTTGGTTCTCAGCCCTCCTCGGCAAGGTGGCCAGACTCCCAGAGCCTAAGCAGGAAGGAGACCAGGGACCCCTTCCCCCTAAATGTCTCAGTAGATAGTCATCCCTCCCTTCCACTGCTTGGGAAACCCCAAAGGGCTCAGTCCTAAGGACAGTGTGCAGTCACCTTGTTGCTGCTGTTGAATCCATGGCTGGGCCCCTGAAGGTCCCAGGGAGGAAGGGGAAACTGCAGAGGCCCCAGTGCTGGGGAGCCCCTCCCCCACTGCCATCACAGGAAATGAGAGAGAACAGGAAAAGCCAACCAGCAAGCTGGCCATCTCGACTCAGGTGTCCTTTCTAAACACCACTTTCCCACCAGCCCAGCCCGGCCCGGCCCAGTCCAGCCCGGCCCATCTCCCAGACCCCTTGCATCCTGGAGGGTGTGCTGCCCACCAGCTGTCTGGATGACACTCCAGAGAGAAGCTGTAACAGGCACAGCTTCTTCAAGGCAGGCCTCCCGCCACAAGAGAAGCAAGAGGAGCTCCCCTCCCTTGTCAACCCCTGGTGTGGGGCCAGGGGGAAGAGAAGGCACAGGTGTTTCCGGGGGCTTCTCCGCGGGTCGGGTAGTTTCTCAGGCTGGGCTGGCAGCCCCCCTCCCCCCAAGGGTCAAACCACAGAGAAAAACAACCCAGCTCCCAGCTGACCTGTAGGCTCTCCCTGGAGAAGGGGAGCTCCGGACACAGCCAGGCATGCACACAGACCAAGGCTCACAGACACACCCCACCCACCAGTCCAGCTGGGAGACCCCACCCTTTGCCAAATTTTAGATACAGGCTTCAGAGTACAGAACAACTCCCTAATCGGTCCACAAACCTGTGACCACCCCCAGCCCCGGCCACTCCCCAAACCAAGTGCCCACTTGGTAGCTCTGCAGGACTGTTCCTTAGAAACAAAATTCTGCAGGCTCCAAATCAAACCCCTGTCTATGCCCCCCACCCCCAGCCCCACCCCATGCCATCTGTTCCTCTTCCTGTATTCCCTATCTTAGTAACAGCACTGCCACCCACCCAGAGACTTAAGCCAGAAACCTGCGGTCCTCCTCCACTCTTCTTCCCTCTGCACAGGCGCAGGCGCGTTAGCCCCCCCACCCTGGAAGGACACAGCTAGCTCCCTAATCCACACGTGGCACAGACTCAGCAGATAGTGAGGAGGCCTCCCCAGTAGAGTGTCAGCAAACTCTCGAGGCCCTAGCATCAGACTGCTGTTAAAGCTTGGCTTGGCTGCAGATTGGCTGGGTGACCCTGGGCAAGTGCCTTTATCTTTCTGTCTGTGACTTCAGCCTCTTGGGAGGTTTACAAGAATCCACACATGTCAAGGTCTTAGAATGGTGACAAGCACTTAGGGAATGTCATTCTATACTGGGGGGGGGGGGGAGCAAGCACCTAGATTCAGACAACACAGATGACTCAGCTGAGGACTGAGTGGAAGAAGTCACACACAAGAGGACAGGGGAATGGGGAATGAAGTTCAAACAAAACAAACCCAATCCAAGAGGTGATGCAGTGGCTAAGGCGTAGGGCTCTCAAGCATGAGGCCCTGAGTTCGATCCCTGGAAGTGCCTGTACCAGATTGATGCTCTGGTTCTCTTATTTCTCTTTCCTCCTATCTTTCTCATTAATAAAGAAAACCTTACCAAAAAAGAAGTGGAGAGAGTAACAATAGGAACAGTCATAAGGAATCTTAAGGGAGGGGGACTGGAAATGCTCTATGTCGTTTGGGAAAGAAATCCCTTGGGTGTCCACGATAAGAGAATACAGGATGGTGAACCAATGCTTTGCTGTATCCCCCACCCCCAACAGTTTCTCATAAGAAAGGGAAATAAATACTGGCCCAAGGGTGGTTCAGTGGAAAAGCACATGTGTAAGATCTTGGTTTTTATCTCTGGCACTGCACTAGGAGAAAAAAAAGTTAAAATACACGCACTTTGTATATTTTCTTTGTCTCTTTCAATTTTAAAGTGTAGGGTAGAGGAAATAGCATAGTGGTGACGCAAAAGACTCTCATGCCTGAGGCTACAGAGTCCCAGGTTCAGTCCCCTACACCACCATGAACCACAGCTGAGCAGTGCTCTGGTAAAAAAATAAAAAGGGCGGGGGTAGACAGCACAATGGTTATGCAAACAGACTCTCATGCCTGAGGCTCCATCAAATCCCAGGTTCAATCCCCCGCACCACCATAAGCCAGAGCTGAGCAGTGCACTGGTTAAAAAAAAAAAAAAAAAAGGAAAAAGAAAAAATTAACTGTATTGCCCTGAGCACATCTCTGACCTCTGTCCCCACTGCAGCGACCCATATCCCAGGCTCCTGATTCTGCTCTTATCCTCTCCTTACAACCATTCCGCAGCCAAAGCGATCTTATTAAACCAAGTATCTACCTTCAACTCCCCTAGGGAGGAGAGCTTACCCCTAGGATCCAGTCCAGTATTTACAAGAGCCTCACAGCAGGGCTGGCTACTGCTTCCCTCCATTCCCTCCCTTTAGTCTCCAGCATCTTCCTCCATTCCTTCCTTCCTTCCTTCCTTCCTATTGCACCAAAGCAAAGGACTCTGGGGAAGAAGGGCACTGGGGGGTGGGCAGCCTTTGGGGTCCTGGTACACAATAGTGAAAAGGACCCAAATTAGGAGTGACAGTGCTTTGCAGATACCTACCGCAGGGAGATGAGGCATTATACCCATGGGTCAGTAACTGTACTGTAAACCATTAACCCTCCCCATAAAATGGTAAAGAAAAATTACAGTAAACAAAAATCAACTCTATCCTGATCGTCTGGAAAATCCTCACTGCTCAACCTCCCTCACAGCAAGTTGAAGGCCTCTGCTTAACATAGTTTGGGGGAGAGGAGGCAGCAGAAGCCCACCCACCCCAGCCTGTGCCAAAGGGTATGAGCAAGAATAGTACACAGAAGGGGGGGTCTCAGAAGCGGGGAGGCGGGTGTCGGCGGCGGAGGTTCTGCATGCTCATGAGTAAGCGAGTGGAGAGAGATGCCAGGGGAGCAGGTTTAAGCCAGACAGCCCCCGGCTCTCCCTGGGGGATGACAACAGAATGACAAATTCAGGTGAGGAGGTGGTGAGCTCCAAGGCTCTGTCAGATAGGGAGTCGGGGCACAGAGAAGACCCCCTGACACACACACTCCCAAACTCCTTGGGGCTGGAGACTCGGGGAGAGAGGCAGAAGCCCCCAACTTTCATATTCTCCCACCCACCTGGGAAGCCAGTCAGGCAGAGGCAGAAGATGAGAAGATTCAGCCAGAGCCAGAGTCTGAAAAGAGAATGATAGATAGTGAAAGAGTCCAAGCAAAGTGTCAGACTGTGAGTCAGAGGCTGGGGGAAGGGCCCCCAGCAGCTACCCAGGAATCGGGATCCCCGCCCGGCCCGTGGCACGGTTCCCAGGGTGAGCACAGGCCCCCTCCCGGGGTCCCGGAGGAAGGAAAAAGCAAGCAATTCCCAGGAGCTGGCTCAGACTGCACCACCACACCCCCAGGAGCCCTGGAGCCCAGCCCTGAGCAGAGACAGGACAGGCGGGCTTTTTCCGGGATCTGCCTGGGCGGCCTCCCGCCACAGACACCTTGGGCTGCCGGCCCTGGAGGGGGTCGCCTCCCCACCCCACCCCACCCCACTCACACCCGTTTACCCGTCCAGGCCACGCTGAGTGGACCCCGGGAGGGCCACCCCGTCCCGGATACCCAGCAAACAGGCACCTGGGCGGGGGGGGGGGGGCGTCCCCAGATCTCGGGGACCCTCAGCAGTCGCGGGGTCCCAGCCCCCAGCCAGAGCTGGTACCCGGGAGGGGGCACCTCGGGCCGCCTCCATCCTCCTCCAGGAATCCGAGGAATGTGTCCTTTAACCTCGCGTCCCAGACCTGGGTCAGCTCCCCCCAGCACTCGGGGTCACATGACTGCCCCCCAGGCCCTGGGAGCTACTTCCTGGGAGCAGGGGCGGCCCAGTCCCGGTCCCTCTGCCCCCCGCCCCGCCCCGCCCCGCCCCGCCCCGCCCCCGGCCTGGCTGGGAAAGCAGTGGGCCTGGGCGGCCGGAAAGGAGGCAGGAAGCCCGGGCACAGCCCTCCCCCAGCAGCCCTCCCAGGGATCCCGGGGCGGGGAGGAGACGGCGCCTGGCACCGGGCAGGTGCCCAGTGAGGGCTGGGGCACGCAGTGCGAGCTCGGGAGAAGCGACAAGCGACAAGCGAGGCTGCACCTGCCTGGCTGCTGCCTCTGCCCAGGAGGCCGGCCACCCGTCCGTCCGTCCGGCCGTCCGTCCGTCCACTCATTCATTCATTCATTCCGTGCTACCGAAGCAGGCAACTGGGCGAGCAGGGAGAAGGGAGAAGGGAGAAGGGAGCGCCACTAGCGGGGGAGGAGCGGCGACAGGCCAAGTTGGGCGCCGGGGGTCCCGGGCGGGGGTCCGCAGGCAGCCGCGGGGCGGGGGGAGGCCGGCGCTGCGCGAACTCCATCTGCATTTTTCAGAAATGCCTCCGCAGCTGGGGCCGGGCCGGGCCGGGCCGGCGGGAGGGGGCGTGACGGGCGAGGGCGGCGCGGGGCCGGGGGTGGACCCGGTGACCTCGGGAGGGTTTGGGGGCGTGTGTGAGGGGGGCCGAGCGAGTCGGGAGGGCGGTGACTCAGTGTGGCGGCGAGTGACGGAGCCGCGTGTGGGCATCGCCGCCCCGGGGGAAACTGAGGACCGGCCGGAAGCGCGGGGGGCGGGCGGCGGCGCCCGGAGCAGCACAGGTGAGCGCCCCGGGGCAGGAGGGTCGCCCAACCGCCCGCCCGCCCGCCCGCCGCGCCGCCAACTTGAGCGGAAAAGTTCTGGGTTGACGGGGTCACAAGGAGACGCCCCGACCCCCGGCGCCGCCGTGACCTCTCGGGGGTCTGGCGGCCGGGGGGACCGGCGCCTCCACCTCCCGGCTCTGCCCCAGTCCGACGGCGCGGGGTCCGAGGGGCAGCGCCGCCCACCGCGCGGGACGCCCCCCTCCCCAGCCCCGGCCCCTCCGCACTCACTCACCTGAGGGCCGGCGCCCGCCCGCGACCCCGCTGCGTCCTCGCCCGCCCGCGTCTGCGTCCCCGTCCGGCCGCCCCTGACCCTCGCTCGGCTCAGCCCGGCAGCCGGCGGCTCGGCTCCTCACGCTCTGCGCGTCCGGCGGCGGCGGCGCGAGACTGGCTGCGCTCGGCCCCGCCCGCCCGCCGCTCCGCCCTCGTCGTCAGTGGAAAACTCCGCGGCTCCAGGCGCTGACGCACGCCAGCCGCGGGCCCGCCCCGGACACGCCCCTCCACAAACGGCCACGCCCCTCCACAAACGGCCACGCCCCTCGCCGGAGAGCCACGCCCACAGGCCCGCCGTGATTGGCGGGTTTCAGCCTCCTCGACAGCCCCGTCGCCGCCAGACCCCGCCCATTTCATTGCCAGACACACCCCTCGAGTGCCCGGGCCCGCCCCTGGATACGCCCTTGCCCGGCCCGGCCCGGCCCGGCCCGGAGCTCCGCCTCCCGGCTCACCTCCTCCCGGCTCACCTCCTCCCGGCTCACCTCCTCCCGGGCCCCAGCGGCCAGGCGGCCCGGCTGCCCAGCGGACTCTGCAGCCTCCCCGCCCGCCCCACCACGCACCTTTCCCGCCCGCCGCAGAGCTGGGACCCCCAGTGCCGCCGCCCCGTTGTACAGATGGGTAGACTGAGGCCACCTGCAGATTCTCACCTGCACCCCGCCGCAGGCAGTTTACCGTGTTCTCGAAATCCCATTTAAACCTCCAAATTCTCCTCTCTTCCACGCAATCCCCAAAAGAGTAAACTGCGACGGGAGACGAATCTGGGGTGCGGGTGGCCCCCGGGGGGAAGGTCACCTGTAAGCCTGACTTCACCTCTGTTCCGGCCAGAGATCCAGCAGAAGCCTGGTGCTCGGGCTTCTTTGCAGCCCCCCCCCCCCCATTCTTCCTTAGAAAAAGTGACAATTGGCGGAGGGTAGATAGCATAATGGTTATACAAACAGGCTCTCATGCCTGAGGCGCCAAAGTCCCAGGTTCAATCCCCCGCACCACCATAAGCCAGAGCTGAACAGTGCTCTGGTTAAAAAAAAAAAAAAAGGGGGGGGGGGGGAGTTGGGCTGTAGCGCAGCGGGTTAAGCGCAGGTGGCGCAAAGCACAAGGACCGGCATAAGGATCCCGGTTCCAACCCTGGCTCCCCACCTGCAGGGGAGTCGCTTCATAGGCGGTGAAGCAGGTCTGCAGGTGTCTGTCTTTCTCTCCTCCTCTCTGTCTTCCCCTCCTCTCTCCATTTCTCTCTGTCCTATCCAACAACAACAATAATAACTACAACAATAAAACAACAAGGGCAACAAAAGGGAATAAATAAATAAAATAAATATTAAAAAAAAGAAAAAGTGACAATGGGTGGGGGAAATAACAAAGTGGTTATGCAAACAGATTCATTTAATGCCTGGGGCTCCCAGGTTCAATCCTTCCCCCCCCACACACACACACACACCATAAACCAGAGTAGAGTTGTACTCTGGTGAAAAGAAAAGGGGAAAAAAGGCTGTTTGGGGGGCAACCTGGCCTGGGAAGCTTTTTTTTTTTTTTTTGCCTCCAGGGTTGTCGCTGGGGCTGGGTGCCTGCACTAGGAATCCACTGCTCCTGACAACCATCTTATCCATCTCGTTAGCCTTGTTATTGTTGCCATTGCTGCTGTTGAATAAGACAGATTACGAGAGAGGAGAGGAAGACAGAGAGGGGGAGAGAAAGATAGCGACACCTGCAGACCTGCTTCACCGCTCCTGAAGCGACTCCCTAGGTGGTGAACCGGGGGCTCAAACCCAGATTTTTCCTTCTGTCCTTGAGCTTCACGCGCTTAACCCAGTGCATCACCGCCCGGCCCAGCCTAGGACACTTCCTTTTTTTTTTTTTTTTTAAGATACCTTTTTAAAAATTATGTATTCGTTCCCTTTTAGTTGCCCTTGTTTTTTTTTTTTTCTTTTTTGTTGTAGTAGTAGTTGTTGTTGTTATTGATGTCATCGTTGTTGGATAGGGCAGAGAGAAATGGAGAGAGGAAGGGAAGACAGAGAGGGGGAGAGAAAGATAGACACTTGCAGACCTGCTTGCCCTGCAGGTGGGGAGCCGGGGGTTCCAACCGGGATCCTTACGCTGGTCCTAGCTTTGTGCCACCTGCTCTTAACCCGCTGTGCTACCGCCCGACTCCCGTCCCCCCACCCCCGCCTGGGACACTTCTAATGGCCAGTGGCACTCCCTGCTGAGGCCAAGGCCGGCCCTGAGTCAGCTAACACTGCATTTCTGCGCAGAGAAAGTGCCTGCAGTCAATCCTCCCCAGCAATCCGTCCCCCAACACACACACCCCGCGCTCTCTGCTCACCCCCGGGGCCGGTCCTGCCCACCGAGTGCCCCTGGAGATCTCAGCCCTCGCACCTTAGCCCGGAAAAGCGAGCCCCTCTCTCGCCCAGAAAGCCTTTGGGCCATACGCTGCTCACTCTCCTTAAGGGCTCAGCTCGCACTGCCTCTTCCAGGGAGTCTTCCAGGGAGCCTGGCCCTCCCCCTCCCAGCTCTGCTCCCGCTGCATTCTGGGTTCTCCAGGCTGTCCTAGATGAAAGCAATCGGTGACTGGCCAACCCTCAGGATTCCTGTGGGCCTTCCTTCAGATGGGGGTGGGGGTAACCTGCGAGGCCACCGGTGGCTGGGTGTGGAGGTATGTGAGTGTGGTGTAGAGGGGGCCAGGTGGGCCTGCCTGCCCCTTTCCACCCCTGGAAGGATGGTAGGAGGACAGGCTGGGGGGGGGGCACCAGCCCCCTGACCTTCCTGGATGCCTTGAAGGCCGGCAGGAGATGTCTAGATACCCAGAGCCTTTGCTGCGGCTTTGCAGTGACCTCAGGAGCTCTGTGGGGCCTACAAAGCCAGATGAGGCTGTCCCTGGCTCAGCTTTGCAGCTTACCTCTGTCTGTCTGTCTCTGTGTGGCCCATCAAGCCCAGTCCTGCTCCTCCATGGTCTCCAGTGTGTAGACATGTCTTGTTTGCACACACTGTGTGTGTGGCATGGCCACACCAAGTCTTGTAGGTGTGTCTGGAGCTCACTGTAGGTCTCTGGCCCCTGGGTGTGTTCAGTTCACCCTGGTTCAGATTTCCAAAGGTGCCACCCTCTGGCCTCCTGCACCTGCCTAGCACCCACTGCCTTGCTTATGAGCAGTAGGAGGGCAGGGGCTGTGCCCCGCTCTGTGCTGGCCAGGAGCCTGGTGACTGCGCAGGTGGCTGGAGCCAAGGGAGAGGGCAGGACTGAAAGTGGAGACGGAAAGGTTATCAGCCTGCAGCAGGTACTTTGAAGTCAAGGGTGTGGCTGAGACCCCTGCAGCAAAGACACCCTGTTTAAATGCTACAGACCCTAGTTTCAGCTGCTGGAGGTGACTTGTCTCTTAGAACTGGGACAACAGTTGGACCCTCCAGCTCCCCTCTCAGCTAAAGGGGGGCAGACCTTACTGGGCTCAAGGGATCATTTCTCTTTTGTGCAAACCCCGCCTGCTTGTGCCAGGTCAGGACCCCAGGAGAAGGGGGGTAGAGAACTCTATCAGGTGTCAACATTCCTTAAGTTACGCTGAGGTATCAGTGCATACAACACATGCTTTGCATGTGTGAGGCCCCAGGTTCCATCCTCAGTACCAGGTATGACTGAGTGGCTCTCTGCTCAGCCTGTCCCCGCCCCCCACCATCATTCACTGAATAAGTAAATACATCTTAAAAAAAAAAAAAAAAAAAAACCTTGACTTTTCAGAATCTGTTGTCTGCTGTTCAGGGTCTTGGCAGGGCTAAGCTCTAAAGTTGATGAGCTCTCAGGCTGCCTGCGTTAGTGTTCTGCTGAGCTGTCTACACAGTACTAGGCCAGGGAGTTGGCAAGGGTTGCAGTGGGGGCTTAGAACAGGCAACCCAGTAAGAAGTGGGTGGGGGGGGATATGGAGACAGGAAGAGAAAGAGAGGGAGTAAGGAAAATATAAGAGAATTAAAAAAAGTACCAAATAAATGCTGTTTTTCTCTGCCTTGGGCTGGGCTCACCAGATGGTCCCCAGATGTTGCTGGTGACGGAAATGTCTCCCCTTGGGATCCCAACTCAACTTCTGTTCATGGGGAAGTGAAGGTTCTGTCCCAGGGCAAGAAGGGCGGGGTCTGGAGCAGCGTCCACCTGTGACTCAGGCACACATACAGGCAGGAACACACCCACACATCCTTGGGGAACTTGTGAAGACACACAGGGGTCCAGCTGCAATTCTCAAACATTCAGCAGTCATGCATCTCCTGATATCAGCAAATTCAAAACAAAATATTACATATGTGAAACTGATATGTCTAAATTTAAAATTGCCAGTGAGCCAGAAAGATTAAAAGGGTAGGACCAGTAGTACTCAATGTGACAGGGCTGAGAATTAGACCCATCTGACTTTATTGGCAGGTATGTAAATTGATGCATTCAGTTTGGAAAATAAATTGGCAGTGCCTGTAAGAGCATACACAGGTGAACTTTATACTCTTCCAATTCTACTCAGTATATACCCAAGAGGAACAAGAAACTGTGTCTAACAAGGTATAGAAGTAAAGTTGTTCCAGTAAAGCTAGAAAAAGCACAAATGTCCAAGATGTGAGTGGAAACAAATAGTGACTTATCACACAGTGGAATAATACACACTGAAGAAAAAGTGCAGCCAATTCCCTCATATGAGAGGGATGAATTTTTAAAAATAATATAGTGAAATAAAGAAGCCAAGCACAAAAGAGTGATAACTTGATGGCACTTATTTATATGACTTTAATTTTTTTATTATCTTTATTTATTTATTGGATAGAGACAGCCAGGAATCAAGAGGGAAAGGGAGGATAGAGAGGAAGAGAGACAGAGAGACACCTGCAGCACTGCTTCACCACTTGTGAAGCTTTCCCTCTGCCGGTGAGGACTGGGGACTGCAACCCGGGTCCTTGAGCATTGTAATGTTCGCTTCTTCTTCTACTAGCGTTTGCCCTTCTTCCGTAGCCAGTCAACAGTGTCAGGTTGAGCGTGATGTAAAGTTTCGAGACCTCCTTTGAATCTGGAGAGGTGGCAGTCGTTGACTATGTGGGTCATAGTCTGTCTGGAGCCGCAGGGGCAGTTCGGGTGGGTCGTCTCTGGCTCCCCAGCGATGGAGCATAGCGGTGCACCGGCCATGGCCTGTTCAATAGCGATTGAGGAGGGCCCAATCATAACGTGCTAGGTCAAAGCCGGGTTGACGCTTGCAGGGGTCTGTGATGAGGTGTTTGTTCTTTACCTCAGCTGACTGCCAACTCTGTTTCCAAGAGTCTGGAACAGAGAAGTTCAGTGTAGGCGCTCAAACAGATGTGCCACCACCCGGCCTCTATACAATGTTTTAAAACAGGTGAAAGTAAGGCAAGATGATGATGTTTGGGAGTCTTGATGAGAAAAGAATCATGGGGCGGGGTGGTGGCGCACCTGGTTGAGTGCACATTACAATGTGAAAAGACCTGGGTTTGAGCCCCCAGTCCCCACCTGCAGGAGGAAAGCTTTGCTCTGTCTCTTTCTTTATCTTCCCTTCTCTCACAATTTCTGGCTGTCTCAATCCAATAAATAAATAAAGATAAAAAGAAAAAAATTTGAAAAATAAAAGAATCATGAGTCTTCTGGATGCTGGAGATATACTAAATCTATGTTATACTTGAAGAGATGCACAAATGTAAAAATGCAGGTTCTTTTTTTTCCTTTTCTATTCTTTTCTTTTCACCAGAGCACTGCTCAGCTGTGGCTTATGGTGGTGTGGGGGATTGAACCTGGGACTTTGGAGCCTCAGGCATGAGAGTCTGTTTGCATAACCATTATGCTATCTACCCTCCGCCCCAAAATGCAGGTTCTAGAAATTTTGAACTACACTTTCTGTAAGTTTTACTTTGATTTGGGGGTGAAGGTGGTATACACTTGTGAAAGATGTATTATTGTTTTAAACCTTCCACCAGGAAGTCCACATCTTGACCCATGAGGAAAGCCTGGGGGTCTCAATCTGTTTATATTGTAGGGGTTTCTTTCCAACTTAGTTATCCTAATTAGGAGTTTTATTCCACCATGATTCTCAGATGCAAAGAAGCGTTGCCTTTGATTCATTTAGAGTAAAATGTTATGCACGGTGCACAGGATTAGCTCAACTTCATTCTTTTGCATGTGAACACCCAGTTTTCCCAGCACCCTTGGTTGGAAAGATGTTATCTTGCAAAAGCAGATAAAAACAGCTGAGGCCCCTGAGAACTCTGGCCTGTGGGCCACTTCCAGGGCTTGTCTAAGGAACAGGGATGGATGCTTGTGTAGGAATGGTTTGTGTTTTTTATCCAAACCCATGAATTTACCTGGGGGTGGTGGTGGTGGTGACAGTACTCTGAGCCATCAGGTTTGTGAGCTATTTTCAGATGTGCAGGGAGAAGGGAGAAGGCCTTTAGTGTGGCTGGCTGGGAATAAGGCCCAAGAGGCCTGTGTGGACAACCCAAACCACTTGTCTTGAGAACACAGGTTTTCCACAACTTCACCTTTCTTCCTTTTCCTCCTCTCAACCCCCCCCCCCCATCCCTCCACCCATCCCAGTCCATGCCAGGCTCTTGAGCAATCAGAGATAAAGAGTTTTGGGTCATGCCCCTAGTTGTTGAATCAAAAGCAGAGAGCAGGACCCAGCAACCTCTGATTCAACAGTTTCTCTAATTGTTTCTTCTTCTTCTTCTAGCGTTTGCCCTTCTTCCGTAGCCAGTCAACAGCGTCAGGTTGAGCCTGATGTAAAGTTTCGAGACCTCCTTTGAATCTGGAGAGGTGGCAGTCGTTTCTGTTTCACAGCAGAGTGAGAAACCCACTAAGCTTTGACCTAAGAAGGCAAAACCCAGGAGAGGACCATCTTGGAGCACATTTCATCAACATTTTTGTTTATCTAAAATGGAAAGACTCTAGCATGTGGGTCTGGGAATGAAAACTGACACAAATGAGTTCTGGGTCAAAGGATCTTTCACAGATATTGCCAAATAGTCCTCCTCCAAGTTACACCAAGATGTCCCTTTCAGCCAATAGTATTTGAGCATGGCTGTTTCCCAACAACCTCCCTGGCACTGGATGTTCATCTCTGACCATCTGATAGGGGAAACAAAGAAGTTAACTTACTGTTTTAATTGGCTTTTGTCTAATTATGGGTGAAGTTGAGCCTTTCCAAGCCATCTCTATTTCTAAGTTGTTGGCTTATAGTCTTTCATTATATTCTATTGAGTTTCCAATTCTGGCCCACAGGGTTGTTTTTGATATGGGGGTAGCACATACCTTTAGAAGTTATAATACTGAGGGTCGGGTGGTAGCGCAGCGGGTTGAGTGTACATGGCACAGAGAACAAGGACTGGCTTAGGGATCCCGGTTCGAGCCCCCGGCTCCCCACCTGCAGGGGCGTCGATTCACAGGCGGTGAAGCAGGTCTTCAGATGTCTATCTTTCTCTCCCTCTCGTCTCCCCTCTTTTCTCCATCTCTCTCTGTCCTACCCAACAACTACATCAACAACAATAATAATAACCACAACAAGGCTAAAGCAACAAGGGCAACAAAAGGGGAAAAATAGCCTCCAGGAGCAGTGGATTCATGGTGCAGGCACTGAGCCTCAGCAATAATCCTCCAGGCAAAAAAAAAAAAAAAAAAGAAGTTATAACACTGGGGTCTGGGTGACGGTGCACCTAGTTGAGCGCACATGTTATAATGCACAAGGACCCAGGTTCAAGGCCCTTGTACCCACCTGCAAAGGGAAAGCTTTGTGAGTGGTGAAGCAGGGCTGCTGCAGGTGTCTCTCTTCCTCTCTATCTCCCCCTTTCCTCTCGATTTCAGACTGTCTCTATCACATAAATAAAGATGATAAAAAAGTTTAAAAAGAAGTTATAAACATATATAAACATATTGGGAAGGGGGCCAGGTGGTGGCGCACCTGGTTGAGCAGGCATTTACAGTGCTCAAGGACCCAGGTTTGAGCCCCTGGCCTCCACCTGCAGGGGGAAAGCTTCACAAGTGGTGAAGCAGGGCTGCAGGTGTCTTTCTCTCTCTCCCTCTCTGTCACCCCCTTCCCTCTCAATTTCTGGCTGTCTCTATCCAGCAAATAAATAAAGATAAAAAAAAATATTGGGATATGTTTTTGTTTGCTTGTTTTTTTATTACATAGTAGGTCTAGCCCCATCTTGTTACTTTTCCTTAGCAAGGTTTTCCTGCCTCTCGTTCATCTCCCCATTTGAATTTTATATCACTCTTTGGCAAGTTCCCCACCTGATAAACAGAAAAATCCTAAAATAATTATAATTAGAATCATTCTGAATTGACAAATTAATTGAACATTGCATTTCGGTATTATTGTGTCTTTCTATTTAGAGGCATAATATAGAATGGCCCTTCCTTGTATAATCTGAACATTATTTTCATATAAAGGTCCTTATATGTCTTTGATTCCATCGTAGCTACAATATCTTGCTATCATATTTACTGACAAGTATATTTAAAAAACAAGCCTGCTAATCTTTATATGGTAGCCTTGGAAGTCTGAGGGGTCATCCTGCCCCAAGTAGTTATACATTTTTCAATTCCATCACCTATATATGGGCTTGAACTTTCTTTTTAGTGATTCCATTTCTTGTTCCTCTTTTTTGGTGTAATTACATTGGTTTGAACTGCCAGATTTCTGTCAAGTAATGGTAATGATGATGGCCAGCTTCTGCTTCATGACCGGAATGTAGTTCCAGTTTCATTATTTATTTATTTATTTATTTATTTATTTATTTATTTTTATCAACGTACTGATCAACTCTGGCTTATGGTGGTACATGGATTGAACCTGGAACTTTGGAGCTTCAGGGATGAGAATCTCTGCATAACCATTATGCTGTCTACCCCTGTCTCCAGTTTCATTCTTAAGCAAGAAATTGGTTAAATACACACATATGTACATATATGAACATTTGCATGTATGCATGCTTGTGACTCCAACATCATATCCACTGTGTCACCTTCTGCGCCATAGATTGGTTTTAATAGGTGTGAGGTGTTTATTGAATGTCTTTTGAGCTTCAGTTGAAAAAATGGGGGCCAGGTGGTGGCATATTGAGCGCATATTGCAATGTGCAAGGACCAGGGTTCGAGCCCCCAGTCCCCACCTGCGGGGGGGAAAGCTTTGCAAATGGTGAGGCAGTGCTACAGGTGTCTCTGTCTCTCTCTCTCTATATATATATCTATCTCCCCCTTCCCTCTCAATTTCTGGCTGTCTCTATCCAATAAATAAAGATAATAAAACAAATTTTAAATAGAAAAAGTGCTATATAGTTCTTTTTATCTATTGATATGTTTAATTCTATTAGAGATTCTTTAATATTATCAAGTCACCAGTATTAGAATGAACTTATTTGGATATGATTAGTACTTCTTTTGAGATACTGCTAATATTATTAATCTTTTATTTTATTTTTTTGCACTTCAAGCTTAATCATACTTAATTATGATTCAGTTTCTCCACACCCCCAATGAAGTAAAAATTTACTCATTTTTTAATGCAATTTCTATTTGCATTTTCAGTCTGCTGTTATTCTCTCAACTACTGCATCTTCTTTTTCTTTTTTTTAAATTTTTTATTATCTTTATTTATTTATTGGATAGAAAAGTCAGAAATTGAGAGGTCAGGGGAGACAAGGAGGAAGAGAAACAGAGAGACACCTACAACACTGCTTCACCACTTGCAAAACTCTTCCCCTTCAGGTGGGACCCAGAAGGCTCAAACGTGGGTCCTTGCAGCTGTAATGTCTGCATTCAGCCAGGTGAGCTACCACCCAGCCCTGTGCATCTTATTTTTCATTTTGAAGTTTTGCTGTTGTTGCATAGAGATTTCTGGAAACTAGATTCCTAATACTGAGATTCTGCTCTCTCTACTGTTTAACTTGCTTTTATCTCATTTAACACTTTTAAGTTTTTGATTTCTTTGTTATTTTTTTTTTTTACCAAAACATTGTTCAGCTCTGGTTTATGGTGCTTCAGGGAATTGAACCTGGGACTTTGGAGCCTCAGGCCTATTTCTTTGCATAACCATTATGCTATCTACCCCCACCCTAATTTTTTAATTTCACACACAGATATCAGAACACTGCTTAGTTGGGGTGGGGGTATAGCATAATGGTTATGCAAAGAAACTTTCATGCCTGAGGCTCTCAAGTCCCAGGTTCAATCCCCCACACCGCCATAAGCCAGAGCCGAGCCGTGCTCTGGTAAAACAAACAAACAAAAAACACTGTTCAGTTTGGGCATAGGAGGTGCCAGGGATCAAACATGGTACCTTACACATGTAACTCCTATGCTATATTAATGATGTTTACCCAGCCCTTAATATTCCTATTTTTTTAAACATTGCTTCAATTATTTACTTATTTATTTATTTATTTTACCAGAGTACTGCCCAGCTCTGGCTTATGGTGGTGCAAGGGATTGAACCTGGGACTTTGAGCCTCAGGTATGAGAGTCTCTTTGCATAACCATTATGTTCTCTACCCCGCCCTAACATTCCTATTTTGAATTTAACTTTCTTTAAAATTTATTTTTTATTTAATAAAGGATAAATTAACAAAACCATAGGGTAGGAGGGGTACAACTCCACACAATTCCCACCACCCAATCTCCATATCCCACCCCCTCCCCTGATAGCTTTCCCATTCTCTATCCCTCTGGGAGCATGGACCCAGGGTCGTTGTGGGTTGCAGAAGGTGGAAGGTCTGGCTTCTGTAATTGCTTCCCCGCTGAACATGGATGTTGACTGGTCGGTCCATACTCCCAGTCTGCCTCTCTCTTTCCCTAGTAGGGTGGGGCTCTGGGGAAGCTGAGCTCCAGGACACATTGGTGGGGTCTTCAGTCCAGGGAAACCTGGTCAGCATCCTGATGGAATCTGGAACCTGGTGGCTGAAAAGAGAGTTAATATACAAAGCCAAACAAATTGTTGAGCAATCATGGACCCAAAGGTTGGAATAGTGGAGAGGATGTGTTGGGGGAGTACTCACTGCAAACTCTAGTGTACTTCTGCTTTCAGGTATATATTTTGCACTTGTTTATGGATACGTGTGAACATTTGCTCTCTCTCACAGAACCTGGTGTATATCTAGGTTCTGGGACTTTGTTAGAAAGTGATCCACCTGGGATGGAATTAGAGAATGCTATGAAAGAAAAGGTCTCACCCGAGTAATGAAGCTGAAGGGTTGTCATTCCACACCTGAAGTCTCTGGACACAGTCTGAGCTGAAGCATGTTGAGGTGGCAATCGTTGCGTTTGAATTTAACTTTAATTGATGGTAACATCACAGTCTCGGTTCAGTATTTTCATGTATGCATGTATGTATGCATGTATGTATAGTTATTTAGGTAAAGATACATCTTTTCTGTGCAGTATACAATAACGGGCCATTGTTTTTAAATATTTATTTATTCCCTTTTGTTGCCATTGTTGTTTTATTGTTGTAGTTGTTACTGATGTCGTCAATATTGGATAGGACAGAGAGAAATGGAGAGAGGAAGGGAAGACAGAGAGGAGGAGAGAAAAATAGACACCTGCAGACCTGCTTTACCGCTTCTAAAGCATCTCCCTTGCAGGTGGGGAGCCAGGGGCTTGAACTGGGATCCTTATGCCAGTCCTTGCACTTTGCACCACATGGCTACTGCCCAA
The DNA here is from genome assembly GCF_950295315.1 of Erinaceus europaeus. NCBI lineage: Eukaryota > Metazoa > Chordata > Mammalia > Eulipotyphla > Erinaceidae > Erinaceus > Erinaceus europaeus. The sequence goes on along the minus strand of NC_080182.1, from coordinate 11,609,633 downwards.
CTCCCAACAGGTCATTGTTTTATGATCCAACCTGAGACTCTTTCATCTATTGTAAGGCTAGGTTACTCTGTTTCTATTTATTGTAACTGATATACGAGCATTGATTCTATCATCTTTTCTTCTGCTGCCCTATAGTCTGTCTTTAATTTTTCTAGTGGTTGTCTTTATAGTGATTTATTTCCCTGCCATACGAGAAAAATGTTCAAATGTAGGGAAAGAATCATATTCTCAAAGGCTAAGCTTTGATAACACAGTTTTATCTTTAAGGTTCTTGATATCTTATCTCCCACATGAAAAATCGTGATAGTCTCTGAGCTTTGGCTGGGACCAGCCACCTATGGCAAAGAACTGTCAGTCTCACAAAGGGAGGCTATATCTCATCTCTGATTGCAAAACCTCATGTGAATATCTCTCCCTCAGCACCCAGCAGACTCTGTTCAGCAGTCATGTCTAACTCGCTGTTCCTTTCTCTGCACAAAATATACTGAAAAGACTTGGCCAGAGAGGCCATGAATCGAGGGCATTGACTCTCTTTGCTCTCTGCTGCACATTCTCCGAAACAGAATCAGGAGCCAGATTGTCGCCTGACAGCCGGTCTTTGTGAAGACAGTGGTGTGTGGTTGGCGTTCAGATGCAAGTTGTGTGTGTGTGTTTTCTTTTTGAGCTCTGTATCAAGGCTGGTTAGCATACCGACAGATAAAGCACACTCAAAAACAAGACAATTTTTAGAAAAACTTCTATGCGAAGCAGCTATTTACACATGTGTTCGCGGAGGAGCACTCTGATGGGTGGCGCAGTCACCTGTGTGAACAGCAGCGGGGCTGTTATCACCAAAAGACTTGCAGGGCACAGGGAAGGGGAGAGAACTGAAGCTGGGTTGGCTTCCTTAGGAGGCCAACTCACAAGCCAGGAACCAGAGGAACAAATGGTCCCTTCTCATACTTTTCTCTCCATGCCCTGCTGGGGCTCCTCAGAGTTAAGCCCAGCTGGAGGCCAGAGCTCATTCATCTTATCTCGCAATGAAATTCAGTGACACGTAAAATAAAACCTTATCAGGCACGTTTCCCTCCTGTGTTTTCTGAAATTATGTGGAGAGCTGACTTACATGCCAAGCACTGGTGGAGTATTCCCATTAGGAATGCTTTCAACGACCAGCAATAAAGAACCCAAGTTATATATAGCAGCTTTAAAGACTGAGGGATTTACTTCTGTATCAGAATGGTGGGGTGGCAAGTTGGCAGCCACTGGCATTCATCCAATGTCTCAAAGAGGTCAATGCTACTGTCTCCAGATTCACTCAGTTTTTATCTTGTGCTGGTTGCTTCTCATTGGCAAGACCAGGCATTACGGTTATGGTTAAGAGGAAAATAAGTACGTTCATCTATTTGATTTATTTTCTGTTAGATTATTATTATTATTATTGTTTTACTTATTGGATAGAGAGAGCCAGAAATTGAGAGGAGAGGGAGTGATTGGGAGAGAGAGAGAGAGACACCTACAGCCCTGCTTCACCACTCGCAAAGCTTTCCCCCTGCAGGTGGGGACCAGGGGCTTGAACCTGGGCCCTTGAGCATTGTAACATGTGTGCTCACCCAGGTGTGCCACCACGTAGCCCCTAATTTTTATTTTTATTTTTAATTTTAAAACATTTCTTTAGGGGTTGGGCAGTGGTACACTGGGTTAAGCGCATGTAGTACAAAGCCCAAGGACTCGCACAAGGATCACGGTTCAAGCCCCCAGCTCCCCACCTGCAGGGCAGTTGCTTCACAAGTGGTGAAGCAGGTCTGCAGGTGTCTATCTTTCTCTCCCTCTCTTTACCTTCTTTTCCCTTCTCAATTTATCTCTGTCCTATACAAAAAATTGAAAAAAATGACCACAGATTCGACTTCTGGAGGCGGAGCTACGAGCAGCAGATCGCTTTCTCTCCTCTCCTCTCCTCTCCTCTCCTTTCCTCTCCTCTCCTCTCCTCTCCAAGATCAACTAGGAATACCAAAGGAGACCACCCGGACCGAAACAAGACAGGACTAGAATGACCACAGGAACCCAGTAAATCACCCGTGAGTACAAACACACGTGGCTGGTGACAGAGAGGAGAGAGGGGCCTAAGGAGAGATTAAGTGACTGCTAACAGTTCAACAGTTTATCAGTGGAGACACCACCTCCAGTCTGCTCCACAACAAGGGGACAGCTGAAGGGAGGAAAGGACTCCCCAGAGACTCACCAAGTGCAACTCTGAGTCTCCATTGCTACTACCCTCAGAATCTGGAGCAGCAACAGGGAGGGACACCAGGGGACAGAGATCTAACCGGGAAACTCAGGAGAAGACCTATACCTCCATGGCATAGCTGAGGGGCTGTGAAAGTCTCTTTGCATAACCACTGGATTATCTCTGCCACACCCTGCTTTATCTCTTGGTCAGGAGTCAGTGATTAAGCTAAGAAGCCTATTGATAGTTTAAAAGCCCTCAGGCTCCCATAGCCTACAGGGAAGAAAAAAAAAAGAGGCTTTTACACCACTGAGCTCCAACTCAGGGATTGAAAAAACTGTTAACTTCCACCATGGTAAACCCTTTAATTAAATTACTTAGGCACAAGTCAATCCAGGCAATAGTGATCAATACTTTGAAAAGTACTGATAAAGGGAACTCATAACATAATATATAAAATGGTTAAAACAACAAGAAAAAATATTGGAGACTCGAACCAGGACAAGAGTCCAGCTAAAAGTCCTCCAGAGGGTGAAGCACAAAACAACGAGTTCAACATCCAAACATTAGCTAAGGAAATAATAACAGGAGTGAGTAAAGAATTTGAAAAAAATTGTAATCAGAAATGCAGGAACAACAAATGAGAATATGGAAGAAAATTCTAATAATCTCATGGTTATTAGAGAGCTGAAAGCTGAAATCACTGAGCTAAGAAGGCAACTAGCTGAACAAGCTAAAACAGTATCAGAGCAGGGCAACAAAATAGATGAACTCCAGAAAGCAGTAGAGGGCAGAGAGAATAGAATCTATGAGGCTGAAGACAGAATTAGCAAGATTGAGGATGAATTAGAGACAACTAAAAAAGAAGTAAGAAGGGAGTCTGGCCATAGCACAGCAGGTTAAGCACACGTGGCGCAAAGCACAAGGACCGGCCGAAGTATCCTGGTTCAAGCCCCAGCTCCCCACTTGCAGGGGATTCACTTCACAAGTGGTGAAGCAGGTCTGCAGGTGTCTTTCTCTCCCCCTCTCTGTCTTCCCCTCCTCTCTCCACATCTCTCTGTACTATCCAACAACAACGGCAACAATAATAGCTATAACAATAAAACAACAAGGGCAACAAAAGGAAATAAAAAAAGAAGTAAGAGATCTCAAAAAGAGATTAAGAGATGCTGAAAACAACAACAGAGTCCTATGGGATGACTTCAAAAGAAACAATATACGCATTATTGGCATACCAGAGGAAGAAAGAGAAGGAGAGGAAGAAAGCATTCTCCAGGCCATAATAGCTGAAAACTTCTCTAGTCTAGACAACATCAAAGACATAAAGATTCAAGAAGCCCAGAGGGTCCCAAACAGAATTAACCCAGATCTAAAGACACCAAGACATGTCATATTTAGAATGGAAAGGAATAAGGATAAAGAAAGGATCCTCAAGGCTGCAAGAGAAAAACAAAGAGTCACCTACAAAGGAAAACCCATAAGATTAGCAGCAGACTTCTCCATACAAACACTACAGGCCAGAAGAGAATGGCAAGATATCTATCGAGTGCTCAATGAGAAAGGCTTTCAGCCAAGAATACTATATCCTGCTAGACTGTCATTCAGACTAGATGGAAGCATCAAAACCTTCTCAGACAAGCAACAGTTGAAGGAAGCAACCATCACCAAGCCTGCCCTGAAAGAAGTTCTGAAAGGTCTCCTATAAACAATCAGACCACCACAAATAGGACATATATCAAAACACTCTAAAACTCTACAAGAATGGCGTTAAAATATCTTCAATCTTTGATATCAATAAATGTCAATGGCCTGAATTCACCTATTAAAAGACATAGAGTAGGAAGATGGATCAGAAAACACAACCCAACAATATGTTGTCTACAGGAAACCCACCTAACTCAATAAGACAAACACAGACTTAAAGTGAAAGGATGGAAAACTATCATACAAGCCAATGGCCCACAAAAAAGGGCAGGAACAGCTATTCTCATATCTGACATGATAGACTTTAAAATAGATAAGATTAAAAAAGATAGCAATGGACACTACTTAATGCTCAGAGGATCAGTCAATCAAGAGGACTTAACAATTATTAACATCTATGCACCCAATGAGAAGCCATCTAAATACATCAAACTTCTACTGAAAGAGCTACAGCAATATATTAACAGTAACACAATCATAGTAGGGGACAACACCCCACTATCTCAACTTGACAGATCATCCAGGAAGAAAATCAGTAAAGACATAAGGGAGCTAAATGAAGAGATAGATAAACTAGAACTATTGGCCATTTTCAGAGTCATTCATCCCAAGAAACTGGAATACACATTTTACTCAAATCCACATGGATCATTCTCAAGGATAGACCATATGTTAGGCCACAAAGACAGCATCAGCCAATTCAAGAGCACTGAAATCATCCCAAGCATCTTCTTAGACCACAGTGGAATTAAACTAACACTTAACAATCAACAAAAGATTAGTAACAGTCCCAAAATGTGGAAGCTCAACAGTACGCTTCTTAACAACTTCTGGGTCAAAGAGGAAATCAAAATGTTTCGAAAGTTCAATGAAAATGAAGACACAAGCTATCAAAATATTTGGGACACAGCTAAAGCAGTCCTAAGAGGGAAGTTCATAGCTATACAAGCACACATTAGGAAACAAGAAAAGGCACAAATAAACAGCCTGATTGCACATCTTAAAGACCTAGAAGAAGAACAACAAAGGAATCCTAAAGCAACCAGAAGGACAGAAATCACTAAAGTTAGGGCAGAAATAAATAACATTGAGAATAGGAAAACCATACAAAAGATCAATGAAAGTAAATGTTGGTTCTTCAAAAGAGTAAACAAAATCGACAAGCCTTTAGCCAGACTCACAAAACAAAAAAGGGAGAAGACCCAAATAAATCGGATAGTAAATGAAAGAAGAGAAATCACAACAGACACTACAGAAATTCAACATATCATGCGAGGCTTCTACGAACAACTATATGCCACCAAGCTAGAGAACCTGGAAGAAATGAATGATTTCCTAGATACCTACCAACTTCCAAAACTAAGTAAAGAGGAAGTGGATAACATGAACAGGCCCATCACAGCTAATGAAATTGAAACAGTTATCAAAAATCTTCCCAAAAATAAAAGTCCTGGACAAGATGGTTTTACAAATGAATTCTACAAAACTTTCAAAGAAGAACTAATACCTCTACTTTTAAAAGTCTTCCAGAAGATTGAAGACACTGGAATACTCCCTGCCAGCTTCTATGAAGCCAACATCACCCTGATACCAAAAGCAGACAGGGACACAACCAAAAAAGAAAACTACAGACCAATATCTCTGATGAACATAGATGCAAAAATATTGAACAAAATTCTAGCCAATCGGATACAGCAGTATATCAAAAAGATTGTTCATCATGACCAAGTGGGGTTTATCCCAGGCATGCAAGGTTGGTTTAATATACGTAAATCAATCAATGTGATCCACCACATCAAAAAAAGCAAGACCAAAAACCACATGGTCATATCAATAGATGCAGAGAAAGCCTTTGACAAAATACAACATCCCTTTATGATCAAAACACTACAAAAAATAGGAATAGATGGAAAATTCCTGAAGATAGTGGAGTCTATATATAGCAAACCTACAGCCAACATCATACTCAATGGTGAAAAACTGGAAGCATTAACCCTCAGATCAGGTACTAGACAGGGCTGCCCACTATCACCATTACTATTCAACATAGTGTTGGAAGTTCTTGCCATAGCAATCAGGCAGGAGCAAGGAATTAAAGGCATACAGAAGAGAAGAAGTCAAAATCTCCTTATTTGCAGATGACATGATAGTATACATGGAAAAGTCTAAGGAATCCAGCAAGAAGCTTTTGGAAATCATCAGGCAATACAGTAATGTGTCAGGCTATCAAATTAACATTCAAAAGTCAGTGGCATTCCTCTATGCAAACACTAAGTTAGAAGAAATTGAAATCCAGAAATCAGTTCCTTTTTCTATAGCAACAAAAACAATAAAATATCTAGGAGTAAACCTAACCAAAGAAGTGAAAGACTTGTATACTGAAAATTATGAGTCACTACTCAAAGAAATTGAAAAAGACACAAAGAAGTGGAAAGATATTCCATGTTCATGGGTTGGAAGAATTAACATCATCAAAATGAATATACTACCCAGAGCCATCTACAAATTTAATGCTATCCCCATCAAGATCCCAAGCACATTTTTTAGGAGAATAGAAAAAATGCTACAAATGTTTATCTGGAACCAGAAAAGACCTAGAATTGCCAAAACAATCTTGAGAAAAAATAACAGAACTGGAGGCATCACATTCCCAGATCTCACACTGTATTATAGGGCCATTGTCATCAAAACTGCTTGGTACTGGAACATGAACAGACACACTGACCAGTGGAATAGAATTGAGAGCCCAGAAATGAGGCCCCACATGTATGGACATCTAATCTTTGACAAAGGGGCCCAGAATATTACATGGGGAAAGCAGAGTCTCTTCAACAAATGGTGTTGGAAAAAATGGGTTGAAACATGCAGAAGAATGAAACTGAATCACTGTATTTCACCAAATACAAAAGTAAATTCCAAGTGGATCAAGGACTTGGATGTTAGACCAGAAACTATCAGATACTTAGAGGAAAATATTGGCAGAACTTTTTTCCGCATAAATTTTAAAGACAATTTCAATGAAACGAATCCAATTACAAGGAAGACTAAGGCAAGTATAAACCTATGGGACTACATCAAATTAAAAAGCTTCTTCACAGCAAAAGAAACCATTACCCAAACCAAGAGACCCCTCACAGAATGGGAGAAGATCTTTACATGCCATACATCAGATAAGAGTTTAATATATATAACATATATAAAGAGCTTGCCAGACTCAACAACAAGACAACAAATAACCCCATCCAAAAATGGGGGAAGGACATGGACAGAATATTCACCACAGAAGAGATCCAAACGGCCGAGAAACACATGAAAAAATGCTCCAAGTCTCTGATTGTCAGAGAAATGCAAATCAAGACAACAATGAGATATCACTTCACTCCTGTGAGAATGTCATACATCAGAAAAGGTAACAGCTGCAAATGCTGGAGAGGGTGTGGGGTCAAGGGAACCCTCCTGCACTGCTGGTGGGAATGTCAATTGGTCCAACCTCTGTGGAGAACAATCTGGAGAACTCTTAGAAGGCTAGAAATGGACCTACCCTATGACCCTGCAATTCCCCTCCTGGGGATATATCCTAAGGAACCCAACACATCCACCCAAAAAGATCTGTGTACACATATGTTCTTGGCAGCACAATTTGTAATAGCCAAAACCTGGAAGCAACCCAGGTGTCCAACAACAGATGAGTGGCTGAGCAAGTTGTGGTTTATATACACAATGGAATACTACTCAGCTGTAAAAAATGATGACTTCACCGTTTTCAGCCGATCTTGGATGGACCTTGAAAAAATCATGTTGAGTGAAAAAAGTCAGAAACAAAAGGATGAATATGGGATGATCTCACTCTCAGGCCGAAGTTGAAAAACAAGATTAGAAAAGAAAACACAAGTCGAACCTGAAATGGAATTGGAGTATTACACCAAAGTAAAAGACTCTGGGGTGGGTGGGGAGAATACAGGTCCATGAAGGATGATGAATGACATAGTGGGTGTTGTATTGTTAAATGGGAATCTGGGGAATGTTATGCATGTACAAACTATTGTATTTACTGTTGAATGTAAAACATTAATTCCCCAATAAAGAAATAAATTATTTAAAAAAAAGAAAAGAAAACATAAGTAGAACCTGAAAAAGAAAAAAACAAAAGAAAAAATGACCACAGGGGCAATGGATTCATAGTGCAGGCACCTAGGCCCAGAATTAACCCTGGAGGCAAAATAATCATAATAATTTTTATTTATTATTAATAGTTTGTTGTAAGACTGTAAGGTTACAATATATAGTTCCACACCATACCCACTACCCAAATTCTGTATCCTGAGCCTCCCACCTCCCAAAGATAACCATATTTTAACTTTTTTCCAAAGAATTACCATCAGCAGACTTCAATAATAATTCATTTGGATGGGAGTTAGGAGATAAAGCAGCAGGTTAAGTGCAGGTGGTGCAAAGTTCAAGGACAGGCATAAGGATCCCGGTTCAAGCCCCCTGCTCCCCACATGCAGGGGAGTCGCTTCACAGGTCGTGAAGCAGGTCTGCAGGGCCTGTCTCTCTCTCCCCTTCTCTGTCTTCCCCTCCTCTCTCCATTTCTCTCTGTCCTATCCAACAATGACAACAGCAATAATAACTACAACGATGATAAACAAGGGCAACAAAAGGGAATAAATAAATTATTTTAAAAAAATAATAAAATGAATAATAATACATTTGGCCAGCACTGGGTATCCTAATCTATATCAGCAGAGGAGACTGGCAAGTGGGAAATGAACTGGTCACAACTGATTTAGACCACTTGTAATTCATTGCCTGAGACTGGAGACCTTGGTGCATGGGTCAAAATCAAGGGTCTGTGACCAAGAAAGAAAGTATGAGATAAATTCTGAATTGACAATGAACAAGGCTTGCCACAAGTAGTTCTAGTCAACAATAGTCAATTGTCTGCTAGCACTCTCTCAGGACAGCAATTGCTCTTTCGTACTATGTGCCATTGATTTTATGTCACATCCCAGAGTGTGTCTTGATGGTGTCCTTCTACCAAGAGTTTACATTGCTTTTTCTCTGATCATAATAATATTCAGCAGCCTATGAGTCAATAATCTCAAGAATGCCATAGTTGGCCCAAGTGGCAGACTGGAAAGCTCTGGTTTATTAAGGAAATGAAATAAACTACCTGAAATTAGGGCACCGCACTATTCCAGCATCTGTGGAGCTTCCCCCTCTGCCACCCCCCTCCCCATGTCATGGTGTTGCCACATGATGGTGGTGCAAGGGCTCAGACCCTGCGCCTCATGTGCGGTAACGTGCTTACTACAGGGCAGTGAGTGATCTGCTGGCTCCTATAAATGTGACTTTTTTCTTGTTGTTTTGAGCATTTTACATATTCACCATGGAAGTGACTTATTAATTTTTTAAAATATTTATTTATTCCCTTTTGTTGCCCTTGTTTTTTTCTTTTATTGTTGTAGTTATTATAGTTGTTGATGATGATGTTGTCGTTGTTGGGTAGGATAGAGAGAAATGGAGAGAGGAGGGCAAGACAGAGACGGGGAGAAAAAGATAGACACCTGCAGACCTGCGAACAAGCCCTGGCCCTTTCAACTTACATTGAGAATGGATTCCAGAAGAATTTAAAGACGGGTGCTGTCTTTGTTGATCTCACAGCAGCCTATGACACGGTTTGGCACCGTGGTCTCCTAGTCAAGATCTCAAGATGCCTGCCTCCATGGGTGGCCAACACTATATCGTTTCTTCTCCAAAACAGAAGATTCCGGGTGCATCTGGGTGACAAGTCTAGCAGATGGAGACTTGTCTCAAGTGGCCTCCCCCAGGGCTCTGTTCTGGCTCCTACGCTATTTAATATTTACATCAGTGACCTCCCAGAAACTTCTTCAAGGAAGTTCATCTACGCCGATGACATCTGCTGTGCAACTCAGGCATCCAAGTTCGACATCCTCGAGAAAACACTCACGAAAGACATGTCTCTGATATCTGATTACTGTAAAAAATGGCGACTAATCCCTAGCACTGCAAAAACAGTATCATCTGTTTTCCATCTACACCATGCCTTGGCCTCGCGTGAGCTTAATGTGCAGCTTGGCGATATGAGAATCTGGCATGAAGCCCAGCCAGTCTATCTTGGCGTTACTCTCGATCGCACCCTGTCATTTCACGAACATCTCATAAAAACTGCAGCAAAGGTGGGCGCGAGGAATCACATCATTGCAAGACTGGCCAGCTCCTCATGGGGCGCGAGCGCTTCCACACTACGATCATCATCTCTGGCATTATGCTATTCCACTGCAGAATACTGTGCCCCGGTATGGTTCCGTAGCCCCCATGTCCACTTGGTCGATTCTAAATTATATTCCTCCCTGAGGATAATTTCTGGAACCATCCGTTCCACCCCGGTTCCATGGCTGCCAGTTCTTAGCAAAATCGCCCCGCCAGATATTCGTCTACGCTCGACCGGACCTGCCAATATACGCGGAGATCTTCGCCCACCCTGTCCAACACTTGACGTCTCGTCACCCAATCTGGTCCCCTACACCTACACTGAACTTCTCTGTTCCAGACTCTTGGAAACAGAGTTGGCAGTCAGCTGAGGTCAAGAACAAACACCTCATCACAGACCCCTGCGAGCGTCAACCCGGCTTTGACCTAGCACGTTATGATTGGGCCCTCCTCAATCGCTATGGAACAGGCCATGGCCGGTGCGCCGCTATGTTCCATCGCTGGGGAGCCAGAGACGACCCGAACTGCCCCTGCGGCTCCAGACAGACTATGACCCACATAGTCAACGACTGCCACCTCTCCAGATTCAAAGGAGGTCTCGAAACTTTACATCAGGCTCAACCTGACGCTGTTGACTGGCTACGGAAGAAGGGCAAACGCTAGAAGAAGAAAGAAGACCTGCTTCACTGGGGTACAGGCTGGAACCGGGATACTTCCGCTGGTCCTTGCGCATTGTGCCACATGTGCTGAACCCGCTGTGCTACCGCCCGACTTCCGGAAGAGATTTATTTTCCTTAGCATAATGCCCTCTAGATTTAGCCAACTTGTAGCAAATAATAGGATTTCCTTCTTTTTTTGTGTGACTGAATACTATTTCATTGTAGAATATATATATTATATATATCAACTTTTTGTTTATTTATTTATTGAAGAGACAGAGAGAAATTAAAAGGGAAGGGGACATAGTGAGGGAGAGAGAAAGAGAGAACCTGCAGCCCTGCTTCATCACTCATGAAGCTTTTCCCCTCAAGTGGGGACCGGGTACTCGAACCCCTGTCATTGTGCATCGCAACGTGCATCCAACCTGGTGTGCCACCGCTTGCCCCCACCACTACTCCTTTATTCCATGTTGATTTCCTTCCCTGTTACTACTTTCCCATCTTTCCATGAGTGTTTCCTGAGATCATCTCCCAAGGGAAACATTTGAACCCAAGTCTTTGTCTCAAGGTCCATTTCCAGAGAAATGAGCCCAAGGCATTTTGTTCTCTTATTTTATGAATTAGAGAATAGAGCACCACTCTGGCATATGATACCTACCCAAAGTATTTTTCTCTCCAAAATATTCCTCCTGAGCATATTATCTGTATATCCCACTTTAGTAAAAACTGTTCTAGACAATTTTTAAATTTTTTTGACAATTTTTTAATATTTATTTATTCCTTTTGTTGTCCTTGTTTTATTGTTGTAGTTATTGTTGTTGTTGATGTCATTGTTGAATGGGACAGAGAAATGGAGAGAGGAGGGGAAGACAGAGAGGGAGAGAGAAAGATAGACACCTGCAGACCTGCTTTACCACCTGAGAAGTGACTTCCCTGCAGGTAGGGAGCTGGGGGCTTAAACCAGGATACTTCTGCCGGTCCTTGCGCTTTGTGCCACCTGCGCTTAACCCACTGTGCTACCGCCCGACTCCCTTGTTCTAGACAATTTTATGTATTTCACAAATGAGGAGACCAAGGCCTAGAGTGGAGGAACAGGTGTGTCAGGATGGTTGAGGGGCTGGACCTGACAGCTCTTTTTAAAAATTATTAGTGATTTAATAATGATTGACAAGATTGTGGGAAAAGGGGTACAATTCCATACAATTCCCACCACCAGAGTTCCATATCCCAGCCCCTCCATTGGAAGTTCCCTTCCTCATTCTTTATCCCTCTGGGAGCATGGATTCAGGATCATTATGGGATATAGAAGGTGGGAGGTCTGGCTTCTAATTGCTTCTCCGCTGGACACGGGAATTGGCAGGTCAATTCATACTCCCAGCCTGTTTCTGTCTTTCCCTAGTGGGGCAGGGTTCTGGGGAGGTAGGGTTCCAGGAAGCACTGGTGAGGTCATCTGCTCAGGGAATTCAGGTTGGTGTCATGGTGGCATCTGCAACTTGGTGGTTAAAAAGCATTAAGATAGAAAGTAGAACAAATTTTTTAGTAATTAGGAACCTAAAGATAAGAATAGAGCAGATGAGATTTGGGGTCTTCATGTTGGAAGAAGCTAGGAAGTCCATTTTGGGTATATTCCAAGGGGCCCATAATGTCACTCTCAGCTCTTGTGTTGTGCCTCTCATGTTCTCTGGCCCTACCCTTGAAATGAAGGATTTTTCTGGGCCTTCCCTGAACAAGCCCCTAATGAACACCACATAAACACATACATACCCACACATGCTTCTCTCTAGCCAACTCTGTAGATCTTACAGAAACTTTCAGGTGAATTCATGTCCTGTGGGAGAAGACAAGAAGAGAGCTTTCTCTGACTTATTATTATTGTTATTATTATTATATTATATTAATTTATTTATTTGGTAGAGACAGCCAGAAATTGAGAGGGAAGGAGGAAATAGAAAAGAAAGAGAGACCTGCCACACAGCTTCACCCCTTGCAAAGCTTTCCTCTTACAGGTAGGGACCAGGGGCTGGAATCCAGGTTCTTGCACGTTACAACATGTGTGCCCAACCAGGTGTGCCACCACCCTGCCCCCCTCTCTGTTTTATCTATTCCTATTTACTGTGAGAGAAGCCTGCAATCCTGCCAGCCATTTCCAGAAGAAGAAACTGGCTCCTAGCCCAGCTTTCTAAATAATGTGACGATCTGTTCCAAATGTCTAACCCTCAGACCTTTGCGTATTCTCCTTTAACAGACTGGGACCTGCAGGGCCAAGCAAGAATTTCTGTCATGAGCTGATGATGTGACTCCTGGGCAGTGGTTTTGATATTCCATCTTCAGAGCAGACATCCAAGGGAGTTGAAGTCACAAGCTTCACCCACAGCCCCAAGATGAGTGGAGCTGTGGAGGTCATGGTCCTGCTGGCAAAATACTTGTCCTGACTGCAGTCACCTCAGTTTCTGTGGGGTGAGGAGTGTCATCCAAAGAAACTAATAATACAAATATCCAAGGTCAGCTCTTGCAAGAGATATTACTTCTAGGGCTGGGGAGATAGCATAATGCTTATGCAAAAAACCTTCCATGCCTGAAGCATCACAGCCCCCAGTTGTGATGCTGAGCAGTGCTGGAGCTGAGCAGTGCTCTGGGAAAAAAAATAAATAAATAAGGGAGTAAGGCGGTAGTGCAGCGGGTTAAGTGCACATGGCGCAAAGCACAAGGGCTGGCATAAGGATCCTAGTTCGAGCCCTCAGCTCCCCACCTGCAGGGGAGTCGCTTCACAGGCGGTGAAGCAGGTCTGCAGGTGTCTATCTTTCTCTCTCCCTCTCTGTCTTCCCCATCTCTCTCTATCCTATCCAACAGCGATGACATCAGTAACAACAATAGTAACTACAACAATAAAACAATAATGGCAACAAAAGGGAAAATAAATAAATAAATAAATATAAATAAATAAAACAAAGAGCTATTACTTATTTTTTATTTTTATTTATTATTTTTAATTTTTAATTTTTAAATTTTATTTCTTTATTGAGGAATTAATGTTTTACATTCAATTTTATTTTTATTATATATATATATTTTTTACCAGATCACTGCTCAGCTCTGGCTTATGGTGGTATAGAGGATTGAACCTGGGACTTTGAAGCCTCAGGAATAACCATTATGCTATCCACCCCTGCCCCAATGCCCCAAAATGCTAATACTTCTATAACAATTACTGACTCTGGAGTGGACTGTGTTTTCGGGTCCCCTAGGAAGCAGGGAGGAAGGGACATGAATGACTCTAGTGAGTTTCTCTTCATTAGCTATTTGAGATAATTCACTTATTATCCTAAGCTGGAGGACATCAAGCACAGTCATCATCACCATTATCATTGCTGTGATGGTTTTAAAATATATCCATGAATTCTTTTATGCACTTCATATCAAAAAAGGGGTATCTAATTTCTCTTTCCTGGAAGATAGGTCTTAGTGACTTAGATGACCGTATAAAATGTGAAAGGAGTGAGACTGTGATTTCCAACGCTAAGTTAGAAAAAGGTGAAATAGCTACTCTCTCTCTCTTTTTAAAAATTACCTTTATTTATTTTATAGAGACAGACAGAAATTGAGAAGGAAGTGAGTGATAGAGAGAGACAGAGAGACACTTGCAACACTGCTTCACTACTCGCAAAGCTTTCCCCCTGCAGGTGGGAACCCTGGGCTCGAACTCGGGTCCCTGCTGTAACATGTGTGCCCAACCAGGTGTACCACCACCTAGCTCCAATAGCTACTCTCCTAACTGACTTTTTCTCCAAATAACCCCTCAAAACCCAGCCACTGTATTTGCAAGGAAGCCCCAGTTACACGGAGAAAAGGTCACGTGTGGAGATGTTCTAATCAATAAATGTGAGTCTGGTAGGCAGTCTTCACGTTATATTTCCACCCACATTACAGATCAGGAAAAAAATACACATTGTGTGTATCCACTAAATTTTGGCAATAGTTGTTATGTGGCAACAGGTAACTGAAACTGCACTACAGTGTACTGAGTATTTACAAGAAGCCAAATGCTGTTCTGAACACAATATAGGATTATAACCGTATCTAATCCTCAGGCAGTCCTACTGTGTAAAGACCATGGAATATCCATTTTGACTTGTCTAAATCATAGAGCTTATGACAGACACAACTGGGACCCTTAACTGGGTCTCATCATCCTGGGAACAAGAGTCAATGCACAGGGTGGGGAAGATAGCATAATGGTTATGCAAAGAAACTCTCGCGCCTGTGGTTCCAAGTTCTCAGGTCCGTACCACCATAAACCAGAGCTGAGTAATGCTCTGGTGGAAAAAAAAAAAATCAATGTACAATCCTGAAGTAATTTCCATCAAATTGAAACTGATTCTTTACTGGGGGCGGGAGGTTTACTATGACTTGTAGTGTTTGGCGATTTCCCTGGTGTAAATTCTCCCACTGAGGCAAACTTTACAGTTTCTGGCACTGTAAGTGAAATTAATAAGAGATGTGCCTACTCAGTCCTCCAGAAAGGTTGTACCACTCCCATACACACAGTCACGTCTACCAACTGACCTAGGAGCATATTCTGAGCAGATGAAAGACAGCATGTGCTGAGGGTTCATGGAGGACGGAGACCTCCTTGAGTTGTAGATTAAGCCATTACAGAGTCATTTGGGAGGGCTGGGCAGTAGCACAGCGGGTTAAGCGCACATAGTACAAAGTGCAAAGACCTGTGCAAGGATCCTGGTTGAAGCAGCTGGCTCCCCACCTGCAGGGGGTCACTTCACAAGCAGTGAAGCAGGTCTGCAGGTATCTACCTTTCTCTCTCCCTGTCTATCTACCCCTCCTCTCTTAATTTTACTCTGTCCTAACCAATAAAATGAAAAAAAAAAATGATGTCTAGGAGCAGTGGACTCATAGTACCAACACCAAGCCCCAGTGATAACCTCAGAGGCAGGGGGAAAAAAGAAGAAGAGGAGGAGGAGGAGGAGGAGGAGGAGGAGGAGGAGGAGGAGGAGGAGGAGGAGGAGAAGGAGAAGAAGAAGAAGAAGAAGGAGGAGGAGGAGGAGGAGGAGGTGGAGGAGGAGGAGGAAGAGGAAGAAGAGAAGAAGAAGAAGAAGAAGGAGGAGGAGGAGGAGGAGGAGGAGGAGGAGGAGAAATAAAGGAAAAGCCGTCATTTGGGGCACTCATTCATGGCACCTACTGAACTATGAGCCAGATATTACTCTAGACATCATTAGTGCAGACAAATAGGGACTTTTCTTTTTCTCAAGACAAAGGGAGAAAGACTCGATGGTATACAGCATGCTGAGAAGTTTGAACTATTCCAGGAGTGGGAGGTCGAGAAAAATGAGGCCTGGACTGAACTTAATATGTTAGTTATAGTCAGGCCCCAAAGGGGGAAGATGGACTGTTGACTTCCTTCTCCCTTCTGACCCTTCCCTTTGGGGAAGCCCCATGCCAGAAAAGTCTCAAGTTCGTTAGGCTGGGAATTTCCCCCAGTCCCAGCCCCAGGAAAGGAGGGGACCCAGGTTTCACAATGCTACTCCCAGTCACCCTTTTCTACCATCTGTCAGTGAGAGGCTCCCTGAAGTTGGTCTGACAGGCAGGTCCCCCAAGGACTGTGTTATAGAGTAGCAGTGTAGCAGGTGTCTGTCTTTCTCCTTCTCTCAGTTTCTCTTTGTCCTAGCAAATAAAATAGAAAGAAAGGAAATGGAAAAAGGAAGAAAATGGCCTCAAGTCGCTGTGGCTCTGTCACACAGGCACTTAGGCCCAGCAATAACCCTGGTGGGGGGGGGAGTATTTTTGCTTGTATATAAGGAGATAGAGAGAGAGAGAGAGAGACAAAGCAGAGCACAGCTCCAGCATGTGCAGTCCCAGGGACTGAACTGGGGCCTCACACCTGCAAGCCCTGTGCTCCACAGGTTGGGTCACCTCCCTGGCTGCCATTTTGAAGATTCTCTCTCTCTATTTTTTTTCTTTTCTTTTCTTCCTTTCTTTTTCTTTTCTTTATTGGGGGGGGATTAATGGTTTACAGTCGACAGTGAAATACAATAGTTGGTACATGTGTGTCCTATCTCAATCTTCTGCATAACACTGTAACACCCACCTAGGTCCTCCTCTGCCATCATGTTCCAGGACCTGAAGAACCAGAGTCCTTCACGTTGGTGCATTACACTATGCTGGATATTTTCAACCGTGCGTATGTATACGTTTTATCAAACAGAAGAAGATATAACTTAAAAGGAGACTGACTCTCCTATGGCAGGAGAGAGAGAATTTTACTGAAAGTATGGAGCCATAGTTTTCACTAATCCGCTGGACAACAGATTTGAATTAACCTGGGACTTGAGAAAGAGGGCCTGGTGGGCTCTGAGCGGGGTGGGCTGAGCAGATTTGCTAGAAGGCGCTGTGTCAGGCCAGCCTACGGCATGAGGAGCAATAAGCTAGGCCATCTAGTTTGGACTATCATCTGTTACATGCTTTTCCTGCTCAGTTATTTGTCTTCTCCCACTCTGCACAACTAGAGACTTCAGGCAAACTCAGTTCTTCACATCTTAGCACCTTTTCAACAATGTACGTGTGCATGTCATTCTTTACTTTTCAATCTTATTTACCAACCATAAATTCTTAAAATTTTTTAAAATTATCTTTATTTGTTTATTGGATAGAGATAGCCAGAGATTGAGAAGGAAGAGGGAGACAGAGAGGGAGAGAGACAGAAAGATACCTGCAGCCCTGCTTCACCACTTGCAAAGCTTTCCCCCTGCAGGTGAGGACTCAAACCCAGGTCCTTGCACCTTGTAACATGTGTGCTCAACCAGGTGCACCACCACCTGGACTTGCTCTCTCTCTCTCTCAGATGAAATCACACATACTTGGATGTTGTCATCTTGGAAGAGAAAGACTCTTCACAATTCTTTCTGATGAGGCTATGAACACTAATCTCTTAGATTGATTAGAAGTCCCCCCCCCCATAAGAATCAGTTTCAATTCAGTGGAAATTATTTCAGGATTGTGCAGCAATTCTTGACTCGATCACAGATCCCTAGGATTTCCCCCCCAGCCTCCTTACACACACAGGTGGGGGCCATGGGCTTGAACCCAGGTCCCTGTGCTTGATAACATGTGCACCATGTGCAACCAGGTGCATTGCCACCCAGCTCCATGAATAAATCTTTAAATAATGAAAACCGGGGGGCTGGGTAGTGGTACACCCAGTTGATCACACACATTATCATGTGCAAGGATCTGGGTCCCAGCCCTAGCTCCCCACCTGCAGGCAGGAAGCTTCACTAGTGGTGAAGCATATCTGCGGGTGTCTCTCTTTCTCTCTCCCTCTCTGTCTCTCTGCCCTCTCGATTTCTCTCTGTCCTATCAATAAAAATAGAAAAAAATAGAGAAAGGGAAAAAAAGGCCTCACAGAGCAGTGAATGTGTAGTGCTGGCGCTGAGCCTCGGTGAGAACCCTGGTGGAAATACAAAATAAACACATAAAATTAAAAAATAAAATAATAATAAATAGCGGTCTGGGAGATGGCGTGGTGGTAAAGCTTTGGACTCTCAAGCATGAGGTCCTAAGTTCGATCCCTGGCAGCACATGTACCAGAGTGATGTCTGGTTCTTTCTCTTTCTTCGTATCTTTCTCACAAATAAATAAAATCTTTAAAATAATAATAATAATAATAATAATAATAAATATATATCCAGAATAGAAGAGAAAGAAGAAGGTGAATCTCCTTCATTGTTTATCCCTCCATCACTTTATCAGAAGCACTTGGATCTCTTTCCAGAAACAGTCTATTGGGACCGATGGTACAAAAAATGGACCATCTATTCTCCACAGTGTTTCCTTCACCTGTCTCACTCACTGCTCCCTCAGAGGATCTTTTTTCAGTTCTAGTTTCTCTCTCTCTAGTCACCTGCAGGCAGGAAAAAAAGAGCCATCTAGAACAGGAAGTTCCGCCCCTTTTCTGTCCATAACTCCCTAAGTAGCCCCTTCTCACACCCTGACTTTGCATATGGCTCTGCTCACCCTGCTGGAGGTGACCCCTCTCTGCCCTTGTCCTCTCTGCTCTGTGCCCTGGAGACCTGACCTATGTGAGCTACCTTGCCTTCTAGCTTCCCAAGGGGCTTGAACACAGTCAACACAGGAGTGAATCTGGAGGGAGGAAAGAGAGTGAAGTCAGGATGTGTGTTTGCCCTCCAAACTGGCTACTTTCCCCCAAGAT
Source organism: Erinaceus europaeus (assembly GCF_950295315.1). Lineage (NCBI taxonomy): Eukaryota > Metazoa > Chordata > Mammalia > Eulipotyphla > Erinaceidae > Erinaceus > Erinaceus europaeus. The sequence continues at coordinate 11,590,609 of NC_080182.1, read as the reverse complement.
CTTGGAGGAAATCACAGGAGTTTGGGCTGGGGCTTCTTCAGGCTCCAGAGTCCTCACTGCTACCAGCTCTAGGCTCCTGCATTATTCCAGTGGTTTCTCTTGACCCTGCTACCCTCCTGTAAAGAGTCCTTTTATTAAATCCTTCTCAAATTTCTCAATCCATGTGTGCTGGCTGTTTCCTCTGGGGTTTTCTCTGCTACAAATTCCAAACAGCTCTCAGATTCTGTCATCCCTGAACTCCTAACACACGCAAGCAGCTCAGGCGACTGCCTTTTCACCCCATTCAGCCTCTTCACCCCACAGGTTGCTTGCTCCTGGGCAATGAGAGTTCCATGCTTGTAGTCACTCAGTCTCTCTGACTCATTCTCTCACACTCCCACACTCCGCTCGCTGCAAATCCCGTCAACTCTGCAGTCAAAAAGTCCAGAAGCACATCAGTGCTTGACATCTTCTCAGGGCCCAGGTTGCCATTATGTCTTACCTGGATTAGCAGTCTCCTTCCTGGACTCTCAAGTCTCAGGCTTCTTCCTCTGTCATCTGTCTACTCAGCAGTCAGAGAAACCTATTAAAGTCTAAATCTTACCAATTCACTTTTTTTTGTAGTCTCATTCTTTTTAAAAATATATTTTATTTATTTTTTCCCTTTTTTGTTGCCCTTGTTGTCTTTATCATTGTTGTGCTTATTATTATTGTTGTTATTGATGTTGTTGTTGCCAGATAGAACAGAGAGAAATGGAGAGAGGAGGGGATGACAGAGAGGGGGAGAGAAAGAGAGACACCTGCAGACCTGTTTCACTGCCTGTGAAGAGACTCCCTGCAGGTGGGGAGGTGGGGCTCAAACCGGGATCCTTACACTGGTCTGAGTTTTGCACTTAACCCACTGTGCGCTTAACCCACTGTG